>NC_133761.1:34078500-34701500 GCF_036562045.2 Rhinolophus sinicus | reverse complement strand
TTTTTCTATTTCAAGTGGTCCGTTGTAGGTAATGAGCAGTTTTATTTCTTACCTGAGATCTTTTTGGGATTATGGAGCCCTTTGACAATTTGATAACTATAGACTCACACACATACACACACACACACACACACACACAATTCTGCATATTATATCTGGGCTTCACAGACGTTGAAGCCCAAACCTGAACTCCAGTTTAAGAACCTCTGCTCCACAGATACTTTTTTTCTGTCTTAAAGTAATTATTTTGAAAGGATTATAATAAAAAGTGTAGTGGGGGGCATTTGAGGTGAAAATTTGTAAAAATAGCTGGTACATAAGGACAAACCCGAGGAGGACTACATACCTACGTGCCTAAAAACGTGCTCCCTGTTCCCTGGGGTGCATGACTTGGTGGCCATGCTACTCTCAAGCCCCTGTTCCCAGCTCTCCAGGGACCAGGAGCTCCCTGTTGGAAGGCCTGGCACAGCAGCCATTAACCGGGGATTCCATTCCAGCCATGGGTATTCTCGCCTCTGGAGTGGCTCATTGCAGATTAGCTCTGAGCCAAATTTGGATGGGGTGCTATGATCCAAGGTCATTTGTATCACAGTATCTAGATGTCTTACATTAACATTTTCATTCAGCAGGTTCGACAGAAAGAGAAATGACAAAGCCACTGATGGTTGGTTTTTAAACCTTTCTAAAATATATTAACAGGCTTTTGCCTTCTTAAAGTAGATTAACTTTATTTTTAAATGACGTGGGATAATTAGGATACCAATTATGATATGATGTGATAGTAACATAATGCCTGCAAGGGCTAATATCAAGTGTTACGATGTGGGTGAGTGGCCCTGGGCCACCTCTCGCACTTCACGCTGGTCACTACTGAAGTGTCCCCAGACTAGGCTGTCCACACTCAGCCTTGCCCACCTCCATCCACCCTCCACACAGCAACCAGAGTCAGCTTTGTAAAATGTTACCTAGATCATCTTATTTCCCTATTTAAAACCCATCAGGTGCTCCTTGTTTTATCTGACTCTCACTTCAGTGCCACTTTACTGCCTTCCCCTTTCTGCCGTCACCCCAGCCACGTGCCAGCTCCCAGACATTTCTCTTTCCAGGGACTTACCTACATACCTTTCTCTGCCTGAATGTTGCGTCCACCTGTCTACCCCCACACACACACCCTCTGTCTGCCCGTCCTTCAAGTCTCAGCTTAAGCATCATTTTCTCATCAACTATCACTGATCCTCTCAATCTGAATTATGACTGAGTATCAGACTCGCATCAAAGGGAATACAAGATTGTAATGGGGTCTCAACACGCTGTGTTACAAATCAGTTGTCTGCTTTGGCCATAAGTGATTTGAGTCTAATGTGTTTTGCGCGTCTGACACCTGGATCTTCCTCAACATGAGGTTGTTTCTGCTTCCCTCAGGACTCAGTGTGCTCTACTTCCTGTTCCTGGTCTTCCTCCTCTTCCTGAACTTTGAGCAGGTGAAATCTCTTATGTACTGGCTAGATCCGAATCTTCGATACGCCACGAGGGAAGCAGATATCATGGTATGTACTTGTCGGTGGCCTCAGAGAAATTGGTGGGCTCTTGCTTGTAGGAGGAAGTTGGTTGTACATTCTAAATTGTTCTTTTGCCATATCTCTTATGTAAATATATAAAAACCAGGTCTCTGGGCGGGTTGATGAGGTGCGTGATATAGTCAGGGAAATGAAATCCTCACTTGGAGCTAAGGGGGGTGGTAGGAAGAGTGGACATTATCGTCAGATGGCCTTGGGTGTGAATTCTGCCTCTGTCACTTGTTAGCTGTAGGATTTTGGGCAACGCACTTGTTAGCCTGTTCTCTTTTTAATAAAGTGAAATAATATTTATTTTGGGAGTTTACTGTGAATGAAATGAAGTAACATTATCTACGAGTCCCAGCATGCTGACTTGCACACACCAGGTTTTCAGTGATGGTGGCGGCGGCTGCTTCATCATTGTCACCCTCAGCACCTCTGTTTCCCACTCTGGTCCTGATGCCATGATCCTTCCTACCTGCTTGCATGAAGGGCCAGTTGTAATGATTTAGTCCGCTGCACTCATTATTTTTATTAAACCACAGAAAATAACTTTATTCTTATCTAAAACTACTGACTATTTTATACTATAATGCTGTTCCTCTCCCCTTGCCCTCCCCTGCCCCCCGCTTTTTTAATGCCTAACATTTGGTACAGATTGAAGAAAAAGCTAGTGATGCTCAGAAAAGGAGAACATGCTTTTGGGCCATAAACAGGCCCTTGTTCAACAAACAAGAAACAATGGGAAGGGACTTAATAAAAGGGACTTAATAATCCTTCCACCATAGTTGAGATTGGTCAGACTCTTGGAATGGTGTTTCCAGAAATTTTTCTTTAACTTTTATAAAAGACATGCTATAGCCAAAAATAAAAATGCCAAAAATTACTTTAAAATCTCAGGGAGAAAAGTCTGTTGGGGTTTCTTACTCTAAGGAAGAGGCTGGCACAGGGTGACTTACAGCTTCTAATGATGACAGTAGCAATTATGACGGTTATGGTGAAGACGATAGCAGTGACGGATTGTGGGTTGTCAATTCTGCCAGGTGCTATGCTGGGCTTTATATTGAGTTTGTATAAGCTTCTCACATGCATGTCCAGCATTAATATCCCCATCTTACCCATGAGGAAAGAAGCTTAAAAAGGATGAGTATTTCACTCACAGTACAGGCTGGTAGGATCCCTTTGTCTCTGAAACCCGTACTTTCCCTTTGGACTGGTCTTCAAGTATATAGTTCTTGTATATAGTTATAATCCTAAGTGCTTTGGCATTCACAGAAGTCTATGAAATAGAGATTAGGAGAAGGATACCTCAGATAAGATATTTTCCCTCACAATTTTCTTGGGCTTTTGAACAAAGTAAACTGACTTGTATGTGGATTTCCAGGTGAGTCTCTGTTGATCCCATTCTCACAGCGAGGTAGGGAGGTTAAATCTAATGATGCTTTTGACATCTAGCTTCCTTAGGAATTTGACATCACAGGGACAGCCGATTGTCACAATGGCAGCCCCAAAAGACCTGAAACCGGCTTTTGAAACCTAGTTTTCAAGTATTGGCATATTCTTTCTTGCTGAAAAATTGAAGCATGAGGCTGTTTTCAGCTTTTAGGCGTCCAGCTGGTGCTAGAAAACCTCAGTCTTTATCTCTAATATCTAATCACTTTCTACTTCTTTAAAGTAATCCCTCACAGTTCTAAGAACTGTGATGGCTCTAGAGAAACACCTTCCCTTTGATAGAATTGTGATGAGGAGAAATATCTTCATGCAAGACAGAGAGTCTATAGTTCCCTGGTTCCCAGGACCATCTGCTCTCCTCGCTTCTTCAGCGCTGCTACCTACTCCTAATCTAGATAGGCTCACATCCTTGCCTGGTACCGCATGTTGAAATTCAGACTCCCTTTTCCCTTACAATTACATTAATAAAATAGGATTTGGGGGGTCATTGAAACCTTATTAGAGGCAGTTTTGTGTGTGTGTCTGTATAATTGTCTGGAAAGTTTCCTAGTTTTCTAAATATTAATCCTACTCAAAAATACGTGTTCTAAGCTTCAGACAAGCTTTCAGAGCACATCTCATTTGTAAACTGGGTTGTCTGAAGCAGCAATCTTCTATTTAGTAAGTAAGCTTTTCCTGTGTGGTAGACACCATGCTGGTGGTAGTGGGGAAAAGTGTAGGAACGCTCCCTGTCCTCTTGGAGCTTAGAGCCTACAGGAAGCAAATGGAGCAAATTTAATAATTGTTGGCTCCTTTTCTTACACTCAAGATAACTTCAACACTTTCAAAAAATTTTATCAACACGTTACCTAATCATATTTCATTATTACCCTTCACATCTTGGATTATTTTGAAACAGTTCTCAGATATTATATCTAAGATATAGGGACTTTTCTTCAATATAATTGCTGTGCCATTTTCAATTGCTTATCGGTTAACAGCATGCAGTCAGTGTTCACATTTCCCCAATCACCTCGTAAAGGTTTTTCACAGTTGATTTGTTCAAAATAGGATCCAGACAAGGTCCACACATTGCATTAGCTACAGCTCTGAAATCTCTTTTTACCTATAGTCCCTCCTCACCTCTTTTTACCTTGAAGTTCATTTGTCAAAGAAACCATATTGTTTATTCTATAGAGTTTCTCACATCTGGATTTTGCAGCTTGCATTTGCAGGGTATCATCTAACATATTTCCATGTGCCCCATGTTTCCTATAAACTGGATGTTAGATGTAGAAGCTGATTCCAGATTCCAGTTCAGTTCTATGTTCTATGGTGGGACTGCTTCATAGGTGGTTGCTGTGTGTCACACTAGGAGGCACATGCTGTCTGGTTGTCTCTCTTTTTATAACATTAAAATTGATCATTGGGGGTCAGGAAGTCAACATTAATTTTAAGATGTGCCATCAATTATAGGTATGGCTTTTGGGAGGGTGAAAAAAGAAACCTTATATTAAATGCACCAAACATTGTAATATATTGGAATTTTCATCCCAATTCTTTATTCCAGTGTGTAAAGAATGTGTCATAGAACCAAGAAAGCATGATGTGTGCAGTACAATAAAGGGAAAGAAATGGGTGCTATTAGAACTTACCAAAGGGACCTAAATCTAGTCTGGGAAGTCAGGGTAGGCTTCCATGAAGATCGGATGTTTAAGCTGATAACTGAAAAGTGAATAGGAGTTGGCCAAGCAAAGTGAGGGTAGAGGGTTGGGCCCATTATTCAGGAAGGGAGTATAGCCAGTGAGGAGGCCCTTACTTGGGGGAACTGAGATCAGTCAAGAGCTAAAGGAGAGTAGAAATCAAGAAGCAGAAGAGGGCGGTTCCTAAGGCTGGCGAGATTCAGATAAGGAGTTTGGATGTTATTCTGAATGTAATTAAAGGCCGTAAAAGGCCATGGAAAGTTGGTATTTAGGGCGTCAATTAATAATACCCCCATCTCCAGTCGAGTTTGGAAACAAAAAAAGTGCAGCATATTGGCTTGATTTCTTCCTGGAAAAAGCACAGTGGAGGAGACAGCTTTAGACTTGGGCCATGTGGCCTTGCTCGTACAATCCCCTTTCCCCCTGAATTTATCAGGCTTCTCCTCCCCATCCTACTGGACAACCACAAGCTTTTCCCCAAAAGGAGGGAGCAGACGAGAACTCTCCGTGGCATGTGTAGGCAATTAATGTCCAAAGACTTTGGAGTTCATATGTTCTTCTTCCATGGTTACCAACCTTGGAAATGACAGAGTGAGTGAGAGAGTGGGGCAAGAGGCCTAGAGCGTGTAGTATGGATATCCTTCTACACTGAGAAGGATGCCTTACCCAGCCCCCGGCCCCCACAAACACACACACACACACACTCAAAATGATCTGATTCATCATCTGAGAAATCATTTTGTTTATAGAGAATCAATTACAGAAAGCAAAAGTGAATATAGAGACCAGTTAAAAATCTCTATAGTCTTACCCTGGAGGTGGGTACTCAGGTACTTATTAGAACATCATCTGTACTTTTTTGAATACCTGAAACATTTCATAATTTTCAAAGCTATTGTGGACATCTAAGCAAGTAATAATAGTGTTGGTGAGATGGAGAAAAGAAATGCTTGGGGAGGTGAAATGAATAGGACTTGGTGTTGGGCTAAGTGTTGGGCAGCGGGGGTGAGGATGGAGCCACGGAGATCAGCCCTCAGACCAGTTGGGAGGTAGACAGAGTTTTCCGTTACCTCCATTAAGTAATGTTGATTTTAAATTGCTTAAGGATATATTAAAAACAAAAAGATACTAGAAATGGAACCAAAATTCTTAAAAGTTTTGTGTTTTTTAATATTTGAATTATGTAGTATCTGATACATTTTAGAGTTGGGGTCATTCTGTTTTTTCTAGTTTCTGAAGTTGACTGCTTCAGCTTTTTTAGTAGAAGCATTTAAGGCTTTACACTTCACTTCTTTCTAAGTTTTGTTTAACTGCATCACATCATTTTTTATAATACGGTATTTTCATTATCATTTAATACCAAATATATTTTAAGTTTCTATTATGATTTCTTCCTTAAGCCATGGTATTTAGAGATGTGTTTTTAAATTTCCTAACTTGTTGGGATTCGACTTATTCCTTTGTTATTGGCATTTTATTATGTCTTTGTTACTTGCCTTAGCATAGTTACCTTATGGTCAGGTGACGTAGTTTTTTAGGATGTGTTAAGCCTTTGTAAAATTATTTTGTTTCTCATTTTAACCCAGCTTTTGCAATTCAGAGCAAAACAGTTCTAATTTATAAGTTCTAACACTTGTCCATTTTTTCTTCAAGTATCCAGTTATTAAAATTTTTTTATTGGGCAGGACTACATATGTTAGTTGTCAAGGTCACATCAGTTCCCATTTATTATCAGAATCCTGGAAACAAGTTGATTTTTAGAGTATCATTAATTATTTTCCTTTTTGCTTTAAACAGGAGTATGCTGTGAACTGCCATGTTATCACCTGGGAGAGGATTATCAGTCATTTTGATATATTTGCATTTGGACATTTCTGGGGCTGGGCCATGAAGGCCTTGTTGATCCGTAGTTATGGTCTCTGCTGGACCATCAGTATTACATGGGAGCTAACTGAGGTAAGAAGGAGGGATGGGCCATTATCTAGACGCTGCAGTGTGGATAGTCTGTATGTAGGAAGAAGAAAGTCTGTTAGTTAACAGTCAAGCAGTCCATTCTCCAGCCCCTGTGGTACAAAACTGTATTTAAACCACCCCTTAGGAGTATTTTATAGCTTTCTGAGAAAAAAAGTAACTCCTTGTTAAAGTCTGCTTCTATCTTACAAATCTTAAAGAGAAACAAGTGAAATAAAGCTAAAGAATGAAGTTGAAATCACAAGTGAGACAAATAAAGGGTACGTAAATGAGATCTGCTTAGAAGTAAATAAGTAGTTTACCCACTAACTGGTTTCCAGTTTGAGATCAATAGGATTGTGGTGTTTAGGAATTACAGAGGCACTCATGCTACTTTGTAACTGAAAAATGGATTCCCAATATAGCTCTAATATCTCAGTAATTGAAAGTATTCTCATTTAATGAATGAAAGAGATATATTCTTGAAAAACTATTAGCAAAATGAAATTTTGGGAACTAATTCATTTATTGTTGAGTTATTCTTACTCATTCCCAAGGAACAAAATTTGGCTATGTGCACAGTATGTTTCTCAGTACCAGTCATTATCCTGACCCTAACTTAGAGAAGCATGCCACTTAGATATAGCTTTTATTAAAGTGCCTCTCATGGCCCTGGAGTCTAGAATTACAAGTTCAGGATGTCAGCAGCTTTGGTTCCCTTTGAGAGCTGTGAGGGAGAATCTACACCAGTCTTCTCTTAGCTTCTCATGGTTTGCTGGCCATCTTTGGTGTTTCCTGGCTTATGGCTCATCATCCAATCTGTGCTTTCCTCTTTACATGGCATTCTCTCTGTGTGTATTCACATGGCGTTCCATTTATAATGCCACCAGTCATATTGGATTAGGGGCCCACCCTACTCCAGTATGACCTCCTAACTAATTACATGTGCAATGACTCTGTTTCCAAATGAGGTCCTATTATGAGGAACTGGAGGTTAGGACTTCAACATACAGATTTTGAGGTGATACAATTCAATCCATAACAGTGCCCTCCATTGTACATACATCATCCTAAACCCTCACCATGAGCCAGAAAAGCCAGTGTATATGCCCCATGTACACCTGAGGGAACCAGAGCTCAGAGGCTTGCTTCATGAGGTGAGCCAAGATTGGATTCTGGATGTGTAGCCCATGTTCATCCTGTCTTAGCATGTTCTACCTCTGTGACTTCCAGGCACCTTCATAACCTGGCCGCAGTGTGACCTTGTGCAAAGCACTTGACCTTTCGCAGCTTCCTCTTCCCTCACACTACAGACTAGGCCTTCTGCATCTTCCTTTGCCTGCTCCTCAGTGTCTTGTCATCCCAAGTCCTATAGATGCTCTTTTCTGAACACCTTCCAGTCCATTTAAGTCTTTCCACACCTTTGCTTCTACTATATTGAATCCACCATTGTCTCTTGTCTGAATTACTTGTCTCCTCCCTTCATATAATCTTTTGACAAAGTGACCCTTTTCAGACCTCAACCCAGTCATGTCCTTGTCCTACTAATAACTCTTTGGATTTTGTCTTAAGAGTAATGGACAAACACTAAACTTGTTACCCAGCCTACAAGGCTTGGTGTTAATTGGCCCCGGCCCACCTCCCCATCCTCCTCGAGATCCCTCTCCACAGAGCTCTCTGTGTTCTTGCCATCTTTGCTTTCTTTGTTTCAAAGACTGTACTTTCCTCCCACAGAGCCCTCCTCCAAGCTGTTACCTCTCTTCCCTACTCCCTCCACTAGCTATGTTCCATGTTGGTACACCAGAAATAGAGCTCCTGGACCTTCTCCTTTGAAATGCTCAGCACATTTTAGACCAGGGGTGCCCAATCTTTTTTCAACGTTTTTTACCAAGGGCCATATGCGGTAAAATACACAAACAGCCAGGCCACTCACTCGAGGTGAAGTACGTATTGCCTCACCTGGTTTATTTAAGTAAACTAAATATATTTTTGGAATTTGCTGCGGGCCAATTAAAAATGGATTGTGGGCTGCAGTTGGCCCATGGGCTGCAGATTGGACATCCATGTTTTAGATACTTGATAAGTGTCTCTTTTCTGCTAAACATTATGCCTTGAGAGGGCAGTGCCCATATCTGCATAGTCCCAGATGCTCTGCCTACAGCATGGCAGATAATTCCCAAATCCCTCGTGAAGGAATGAATGCTACTACTACCTCTAGGTCCTCCTACTCAGGTCTCTCAGGGACCCATCTCATCCTTAGAATCTGGTACTTTCCAGGAAAGCCCCTTAGGCAGAAGTATGTCCACCACAGCCCATTCCCCTACATAGCTTCGTTTCAGCAAATATGTGTCATCAACTCTTGCTATAGTTTCTTTCTTCCCTAAGGGCAAGAGTTTATGCTCCATCTCATAGCTGGGAACTTGGGACTGTATCTCATGGGAAGTGATTGGTCCACCTGGGGTCAGAACGCAGCCGCAAACCATCACATGCAGTAGCTGTTTTGCATCTTCTGGTCAGCAGGCATGTTAAGAAGGCAAACTCCTCATATTTATAATGTTTTACAGTCTACCAAATCCTTTCATGAATAGTTTTATGTTGTAGTGTTCATTATATTACTCCAGCCATTTGTAATTACAGGTTGCCTCTTTCCAGAGAACTCCCAGGCCATGTCTCTGTAATTGCAGACCTTAAAATGAGCCTTTACACAACAAAGCATTCTGCTCTGTACACAGCTGATAGGCCCTTTGTTTTGAACAAAAGGATTTCCATAATAGACTTCGGTACCACCTTTGATCTTACTGTTACCCTTTCTGTAATGTCTTCATCTTTGTCTCTCTAAACCACTCATTTCTGTCCTCAATGATCCCACTCCTATATGTCTTCCTTCCAGAAGCCTTTTCCAATTGCCATCTGTCAGAAAGAATCTGTCTTGTCCCCACCGTGTTCCATTTATGTCACCATTGTAATACTCGCCACAGCCTACCTTATTTGGTGGTTCTGGATAACAATGTGACTCTCGCCCTTGAGATCAAGAATCTTGACTTCCTTTTTGTCTCACCACCTAGCACATCACAGGAGCTTAATAAAAGATTATTATTATTGTGAATTGGTTAGTGTGAGATTTCCTATTAAGCTATCAGTTTCCTACATCATGTCATCAAGACCTAACCTTTCTACTTTTATAGCTTACTCACTGTTTTACCCAAATATCTTTGGAATATTTCTACAATGCACAGCTTGAATATAAAGCTGATAACTTTGAGTATTATGCTCATGCTTTGTTGGCAGGTATGAAAACTTTTCTCATTTTCCCTTCCTGGGTCCTTATCATGTTGTCATTAGCCAATGTAATTCATCAGTAGAATTTTTTAAAGAGGGACCTTCATTTCTTTAAAGCTCTATGTCAGAAGAAGAGCTGTTTGAATTAGTACTGTTTGTAAACCATCCACAATATGAAAAACAAGAACGAGAATACAGACTATGCTCTTTTTTTTAATACATTAGTAAAACCTAGTATGTCAACAACTTTTCCTAAAACAATATACAGAGGGTGTCCAAAAAAATGTATACACATTTTAAGAAAGGAAAAATCTGTATTAAAATTGTGATACTCAATATATACCGATAACAAAAGATGAATACAAGCCATGTGTATACATTTTTTTGGCACCCCCCGGTATTATTAAAAGGAAATTTATCTTTTCATGTGGTATCCCAATTTTTCTTTTTACAACCATCATCTGTTGTGTTTCTCAGCTTTTCTTCATGCATCTTCTGCCCAATTTTGCTGAGTGCTGGTGGGATCAGGTCATTCTGGACATCCTGTTGTGCAACGGCGGCGGCATCTGGTTGGGCATGGTTGTTTGCCGGTTTTTAGAGATGAGGACTTACCACTGGGCAAGCTTCAAGTGAGTCGTCTTCTTTCTGGACATCAGTCACAGTTTTCACACTGTATATTTTAATTACTCTAGTAGCATGCAATGTTAGTACAGTCTTCGATGATAAAGAATAAATTATACATTAGTAATTGAAACTTATAGTAAACCTAATTTCAGGCATTCATTCAGAAAATGCTAAATCATTACTATTTTCTCAAATCCATCCCCTCCTTTTTATTCTTATGCCTCACTTGCATTCAGGCTTAATTAGTCCCCTGTCCCCAGATAACCACTCAAAGCCTCACACCATTGCTTGAGTGATCTTTTTAAGAATGTCCGATTCTTCATGTCATTCCCCCGTGATGTCTTCTCATGGTCTTTAGGACAAAGTGTACATCTGTGGTCCCTTTCTCCACGCTCTCCTGAGCCTGTGTACATACTCTTTTACCTGAGTTTGACCTGTGTTCCCATGGGCCAGGCTGGCTGGTCCTTTTCTTTCCTGACTCGAGTCACTTGTTTACTCTTCAGATAGTCGTCTCTGATTTTATAAAATAGCTGCATGTTCCTCCTCTGCTTCCGTGGAGGACAGTGCACACCTCCATCGTTGTTTATCCTGCCTTTCTGAACTTGTACCTCACTTTGACTGTGGCAGGAACCCTGCCATTGATAAAGAGGAAAAGAACAACGGTAATGATAATGAAAGTAGTAGTTGTTTTTATTGTGTTTAAATCTTTGCTTATGTATATAACAAAGTAGGAGCATTTCCCAACATTTAAATATTCTTCTAAAACATGATTTTGAAGGGTTTCATTGTGTCCCAATCTATGGATAAATGATAACGTATTTAACTAATTCCCTAATTTTACAGCAATTTAGTTGTTTCATCGTTTTCACATTTATAATGAAGGCTAGAGTGAACATTCTTGACAATCTATCTTTGTGTGCATCTCTGATTTAAAAAAAAATAAATTCTTAGAAGTACAATATGCCAATTTATATTCTCACATGTATACACCAACGTATATATGTGTTCATTTCACTATTGCTTTGAATTTTATTTTTAAACCTTTGCCAGTTTTATTACACATGAAATTGTGTAATATTTGTGTGAAATTGTGTGAATTTCATTTCTATTTTTATTGAATTCTTTTATTAGTAATTTTTTTTAGATTAAGGATATTTACATTTTGTCCTAAATATAACTTTATTTTTCCTTTGTCATCTCCTTCTAATTTTGTTTGTGGTAGGTTTGCCATTTAAACTTTAAAAGCTTTAAATTTTTTTGTTTAGGTAAATGTTAACTGTATTTTCTTCTAGTTCTTTAATGGTTTAGTCTTTTTATTATAAGTAACTTATTTAATTGATCTTAAATTTATTTTGGAATATGATGTAAATGGGAGATTTTAGTGTTTTTGCAGTTGATTAACCAGTTTTCCTCATTCGTTTTATTAATAATTCTTTCTTTGGCTAGTCACTTGAAAGCATGCTTTTAAATATATTTAAGGCAGTATAAAATGTAAAAAAAAAATTGTAGCTGTGCTGGATATTACTCCAAGCAAGCTCTATAAACAGTATCTCATTTGAGCCATGTATCAATCCTAGAGTCCACACTATTCTCTTCATTGTAGGGATGAGGACACTGAGACTTAGGTTTAGTAATTTACCTAAGGACACACAGCTAGCAAGCAGTTAAGTCTGAATTTGCGTCAGACTGTCTGGCTCCTTGAACACTGCCATAATGCTTCCCTACTTTCATATATTTATGCTTCAAATTTGACTTGAGAGTCATTTTGTCAGGTTACCAAGACGTAAACTAAACTAATAAACAGAAAATTCCACTGGTGTTTTTTTTTTTTTTTTAAGTTACATTAAATGTACAAACAAATATAGTTTAACTTAAGTTGAATCAACCTCTTCATTCTATTAAAATATTCCAATTCTCGATCGTGCTGTATTTCTCTGTTTATTCCCATCTTTCTCTACCTCTTTCCATGAAGTTTTGCCATTTTTAAAAATGTAGGTCCTTTATAGTTCTTGTTTATTTGGGGGTAGTGTGTATTTTTTGTTGCTTTTGCTTTTCTGCTTCAAATCTACTTGCTGTGAGATTTTTCCCACTACCTACTTGTTGATGGGTAGGTGAGTGAATGAAGGAACGAACCTGGTTTCCTTTCGTTCCCCTCTCCTCCCCGCAAAAAGAATAAAAGTCCTGCTTGTTTACACTTGTGCCTTCAGCACTTAGCACAGTGTCTGAGACATAAAGTTCCTTGATATAAGTCTTTGTTGAATTAAAGAGTCTTTACGGTTATTAAATGCTATTTTTACCTTGGATTTCGGCTCTCCTGGACTAGTGACAGGGCTGGAATGCACACCTAGCTCTGAGGCTTGCAAGGTGAGCCTGCACCAGCCAGTTGTTCTCTCTGAGCCTAAATATTCTCCCTTGCAATTTGTGGGCTGTTTATGTCTATCATGAGAGTATGAGATTTTTTAATTGAGTCATTTCTAGGATTAAAACTGAGAAAGGTTAAAAATCACTGTTCTTCAATCCAAGCTACTCACTCTTCTGAGGAAGATACGGGGTGAAGAAATGATGTGGGAGAGAGACCTCAAGAGTGTGTGTTCTCTGTTTTACTAAAATGCTCTGACCTGGGAGGCGAACAGTGAATGGGAATCGGATCCTCACTGGCACCCTTCTTTTTCCTGGCCTGGTTCCAGATGGTTGTCTGTAATGCCTCTCAGCTTCTTTTGTCACCAGTTTGCAAATTAAGGCCTCTCCTGGCTCTGCAGTGACCTGAAGTCTGTGCTGTGCCTGTCATCCCTGAAATTCCCCAACGAGTGGGCTGCTTTCAGTGCTTCACCTGTGAATAGAGACCATTGTTGGAGAGATGGTTCTGATAGAAAGGAATCTTTTTGTTGGAGAGATGGTTCTGATAGAAAGGAATCTTTTTGTTCGGAGGATTGGTTGTAAAATAGTCAATGAACAGGTTTTGTTTCATTTTGTTTCTTTTTTGTATACATATATTTTCCCCTTCCTTATCTCTTTGGATTTTCACTGCAGCTGTTCTCTTCTTACAGGGACATCCACACCACCACCGGGAAAATCAAAAGAGCTGTGCTCCAGTTTACTCCTGCTAGCTGGACCTACGTTCGATGGTTTGACCCCAAATCTTCATTTCAGAGAGTGGCTGGAATATACCTTTTCATGATCATCTGGCAGGTAATTTTTTAGATGTCCAGAACTAGGAAAAGACTAAAAACCACCCAGAAATTTAGAGGTAATGCTAGTTCACATTGTTTACCAGCTAGATGCTTCAGGAGATCTAATGTTCTGTAGCTAACCTATGGGATAATTAAGCAGAGTGATGTTATTACGCCTAAGGTCTTGCTTCATCATGAAGGCATTTTAAAATATGGATCTTTGAATTACAAATAAGAAATAGATTAAAATAGCCTGAAAAAGCTCATGTCAGCATCCGTTACCCAGTGAGTTGGGCATTGGATTGCTTTTTAGAATGATCATTTTCATGACCAAAGGAACAAATAAATGCAAGGCTATTTTTATGTTACAAATTCAATGTTTTATTTTTAAAATTGTGCCTCAGCTGTTTCACTTTGGGTAATTTGTAAAGAACTAAATAAAGAAGGCCTCTGCTACCTGTGGGAATTGGTGCCCCGGAGGACATGGGTCCTGCAGAGTGGTGTCTGCAGTGGAGAGAAGCTCTTGTCATAAGCAGACCATTACATGATTGAGGTACTTCAGATAGCAAAGGGTCTTGGAAAAGGATTATCAAACATCTCTGTTTTCCAGAGACAATCCTTTTTAATTGATCCTCCTTGCCCAGGCTAATTGTTCCACAACTTTGGAAGACTAGCTGAGGGAAGCCAGCTTTTTCACCTGATGAGTCTTTCAGAATCGCCAGAAATTATAATTTGAACACATATGCACAAAATACTCCCAACATAAGGAAAAAAATCAGTATGTGTCACTTTCAAAAAAGACAATCCTTGTCCACACATGGCGAATAATAATGCCCATCTCAAGAAATGGAGTTTTTGGATATAGAACTGTATGTAAGTAATTAGTCACCATGGTTTGGGGAAGTCAGTATGTATAAAAATGGGAGTGTAAATGGACTGAGATTAAGTTTTATCAGGGCAATGTCAGAGAAGGTATAGGTTTTCTTCTGCTACAAGAACTGAAGAGGATTTTGGATTTGTTCAGGAAAGATAGCAGTGTGCTCCTAGAATGGAAGCATTCCACAGGGTACACCTTCCCTGAGTGTGAGCATTGTGCTATGAATCAGCTTTCCATGTGTGGTGTTAATTAGTGGACCACTTTTTATTCTATATCCTTGAAGTCAGTTCTATGGGAAAAGACACATGTTATATGTCACTAAAATGAACCTACTGGTCCATATGATATATTCTTAAAGTAGTAACCTTTCCTAGTCTCTGCCTGTTGCTTAATCTGGAGGGGCAATGTAGGCTCCAGGCTCTGGGCATTGAGCTTGTCCCTGCTGAAGTCTCTTTTGTGCTGCTAAGGACTCTTCTGTGAGCTGTACTTGGATGCTAAGCTCAAGGGAGACACCCACTACCCCGAGGTGCCACTTGGACCAGCCCTTCATACCCACTTCTATGAGCTGCCTTTGGTTGGGGATCTGCTGGGTCCCAGGCATCCAGGCTTGTGCTAAACTAGTCCACAGTCATCCCTCAAGCTTCTTTTGGTTATTAAAGATTTACTTTCCTATAGTTGCAATTCTTTTAGACCTGGCCTGATTTCTGTAAGGCCGCATAAGTTTTCCATGGTACATACGAGTACTTATTTTCATGATTTCTGCAGTTTTTATAGCACGTCTTTCCCAACTATCCCAGCAGATCACACACATGACCCAAGTGACAATTATGCAAACCACCTGGTGCCTTTCCCACCACCCCCGTACCTCCTCCTGGACCCCTGATTATTTGGTGCCCATATTGTACCGGCTTTTACCAAGTTTAAATAGCAGACCTTGGAAGATCCAGTGTATTTTCTAAAAATGCCTTGGACATACCCATTATTTTTAGTTGTGGAATATCCATTTAAGGGAATATATGTTTATGACTAATGCCTCCTTCTTTTTCAGCTGACTGAGTTGAATACCTTCTTCCTGAAACATATCTTTGTGTTCCAAGCCAGTCATCCATTAAGTTGGTGTAGAATTCTCTTTATTGGTGGCATCACGGCTCCCACAGTGAGGTAATTCTATATAAGTTTGTCTATCATTTGAGCATGTTAGCCTGCTTTGTATTCTCCTGTTTAGCATAAGGGAAGTCACACACACTAGCAGATTTTCCATGAAAATATCATTCTAAAGAATTATATATCCATAATATGAAGAAAATGTTTAGCTCTGAGACCTCACTCAGTAACATGAAGTGAACAATCAACACCACACCATTATTTTCAAACCCCTTTACAATCTTCGCTGCTCTTCTTTTTTCCCCCTGTAACATCCTATTAAAAAATAAATGAGTAGCAATGATGCTGAAGTTTTTTTTTAATGAGAGCATTAAAAACTACAAATGTTTTTATGGTGGATCGGAAGTCATAAATGATATTATTTTTAGAATGAGACTTTGTTACCTTTTTTAGAGCCAATTAAATCAATTTCCTTTAAAAAATGTCCTTCCTGTAGTCCACCAAGACAACTGAAATAAGCTTGAATTTTCATGCTATTATTCCCCTGGATTTTTGTAGTGTCATAGAGATGAGGCATTATCCACTCCAGATTGTCCCTTCACATTGACTGATCCCAGTGAACTTCAAAGCAAAACATTGTCTTTTTTTTTTTTCTATTTAGAACTGGCATTGATCAGTAGAAGCACCAAAGATCTCTGCATAGCTGATACAAATACAAACTAAGCAGTTAAAATGATTAGCTTTCAGAAGCTCTAGGGTAACTTAATTTATCATTTTTAATGTGCTTGTAGACTACACAAGTAGAGGCCTCACTTGCCAAGGAGAATAGTATTTTCCTTGGTCAAACATACCCCTTATCCCCATCCAGCACCTCTTGTTCTCATCCATTATTACAATTATATTTGTAATATAAGATTTAGGGATGGATGGATAGGTAGGTAGATAGATAGATAGATAGATAGATAGATAGATAGATAGATAGATGATAGATAGATAGATAGATAGATAGATAGATAGATAGATAGATAGATTAGATAGATAATGTCTTTATATATAACCCCAAATACTGGATTGAGCAAACCAAAGAAGACACAGTGGGTCTTGTGGAGTTAGGTCCAAAATTCCATTTCTTCTTTTTGTGTGTATTTTGAACCAAACAGGAAAGTAACAGTTGGTAAGCCAGCAGCCCTTGAAGTAGTTATCTTATAAATGCTGTTTTTCTTTGGAGTTATTTTCAGGAACATTCAGTTTCTTCGTAAAATTAGGAGTAACCAGTAAGTCAATAAGTGGGGAAAGAAATCTCTTATAAAACAGTAACAAATCACATCCGATTTATCACGAAATTTCAATGTTGTTAAACATTTCAAAACAACCAGAGACTGAAAATCCAAAGTTTTGACTTTTGAGAGCTCTTCAAAATTTTTGCCAAATACTATGGATTTCCACACGATTCTTTTTTGTGTAAAAAAAATTAGCTACTTTCTGTATTCTTACACCACTTGAGGCAGTTCCTATGTAAGGAGATGCTTTAACAAGCTTCTTGGGAAAATGGAAATGCTCTAATCAGTTTTATCACATCCATTCCAGTTAGCAAACAGCAGGCCCTAAAGGAGAAAAAGCTCATAGGCTTCAGGATAAATCATTCACAGCACGTCTCCCTTTTCTTTCTTTTTGGTTAGACTTCACACGAATCTGCTTTGAAAAAATATATCCGCGAACATTCTTTTAATCTGATAATATATAAAGTACAGCATAAGGGGATGGAAACATTAGAGGGTAAAGTAGCTGAATTGGTAAAAGCAAAGTAGGTAATGAAAATGTGAAGTTAGAGGAAAACCTGAATTCTTTATAGATAGAATTCTTCACTGGTGTCTTTGAGGTGAGGAGGCGACCATTCATGGATGAGCTTTAGGTATCTGAATCTCTTGAAAATTAATGCAAAGTTTTGTGTGTGTGTTTTATATTCCTTTATCATAGCTTTCATCAAATCATCAAAGGATTCTGTGACCCCAAAAAGACGATGAGCTCCTGGTTTAGATGCTACTTCTGAAGGGATGGGTTGAGTTTTGGGGTAATCATGAGACTTTAAGCCTGTGCTATCCTATATGGCTGCCACTCACCACGTGGCTGTGAGCACTGGAAATGTGGTTAATCCACATTGAAATGTGCTATAAGATAAAATATACACCAGATTTAAAAGACTTAATACAAAAACAATATAAAATGCTTCTTTATAATGTTTTTAATATATTGGGATAAATAACATATTATGAAAATGAATTTTATCTGTTTCTTTCTACTTTTTTAACGTGGCTACTGGACAATTTTAAATTGCATTTGTGACTCATATTCCTTTTGGGTGGGTGCTCTTCTAAGCCTTTCAACTCAATGTCATTGCCTCTTTTTTCCTATCTTGTCAGTAACATTCAAAGTCATTGGCATTCATTAACAGTGAGGTTCCGACGGGGTCCCCTTCCAGTTCTGAGAGCCAAAACTATATCTTGCTTGCCTGCTTACAATCAGCAACCTTTGTCCTGGAGAGAGAGTCAGAGGAGACAATTAATGACAGTGCAGATGACCCTCGAATTCACCTCTAGAGAGGGAGACTGAAGTACCAACTTGGGGTTACATTGGCACGAGGCTTTGGGAGTCTGTCCCTATTTCAAGACCACCTTTGCTAATAATCTGGCTCTTTAAACCATGCTCCTCTCTCTACAATCCAGCCTGAACGCCTAACTTGTCACAGGAATGTTTCAGCAGGCACCAGCTTCTTAGTCCCTTGACTAGCACTAGACCAGGCAGTTCGAGTATGTGAAAGAAGGCAGGACATTTTTTATACTCACTCTGTGACAGTAATTGAATTCTGTATTGATTTATTGGTCTTACAGAAGCTCTCAGTGAATTCCACCTTTGTCCTTTCAGACAATACTATGCTTACCTCACCGACACACAATGCAAACGTGTGGGAACACAGTGCTGGGTATTTGGGTGAGTAATCTATTATTGTGGAGTTTAAGAAACACTTAAGCCTCTAAATTTCTTTGGTTATTTCTTGACCCTGTATTAAGTGCCTTTCAGTATAATTGTCCTATGAAGGCTTGCTGGTGTTTTGATATGTCTTTCTTTTTTAACATCACCTTTTCTGATTTAAGTCTATTTAAGTTTAGAATAGTTAATTGACAAATTATAGAGAGTACAGAAAAAAAATTTTTTTTAAATAGCAGACCCTGTTATATGAAATAAAAATTAGATACAAAATGGAATGTTCAAATTTCCTCTGAATTAGTTTGGGATATCATCTTGTGATGGGCTTACCCGCACTTCATGTTACTTTCACATCAGAAAGACCCTGCAAAACAGCTGCTTGCTGTATACCAAGGTATAATTTTTTTTGTTCCAAAGAGAACTGATACATAGCCACATGGTCACAATTTATTGTCTTGTTACAGATACAAATGTTGTATCTGAATTTACTATTAAGTGATGAAAGAAACCATAGGTTATCTGATTTATATCCCCTCATGTGGAATATGAGACAGTCTTCAGTATGTCAGGTAAGTGGTTCTGCTTAAACACTATCAACAGTTCACCATGCCATTTAGCAGCCAAAGTTCCAGAGACGACTACAAATCCTTACACGAAGTTCAGCACCTTCCATAGTTTAGATTCAAGATCTAATCTAGGTTCTAAATCGAATGTGACGGTGTATAGAAAATTTGATGAAAACTTGTAGTAGGGAATAAATTACTACTTTCAACAGAGTTTTAAATGGAATAACATTTTTTTCCAATTAAAAAGTGATACATGTACATTGATAAACAGTTCAAGAAGAAACTAAAGATCATCCAAAAAGAATCATTTAGAAATAATTGTTATTAACATTGCAGTGTCATTCCCTTCAAACATTTCTCTCTCTCTCTCTCTCTCTCTCTCTCTCTCTGTGTGTGTGTGTGTGTGTGTGTGTGTGTGTCCAGCTCCCATTCCAGATTTTGAGGGATCACTCAAGTTAGATTTAGGCAAGTCCACTTTTGCCTAAAGACAAAGGGCCATTGTCATTTGTGTCTCATAAGTTCTGTGATGTAAACTGATTTTCTTACCTAAAATGATTTCAGCTTAAAGGGTGATAAGATGGATTAGATTTCTGTTTAGTGATCTAGCAGGAGAAAGAATTTACACATCTGCAAGATTTCTACTATACTGAGCAAAGGCCGTGTGAAGGCACAATTGTGGAGTCATAGAGGGAGGCAGCTGGGGACTTTCTTGTCTTTCCTTATTGTCTTTTCCAAGGAGGCAGTGATCTTTCCTGAATTTGAGCTCTTTACCACTTACCTGTTCCTTCCACTTGCATATTTCTCTTCATATTTAAAAGTCCCTGGCAAGGTGTTACTCTACTGTGGAGTGGATATGTTCTCCACAGAACTGTTTACCTGTTGTGGAAAAGGAGATGTGGATTAGAGAGAGGTAGTGTTACAGTAAAGTTTGTTTCTAATAGAGCAGTCAAAAAATATAATCCCTTGGAGGGAGAAGTGGCGAAGATAAACTAGGCCAGAGTGGCAGAAAATGCTGCTACATAAAGTTGCGCCTTGTTGAAAAGTGATAAAGGGAAATGCAGAGGAGAAATCATTTGGCTAATTTAGTGTGTTTTATTGAGAATTGAGAACTCCCAATCTAGTGATATCAAGATTAATGAATCTTGAGAACGAGTGGGCCATGATGAAAAAGAACAGATTCCTCTCCATTATTCATATACAGCAGGTCCACCTGGCTGCATGAATCAGGGCTGCCTGTGCACGGTTGGTGAAGGGGATGCAGGAGGCCTGAGTCTCTGGTCTCTCGTCTCTGAGTGTTTGCCCCTGGGAACCCACCACCTCCCCTCTTCTGCCCCATCCTTCCCCCACCTCCTTGTTGCCCTTATTTTGTCTTTTTCCATCTCCTATCAAAACAGCAAACTTTTAAATGTCTGATTTCCTTTAATCACTAGTAACTGATTTACAGCTTTTTTCACTAATTTTGGAGTAATTCAGGCTTTTGCAAGGTGTGGCGATGTGGGAGTACAGAGTAGGAGCGGTCTATCTAGTGACATTCGAGTTTTGCCTTTAGGGAACTTGCGGGTGGTGGTGAGGGGGGTAGGTCAAGCAGGACCTCCTGAGGCGTCTTTCCCACAATTCTACATCTTTTTCTCCCGAAGAGGGCAGTTTTCTTTTCCGTAAATGTTATACCCTCAAAAAGTTTGTATTAATTACTCACTGATGTGACTAAATACAGACTTAACAATGTGGTCCCCTACAGTTGTGCCAGAGATCTGAGCTTTTAAGCCTTTTTTATATTTAAAAGTGCTGTGCCCAGCACAGATAGGACTCTGTCCAGCTAGGGAATGGGGACCCACCAGGGAGAAGGCAGTAGTGTGAAGAAGTAGGCTTCTCCTCTCTTTAGAAAGTCACATCCCATTACTTGAGCTCTGTGGGAGTATGAGGGCCAAACCGATAGGAACAGGTCCCCCTGGTATGCTCTTTACATTGTCTCTATCTTCGTCATTCTCCCCACTCCACCCTTGTTATAATTGAGCTTCTGTGCCTGAATTAGCCTGGTTTATAAAGAAAAGCTGTTTGATTACTTGGCCCTGGAAGGACCAAGCTTTGGCTTTAGTGTGAGTGAATGGCTTTCCTCCTTCCTGAAAGTTCCTGGGTTGCTCTTTCAGGGGTTGGGTAAGTATGGACTGTGCCTGGGCGCCGCCTCGCTGTTAGAACTGCCCTTCATCCCATGAGTTTCCTGGCCTCATGTCATCCCAACCCAACTAGTACTTCCATCACAATGCGTTTGGGACCTCTGCTGCTCTAACTTGTTCTCTCCCAGCTCAGCTCCAAACCAGCAGGTCCTCTTTCCATCCTCCCCTCCCCTGTCTTCCCCACAGTATCTGCCATCTCACAATTGTTCTCTTCCTCCCGCAGCAGCTGCCCTGGTTTTCCTCATACTCTTCTGTTTCTTCTGGGTGTTCTCTGTTGCCTTCCCATTCCACCCTCTTCTCCCCTCCACAATGTCTTATAATTGTTATTCTTCTTCCAGGCTCTTTTTTTTTTTTTTTTTTTAAAGGATAAACACAGCCATGTAGCACGGGGTCCTTCCAGGAGGAGGGGAATAGGAGGTGTCATCCAACTCTTGACCCTTCTCAGCACTACCTGGCCACCATCTTCCCATTGACCTTTGTTTCATAGCCTTTCTGGCCTGCCCTCGCCTGCCCTCCGTTGGTACACATCTGTGTTTCAGGCCCTCAGCACCCACACTGCTAGGGTAGCTTTGTAGCTGGTTTTCTTTTCCTAGCACCTTCCCCTTCACCCCGTCCTCCTCCATCAGGATTGTTCCTTCTTTATCCTGCCTCTCCCTGCTCCTGTGCTCAGAAACAGCTCCCTGACAGCCCCAAACCCCTGGCAGTCACTATTTTTAGCAGCTGAATCCATTTCCTCAAATGACCTCTTACCCCCAAACCTATTAATAATAGATACATCAAAACAAGTGATCAGAACTATACGGGTATCCCACGCATGACCCTTTTGACCTCTTCTCACCCTCCCCACCCTGCCCAGGGGGTTCTTGGGAAGTCAGTAATTTCCAGGAGCACAGTTGAAAGTTTTTCTTATCTGGTAAGCACAGCTCAGCTGTCACTTCCTCCAAAAAGGCATTTCTGCTTACCCTAATCAGAACTGGACTCGCTTCGGAAGACTTCCTGGCTACCTGTGTGATGGCATAATAGTTGTGTCACGTTATACATGTCTCATTTCCACTGTTGGAGGGTCATCTCCTGGCTGGCCACGCCTGGAGCTGTCCCATCTTGTGCAGCTATGGGGCAGTGTTTGTGCGATGCATGCTGACTGGCATCCTCAGCATCCAATAGCAGGTTTTGTTGGCAAACTGAAATCTTCCTCTGCTTGTATACCCAGTTTACACACGCTGAGCCTAAGCTTCCGTGCCCTGATTTCTGTAATAACCCTGCTTACATTCTTGTTCCACTCACCAAGGAACTCCTTACTCTGGCCTCTACATGAACATCTTTATTTCTACCCTGTCTCTGAAGAGCAGGCTCCAAAGTGGGGGAGCTGAGAGTTTGTGTCAGCAGACCAGCCTCACCCCCAGGCAGAAGTACCTCAGGCAGCTCAAAAGTTAACTTGCCTTCTAACCTTGGTAATTCAAGAAAAGAATGGCCACAGGCACCAAAGGAAGTAGCAGCCCTGACTAAATTCCATGGAACCACAATTTGGCCATCTCCTCAGCCTGGTAAAGATCAGAGAGATTTAAATTTGCACTGAGTTTAGGTACAGGGAACTCCGCCCCACCACCACTACTCCTCCCCAACCAGGATTAACAGCTCTCAGTTAACAGCTTCATACAAGTTCCCACCATGCCCAAGCCTTGACCTCAGCCCTGAACTAGCAGTCGTTTGAGTCTTATACAAAAGTAATGTGAACCTTCTATAGCACATTATTTATAGGACTCCCTCTGGGAGCATTGGATGGTGGTTCGAGTCCATGTGATTGCGGGGTTTACCGCCTCCCAGTTCGCACTGCTTCTTGTACTTCCACAGCTGCTTCCCTGGTCCTCTCCCTGCATTTGAAGCTTCTACTTCTGCTCTTGCCTCCTCACCGGCAGTTCTCAGTTCAGCCGCCAGAACCATCATATTAAAATGTAAATTAAATCATATTAAATCCTCTGCTCCAAAGCCTCCAGGGACTTCTGGCTCCCTCAGAAGAAAAGCCAAGCCCTAGGGTGGCCCTTAAGATCCATGTTACTCTATGACTCAACTCTGTCCCATCCCCTCACTCCAGGCCCCCATATCAACCCTGCCCCGTGATTCTTTGCTCAATGGTTGCCTCACTGAGAGGCCATGCATGGACAATGGCTTAGCTAAGATTCCTCAGCACGTAAGAGCAAAGTATATCCTAAAGTTGCTGGCTGAAAAGCTCTGGTCTTCAGAACAAACTTCAGGTCATTATGAAGTCAGCTGGGTGGGTCCTGACCAACATTTCCTTAAAATGGAATAGAATGGAAAAATGTCAGAATGAGGGGACAAATTATTTTGTGAAACTTTTGTTTCAGTTGTGTGTGTGTGTGTGTATGTGTTTGTGTGTGTACTGGGTCACAATAAAAAATATGTTTCATGCCTTGTGTCTCAGATCACAGAAGTTTCAGAAACAGCTCTAGTCTACTGGTCACCGTGCTTTTTGAAAGGTGACTCAATCGGCTTGACTATCCAGAAATCTCTCATAGTAAATTACTCCTGGTGTTCTGTCTGTTTTAAGGGCAGATAGGCATACTTATTTCCTGGGCTTAACATTTTTTTTTTTTTTTTTTAAGATTTTATTGGGGAAGGGGAACAGGACTTTATTGGGGAACAGTGTGTACTTCCAGGACTTTTTTTTTTTTTCCAAGTCAAGTTGTTCTTTCAGTCTCAGTTGTGGAGGGTGCTGTTCAGCTTCAAGTTGTTGTCCTTTCAGTCTTAGTTGTGGAGGGCGCAGCTCAGCTCCAGGTCCAGTTGCCGTTGCTAGTTGCAGGGGGCACAGCCCACCATCCCTTGCGGGAGTCAAACCGGCATCCTTGTAGTTGAGAGGACGGGTTCCAACCAACTGAGCCATCCGGCAGCTCAGCTCAAGGTGCCGTGTTCAATTTTAGTTGTGGGGGCGCTGCCCATCATCCCTTGTGGGAGTCGAGGAATTGATTTGGCAACCTTGTGGTTGAGAGCCCGCGCTCCAACCAACAACTGAGCCATCCGGGAGACAGCTCAGCTCAAGGTGCCGTGTTCAATCTTAGTTGCAGGGGGCAGAGCCCACCATCCCTTGTGGGACTCAAGGAATTGAACCAGCAACCTTGTGGTTGAGAGCTCACTGGCCCATGTGGGAATCGAACCGGCAGCCTTCGGAGTTAGGAGCATGGAGCTCTAACCACCTGAGCCACTGGGCCGGCCCCTGGGCTTAACATTTTTTGTTGTAGTTCTTCAAGAAGTCCCAGCCAAAGGGATATATTTTTATATCCACTCACAGGCACCCTTCCCCTCACTGTACAGCCTGGAAATAACAAAAGTTTAGCTGCCATCTAGTGTCTGCTCACAGTCTGGACTTCAGGATCACAGTGCAACTCAGACATACGCATATAAGCCTCCTGTGTACCCCAGCTAAAACAATGCTTTCTCACATGTGCCATGCTTTGCTTGGGGGAGGGGGAAAGGAGGTCTTTACAGATTTAGGACAACCACTCCTAAGCCATTTGTGATTGGGGCTAGGGGAAAAGACAGCCCCAAACTCTCTAAAGATACATTAAGGAGGTTTCCTGCTTTGTTGAAGTGGTTCTGTTTCGGGCGTCCAGTTGTTTAAAGCTATCCACACATTTGATGATGGTAGTGACCTTTGATCTGCCAGTGGGTAGAGGGATCCAGAGCCTACTGGGCCCCTTCTTGCCTTCTTAGATATTATCTGTGCCCCCTATCCCTAATTGTCCAGATTCCATCTCAAGCAAGGAACACTAAAATGGACTTGTCTGAAATCAGTATGTATTCTTCAGCAGTCTTTGGGATCACATGACTGGGTAGCTGTGTCACCGTCTCCTCATCCGTTCTTTTCTTATGTTCTAAACCTAACAAAGGTCTGATTTTTACATTCATAAATGAAAATGTAGAACACAAGAGTGGCTTTTTTCCTTCGATGTTTTAATTAAAGGATAAATGACGAAGGTTTCATATTTTTGGTGTTTTTTTTTTTTAAGATTTTTGTATTTAGCAAAATTGCTTACAGATCAAGAGAAGATAAAGGGTTTATATTGTCAGCAAGCATGGGAATACTGATATTCTTAGAAGGCTAAGAAGGGATGTGACTGCTGCCTTCAAGTTATTAAAAGATTCACTTGGCAGGCTCCAACTCACCCTGTTCAACTGCAGAGGGCAGACTTAGCGCCCATGGGTAGAAGGAGGCAGGTACCAGCCTGAGACAAGGAAAAACTTCCCAACTGCTAAAGAGATTGAATGGCAGAATAAGCTGCCTACAAAGGTAGTAAGTTCCCAGTCCCTGAGAGGGTTCCAATAGGTGGTGACTGTCTACACTGGTGGTAATAGACCCTGAGTCAGATGATACCAGGTGCCTCCAGCTATTAAAATGTATGAGCTGAGGTTTTGGTCTTAGAAGAAGCAAGAAGCAAAAAATACTATGTTGGAATAGGGGCAGAAGGATGAATAGGCAGAGCACAGAGGATTTTTAGGGCAGTGAATCTCCGCTGTATAATTCTATAATGGTGGATGCATGTCATTATACATTTGTCCAAACCCATAGAATGAACAAACCCAAGAGTGACCCCTAATGTAAATTACGGGCTTCAGGTGATAATGATGTGTCAATGTAGTTTCATTAATTGTATGTAACAAATGTACCACTCTGTAGGGATGTTGATAGTGGGGAGGCTGTCCAGGGGGAATAAGGTAAATCTCTAACTTGCCCTCAGTTTTGCTGTGAACCTAAAACTCCTCTAAAAATATACTTTTTAAAAAGAGGTAACAGTAAAGTAAACTTTTTATTAATAGGTATACACACACACACACACACACAAACACACGTGCACTCGTATGTGTACAGTTGACACTTGAACAACACAGGGGTTAGGGACAACAACCCCCTTACCCCATGCAGTTGAAAATCCTCATATAACTTTTTTTTTTTTAATTATTGCGGTGACAATTGTTAGTAAAATTACATAGATTTCAGGTGTACAATTCTGTATTACATCATCTGTAAATCCCATTGTGTGTTCGCCACCCAGAGTCAGTTCTCCTTCCATCACCATATATTTGATCCCCCTTACCCTCATCTCCCACCCCCCACCCCCCTTACCCTCTGGTAATCACTAAACTATTGTCTGTGTCTATGAGTTTTTGTTTCTCATTTATTTGTCTTCTTCTTTTGCTGTTTTTGGTTTATATACCACATATCAGTGAAATCACATGGTTCTCTGCTTTTTCTGTCTGACTTATTTCGCTCAGCATTACACTCTCAAGATCCATCCATGTTGTCACAAATGTTCCTATATCATCTTTTCTTACCGCTGAATAGTATTCCATTGTGTATATATACCACAACTTCTTTATCCATTCATCTATCGAAGGACATTTTGGTTGTTTCCATGTCTTGGCCACCGTAAACAAAGCTGCAATGAACATTGGAGCACACGTGTCTTTATGGATAAATGTTTTCAGATTTTTGGGGTAGATACCCAGGAGAGGGATTGCTGGGTCATACAGTAATTCTATTCGTAATTTTTTGAGGAACCTCCACACTGCCTTCCATAACGGCTGCACCAGTCTGCATTCCCACCAACAGTGTATGAGGGTTCCTTTTTCTCCACAGCCTTTCCAACACTTGTTACTATTTGTCTTGTTGATGATAGCCATACTAACTGGTGTGAGGTGATATCTCATTGTGGTTTTTATTTGCGTTTCTCTGATGATTAGTGATGTTGAGCATTTTTTCATATGTCTATTTGCCGTTTGTATATCCTCTTTGGAAAAATGTCTCTTCAGGTCATCTGCCCATTTTTCAATTGAGTTGTTTTTTGTTTTGTTTTGTTGAGTTGTATGAGTTCCTTGTATATTTTGGATATTAGCCCCTTATTGGAGGCACTGTTTGCAAAAATCGTCTCCCATTCAGTTGGTTGCCTCTTTATTTTGTGGATGGTTTCTTTTGCTGTGCAGAAGCTTTTAAGTTTCATTTAGTCCCATTCATTTATTTTAGCTTGGACTTCCCTTGCCTTTGGAGTCAAATTCATAAAATTCTCTTTGAAGCCGAGGTCCATAAGTTGTGGCTTTCCAGTTCTCCCTGCACCATTTATTAAAGAGGCTGTCCTTTCTCCATTGTATGTTTTTTGTTTCTTTGTCAAAAATTATCTGTCCATATTTATGTGGTTTTATTTCTGGGTTCTCAATTCTATTCCATTGGTCTATGAGTCTGTTTTTCTGCCAGTACCATGCTGTTTTGATTATTGTAGCCCTGTAGTTCAAGCTAAAGTCAGGGAGTGTGATACCTCCATTATTGTTCTTTTTTCTTAAGATTGCTTTGGCTATTCGGGGTCTTTTGTGGTTCCAAACAAATCTGATGATTTTTTGTTCAATTTCTTTAAAAAATGCCATTGAGATTTTGACGGGGATTGCATTAAATCTGTATATTGCCTTGGATAATATGGCCATTTTAATGATGTTGATTCTTCCAATCCATGAGCATGGAAGGTATTGCCATTTCTTTGTGTCTTCTTCAATTTCTTTTAAAAATGTCTTACAGTTTTCAGCATATAGGTCTTTCACATCCTTGGTTAAGTTTATTCCTAGGTATTTTATTCTTTTTGCTACAATTGCAAAAGGAATTGTTTTTTGTATTTCTTTTTCTGAGATTTTATTGTTAGTATATAGGAAGGCAATGGACTTTTGTACGTTGATTTTTGTAGCCGGCAACTTTACTGTTTTCGTTGATTGTTTCTAATAGCTTTTTGGTGGAGTCTTTAGGGTTTTCTATATATAGCACTGTGTCATCTGCAAAGAGTGACAATTTAACTTCTTCATTCCCAATTTGGATGCCTTTTATTTCTTTCTCTTGCCTGATTGCTCTGGCAAGGACTTCCAACACTATGTTGAAAAGCCGAGGTGATAGGGGACAGCCCTGTCGTGTTCCTGAAAGTAGAGAAAAAGGCTTCAGTTTTTCACCATTAATTATGAGATTAGCTGAGGGTTTGTCATATATGGCCTTTATTATGTTAAGGTATTTTCCTTCTATACCTATTTTATTAAGTGTTTTAATCATAAATGGATGTTGTATCTTGTCAAATGCTTTTTCTGCATCAATTGATATAATCATATGATTTTTGTCCTTTATTTTGTTTATGTGATGTATCACATTGATGGATTTGTGGATGTTGAACCATCCTTGTGCCCTGGGGATGAACCCCACTTGGTCGTGATGAATAATCTTTTTAATGCATTGTTGTATTTGATTTGCTAGAATTTTGTTTAGGATTTTTGCATCTGTATTCATCAGAGATATTGGTCTGTAGTTTTCTTTTTTTGTGTTGTCCTTACCAGGTTTTGGTATCAGGGTAATGTTGGCCTCATAAAATGAGTTAGGGAGTACTGTCTCTTCTTCAATTTTTTGGAAGAGTTTGAGCAGGATTGGTATTAGATCCTCTTTGAAGGTTTGGTAGAATTCACTAGTGAAGCCATCTGGTCCCGGACTTTTGCTTTTGGGAAGGTTTTGGATGACTGATTCAATTTCGTTACTGGTGATCGGTCTGTTTAGATTTTCCAGTTCTTCATGGTTCAGCCTTGGAAGGCTATATGTTTCTAAGAACTTGTCCATTTCTTCTAGGTTATTGAATTTGGTGGCATATAGTCCTTCATAGTATTCTTGGATGATCCTTTGTATTTCTGTGGTGTCCGTGATAACTTCCCCTTTTTCGTTTCTGATTTTGTTAGTGTCTTCTCTCTTTTTGTCTTAGTGAGTCTAGCCAAGGGTTTGTCAATTTTGTTAATCTTTTCAAAGAACCAGCTCTTTGTCACATTAATTTTTTCTATTGTCTTTTTGTTCTCTATTTCATTTAATTCTGCTCTGATTTTTCTAATTTCCTTTCTTCTGCTGACCTTGGGTTCAGTTGTTCTTCTTTTTCTAGTTCTTTAAGGTGTAACATGAGGTTATTTATTTGGGATTTTCTCGTTTTTTGAGATAGGCCTGTAATGATACAAATTTCCCTCTTAAAACTGCTTTCGCTGCATCCCAAAAATTTTGGTAGGATGTATTTTCATTGTCATTTGTTTCTATGTATCTTTTGATCTTTCTAATTTCTTCTTTGACCCTGTCGTTCTTTCGTTCTTTAAAAGTATGTTGTTTAATCTCCATATGTTTATGTTTTTTCCTGCTTTCTTTTTGCAGTTGATAACCAATTTCTAAGCCTTATTATCAGAGAATATGCTTGGTATGATTTCAATCTTCTTAAATTTGCTGAGGCTGATTTTATGTCCCAATATGTGGTCTATCCTTGAGAATGTTCCATGTACACTAGAAAGAAATGTATTGTCTGATGTTTTAGGATGAAGTGCTCTATATATGTCAGTTGTGTCCATTTCATCTAATGTGACATTTAGGGCTGCTGTTGCCTTATTTATTTTCTGTTTGGATGATGTATCCATAGCTGTCAATGATGTATTTAAGTCCCCTAGTATAATTGTGTTTTGGTCAATTTCTCCCTTTAGTTCTGTTAGTAGTTCCTTGGTGTATTTCGGTGCTCCCTGATTGGGGGCATAAATATCAATGACTGTTACGTCTTCTTGTTGTCTAATCCCCTTCACCATTATGAAATGTCCATCTTTGTCTCTTGTTACCTTTTTCACCCTGAAGTCTGTTTCATCTGATATCAGTATGGTACACCTGATTTTCTCTGGATACCATTTGCTTGGAGTGTCAATTTCCACCCTTTCACTTTGAGTCTATGCTTGTTCTTGTAGCTGACATGTGTCTCTTGGAGGCAGCATGTGGTTGGGTTTAGTTTTTTGATCCAATCTGCTACTCTGTGCCTTTTTATTGGTGAGTTCAGTCCATTTACATTTAGGGTGATTATTGATACGTGAGGATTTCCTGTCATTCTATCTTTAGTTTTCTTGGTAAGGCTGTGTCTCCATTGTTACTTTGCCTTTCTGTTGTTGTCTATTATTTCTGTGTGGTGGTATTCTATGATGTTTCCCTCTGTTTCTTCTTTTATTATGGTATATATTTGAGTTCTGGATTTTTTTTGAGTGATTACCCTTAAGTTTATATAACAGAAAGTTTGATATTTAGAGTAGTCCCTATTCTTCAGCACGCTTACTTTCTCCATTCCCATATTCCGGTTCAGGCCTTTACTCTCCCCCTTTTTATGTTTTGGTTGTCACAAATTGTCCCTGTTGATGGTGGATGAATAGCCTCCTTTAGTATTTCTTGTAGTGCAGGTCATATGTTAGAAAATTTCCTCAGCTTCTGTATGTCTGGAAAGGTCTTTATTCCTCCTTCATATCTAAAGGATATCTGCTGGATATATTATTCTTGGCTCATAATTTCTCTCTTTCAATAGTTTGAATATTTGGTTCCACTCCCTCCTGGCTTGTAGAGTTTCTGCTCAAAAATCTGATGATAATCTAATGAGCTTTCCTTTGTAGGTTACCGTCTTCTTTTCCCTGGCTGCCTTGAGGCATCTTTCTTTGTCGTTGATTTTAGACAGCTTCAGTACAATGTGCCTTGGAGAAGGCCTGTTGGGATTGAGGTAATTAGGTGTTCTATTTGCTTCTTGGATTGGAGGATCCAGTTCTGTCCACAATTTGGGAAGTTCTCATCGACTATTTGTTTGAATATATTCTCTGTTCCCTTCCCTCTTTCTTCTCCTTCTGGTATGCCCATTATTCTTATGTTGCTCTTTCTGGTGGAGTCAGAAAGTTCTTGTAGAGTTCTTTCATTTCTTTTAAGTCTCAAGTCTCTTTCTTCTTCCATCCTTGTCATTTCCAGGTTTCTATCTTCGATATCACTGATTGTTTCCTCCATCTGGTCATCTCTGCTAAGTAAGCTGGGTATTTCATTCTTAATTTCTTCTATTGAGTTCTTAATCTCCAGAAATACCATTTGGTTCTTTTTTAAAGTTTCATTCCCTTTGGTAAAATGTTCATGTTGTTCTTGGATTGTGTTTCTGAGTTCATTAAACTGCCTTCCTGTGTTTTCTTGCATCTCGTTGATTTTTTTCAGAACTGCAATCTTGAATTCTGTCATTTAAGTCACATACTTCCATATCTTTAAGTTAATTTTCTGGAGACTTTTCATTTTCTTTCTTAGCTGCTTTGCTCCCTTGGTTGTTCATGGCAATTAATGATTTATTATTTCTCTTCCTAGACATCTATAGGAGTAGGTTCCGCAACAAGTTGATAGGAAGAGGTCTTTCTTTTGTTTTCCAGTACTTGTTGGTAGATCATTTTATTTTCTCTCCGACTGTAGCCTTTTCTTCTCTCTCGCACTGTAGTGTTATGTTTTCTCTGCACTATCTCAGCTTCCTACATAATGGGGGGATTCCCTGGAAGGCAGTCTTCTCCTCTGTTAACAGTTAGCCTAGGCCGTAGGGTGCCACATCCGTGTGGGGATGCGGAAAGCTTTTGAAGTTCCAGAGGTCTTCCTGCACCAGATTCAGAGCCTGTGTGTTTCAGCAGTTTTGTTTACTCCTGCAGGGATCTGCCCAGATAGGTGGGGACAGGGGTGGGGTAGGTTGTGAGAGGTGGCCCAGAGCAGTGGCAGCGACAACCACCACAGACATTCCTGCTTCCAAAGCTCCCTCCCCTTTGCCGAAACAAGTTGGGCTGCGAATCTGTGTCTGCGGTCCACTGTTCTCAGAACTACAAATATTCTGTTCTTTCCATCTGACACTGCTACTGTTCCTCTTCTAGCACTGGGCAGGTGGGGGTGGGGTCAGCTCTGGGAAGGTAAGGAGGGGGCAGCTAGTCTCAGTGCCTAAGGCTTCCGTTCTCTGTGGCAGTGAGGACTTAAACCACCGTTTTCAGCCTTCTTCCCTCAGTGTTTGCTCCACGGTCTCTGCCGTTGTGTTCAGCTGTGTTATATGCTGTCCCTTCATCCCTGTGGGCCAGAAGTGGAACCCTAGCAGTCCAAGTTCTTCCCTCTCCCTCAGCTGCGGTAGCTCCGTGATGCAGGGAGCTTGGAGCACTGATCTAGGTCTGAGTCCTGCTCCCGTGTGGCTCTGGCTCTACACTTCTCCCTCCCCTCTTCCCCTGCTCGCAATTTGCCTACCTTTGGGTGAATTTAGTAGTGAGCCTCTTCATCTTGCCTCTCTGTTGTGTAGGCAGTCCTTTGTGGAGTTATAGTTGTTTGATTCGTTGTAAATTTCAGTGGATAATTACAGAGGCTCACCTCATGCTGCCATTTTGATGACGTCTCCACATAAAACTTTTGACTCCCCTAAAAGTTAACTACTAATAGCCTACTATTGACTGGAAGCATTACCAATAACATAAACATTTGAGTAACACATATTTTCTATGGTATATGTATTGTGTACTATATTGTTACTCTAAAGGAAACTAAAGAAGAGAAATGTTATTACAAAAATCATAGGAAGAGAAAATACATTCTCAGTATTTATTGAAAAAATCCGTGTTGAAGTGGACCCTCACATTTCAAACCCCCACAGTTCCAGGGTCAACTGTATATTATTTTTGAAGAAAGTGCAGTTGTGCTAGAACAATGTCATTTTTGTGGGCGATCTGCTACCAGTGTTTGGGGCAGAAATCTTATAACCAGTTGAACTTTTTGATGGAATAATGCATATTTGTGTTAATGTATATGCTCTGATAAGATAAATTAGTATTTAACTTCTTCTTCTCTGTCATCTAGGGTCATTGGTTTCCTGGAAGCTATTGTTTGCATAAAATTTGGACAAGATCTCTTCTCTAAGACCCAAATACTCTATGTTGTGCTTTGGCTTCTTTGTGTGGTAAGTCATTACTTTTTCACCCAAAGGGTTGGCTAAATTCCCATCGTGTTTAAAAAGAAACGAAAAACAAAACAGCTCTTGTGCACCAAGCTTCATTAGAAATTCATAGACAGGACATTCCATTTGAAATAACCTGAGACTGGTCACTACTCTGAAGTTCAAGAATAAACACATAGGACCACATGGCATCCAGAATGGGTCAGAGGTGCACCATACACGCATTTAGTTCACTTAACAGGAATTCATCTGCTCATGCGAAGAATTTCATGCTTGCCATGAAGTGAAAAGGACAATTACTGTTCCCTATAACATACATGTAACATACATTAGTATGAGCGTTTATGTACAAAATGACAGACTATAGTTTATAGGCCACATAAAATGTTTTTGAAGGTAGTCAGACTGTGCAGTTTCTGCCCTGCCAGCCAACTTTCTAGGCCAAGTCTGGGTAGGGTGAGCTTCCTTTCTGAAGGGCAGAGCCCTGGGGTCTCCAGCTCTGTTATCCTGGAACTTTTCCCTTACCTTTAATGTGAAGTAAGATCTTACCTAGTTTACACAGTCTATGACTACCCTTAATTTAATTGTTTTATTATTTTGGAGAAAAGTCTTATTTTACATTTAAGCTTAGGATTCTTTAATTACTTGGTCCAGAAAATTAATTTATAATTACAGAAACCTTTAAACATGTTTGAAAGTACATAGGATAGGTAACCCCTCATGTACCTATTACCCAGTTTCAACAATTACCAACTCATAGCCAGTCTTGTTTCCTTATATTTCCTACTCACTGTCTTTATCCCAAATTATTTTGAAGCAAATGCACCTATAATATTTCGGGATATAGCTCTAAAAGAAGACAAGAATGTTTCTTTTTTTCAATTTAATGCAACCACCATACTATTATCACACCTGAAAAAGAATTGACAATAATTCCTTAATATTATCAAATATTTAATCAGTGTTCAAATTACTAACATTTTCTTAAATGTTGTATTTTTTAACAGTTTACTTAAATCAATACCCTCTTTTTGCAATTGTTGGCATGCCTTTTAAGTCTCTTTTAATCTATACTATCGTGTCTCTAGCTTTCTCTCCTTCACAATTTATTTGTTGAAGAAATCCTCTTTTGTCCTGTAGATTTTCCCACAGTCTGGATTTTACTGATTTCATCCTGTACTGTAATTTAACAGATTTCTTTGTCCTCTGTATTTTCTGTAAATTGGTAGCTACATCTAGAGGCTTAATCAGATTCAGGTCTATTTTTTTTTTCTTTTGGCAAGACTAAACTTTGTATTTTTAAAGTGTTTTTTATTGCCTTTCACAATGCCTATTTTTAGGGTTATTGTTAGGAACTCTAACTGTACCAGGGCTCCTTGAGCCTTTTCTGCCCTGTTTTATCTTGAACAGTAAAAGGGAATAATGATTTCCTTTGTACTTAAACTCCAGAGTTAATGCTCAAATGTACTTTTTTTCTTTTTTTTGGCCTGGTAAGACTAGATGCAAGGGTTGGTTAGGGGAGTATGTCAGATGTGTCTGGAGATTTTAACCAACTGCTTCTCACATTGCTATCTGGCATGTGCCCCTTAGGTATGTGAACTGTAGTTTTAACTACTGCCTCAGCTGGTGCCAGAGGGGACACTGAGAGGTGGAGGCAGACGGGACTACTGGGACATGGGCAGGTGCCCTTCTCAACAACAACCCATAGCAGGCTCCCAGCCATCTGTGCACAGCTTCCATCTGGGGCATCAGTGGCCTGAACAGTCTTCTCAAGGCCATGTCAAAGAAGCCCTCTCGTCATTCCACCTGCAGGGACACAGCCAGTCTCTCTGAGTTTTAGATACTTTCTGTTTTACTTATTTGGCACTTAGCATACGCCTTCTTATGTTGGTGATTTTTGATTTGCCTTTATATCTGTGTGATTATAACCTCACTAAGGATATGAACCACATCTTGTCCTCCCATCAGTCTCTCTTTCAGTCACCATGGTCCTTTGTACATGTGGTATTCCTTCACACAACATTTTCTGAGTGCTCTTCAAATTTACACCTGATACTGTACCCCCCACAGATAGATGATGGTGATGATAAGATTTATTAATACTTACAATGTGCCAGGCACTGCTCTAAGCCCTTCTCATGAATTGCACATTTGATCTTTATACTTTGCAGGGAGGTACTTTATTAGCCTTCTTTTATCGATGAATAAATAAAGGCACAGAGAGGTTCACTAACTTGCCCCCTGTTACACAAAGAGTTAAGTGGCAGAGGCAGGGTTCAAACCCAAATAGTCTGGCTAGAGAGCTCCTCCCCTTCCAAGGGTGCCCTTTCCAAGGGTCTCCACATCCAGGTAGGAATTATACATGCAAAAGAATGATATTAATATGTGATAAGGATTAAGGATGTGTCCATAGAACTGAAGGAGCACTGGAGAGAGCACCAGATGAGATGGGGAATTGGTGAGGGCTCCCTGGAGGTAATGAATGAAGAGGACTTTGAATGGTCACAGTGATGGCTCTCTCATCCTTCAGGTGCCCCAGCTAAAAACCGGGGAGGCTGCTTACTGTCCTCTGTCACTCTTCAACTCAGCGGATCATTAGGTTTTAGTCATTCGAGCATTTAGCCCAGCTCCACCCTCGTCTCCATTCTCACTGCCTTTGCAGCTGTCTAGACACCTATTTTCTCTCCATCTTGCCCTTCAGATCCACTCTCTACACTGCTACCAAAGCAATCTTCCAGGATTCAGATCTGAATCTCTTTTCCCTTCTTAGAATCATTCCCTCATTGTTGGCTTGAGAGAGCCCAATAATACAATATTTTTCCCCACTGAAGTTCCAAGTAATTAAGACATAGGCAGGGTGGGAGGTGCTTCTGGAGATCTGAATAGCATCTTTATTACTGAGAATCCACATTGTTCAATATCAGCTTTAGATGCATGGCAATGAGAGGCGTCTGAATAGTGAACCCCAGAATTTGACACACTCTCCAGCCCCAGGAAGCAGGCCTCCCCACATTGTGCTGGCGGCCTAACACCGGGACAGAAGGACAGGAAATGCCCAGCTTCCTTCTCGGATTCACCAGATAGCTCCTCCCCAGGGAAGGAGTGAGAGGTGGGGAGAAGCTGGAGTATTATACCAGGAAAGCTCCCTCCCTGTAGAAAGAAACACCAAGAAGGATCCCCACCACAAAAGCTACCAGCTGAAATAGGAAAGCTTGCGTGTGTGGTTAGGTCCCCCATTATCTGGATCATTCATCATACCCATTCATGTGTATTCTACTCAGCTACCTCAGACTCCTTAGTTACCTCAACAAGTCATCCTTCCAGACTTATCTTGCCGTCACCCATGATGCTTCTTTTACCTGATGTGAATGCTTTCTCCTCTTCCTCTACCTAGTGAATCTTATGCCAAGACCAGACTTAAATTCATGCCCTCTATGACCTGCAAGGCAGACTAGAGACCAGTCACACTTGGTACATATTTCTTTGAGTTCTAATTTGAGTGTAATGTAATTTGCGGTGTTTATATCTGTCTCCTCAACATTACATTCTTGCTCACATAGAATAAGTTTTCATTGTCCTTTTGTCCCCACTGACTAGCACAGTACCTAATACATAGGAAACACCTCACAAACACATGGAGAATAAAGGAATAAATTTGAAAGACAGAGACCAGGAGATGTACAGGCAGGGGGAGGAACGCACATGTTCAAAGACGTGAAGCTGTGCCAGTGCCCAGCGTTCTCGGGAAGATGGCTCCATGTTTGGGGAGCAGGAGTGAGGAGAGCGAGTTGGAGGTGAAGAGGACAGGGGACATCTGTAGTTAGCAAGATCCCAAGAAGATTTTTCAGTGGGAAACACTGTGGGTGGGGGGAGAGTCTAGAGGGATTGGAGGAAGAGTTCAATCTGAGGGTGTTGTAGTGACAAATAACTGAAGCTAAACCAAGGCAGTGGCCTTAAAGATGCAGAGAAAAGGCTGGATTTGAGAGGTCAGTCCCACAGGACGCCATCCCCTGTGAGAGCTGGGAAGGGCCTTGAGCATGACTCCAGGGTGTTTAGTTTGTGTCTTTGGGTGGCTATTGAAGATGGTAACAGAATGGTGGATATAAGAAGCCCCATGAAAGTAGATGAATTTGGTTTGGGGCATTGAGGTTTGAGGGACCCTTAGAACTTACAGATGAAGATGTCCTGTATCATTGGAAATTCTAGTCTGTCAAGTAACACTGGGTAGACTCAGTTAGCAGTGGAGATGAAAGAGTCGGGGCCATGGGTGTGTCGAGCATTGCTAGAGCTCTTGGATTAGTCTGGGGCCAGCGTAAGGAAGAGAAGCTGGTTGAGGATGGAATTCTGCATAGCAGCCACTTAGAGGCCAAGCCAGTCTGAAAACCAGCTCCTGGAGCGCAGGGCTTTGAAGACAAGCAGAATTTCCCAGTTGGTGTTACCAATGATGAGAGCCATGAAGGGGGACCTGGCCCGAAATGAGGCCATTGGCTGGGATAAAGAGGGGTCCCCACTTACCTTGCCCATTTACCAGTTGAAGAAGAAGAATACAAACAAGGTGCCGGTGCTTTTTCACATTTGTGGTCTTTATTAAAGATGAAAATTGACCTCAAATTCAGGAGTGAGGCAGATACCATTCAGTAAGGGAATGCTAAGCTACACCATGCCTCCCACAGCACTCAGAGACAAATCCCCTAATTATTCTCCTGGTTTAGTAAGAGAACGTATCTGGAACTTGAGATAATTGCGGAAGTAAAGACCCGCATGCTAGTTAATAAGCTTCTCCAACAGCAGTTGTCAGATCAGACTTGGTAAATTTGAATTCTCATTATGATGTGGGAGCCAAGCCAGTTTTACCCCCTCATTGCCGACACCCATGCTTGTGTACTGCCTTGGTTCTCATCCCACATGTTTTCTTTCACTTTCTCTTTTTCTTCCCTTTCGTTAAACACAATCTGTACAATTGCTATTTGTAAATCCAGGCCTTGACATTTTAAATGGGTACGTGCCTGAATTTCCACAGGTGTGATTGCAAACCCCAATTACAAGCTTTTGTCTCCTGGGACAAGTATGAAATGGATCTTTTGTACCCAGGTGAAGTGGTAGATTTGGCAGCCACAGCAGGCCCTTTGAGTGGTGGTTGTGATGATAAGCTCACCACCTACTGGTGTCGGCCTGTCCCCGGCCTGTCCCCTCATACCCTGCAGAGCTGTCTGCCTGGCTGCCCTAGCCTGCCCTCCCAGGGGTGGGGCTGGGGAAGGAAGAGGAAGAGCCCCACTCACCTGCCCTCTGGTGGGCAGAATTCACAATGACAGCTATCCCAGCCCTCACTGCTCTACGGTCTGTTGGAGTGACCGCTCTGGCCGCCTACCCACCCCCACTGCACAGCCACTGACTGGCGTAAGGAGGTGGAACCCGTCCTCCCCAACATCCCCGTCCTGTGAAACCTAGGATGGCCTGTTTTGCTCTTTGTAAAGGACCTAACATATATATATAGGCTAACACGCTGCAAATTCTAATGTTTCCCATTTTTTCCATGCTGTGAAAATGGTACATTTAGTGGGTAGTGTATGTTAGAAATCTGAGCACGTACCAGAGTCTGGTAAAGGTTAGAAGTAGTTTTCATTTTATAATTTTAATATAGTTATTGCCTACTTTTTTGATGGGTGTGTGTGTATGAGCTTCTTTTTCTTTAAATTTTTAATCTGTAGGTGGATGCCAGTTTCCATATGGACTTACTATAAAATGAACTAGTGATCCTCTGTGTTTCATGTTCTCTCTCCACCATGCTGCTATTCTGACTTCATTGATGGAAGAAGGCCAGCGGGAACACTCGCACTCTTCTTTTTTGACATTTAAGACGATGCTATTCCCCAGCAGACACTTAGTTAATATCGTTGACTTAAAGGAACTTGGCCAGAGCTAGACTATCTGCCATGGTCCTGAGAATTCCCAGCCCTGTCTTCCCTGCAGCCACAGTGCCACGCTGCAGACTGGGGGCCGTGCAGAGCAGATGAGCCTACTGACTGTTCTGTGATGCTTTTCTTTCTTCGGGGCTAGATGAGTGGATGGATGAATGGATAGAGATGTGAAGATATATAGACATAAAGTCAATATTTATCTCGATAGCCATCCCTAAACCTTGTATGCAGGGACATCAAGAGACCTGTGTTCTGGTTCCAGTTTTGCCGCATACTAGCTGTGTGTCTTTGACAGGGCCATTTTCATTCCTGTGAAATGCTGGGAGTTGAAATTAATGATCTCTCTGGTGACCTGTTTAGATCTAAAGTTATGATTCTTAGAAAGAATGAGAATTATTTCCTCAAGAAGAGAAGGTTCCACTGTGATTTCACACTTCTTCCCACAGTCGAGGCAAGGTGATAGATCCTCAACAGGAAATACAGTGGAAGAGGTGGAGGTTAGCGAGGATGGTGTGGTGTAAGGAGCTTCCTAAAGCAAAGCATTCTGAAGAAATTCAGTTATTTTGTTTTGGATGATTCACCTACAGTCAGGAAGGTAAGGCCTAGCTGAAGGACCTTGCCAAGAGTTATCTGTCCTCACTACTGTCACACGCTCTCCCTCCCTTCTTTACTACTCAGTGTAGGCATCCAGGAACTTTTCCCCTGACACATTTTTAGACTTTGGGTTCTTCTAGAGCAGGGGTGTCCAAACTTTTTTCAACGTTTTTCACCAAGGGCCATATGCAGTAAAACACACAAACAGCCGGGCCACTCACTCGAGGTGAAGTATGTATTGCCTCTCCTCACCTTAAGTAAACTAAATATATTTTTGGAATTTGCTGCGGGCCAATTAACAATGGATCGCAGACCGCAGTTGGCCCGCGGGCCACAGTTTTGACACCCCTGTTCTAGAGGCTGTTCTTCCCTCAAATTAGAGTATAATTTAGGGCAGGAGTGTCCAAACTGTGGCCCGCAGGCCAACTGTGGTCCGCGATCCATTGTTAATTGGCCCGCAGCAAATTCCAAAAATATATTTAGTTTACTTAAATAAACCAGGTGAGGAAATATGTACTTCACCTCGAGTGAGTGGCCCGGCTGTTTGTGTGTTTTACCGTATATGGCCCTTGGTGAAAACCGTGGACACCCCTGATTTAGGGTGTAATGCAGGGCAGGTAGGGATGCTGAGGGGAAGTAGAAGTTATCCCTGCCTCTGGGGTCCCATGGACCACGCCCTTCTCATTTCACTCAGGGACTTACATAGCATTTTTATTTTCTCTTTATTTTCTTATCTATTTAAACAAGAAAAACAAAAGCAACCAGAACTGGGGTCAAGGTGGGGGCCACTGAGACTAAAAAGCAGTAAAATAGTGCAAAACCAGGGGCAGTAATGTCCTGCTGTGTTCTGCCACTGACACAGTGGGTATTTGTCCTGAATGCCCTCCAGCCCCACTGACTCAGACTGAATGAATCTGCTTTTTCATTCAGAAATCTTCTTCCTCACAGAAGCTGACAAACTGTCCTTATAACTCTCCCCAGTGATGAGGGAAGAGGATGGGCCACGAAACCAGACACACAGTAGACAATCCTGTATGTCCTCTTGAGCAGAGTCTGTAAAACCATTCAGAAAATGCATCCCACTTGTCCCACTTCTAACCATGATCTTGCGTTCTGATAGAGTCACAAGTAGTAACTATGGTCTCATCAACTCTTCTTGTCAAAAGTTTTGGGGATGTTCCCCCCACTCCTAGCCTGGGGTTCATCACCACATCCAGCCATTTTTTTAACTGGTGTCCTAGGACAGATAGCAGAAATGCATTGAGCCATCTTGTGTGAATTCCCATGAGACCCTAAAGTTCTGGAAAATGGAATTCGTGCAACATCAATTATAAAATGTGCTTGTTTTTCTCTTCCAGGCTTTCACCACCTTCCTGTGTCTGTACGGCATGGTGTGGTATGCAGAGCACTATGGTCATCGAGAAAAGGTACAAGAGGGAAGGCAGAGATGGCCTTTATTTAAAGTAACCCTTCCATCTTGGAGCTTTAACCCAGAGCATGTTTGCATGAGAATATGGTGTGGCCAGTTCGTGAGTGGGCTTCAGTCTCGCCACGTAGAAACTTAACCAGTTCAGAATTCATTCCCTATCCATGGATGTCCATGCTTGTGACTGCCCTGTTCAGTAGGTCACTATATTTATCCTCCTTTTTAAAGAGGTTTAAAACTTAATTATTTATTTGAAACAAAACTTGTGGGGAGAGCCCTGGACCAGTTTTTGGAAGGCTGGGTCTTATTCCTGGCCCTTCCACTTTGCACAGACCTTTTCCTATGCCCCACCCATCCTGGGGCCCCAATCAAAAAACGCCTTCCCTGCCCACTTCATAGTAGATATGAGTATTAAAGTAGAGAATAGATTTGTACAGGCTTAAAACGCTACAGCAGTCTTGTCCACTGTAATTTTTTAAGTAAAAAGAACAGCTTTCGTCCTTTATTCATACCTTGAGTCTAAGGATCTAAAGTGCTTTCTAGATTTATCACCTGGGAGATAGCCTTGGTTTTATAGCTGAGAAACATGAGTACCGGAAAGTTCTGTTGCTTAGTGGTGGTGATCCCCAGACTGGGAGAGGCAGGACAGAGCATCTCCCTTGTTTGCCTGCTACCCCTCCTGGGGAGCACTTGAAATTCTGTCACTAAGCCTGCTTCTCTCCCTAGACCTACTCAGAATGTGAAGACGGCACCTACAGTCCAGATATCTCCTGGCCTCACAGGAAAGGTACAAAAGGTATCTCTTTCTTATTTATTGTTTAAAACTTTACTGGGTCCTCTCCCTTCTGAGGCCCAGTAAGGAGATTTAAAATCAGTGTTTCTTCTCTGTATCTTGATAAATGTATGTTCTGAAGGGTCTCAAACCTACTCATCACGTGACTCCTGTTATTAAGAAACATGCAAAGTGCTTGCAGAATCTGCCCAAAGAAACTTTCTTTATAAGAAGAGGCACCATGTAGTTCTGCCATTTCTGAGACAGGAAGATGTAAGGAGGCCCACATGTCTCAAGCACCCTGATGGAGTGTTCTCTCTCGGCTTTTATCATGAGTGAAAGGGGTTAGGAAGAATTGTGTATCAGGAGGAAAAGCCTTTCAAAGAGGTGGATTGATTTAATCACGTTTATTCAAGAGGCAAACCAGCGTTAAGGGATTTCAATCCCTCTCTCCAAAGGAGGAGCATTTTGGAAAGATTTGGGGCCACCTGGTTTTTTTTAAAGAATTAGGCACATGGAATAACGACACTGAGAAGGCTCCACTGGACAGTAATTTCTTACCTATTCTTAACGAGCTGATTGGAAGGCTTGACTAAAGGGGGAGAATTATGAATGCTAGAGACCCTGAATTTTAGCTCACAGGATGGCTCAGAAGACCCGTGGGCCTAGGGAGAGGAAAGCACTACTGTCGTAATTGCTCTCCCGAATTCTTTTGGGGTCAAGCTTCTTAGCGCTCTACCTGGGAAAATACTAGTGTACACTGCTGAGTTGCCATTCACACCTTTTTTAGATGGTTTCTCCTGAGTCAAGGAGTGTTTCAACAGTCTGTTTTGGAATGCTGATAGAAGTGGGCAGAGGGGTTCCCCAGAGCTCCCTGATTCGCAGCCATCCCCTTACATATCAGTCTTTGATGCTTCTGGGCACTTCTCCATTGAAAAGACTAAAAGAAGTAAGCAGTGTAGAGATATATTTCAATGAAAGGTAGATATACTAGTAAAAAGAACAAAAAAGAAAGAAAAAATCTTTAGAGTGGTAAAAGAATCTCTCGGTGGACTAAGCCAAATGCCACTTATAATGGAGACCAAAACTCTGAGAACTTTTTTTAGTGACTACCTTGGGTAGAGATTTCCTCTGGGGCTGGGGCTGGATCTGAGCCCTGGGGCAAACAAAGTCTTGGCTTGGCTGCTAGGCCAGGGGTTGGCCATGTACTTAAGAGCAGAGCTAACCCAAGCTTTCCACACCGCTACCTGGAATGCCCACCCATCCCCCAGCTCCCCTGACCCCACCCTCCACCTGGCTGATGCCTGCTGATTGCTCAGCTGATGTAGAAGTCTTTTTCTGAGTTCCCAGACAAATAATATAGTGTGACAAATGATGTTCTCCCTGTAGACTGAATATCTTGAAGGCATGTGGCATCTTCAGTGTGTGCTCCAGCACTCTCATGAGCAGCCAGGACCTGATTTGTAAAAGTGACCTCCAGATCAAATGATGGAGGGCATGTGATAGCTTTAATTTTGTAAAGTCAGGAATCTTTTCCAATTCAGGGATTTGGAAACTCTGGTATGTAGCAGGTCAAGGTTGGAAACAGGTAATGCATTATTTGGTTGACACCCATGTGCTTTACGTTTTAATTGCCTGTCCTTTGTGCTTTGATTTCATTTGTACGCTAACTTAGGCTCCCATCACCATGACCATGATCCACCCTACACCGTGTGAATATAAAAATTCTTCAGGACCCCCACAGACTGTGAAGCGATCAACTTGCATACCCAGACACTGGCTGCTTGTCTTAATTTATTAACGAGGCCACTAGATGGCGCACGAGTATCAGTGGAAGAGCCTACACTTTGCGGGCAGGCCTAGGGAGACTGGGCAGGGAGACCTACAAATCTGAGTGAGCCTGGGAACCCCTCAGTCCATAGTGATTGTGTGTTCTGATTCCTTTGGCCAGGTTCTGAGGACAGCCCACCCAAGCATCCAGCCAACAACGAAAGCCATTCTTCCAGAAGAAGAAATCGACATTCCAAGTCAAAAGTCACCAATGGAGTTGGAAAGAAATGAAAGACCCTGGTTAATCAAAGATGTTCCAGAGAGTGCCTAGAACTGAGAGGGAAATGGAATCATTTGGACCTACCTGCTAGGAGGTTAAAACATACAGTGCAAACAGAAAGAGGAGAGGGGACTTTGGGGGTGTCATTATTTGAGAGTGTAAGTCTTGTTTCCCACAGACACGGCCACATCAGGCAGACTACTGCCTGGGGTCCTTCACCAATGTGGGGTCTGTTCTAACGTCAGCACTTGGCATGCGGTCACCAGTAACAGTACAATGTGTTCAAAGGAAAAGGTAGCTATTTACTCACAGTTGCCAAGAGCAGCTTTGTGCTTGTGTGTGTTGTGGACGCCTGTTAAACATCTTCATTTGGACAGGGGATTAACCACACAGTTAATGTACTGTTCACCAGTTCTGTTTTTTATGATTTTGCCTTTCCATTTGATTGGTTTATGTTTAGGCCGCTTTTCTGTCTTTGATTTCATTGTTGTTATTTGTTTTTAAGTTAGGGTGTTTAAAAGCCTTCAAAAACCCTTCTAGAAAAACAAAGGGGAGAGCTTTTGTGTTACTGATTAGCAAACCTCATACCCTTTTTAGGACCTTAAACCACATAGCAGATGTAAACCAGTCTGAGGAAAGGTTAGCTACCCACATAGGATCCTGGGCTTCAGATCAGAACCTTTTTTTGTACCATTCCGAATGTCACTGTCCAGGCTTATCCACACACAGTGCACAGACATGAACCTGCTCGAGAGGCAGTACACACCGCGGCTTCTCCCCCAGCCAGGTGCCTTTTACATTTTGTGTTCCTTCCATGATGTGTTGCTGACATTGTCTTTTAATCCCATGTGAGGTGCTGGTGAGTATTACCTTTCATCCATGCCATGCTCTAGAATGTTTACTTGATAGTTTTATCACTTTTGATGGCTCCCTGTTTTAAATAAAACAATTCACATTAAAGCCCATCAAAGATCTGTCTGTAAAATGCTCATTTCTCTACATCTCTTTGATATTTTCCACTGCTGGTAAGTAATCACTGTACTTTTCAAGTGATTTTAGGGTACTATGAGTGAATGTGTATGTGTTGTATATAGTGAAAAGAAAAAAAATACGTGTATTTCAGAGTTCTTACCAATACATATGTCCTGTTTCCTAACCTTCCCAAGTGATCAGTAGGAAATTAACAAGACAGTTACCTTTTTGTATTTTTTAAGTAATGTAATGGTTACATCAACCTCGTTGGATTTTTTTCCTCCAACAAGTGGCTGGTACCCATCTAATTGGCTTATAGATATAAACTTGCTGAAAGCAATCCTTTTGCTCACTCATTTCACAGAACACAAAAGTTTTGATGTTTTTTTTTCTCCCTTTAAGGAAATCATTAACCATACAAATGTCATGTTTTTCTTTTTCTGCAAAAGAATTCCAGGGTGAAAGGGTTAAATAAATCATACGAGCCAGGGTCACATCCTGTGTACTGGGCCTCTGGCAGTCACTTGGCTGAGAGCCTCACAGACTTGCTCCAGCAGCTGACTTGTTGCTAGTACAGAAGGGTCCGCAATCGTCAGCTAGCACAGTGACTAAGGGAGCAGACTGAGGGGCCACAGCTCTGAGCTTTCACGTGCTGTACAAGCAACAGCCCCATCCTTCCCATGGAAGCACTGGAGAGAGGCAAAGTGGTGCTTGTTTCATAAACCCACTGTACTTTTATAACCCATCAAAGAGGCCTTTTGACAACATAGGCACAGTGTAAACATTGTTACTTTGCAAATAGATGAGTTTGGTTTGTTTCTCCCTGCATTTTGCTTTTCTGAGTACTGAGTGCTTGTGTATCTCCTATACATGTCTGCCTCAACTCATTCTTCATGCCTGGGCCACATCTGTGAATGTTTCTGTTCATTTTCTGGGAGAGTTGGGTCTACCACTTTAACGCCCCTCTGGGTAATAGCTTGGTCTAACTGATGAAGCATGGTCCCTTTCTCCCAGGCCAGCGGAGAGGGAGGCACCTGTTTAGCATGTGGTGACTGACTTTCCTGTGCCATACGGAAAAAGCAAAGTGCACACAAGACTATTTTTCTTCTGTGGCTTTGTACGAAATGGCCAGGAAAGTTCTCAGATACTTTCCATGCCCCTTTTTTGGAGTTTAGACTTTCTTTTTTCCTTTCAGTAAGAACTCTTGACTACAGTGGTTACAAAACCAGCACTTTCCATGACTGGCCAGACCCAGAGCGGCCATTCCTCCTAGAAACTGTACTGCTGGGTTTGGCTTAACTTTTCCCACCCATTTCTATGGAAATGGACCTCATTTTGATAGAAATAGAATACATGTTTCAGAGTCCTCATTTAATACTGGAAATTACTCATTTGCAAATTATCTCACATCCACCATTCATTACAAACTGCCCTCTTAAAAGACACCATTATTTTGGAGGTAATACACGAAGAATGATTTATGTATTTTTCTCCTTAAGTAGCATTATAGTGAGATACTTTCCCCTTTTGTCATTCTTCGTCTTTCTATGGTCTCTCCCTGCTTTCTGTGTCTGTTTACACCATTTGTAAAAGCCTTGCCCAAAATGCTCCCACAGCGATGCTAGGACAGTACATTGACCCGTGAAGCATTTTGATGATAAAAGACATCTTGTAAATGCCAGTTTTATTCTCACTAGGACACCTTCTACGGTGAGCTCATGAGTAAAGTACTCATCCAGGAGAAATTAAATAAAATTATTTACCAAATGCATCAGGTTCGGACCTATTGGTCTTTCCCCCGAAGCTACTGCATGGTGTCTCTTAAGTGACACTTCTTGTCAAGGCTCAGACTTTGTGTTGGACCCTGTTGTTTTATTTGTTTGTAGTAGTGCACTTGGTCAGGCCCTTACAGGAAAGGTTGGTCACAGAAAGGGAGGCCAGGCACAGGGTAGAAAAGAAAAAATCTTAACTATTGGAAACCAGACAGGTGAGCATTTCAAAAATGGGATTTAACTTGTATGCTCTTTAAATACTGCTCAATGACTGCTGCAAAATTCCTGGTCCACCATGGTGTTCACCAGGTGGGCTTCGTGTATTGCTTTGTTATGAAAGCAAGGAATCCCACAGGTAGGCTATTGGAATCTTCATTTCTTGTTTATATGATTTTTTGTTTATATGATGTATATTTCTTGTTTATATGACTGAAATCAAGTTGAAAGGAGAGCCAAAACTCCTCTTTATCAGTATTTCATTTGCACATCCATCTCTTTCCTTCGTGTGTGTGCATCGCAAGGGTTAGATGTGAGATTTGGTTCTTTTGCAGGGGTCAGGATTAGTAATGGCTAAGACAGATACACAGCACGTCTTGTTGCCAGCCCATAATAATTAGATTATTACGTTGCCCTTCACATTTTAATCTAAACCTGATGCTACAACTATTACAGGTGAAGGTTGCAGAAATTTTTTAATTGAACGTTCATATTATCTTTGATGCAGTAAGGACTTACGACTTTTTTATTTTGCTATCTTCCATGAATTTAAAGGAATTATTTATCAATGTTTACCAAAGAAGGGGAAAAATAGTTGGACATGAATTTTTTTAGTTTGTGGGAATGCTGTATTGTAAAAATCTTCTTTGTCTCTTAGGTTTACTAAAGACGGTCTTTAATCCATTTCAGAAATTCATCTGTGACGTTCCCTACCCTGACATTCCCCTCTGTTGGGTGGATTTTGAAGCTGTCTATCCTATGAGAAGATGTTTGTTGTCACAGTCTAACACTATCAAAGATTTTCTACGGGTCCAAGTAGCTCCAAGTCCTCACAGATGTAGTTTATACATTTTGATGCTCGATTGAAAACTGGTCTCTATATAGCACACCTGGCTGGCTGGAGGGGTGGGTGACAGGCAAGCTTCCTGCTCGCAGTGCTGGTGAAAGGGACTCCTAACGCCTCAGCATTATTGTTCTCTTGGAGTAGGGAGACTGGTGTTGGCAAATCTATCCCCTTCTTATAAACCCAGTGAGGACAGGAACGTCATTCAGAAAATAAATTTGCCTGAAAGTTTTGCTTTCACAGCTCATGCAACCAACCACCCAATCTCCTTAGCCATTCTGGGCTCATGCTTGAACTTTATATGCCTCAGGTAGTAATTATTTTATATTTGTTACTGGAATGCTTTGAAAACATCATACTCCGAGGGCCTGCAAATTGTGGACATGATAATGCCCAGTGATAGCAGGAAGGTTTTCTTAGAGCTGCCTTGCCTCCTGCCCCTCCACATAGTCTTCCAGGGCCTCAGATACCGGTGTTCTACATAGGGTGTGGCCCCTCTCTGAATGCTGAATAAAGGGGACTCGTGGCTTTAAAAACCACAGGAAATGAGGTTTGTTTGCCTTTAAAAAATAGAAAAAATTTTGGACTGAAAAGCCAAAATACTGCATTTTCTTGTCTAACGTATACGCACAATAGCCTTAATTATGGTGTTGAATTGTAGGCAGGGTTCATGTAACGATCTATACTGGAAAACCTGGATGATAAACCTAACTATTCCCATTCCCCTGACAAAGAGCTATTTTGTCTCATTCCCGTCAATCCGACTGTAGACATCGTGGAGTTATTAGGTACTATATTTTACAGGTGCAACCTGGGAAAGTTTTAAGAAAGATCTCTAGCTTTCAAAATGTTTAGAATCCTCCGCCTTCTCAGGGTGGATGAAATCCAGACCAGGAGCGTGGGGATGAGTTCATGAGGGACACTGCTGACAAATCTTCCAGACAACGGCTTTAGGAGCACTGGGAACCTTCGAAAGAGCTCTGGTTGGGGCTCTTGGAACCCGCCTCGCTCCCGAGTCTTCCTAGCGGCTGCATTAGCACTCAGCTGACTTTGCTACAGAGATTTCCAGAGGCATTTCCATTTCCAGGGGAAAGGGCATCCCTGAGAAAACCATCTCCCCACCATGTATTCAGCACCAAATGTGTGTTCTTGAATCCTGTGATTTGCTGTGTTATCCCCATTGTCTGCAAGTCTTGAGACTTAGGGAGGGTTAAGTACTTGAACAAGAGAACACAGCCATTTGGGGATGTCAGATCAACCCAGAGCCTAATGCTCTCTCCAACACTCCAGGCTCCTTGTTTTGATTCTTGTGCGTATCTTACGCCCCTTTACTAAACCAGTGCCTCCACGAACCTTCCCCTACCTCACCCCCAGCCCATCTTCAGCAAATGGATGGTGAGAGTCCTTGGGGAGCTCATGCTTTGTGTCCCCTCAGGATGGAGAGTCAGTGTGACTTAGGTCCAGGTGCTCACTCTGTTAGGGATGGCCAAACCTCCAAGCCACTCTCCAGATGTTGACCCAGGGTATGATTTTGGCTGGTTGCTTGGTGTAAGGAATAACTGGTGTCAGCCTTTGGTGTCTCATGCTTCCTTAAGGCAGGGTCCCATCCCTCTATTTGGGGTTTTTTCCTGATGTTTTGATGCATGTTGGAAACTGTTGGGAAGGCAATTCCTGCCGCCTGTAACAGCTCCCTCTGCCCTCAGGAATCTGATTTACGATCTGGTGAGGCCATAAATGTCTGCTCTTCACTTCTGAAAAATAACAAAGTATGGGAAAGAATGTAAATTATAAATCCTGAATTCCTATGTTCAGCAATAATGTAATGGCCTGGGCTGTTGGTTTTTAAATATGGTGTGCATATGGCTTTAATTTCAAAGGAGCTGGGTTCCCCTGCCCCCACCATATTTCTAGGGAAAACAGATAACAGTGAAATGTCCCGCTGAGATACAGTGTTTTTTCAAAATGAGAAATAGCATTCTTTTCTGATGACTCACTGGCCAAATAGTTTGAAATGCCACTCTTCACAGAAAGGCATGGGATAGTAGGTGACTGTGACATCTCTACACTTGTCAGCCTGCTAAACTGGTGTTACGCTGCTCCAAACCAACCCCTGGTGTTAACACTTAGCAAGCACCCCACCCCCACCCTCCATCCCAGCAATTTTAACTTTTGACGAGATTTTTCCTGTAAGATTTTTGAAATTCTCTTCCTGTTCCTCTTATCAGTCAAGGTTCTGCTTACTAACTGGGAACAGACTTAACTGCTGCCGAAAGTGGTAAGGGCAGCCACAAAGTCGTCCTGAAGACCAAAGAGTAGCATGGGTTTGAATTTTCATTCCAGTGGTGTGTCAGCTCCAGGCTTAGATTTCACAAGCTGGGCAGAATCAGCTCTGTGCTCTGCTGAGGTGGGAGGGAGCCTCTGGTCACCACGTGAATTCCTGCTGCCTTCATCGACCACAGAAGCCACTGCCTGGGAGTGCTGTGCTGGTGTTCAGCATTTTTCCCCTAAAGCCCAACGTCGTCCCAGTTCAAACTGATGGGTGAAAGCTGAAAAAACACCCAGAGTTTCAAAGTTCCCAAGCTACTGTTGTAAGAGCCTGTGTCTGCTAGAGCATCTACTAAAGTCGATAGGATTGTGTTTTCCTTTGTGTGTTCAATGTACACTGACAGAACAGTATGCATGAGAATATGATGCTTAAAATCACAAATGTGTCCACCCATAGCAATATATAATCTCACAAACACCTATTCACTCATATACTCACCCTTCAAGTCTTCCTGTGGTTTTCTTTGGACCACATTGGGTTCACAAAATGCCAGGCTCAGCTCTAGTGTGGGACTAGCCAGACCATACATAGGGCACACTATGGTTCTCAGAAATGTCCGAGTGAATGTATACATTTTGGCCACCTGGATAACCTCAGCTGCAGGTACATTTTCAATATTATGTCTGTGCCGGTAGTTTCTGTGTATATATATCTAATTACAACAGAAGAAAAGATAAGTTCAAAAGTGATGGCCATAGAAAATGTATGTGTCAGAGTGATGGTTAATTTTATGGGCTCAAGGATGCCTAGACAGCTCATAAAAAGTTTCTGGGTATTGTCTGTGAGGGTGTCTCAGGAAGAGATTAGCGTTTGAATTGGTAAACTAAAGCCCAGATGACCCTCACCCATGATATGTGGTGGGCATCATCCAATCCATTGAGGGCCCGGATAGAACAAAAAGGTAGAGGAAGAGCAAATTTGTTCTCTCTGCTTGAGCTGAGACATCCACCTTCCCCTTACTTCAGACATTGTTGCTCCTAGTTCTCGGGCTTTCAAACTCAGATCAGGACTTAACACCTTGTGCCCCCCATACGCTTGGCCTCAATTCTCAGGCCTTTGGACTCAGACTGAATTACACCATCAGCTTTCCTGGTTCTCCATCTTGCAGACAGTAGATGGTGGGCCTTTTTGACCTCTGTAACTGCGTGAACCAATCCCTATAACAAATCTCATATGTGTAATATATATACAGAGGGTGCCAAAGAAATGTATACACATGACTTGTATTCATCTTTTGTTATCCGTATATACTGAATATTACAATTTTAATGCAGTTTTTTCCTTTCTTAAAATGTGTATACATTTTTTGGCACCCTCTGTATATTTGTATACAGTTGACCCTTGAATAACACAGGTTTGAACTATGCAGGTCCACTTATACATGGATTTTTTTCCCAATAAATATGTAAATATATTTTGCTTATAATTTTCTTAATATTTTCTCTATCTTACTTTGTTGTAAGAATACAGTGTATAATACATACAACATACAAAGTATGTGTTAATCAACTGTCTGTTATTGGTAAGGATTCCCAGTCAACAATAGGCTTTTAATAATTAAGTTTTGGGGGAGTCAGAAGTTACAAGTGGACGTTTGACTGTGTGAGGGTCAATGCACCCCTAACCCCTGAATTTTATTTGTATATCTATCTAGATATATAGAGATCTGCTATTGGTTCTATTTCTCTGGAGAATCTTGACTAATATAGCCAGCCTTTTACTTGGACTAAGGTTTATAAGTTAAACTTATAAAGGGAAATGACAAAGTCAGAGTTCTTGGGAAGTGAATACTCCAAAATGTGATAGTGGCATGTAAATTGATTTGTATTATAATTGGTTTTTCAGATACCATTGCTGTGTTCAGCAGAAGTACCTTTGAAGTTTGGAACAATGGTATAAATACAACTTCCCATAGGCTGCTGCAGAGCTGGCCAGTGTCACGCAATCCACCCCAAATGAGTATTAATAAAGCTGAACCAAGGACAAAAACAAAAGTCTGCATCATATGCTGGACACACTGCCTCTACCTTTCTCACTTCTTTTATTCCAACCCTTGGTTTTTAAAAAATTATTGCAATTAGTTGCATCTTGTTTAAGAAAATCTTTTAATATCCAGCTGCTTAGACTGGAAGAAGGACAAAGAATATTCAGGTAAACTAACATTTAGGCTAATAATGTGCCAGACACCATACTTGGTGCTTTCGACAGATTATCCGATTTATTCCTCAAAAGATCCTCATTGATGTTGCCCCCACATTACAGGTGGGGAAATGAGAAGTTTGAAAAAGTTTGACTCAGGTCATCTAATTCCAGAATGCAATGCAATTTTGATTTATCCGACTGAGAGGCAGTAGCGTAAGAACTCTGGCTTGAGTGCCAGACTTCCCCATTTCAGATCTTGTCCCTAGCTCTTCCAAGCTCTATGACTTTGTGCAAGTTATTTCATTTCTGTGCCTCAGTTCCCTCCTTGATAAAATGTTGCTAAGAAGATTTAATAAACTCATTCTTGAAAAAGCATATGGAACAGTGTCCAGCCTGTCATAAGTGCTTAATAAATATGCACTATTGTCATTATTATGCTGACTGCCCTTTTAGAGGCAGGGGACCATTAGCGGTTGATTGAACTTAACTAGGCAGGAGCTAGTGAGGACTTGAGCCTCAGGATGGACAGGCGGGGACAGATTGGAGAGGCTGCACAGAAGCAGTGGGGATGGATACCCAGGAGAGGAGTTCAGGATCAAGTGCATGCTTCTTGGCATCTCAGGTATCAGCATGGTCTGACCAGCTTCAGCTCTTGCTCTTCCTCTGCGCCCCCTCTCTCCCATGCCCCCCACTTAGACGTAGCACTATGGAGGCCCTGGCTGTTCCCCACAACCCACCAAGTACCCACATTTCAGGCTCCTTAGCACTTTTCACACGCCTGGAGCATGTACCCCTGGCATTCTGCTTGGTGAACTTCAGTCATGCTGCAACTCTCAACTCAAACATTCTGTGCTTGTGAAAGTCCCCGAACCCTGGCACACATGGGCGTGATGTAATCACTTCTATAGCAATTATATCTTGGGTCTCCTCGACTTGGCCCAGGCTCCTCAAAGTGTTCATCCCCAATACCTAGCCCACAGCAGGTGCTCAGCAAATGCTCTTTGAATGAGTGTATAAGGTATTTTGTCCTGTTTTCACATTGCAAAAGTTTTAGACACAATATGTGCAAGGCAATTTCTCTGGCATGGTAGCTCTTGCTACATTTATTAATAAGAAACCATCAAACTATCTTCCAAAGTGTCTGTACCATTTTTTATTCCTGCCAGTAATGAATGACAGTTCTGTTGCCCCACATCCTCACCAGCACTTGGTGGTCAGTGTTCTGGATTTTGGTCATTCTAATAGGTGTGTAGGTATCTTATTTTAATTTGCATTTCCCTGATAACAGGTGATATGGAGCCACCTCCACTTCAGCTGGCACTTTTAACTGTCCATAGTTTCTATACCCTGGCATTTCAGAGGGCTGCCTTGCTTACTTTTTTTCTGTTAAGACTTCCACCGATAGTGGAAATTGATAGCACCCCTTTGGAGTGTTAATCAGAAAATTATTTTCAAGTTTCTTAGAACATCTGTTCTTTGAAGGTGATGACTGAGGACCACTGCTTGATTCTCAGCACCAGGGCTGGGACAGGTGCCAAAGGCATCTACTCTCCTCCCTCTAGTACCCCCTTTGATAATGCCACATCCAAGAATGCTCTGACTTTCTCCTTTGGATGCAGATGCATGGGTGTAACTCAAAACTCCAGGTTTTTGTGGAGCCTTCAATTTGGGGTTCACAATTCTAGAGGGACTTTCTAAGAAAAATAATATAAAAATGTTTACTCTTGAAATTTGATAAAAGCAAATGCCATGTGACCTTGATGCTAGGCAACCTCCAGAGCCTTGGAAGAGACCAAGGCTAGTGAAGGGGGGACTCAAAAGCATAAACATCATTAACCTCACGGTAAATCTTCCTCTACTAGAACCAGTACAATTGCTTCACCTGCTGGGGTCTCTGTTTGAGCCACATCTTGGATTCTTCCAATTAACTGCTCAAACCCTGAGATGCCGTTACCAGCAGGAAGTGTATCTTTTTCCCCTTGAGGCTTTCCCCACCCCACCCAAATTCTCTAAAAACATTAGGGATCTGTTCCATGCTCTGAAGCAGTTCCATCAATCCTGAGCACTATGATTCAGGCGCTCAACCAAACAGCGCCGTGGACAATGCCATTCTGCCATGGCACTTTTTGTCAGTCCCCATCCCACAGTAGTGGTGTCCCAGCTTGGGTGGCCAGATGGCACCATGCCTGGAAGTCATTCCCATAGCACAACACTGTACCAGGAAGGGAGACTCTATTGAACATTCAAGCCTCAGACACAGTCTGCTCCAGACTCAGCTCCTGCCCCTGATAGAGCCCAGTTAATCAGTCGGGCAACTCCTTCTCTCTTGATGAGTCCTCTTTGGGGCCTCTGTATCCATTGCTGCCAGGACCAAGATGATCCATCCAGGACAGTCCCATAAGCGCTGTACCACCAGGAAAGAGTGGAGCTTTCAGCCCCCTCATGCCCTCTGGCCTCTCTGCGGCTCTGTCACCGCCTGTCTGGAACAGCTTGTTGATAGAGGGCATTGCAAATGAGTGCCTGGCCAGATCACAAACACAGAGCTATAGAGCTCTGCTGCAACAGGCCACTTTTGTTCTGTGGTCCCAGTTTTGTGGTCCTTTCCCCATAAGGAGCTGGCTGGATCTGCTTCATTGGATCTGACAGTTTACAAAGGAGTTTCTGCTCCCATACAAGCTGATATGTTCCTGACGAGACTCACAGACCCTCTGTTTTTCAGATGGTGACAGCAGTGTTCATGCGGGTTCTTTCTGGAGCCACAATGTCCGGGCTTGCCAGGGGCTGCATCTGCTATGTGTCTCCAGAAGATGTTCTTCCTTCTGTACCGTGTTTCCCTGAAAATAAGACCGGGTCTTATACTGTATTTCCCCCAAAATAAGACCAGGTCTTACATTAATTTTTGCTCCAAAAGATGCATTAGGGCGTATTTTCAGGGGATGTCTTATTTTTTAATGTACAACAATCTACATTTATTCAAATACAGTCATGTCATCTTCTAGAACATCGTCATAACGTACTAAATGTGTCCATCTGGCTGATGATCTTAACTGGAGCTTATTTTCAGGGTAGGTCTTATTTTCGGGGCAACATGGTCTCTTGCAAGGCTTGTTTACTGCTTTAAAGAAAAAACAGCCCCAAAGAAAAGGCACTTCCGTTGGTGGTTTTTCCCAAACTGAAATAATTAGCTTTCATCCTTCTAACTTTATCCTGCTGTGACCAGTTTAGTTTGGGGAACTATTTTTGCTTTGAACGCAAATTTTCTTCTCTCTAGCATCTGCTCACCACAAGCAATGACAGACCAATGAGTAAAATGTTTTATCCCCTGAACAAAGCACTTATGTGTTTTTCGAAAATGTGTTTCCTCAAGAAAGCCACCCCCATGTGCAAGATCCGCCTTTCCAAGCAAGTATCTATATGAATCTGACTTCTCTCTGGGGTTAACCGAGCCCAGAATGAATCACTCAGCTTCAGGGAGAGACCAACCTGATGTTTTGCAAGATTATAATCGCATAGTCAGCCTACTACTGATCCCTTCTGCTGATTGAAATCAGAAGACTGGGCTGTATTAAAAAATGGCTGAGGAAATGACACAGAATGGCACATTTTCACTTCCTTTCTTATCCAATGAGTTGTTCCCAGATGCTGTTTCTACAGTCCAGCTTCTGACTTGCAAATCATTCAAGAAGGAGGTTGTGACCTGGATGGCAAATAGCCCTCATGACATAATCTTCTCCTGTAGCACACACATATGCAGACAGAAGAAACATTTTGGAGGAGGGGGCCCAGAAACCCTCCTCCCTACAGTTCATAGGTCAAGACACCAAGGTTTCCCTCATACCCATTAGGATGGCGAGTATCCAAACAAACAAACATAAAAAAAACCAAAATAACAATTGTTTGTGAAGATGTGGTGAAATTGGAAATGTAATAATGTAAAATGATGCAGCTGCTCTGGAAAACAATGTGGTGTTTCTTCAAAAATTAAATATAGAATTACCATATGATCCAGCAATTCCAATTCTGGGTATATAGCCAAAAGAATTGAAAATAGGAACTCAAAGAAATTTGTACACCCATATTCATAGCAAGTTATTTACAATAGCTAAAATGTGGAAATAACCCATGCCCATTGACAGATGAGTGGATAAATAAAATGTGATATATACATACAATGGAATATTATTCAGCCTTAAAAAGGAAAGAAATTCTGCAATATGGTACAACATGGATGAAGCTTGAGGACATTAATCTAAGTACAATAAGCCAGTCACAGAAGGAAAAATACTGTATGATTCCACTTATATGAGGTAGTCAAAATCATAGAGACAGAAAGTAGGATGGTAATTGACAGGAGCTGGGGGAAGAGAGAGAAATAAGTAGTTGTTGTTCAATGGGAATGGAGTTTCAGTTTTATAAGATAACAAGAGTTGTGAAGATGGATGGTGCACAATATTATGAATATATTGAAAACCACTGAACTGTACAGGTGTTTGCAAAGTGCTAAAGATAACTTTTAAGAAGGAGGTGGGAAGAGATTTCAAAAGTCACATACAGCACAAGAAGGGAAACAAAAGAATGGTGTCCACTGTTTGGAAAAGAATTCAATGTGATTATGTCTTTCCCTGCTGCAGATCCTTCTGTGATTTCCCTTTACTTTTTACCATGGCTCATACGTCAAGCTCTGGCCCTCCTGTGTACCCTTTCCCCCTCTGTATTCCAGCCATTTTGACTGTTTTCATTACTTGAATATTCGTCAGAGTCTTGACATTTTCCCCCCACTCTTCCCTTAGTAAACTTTTCTGCATCCTTTCATTCTCAATTAGAACATCACTTCTGTAAGAAGACCTTTATCCACACCCAGACTAGCTTATCTCCTCCATAGCACCATCTATTCCCTTTTGCATCTCTCAGTTCCCATTCAGTGTCTATCTTCTCTGTCAGGTTATTAATTCCAAGACTGTTTTTGGTTTGTCTAGCACAGTAGGCACAGTAGGTACTAAGCAATTATTTATTGGATGAATTAATTCTTTTTTAAATATTACTTTTTGATAAATTAATTCTTTAATGAACAGATGATAAAGAAAAGAGGATAAGTCAATACATGCATAGCAAAGGGACAAAAGAAGAGAGAGAGAGATATGGTTAGTCAGGAAAGACTTGAATGAAGTCAGAGATCATTTAGGTAAGTCTAGAAGGAAATGATACAAATTGTAAAGAGAAGTCAGGAAGCCAATGGGAAGTGGTGGGAGAAGCATGAACATTGGAGGCAGGGTCAGTTAGGAATCTGTCTTGACCCTGAGGCTGAGTTATTTAGATTTCATTTATACAAGGTATGATAAAAATGGTGAATGTTTAAACAAAAAAGTGATTACAGTAAAAGACGCATTGCCATTAATCCCCCTCAAAGTACTCTCCCTTGCTTCAAACACATTTATCTCATCATTCTTGCCATTTTCTGAAGTAGTTCTGGAAGTCCTCTTTTCTGAGTGTCTTTAGTTGAGCTGTCATGGCTGCCTCAATGTCCTGAATCATTTTGACTTTGGGAAAGAGCCAGAAGTTGCACAACGCCAGATTCGGTGAATAAGATGGACGAGCACGCACTGTAATGTTTTTATTTGACAGAAATTGCCGTATACCAGAAGTGATGGTTGACACAGAGCATTGTCATGATGGAGGATGATTTACGGCACACTTTAAAACACACTTTTTCTTAACCGTAGCTTACACCCGACTGATTGCACTGAACAAGTTGAAATTTGTCACACACTGTTATTAAAGTTTGACACGCCACTTCCCATATTGAAGATCCCTGCCTTTCTGTTGGATGGCACTGGGCAGTAGCATTCACCATATGTTTATTACAGTAAAAGACACATTGCCATCAATCCCCCTGAAAATACTCCCCTTCACTTTGAACATACTTATCCCATCGTTCTTACCATTTTCTGAAGCAGTTCTAGAAGTCCTCTTTCGTGAGTGTCTTTAGTTGCGCTGTCGTGGCTGCCTTGGTGTCCTGAATTGATTCAAAACATATACCTTTCATGGTCATTTGACTTTGAGGAAGAGCCAGAAGTCGCATGGTACCAGACCCGGTGAATAAGGTGGATGAGGCCACACCCTAATATTTTTATTTGGTGGAAATTGTGGAAAATATACCAGAAATGATGTGTGACACAGAGTGCTGTCATGATGGAGGGTGATTTGCGGCATACTTTAAAACACACCTTCTCTGAACCGTAGTGCACACCTGACTGACTGTACCGAACTAGTGAAAACTTGTCACACACTGTTACTAATGTTTGACATGCCACTTCCCATATTGAAGATTCCTGCCTTTCCGTTGGATGGCATTCAGCAGCAGCATTCACCATAGTTTTTGATCACATCTCATATGTTCTCCATTAACAGAATGATTGATATTAAAATGGAAAAAGGCAGAACATACATTGATAGAAGGGAATTGAAGCCCACAATAGGACCTAAGTGTGTTAAAAATGTCTCTAGGTAAATATACAAATATCTCGGTGCTGAATTTTAGAGTCATTGTTGGTTAAACCCTGAGAAACAAGAAAGTGTCATCAGAAAGGAGAAGGAAATAGATAGATTTTGAAAGCTTCAGATCAACAAGCTGCATATTAATCCACACTAAAATTCTACAGCAGGTGACCCTTCTTATAGAAGAAAACATTAATTACTGAATATTGGCTGAGACTCACCAAGAATAAGCCATGCAAGGCTAGTATATCATTTTTTCACAGGATTAGCAGATTGGGAGGTCAAGTGAATACTATAAATGGGCAAATCTCATAGTATAAATCTGACCTAAGTTAAAGAAGAATTAAAAAAAAAAAATCCTACCTCAATTTTGAGAAACCCAGTATGCTATTATAGCTCCTCTTGGAGAATCACAGTGCATGTTAACACATTAAAGTTTCTGAGAAGTCCTGCACCAAAGAAACCTGTTTAACATTACCCCACAGAGCTAGTGTTTCATAGAACACACTTGGAGAAAGGATGGCTTGGGCAAATTTCAGCAAGGTGTTTTGTAAAATATTTTGTTATATAAACTGTGAAGAAGGTAGAGAATGTGGGGTTAAAAATAGCTCATTGGAATCACAGTTGGCTAGACAACTGTACCTAAAGAGCATTAATTAATAATTAGTAGCTACTCTGTGGGAGGTCTCTAATAGACTGTCTCGAGGCTCTGCCCTTTGTCCTGGCATGTTCAACATTCTCACAGTGACTTGTATCACAACACTGAGGACCTACTCTTAAAATTTTCAGATAATCTAAAGTGAAAACGGCAGCTGATATGCTATATAGCACATTGAAATACTGTCTCAAAACTAAGAGCAAAATCCAACAGAATTCCCCTGAGGTTTGTTAGAATCAATAGCATAAGTAAAAGACAGATGAATTCTGACTTGAAACTAGCTCATACTCATATGAAAAAGAGCTGGGATCATAGCTAGGCTAGGACAGATGCGTGATATGGCTCCTATGCTTCTAAAGTTAGTGAAGCCATCCTGGGCACGTAAGATGGCTTGCAAGGCAAGCAAAGCAGTCAAGATGGTCTGGCGACACTGAGAATGATATTCTTATGTTACATTTTGAGAGGAACATTGACAAATTGCAACACATTTAGAGAATGACCAACATCAGGAGAGTCCTGGAGAACATGTACTCTGAAGAGGAAAGTCTTGAACAACCAGAGATATTTAGATGATCTATAAAAGAGAAGATAAGGGGCATGCATGTTGATAACTGACTTTGGAAGGCAATATAGTATAGTATAAAAGAGGTGAGTTTGTGCTCAAATCTCTGCTCTAGTACTTCTGGGCTGTGTGGCCTTGGACAAATTTCTTAACATCTCTTAGGTTAAGAGCCCTTTAGATAAGAAGTCATCATCCCTATTTAGTGGGGTTATTGTTATGGTCCTAGAGCAGTGTAGGCGGTCAACGCGTGCTTCTCTTCCCTTTTTCCATGTGAAGAAGGGCAATCATAGCAATGAGAAAGGTGATCTATTTGATGTGGACCCAGAGCAAAACTGTGGTCTAGTGACTACACATTCACATTTGGGACTCATCTAGGTATATATCCAAATCTTGGTTCTACTTCTTGGCCATGTGACCTTGGGCATAGTAATAACAAATTTATGAAATAAAATAAACAGGATATTTTAAATTCTCAGAAAAAGAGTAAATGTACAATAAATGTCAGGTATCATTATATTTGTAGTTGCTGTTAGAGCGAACTTAAATCTACTTAATACTCACACAGGGGTTTACACAGTAAGAGGTTTAGGAATGAAATGGTTCTTCCCGTACTTACTGATTTAAAAATATTTTCTCCTAAACAGTTGTCTTTGTTATCATGCCCCAAAACCTACTTAACCCTACTTAGTTCCTGCAGCATTCATGATGGGGACAAAGAGAGATCAACTGGACATAATCATGAATGGAGATGTTGAAGTGGGGCTATTTAGCCTTGGCCAGAAAATTGATGACAAGGCCAGAGCCAGTGTGAAACCTCCTCGTGGGGAACATCTAATATGTAGTCGGCCCATGTTGGAGACCAAGTGAGCTGCCAGTTGTGGTCACTTGATAAATGGCCCTTCCTCTGGTTGTTGTGCTCTACAGAACAAGGAATGTCCAATGGGCATGTCCTGGGGGCCTTGTGAGCATCTCTGGACAGGGCCTACACCTTGGTTAGTGCCTAGTTCGACATGGGCCATGGCCGGGACTTAGAGATACTTGACCAGGAACAGAGGGAAAGAGGGGAGGGAAAGAGGAAAGGAAGGAAAATGAAGTAGAGATGTTTTTAAAACAATTTTTTAATTGTGGCAAGAAACAAACACGTAACACAAAATTTACCATCTTCATCATTTGAACTACAAGTTTTGTAGTGTTAAGTATATTCACATTGTTGTGCAACAGATCTCTAAAACCTTTTCATCTTGCAAAATTAAAACTCTCATTAAACAATTCCCCGTTTTCCCTCCATCCAGCTCCCACTCTACTTTCTGTTTATATGAGATTAACTACTTTGGATACCTCATATAAATGGAATCATATAGTATTTGTCTTTTTGTGACTGGTTATTTCAATTAGCATAGTGTACCCAAGATTCATCTATGATGTAGCATACGATAGGATTTCCTTCCTTTCTAAGGATGAATACTATTCCATTGTGTATATGTATATACACTTACATCACAATTTGTTTATCCATTCATCCATTGATGGACAACACTTGGGTTGTTTCTACCTCTTGGCTATTGTGAATAATAATGCTATGAACATAAGTGTAGAAATATGGACATGCTTTTAAAGGAAGTTAAGAGTTTGGAAAAATGGAGGGTGTAGATTTGGTAAAATAAATTTGTAAAGACAAAGAAGAAAGTCAAAAGCAATTCATGACCAACAATGGCAGTTTTGAAAGGAGACTGGTAAAATGGTGACAGAAAAAGTTGTTAGTCATGAATTGTTGAGTTGTAAGGGACAAAACTCACTCAAATTAGCTCAAGAGAAAAGAGGAGCTTATAAAAATTCAGAAGTGGGTGTCTTGTGGTACCCAAGGTGAGGCCTCAGGAAAGACTAGAAACAGAAACTGGAGTTAAGAACCATAATTCCTCTCTTCATCCCTGCAGAACCTACATTCATTCTGTTAACAGCAAGCACTGATGTTCTAGGCTTTGTGAATACAACTATAAAGAAAACAGACTTTACACTAGGAAATATGAGTAATAAACTATTAAATAAACAAGAAATTCCAAATTCTGTAAATTGTATGAAGGAAGAAGTGAATACTGTAAGAAAGAATATAATAGAGGTGGAGGTTGGGATGGGACCTGACTTTGCCCCAGATGATCATTGATTGTAGGCTGCATTGAAATGACAGTCACACAAAATTTGAGGCAGAGAGGCCAGTGTGTTAAGGAAGTGAGAGACGATCATGAGCCTGGAGGGCGGTGACCGAGGGGAAGTGTAGCCGGTGGAAGGGAGTGTAAGAGCAGGCGCCACAAAGCGCAGGGCCCTGTTGATCATGGAATGGATTTTGTTTCCACTAACAACGGGAATCCATTCATAAATTTTAAACTAGGGAGTGACATTATCTCATTTATATTTCTAAAAGAGCCTTCTGGCAGTCAGGTAGAGAATGGGTTGGAGAGGGGGAAGAATAGGGGGATAAGATTTTTACAGACAGTGGCTTAGGCCAAGGTGGAGACAGGGGAGATGGAGAGAAGGCCAGACTCAAGACATATTTGGGGTGCATAAGTGCTCATAGCAGCACTATTCATAATAGCCAAAGGGTGAAAATGACCCAAATGCCTATCAACTGATGAATGGATAAACAAAGGTAGTATATAATTTGTGGAATATTTTTCAACCATAAGAAGGAATGAAGTACTGATACAAGCTACGATATGGATGAACCTGAAAAACATTATGCTAAGTGGAGGAAGCCAGTCACAAAAACACACATATTTATGATTTATTCATATGAAAGTCCAAAATAGTAAAATCTATAGAGACAGAAAGATTAGTGGTTGCCTAGGGCTGGGGGGAGGGGTAATGGGAGGAGAGGTGATAGCTAAACAGGAGCGGGGGGTATTTTTGAGGTGAAGAAAATGTTCCAAAATTGACTGTGATGATGGTTGCATGTATCTGTGAATGTGCTACAAACCACTGGATTGTGCTCTTTAAATGGTGAATTGTATGGTATGTGAACTATATCTCAATAAAGCTGTTAAAAAATGACTCCTACTTGGAAGGCAGAACTTACGGGACCTGCTGCTGGTTTGGGTGAGGAGGATACAGTCATCCATCTCTACTTTCTCTGTGCTTCTGCTTCATTCCCTTTCCTCTTTGTGGCCAGAACTTTTCAGTGCACAAGGAGAAACTGGCTGTCAGGGCTTACTCTACATTCCATCCAGGCTCAGTGCCTGGACAATAAAAATCTCTATAACCCAGTTTCACATCCCCTAGATGGAGCCTTGTTTGCTCAACATGGGTCAGTGCCAGGGCAGTAGGACTGCCTGGTCCTTCAGCCAGGACCACCCCTAGCAGGGCTGTGTGGGATGACCACTTCCCACCCTCAAAGATAACAAAAACCTATTTTCAGATTTTTCAGACAGAACCAACATATAATGTGCTACATACACTGTCAACTGCTTTCAACATTCCTGATCTCATTTAATCCTCTATCTACTCTGTATGAAAGCATGTGCTGACTGAAGAAAACATCCTCAATTGATGAATGCAACATGTAGTGTATGCATAATGTCACATCAAAGCCACAACTGGTAAAATTGTCGTGGTGGGAAAAGAGCTCCTGGAAATGGGATTGCCAGGCAGAGAGTCTGGCTATCAGAGGTCAGTATTTTCAGTTCACCAAAACACAGGGGTCCTACCTCCTCCAGGTTAGTGAGCTGCGTTAGCCAACAGAGATGTTTTTTAAAAACGTTTTAAAACCAGTCTGGTAGGAAGTGAATTTGTTACAAAAATGATTTTGTTCTTAAATATTAGTAATCTTTGAATTCCCTACTTAAAAATCCTCTCTGGTTTTTATTATCTGACATTAACTCTTTAGAAAGAATGATTGTGAATGCCTTCGACTGAAGGTGGGAGTGAGATACAAGGAAAATCCATATTTTTTAAACTTAATCCGTGTTTGTGAAGCAGGCAGAACCCAAATCCAAGCCATATTTTCTAAAAAGATTTTCCCTCTTAATTCTTAAATTCATGTGAAATCTAATTCGTATGTTTCTTACTCATTTACACTTAACTCATCAAAGAATTTCCTCTGAGAAACTATTTGATGTCCAAGTAGACTTTAGAGAGTTTTTTTTTTTTTTTTAAAAGACTTTGTTGTTAGAAATGAAGAAGCTGCTGAAATTGTATATGCAAAGAATAAATGAACTTGAACCTCAGAAAGGTTAACTTTTGTTTTAAGCAAGTTCTATATTTGGAAGAAACAACTTTAGGAATGTGCTCTTTTTCTTTAAAAAAGTTTTTGGGAGGGGCCTCCAAATGGATGCTTAGATTTTCGTGCCCAAATGATTTCCTCTTCAATGGTTGGTAGGCATCATTGGTTCATAAAGTCCATCTCCTTAAGGCTTTCTGAAGTGGTCTTCCACTTTTTAGTTAGAAGAAACAGCACCTAATTTTGATCTTTAGCTGATAATTTGTGGCAAAATCTGCCCAGGGGAAGATGTAGCCTTCTGAGATTCCAGTATGTGTGTTGGAGAAAAAGTTTCTTATGAAAGAGGTGCCATGAAATCACAGGGCCACCTCCGCGCCCCTTCTACCAGGACCATGCCCAAGCCATCTCAGAGAAAGTGAACTCATGACCTCTCTCAGGTCCCAGACTCCAACATGTCTTCCTTGATTTGCTAACATTTATTTTTATCTTTCATTCATGTCACATTTTATTCACATCTCTTTTCATAGCTGTTTTGTGTGGCTGTGAAGGATGGTAAGAAACAGAAGACACTACTCCTGCCCCTGAGAGGTTCATCACTTCATTAGGATTAGAAGTCACCTCAGCGAGAAGTTTATCAGATGTGTGGTTGGTAGGTATTCCAGAACTTCCAAGAAGGGAAGGATGGTCAAGGACCACAGTGCAGGAAAAGTTTCCCAGAGTCAGTGGGCCCTGGGGACTGGGAATAACAGCCTGAGAACTCAAGTGGCTATGCCCAGAGGAAGGCACAAGGTACCCTGGGCTGCCATCAATTGAACACTTCTCCAAATTGATGTGTTAAAAATATTTGCTTGGCCGGCCTGCTGGCTCAGGTGGTTGGAGCGCTGTGCTCCTAATGCTGAGGTTGCAGGTTCGAGTCCCACATGGGCCAGTGAGCTGTGCCCTCTATTACAGCTAAGATTGTGAACAACAGCTCTCCCTGGAGCTAGGCTGCTGTGAGCAGCTGGAGGCTGGCGTGAGCTGCTGCCGAGGGCTGCTCTGTGCTGCCGCGGGCTACCTTGTGCCACCATGAGTGGCTGGTGGCCAGTGTGAGTGGCCGGCAGCCATTGTGCGTGGCTGGCAGCTGGCGAGAGCTGCCGTGAGCTGCTGTGAGCGGCCAACCAACTGCCTCAGCCGGGGGTAGCGCAAGGCTCATAATACCAGCATGCGCCAGGGAGCTGTGTGCTACACAACTAGACTGAGAAACAATGGCTTGAACCAGAGTGGGGGGCCAGGGCAGAAGAAGTGGGGGGAAATAATTTGCTTGATGTTTATCTGGAAGAGATACTTTCTAGTTCCCCTTGTGGTCTGTTCTGGGGACAACTGATTGGCTGGGATGAGGTGAGATATGGACAAATATTTGGCTCAGTGTTTACAGAACAAGAACAGAGCTGAAGAAAAGAAACTTATTCTAGAGAGCTAGCATTGCCTCATTTTCCCCTACGTTCTGGGCTAGTACTCAGTGTCTTACAAGCGTGTTCTCATTTATTCTCTGTAACAGCACTACAAGGTAGGTGTCATGATGCCATTTGATAGACGAGGAAGGAGATACATAGAGGCTAACACACTTTCCCAAAGGCAGCTAATAAAGAGTGAAGCTTGGTTAGAACCCAACATAAAATTAGGATGGATTGGGGGAGGAGAGTAAATATTAGAGTTGGAGAAAATGAGGAACTACTGAGAAACATGGAGATAAAGGACAGAGAAGTGAGCTAGAAACGGCATATGAAAAAGACCACGGGCAAAGAAATAACAGGCTTTAATGGCTCTGCCGCATGTGAGGGTCGGAAGTAGTGTTGGAGGGGGAAGAAAAGAAGTTTCTGGTCCTGAGAAACATGGGTAACATGGAAACCTGGATGTCAAGTGAGGGCATGGGTTTGAACTAAAAGATGCTGAGTCTGTTGTGTTTGGGGTTCTGGAAGAACTGCAGTCTAGGCTTCTGGTCCATACTGGAGAGGGGTCACATAGAATGACTCACTTAACCCTCACAATGGCCCTATGAGATAGGCACAATTACTGTTTGTTACACGGAAGGAACTGAAGCTCAGAGAGCTTGAGTAGCTTGCCTTAGGTCACATGCCATTGTGTCACTGAGTGGTAAGCTGAACACAGACATCTTGGCTTTAGAGCACTGCCTTAACCACAGTGCTATGGGCGCCTTTGTAGGACTTTTCCCTATGACTCCTTTTCTGGCCAGCTGGGATTCTGCACAGCTCTGGACACCTTAGGGCAGCAGGAGCCTGGCTGGCCCACCAGGGAGCTGCTAGGCTTGTCTCTCTCTGCCTTTCCTGAGGAGCAGGGCAGAGGCACTGGCCTGCCCTTCCAAGAAGCAAAGAGAAGACTGTCTTGCTTCACAGCCCCTGCAATGTTCACTGTTCTCTGTATTTCCATTAGGAGAAGCAGTGGGTCTGGGAAAATCAAAACAAAACATATAACATACATGGAGCAAAAAGACTTTCCCAATTTGTTACCAGGACCTTGTTGGTGAATTATCTGCATTCCAATAACTTTCTCTCCTGTGGGCTCCTTTAATAAAGACAGATTTCTTCATTTCCTGGGACTCCCTCAAGATTATACTGACAACTTCCTCATTAATTATTAAATTACATCCCGTCACAAAATAATTATATTTGCTTCCTACCTAAACATCTCTCCTCATTGAGGCAAAGTCTCATTTAAATTAATATGCTTTTAACTTGCTTCATTTCAACACCTCCATAGAGGCTACTAATGAGCTGACTCCTTACCCGGCTGGTTCCTCTGCCCTTCCTTGTGCTCTCTGTTACAGACCAATTTAGTCTTGCAGTACAGGAAAGGGGAGCATTCACCCTCTGAATCAGAGGCCTGGTTGGAACCTTCTTCAGGGATGTGTATACTTAAACCTGCAACCTTGAATTGGAACCCCCATGAAAGTGAGACTCTACTTGTTGCATGAAAATTGCCTGAGAGTGTGGCCACTGGAGTGAAACTGCCTCCTAGTTTCGACTGGACATCTTAATGAGTCAGGTAATTATACCCAGATTCCCTTTTACAGGGGCCTCTTAATTATTATTTAATAAAGAGATGATTCCAGGCTGTAACCCGCAAGGCTGGGGGCATTACAGTATAACCATAGAGATGGAGAAGTACCTCCTTCCAGATGTCCTCCTTTGCAGGGAGACAGGGCACTTTGAAAGGACCCTCCTCCCTGCTTTTGGAAAATATCATGTGCCACGCAACTCCTCTTCCTGGCACTGTCTTCTCTGAGATGTCAGATGGGTCACTTCACTGGGGTGCTGTGAATCAGGTCAGTCTGTTCCTTTGATTACCCCTGATCTCATTCTGTTGGCAGCAGGCAGTAGCCTGGAGCCCTGCTGCCTCCTGAAGGCTGCCCACTCATGCCAAGGCCACTGGGAGCAGGAAGAGTCGAGTGAGCTCACATCGTGAGCCAGCCTCTGTTCTAAGTGCTCTTGAATGCCCATCTCTTTAAAATTTCACATAGATATCATTATACTTTCCTCCCTGTGCTACAGATCAGGAAACTGAGGCTCACAGGGGTTATGCACATTGCCCAAGGCCACACAACTAATGTAATTGGGAGAGCTGAGATTTGAACCTACACCTCTCAGATTCCAGAGTTTAGGGGCTTAACTCCTGTATCATACTGCTAGGGGTTAGTTGGCCAGGAAAGTAATTATTGGACTACGTTTTCTTTTTTTTCAAATTTATTTTTTAAATTTATTGGGGTGACAATTGTTAGTAAAATTACATAGATTTCAGGTGTACAATTCTGTGTTACATCATCTATAAATCCCATTGTGTGTTCACCACCCAGAGTCAGTTCTCCTTCCATCACCATATATTTTGGACTACGTTTTCATGGCCAAAACTTTGGTAGGTTATCTAAGGACATGCATTTTCATCAATATTGTTGGTGCCTCATGCTCCTGACCACTGACCAGGGGCATACAGTAATTATGGTTTCCCCTCTCCATCTCAGCCATATTCATTAGAGAGGGGATGAGCCCATTATCCTAGCCAGACTAGGAGGAGGTCTTCCTTGAGAATTTTCAAATTGGAATTGAAAAAGGGGGGGCCTTTCCAGTGGTACAGCTGGGTAGGGAGATGTGAGGTCCAAGTAACCATGGATTGTGGTCCAAGCTTGTGGAGAAGGGGAAAGAGATAAACAGAGAAAGAGAAAATGCATTTGAGCCCATGATTCAAATTCCTGGGGCACAACCCTTGAATTCCCTATAATTCAGCTATGTAAATCAATAAATTTCCTCCTTTCACCCAAAATAGTCCTGCTTAGGTTTCTATCACTTGTGATAAAACCATTCTAATACATCATGCTCTGGAATTTGGTCTAAGGACAATAGGGAGCTTCTAAATGGTTTTCATGTGTACTGTAGAGAGGCTGCTGTGGCCTGGGAGAGGCAGGAGTGAAGGGGACTAAGCAGGAGGACCAGCGAGATGGCTCTTGCAATTTGGGCTGCAGCAACAGTCCCACAGAGAGGGGATGAGGGCTGGAACCAAGGTGGTCAGGAATGGAGTCCACAGACATTTAGTTGGGAGAAGGGTTTAGATTTGGTGATTGATTAAAATTAGAAAGATGGTACTGGACGTGCCCAGGATGAGTCTCAAGTGAACAGGAAACACGCACAGAGCAGACTCAGGAGCTGAGCAGAGAAGCAATAGGTAATAAGCTGGACCGTGGATACTTGACTGGTGTCCAGCTGCGTTTGGCTCCTTTAAGCGGACACAATATGTTCTGACACCATGACAAAAGTGTACTCTGGCAATCACCTGCTGGTCACAGTCTCAGTGCTGACTCACTCATCCTAACCTGTGCCTTACACCATTTCCATTCTGCTTTCAGTTCTCCCACTCGCCAAGTAATCATCTTATTTTCATCCTGGCATTGCCCTGATTTGTCAGAATGGGTAACGTCTTCTTGGTGGAATGTGGGCTCCTTTCCATGGGATTCTGTCCTTCCTGCTGCTCAGTTGAATTGAGCCACCTTGGATAACCCTCCCTGGATTGGTGGGGAAGGATGGCTAGCACAGTTATAAACAAACAAAGGAATCATGCTGTGGAAAACTGATTCCAGCCAATTGAGCTGCTTCTAATCATTAGGTTCTTTGTTCAGGGTATCTACAGCCTACCACAGTTAAGAGGAAATGAGGATTATAGATCTCCTCTGCCATGACTGCCTAACTCAGGGCATGGTAGGTTGCACTGAAAGCAAGACCAAGACCAAATTCTGCTATATGTACAAACATTTACTATAAGCAGGCATGTAAATGAAGCACAGTCTTTTTTTCTAAGTTTGATGACATCTTTGGTTTCTGTCTGACACACTCCTGACATAATGAGACAATATTCTAGTGGCAGAATTCATCTGAGCTGCTAGTCAGAATCAGGCAACAGCGTCGTCTGTTAAGTGTAGTACAAAGGTCAGATGAAGTCTCAGGCTTGCCAGGTTATTATGAAAGGTGTAAGCCATTGAGCTTCCAAAATTCTTATACTTTGTTTATATTAGCAGGGAGGGCCTGTATTATATTTCTAGCTATCCACATATTTCTTGCACCATTGTTTTCACCAATGAAAAATCATTTCTAAAACCATTATTCAAATGAAAAAAAAAAACCACCTTTAGGGCTAATGGAAGATAAAGATTGTTGAAATTCTACCAAAAATAAACACACACATGTATGGTCAACTAATATTTGACAAGGAAGCTAAAAAGCCTCAATGGGAATCCCCTTATACATCATTGATGAAAATGCATATTGGCATGGCCACTGTGAAAAACAGTATGTAAGTTCCTTATCACATCATCCAGCAATCTCTCTTCTGGGTATATATTCAAATAAAATGAAATCACTATCTTGGAGAGATATTTGTACTTCCATGTTCATTGCAGCATTATTTACAAGAGTCAAGATATGGAAACAACCTAAATGTCCATCAGTGGATGAATAAATAAAGAAAATGTGATATGTATACATACATACATATACATATACATATGCATATATACTAGGGTGCCAAAAAAATGTATACAAGTGGACACTGGCCAACATTGCTCAAGCAGTAGTTTTCTGTAATCAGAAGTGTATGGATGCTGATGTAACCACTTTGAGCACCTCTTGTTTTTTTTTTTGTTTTTTTTTTCTTTTATTAAATTTATTGGGGTGACAATTGTTAGTAAAATTACATAGATTTCAGGTATACAATTCTGTATTACATCATCTATAAATCCCATTGTGTGTTCATCACCCAGAGTCAGTTCTCCTTCCATCACCATATATTCGATCCCCCTTACCCTCATCTCCCCCCCACCACCCCCCGCCCCCGTTACCCTCTGGCAACCACTAAACTGTTGTCTGTGTCTATGAGTTTCTGTTTCTCATTTGTTTGTCTTGTTCTTTTGTTGTTTTTGGTTTATATACCACATATCAGTGAAATCACATGGTTCTCTGCTTTTTCTGTCTGACTTGTTTCGCTCAGCATTACTCTCTCAAGATCCATCCATGTTGTCACAAATGTTCCTATATCATCTTTTCTTACTGCCGAATAGTATTCCATTGTGTATATATACCACAACTTCTTTATCCATTCATCTATCGAAGGACATTTTGGTTGTTTCCATGTCTTGGCCACCGTAAACAAAGCTGCAATGAACATTGGAGCACACGTGTCTTTATCTCTAAATGTTTTCAGATTTTTGGGTAGATACCCAGAAGAGGGATTGCTGGGTCATATGGCAATTCTATTCGTAATTCTTTGAGAAACCTCCACACTGCCTTCCATAACGGCTGCACCAGTCTGCATTCCACCAACAGTGTATGAGGGTTCCTTTTTCTCCACAGCCTCTCCAACATTTGTTATTATTTGTCTTGTTGATGATAGCCATTCTGACTGGGGTGAGGTGATATCTCATTGTGGTTTTGATTTGCATTTCTCTGATGATTAGTGATGTTGAGCATTTTTCATATGTCTATTTGCCATTTGTATGTCCTCTTTGGAGAAATGTCTCTTCAAGTCCTCTGCCCATTTTTCAATTGGGTTGTTTGTTTTTTTGTTGTTGAGTTGCATGAGTTCCTTGTATATTCTGGATACTAGCCCCTTATCGGAGGCACTGTTTGCAAAAATCTTCTCCCATTCAGTTGGTGGCCTCTTTATTTTGTCAATGGTTTCTTTTGCTGTGCAGAAGCTTTTAAGTTTCATATAGTCCCATTCGTTTATTTTAGCTTTTACTTCCATTGCCTTTGGAGTCAAGTTCATAAAATGCTCTTTGAACCCAAGGTCCATAAGTTTAGTACCTATGTTTTCTTCTATGCAGTTTATTGTGTCAGGTCTTATGCTTAAGTCTTTGATCCATTTTGAATTAACTTTGGTACATGGTGACAAATAGCAGTCCAGTTTCATTCTTTTGCACGTGGCTATCCAATTCTCCCAGCACCATTTATTGAAGAGGCTGTCTTTGCTCCATTGTATGTTTTTAGCTTCTTTGTCAAAAATTATCTGTCCATATTTATGTGGTTTTATTTCTGGGTTCTCAATTCTATTCCATTGGTCTATGTGTCTGTTTTTCTGCCAATACCATGCTGTTTTGATTATTGTAGCCCTGTAGTACAAGCCAAAGTCAGGAAGTGTGATACCTCCATTATTGTTCTTTTTCCTTAAGATTGCTTTGGCTATTCGGTGTCTTTTGTGGTTCCAAACAAATCTGATGATTTTTTGTTCTATTTCTTTAAAATATGCCATTGGGATTTTGATGGGGATTGCATTGAATCTGTATATTGCTTTGGGTAATATGGCCATTTTAACTATGTTGATTCTTCCAATCCATGAGCACGGAATGTCTTTCCATTTCTTTGTGTCTTCTTCAATTTCTTTCAAAAATGTCTTATAGTTTTCAGCATATAGGTCTTTCACATCCTTGGTTAAGTTTATTCCTAGGTATTTTATTCTTTTTGCTGCAATTGCAAAAGGAATTGTTTTTGTATTTCTTTTTCTGAGATTTCATTGTTAGTATATAGGAAGGCAATGGACTTTTGTGCGTTGATTTTGTAGCCGGCAACTTTACTGTATTTGTTGATTGTTTCTAATAGCTTTTTGGTGGAGTCTTTAGGGTTTTCTATATATAGCATCATGTCATCTGCAAAGAGTGATAATTTAACTTCTTCATTCCCAATTTGGATGCCTTTTATTTCTTTCTCTTGCCTGATTGCTCTGGCAAGGACTTCCAACACTATGTTGAAAAGCAGAGGTGATAGGGGACATCCCTGTCGTGTTCCTGAACGTAGAGCAAAGGGCTTCAGTTTTCTCCATTAATTATGAGATTAGCAGAGGGCTTGTCATATATGGCCTTTATTATGTTAAGGTATTTTCCTTCTATACCCATTTTATTAAGTGTTTTAATCATAAATGGATGTTGTATCTTGTCAAATGCTTTTTCTGCATCAATTGATATAATCATATGATTTTTGTCCTTTATTTTGTTTATGTGATGTATCACATTGATGGATTCGTATGTTGAACCATCCTTGTGCCCCGGGGTGAACCCCACTTGGTCGTGATGAATAATCTTTTTAATGCATTGTTGTATTCGATTTGCTAGAATTTTATTTAGGATTTTTGCATCGGTATTCATCAGAGATATTGGTCTGTAGTTTTCTTTTTTGTGCTGTCCTTACCAGGTTTTGGTATCAGGGTAATGTTGGCCTCATAAAATGAGTTAGGGAGTACTGTCTCTTCTTCAATTTTTTGGAAGAGTTTGTGCAGAATTGGTATTAGATCCTCTTTGAAGGTTTGGTAGAATTCACTAGTGAAGCCATCTGGTCCCGGACTTTTGCTTTTGGGAAGGTTTTGGATGACTGATTCAATTTCGTTACTGGTGATCGGTCTGTTGAGATTTTCCAGTTCTTCATGGTTCAGCCTTGGAAGGCTATATGTTTCTAAGAACTTGTCCATTTCTTCTAGGTTGTTGAATTTGGTGGCATATAGTCCTTCATAGTATTGTTGGATGATCCTTTGTATTTCTGTGGTGTCCGTGATAACTTCCCCTTTTACGTTTCTGATTTTGTTAATCAGTGTCTTCTCTCTTTTTATCTTAGTAAGTCTAGCCAAGGGTTTGTCAATTTTGTTAATCTTTTCAAAGAACCAGCTCTTTGTCATATTAATTTTTTCTATTGTCTTTTTGTTCTCTATTTCATTTAGTTCTGCTCTAATTTTTGTTATTTCCTTTCTTCTGCTGACCTTGGGTTTTACTTGTTCTTCTTTTTCTAGTTCTTTAAGGTGTAACATGAGGTTATTTATTTGGGAGTTTTCTTGTTTCTTGAGATAGGCCTGTAATGAGATAAATTTCCCTCTTAAAACTGCTTTCGCTGCATCCCAAAAATTTTGGTAGGATGTATTTTCATTGTCATTTGTTTCTATGTATCTTTTGATCTCTCCTCTAATTTCTTCTTTGACCCAGTCCTTCTTTAAAAGTATGTTGTTTAATCTCCATGTATTTGTCTTTTTTCCCGCTTTCTTTTTACAGTTGATATCCAATTTCAAAGCCTTGTGATCAGAGAATATGCATGGTATGATTTCAATCTTCTTAAATTTGTTGAGACTGATTTTATGTCCCAATATATGGTCTATCCTTGAGAATGTTCCATGTACACTAGAAAAGAATGTATAGTCTGATGTTTTAGGATGAAGTGCTCTATAAATGTCAATTATGTCCATTTCATCTAATGTGTCATTTAGGGCTACTATTTCGTTATTTATTTTCTGTTTGGATGATCTATCCATAGCTGTCAATGATGTATTTAAGTCCCCTAGTATAATTGTGTTTTGGTCAATTTCTCCCTTTAGTTCTGTTATTAGTTGCTTGGTGTATTTCGGTGCTCCCTGATTGGGGGCATAAATATTGATGACTGTTATGTCTTCTTGTTGTACAGTCCCCTTCACCATTATGAAATGTCCATCTTTGTCTCTTGTTATCTTTTTCACCTTGAAGTCTGTTTCATCTGATATCATTATGGCTACACCTGATTTTCTCTGGGTACCATTTGCTTGGAGTGTCAATTTCCACCCTTTCACTTTGAGTCTATGCTTGTCCTTGTAGCTGAGATGTGTCTCTTGGAGACAGCATATGGTTGGGTTTAGTTTTTTGATCCAATCTGCTACTCTGTGCCTTTTTATTGGTGAGTTCAGTCCATTTACATTTAGGGTGATTATTGATATGTGAGGATTTCCTGTCATTCTATCCTTAGTTTTCTGGTAAGGCTGTGTCTCCATTGTTTCTTTGCCTTTTTGTTGTTGTCTATTATTTCTGTGTGGTGGTATTCTATGATGTTTCCCTCTGTTTCTTCTTTTATTTCAGTATATATTTCAATTCTGGATTTATTTTGAGTGGTTACCCTTAAGTTTATGTAAAAGAAAGTTTGATATTTAGAGTATTCCATTTTCTTCAGCACGCTTACTTTCTCCATTCCCATATTCGGTTCAGGCCTTTACTCTCCCCTTTTTGAGTTGTGGTTGCCACAAATTGTCCCTGTTGATGGTGGTCGAATAGCCTCCTTTAGTATTTCTTGTAGTGCAGGTCGTGTATTAGAAAATTCCCTCAGCTTCTGTATGTCTGGAAAGGTCTTTATTCCTCCTTCATATCTAAAGGATATCTTTGCTGGATATATTATTCTTGGCTCATGGTTTCTCTCTTTCAATAGTTTGAATATTTGGTTCCACTCCTCCTGGCTTGTAGAGTTTCTGCTGAAAAATCTGATGATAATCTAATGGGCTTTCCTTTGTAAGTTACCGTCTTCTTTTCCCTGGCTGCCTTGAGGATTCTTTCTTTGTCGTTGATTTTAGACAGCTTCAGTACAACGTGCCTTGGAGAAGGTCTGTTGGGATTGAGGTAACTAGGTGTTCTATTTGCTTCTTGGATTCGAGGGTCCAGTTCTGTCCACAAATTTGGGAAGTTCTCATCGACAAGTTGTTTGAATATATTCTCTGTTCCCTTCTCTCTTTCTTCTCCTTCTGGTATGCCCATTATTCTTATATTGCTCTTTCTGATGGAGTCAGAAAGTTCTTGTAGAGTTCTTTCATTTCTTTTAAGTCTCAAGTCTCTTTCTTCTTCTATTTGTGTCATTTCCAGGTTTCTATCTTCGATGTCACTGATTCTTTGCTCCATCTGGTCAACTCTACTACCTAAGCTGGTTATTTCATTCTTAATTTCTTCTATTGAGTTCTTAATCTCCAGAAATTCTATTTGGTTCTTGTTTAAGATTTCAATCTCTTTCGTAAAATGCTCATGCTGTTCTTTGATTGAGTTTCTGAGTTCCTTTAACTGCCTATCTGTGTTTTCTTGTATCTCGTTGAGTTTTTTCAGAACTGCAATCTTGAATTCTCTGTCATTTAAGTCACATATTTCTGTATCTTTAAGTGCCTTCTCTGGAGATTTTTCACTTTCTTTCTGAGCTATCTTGTTGCCTTGGTTATTCATGGCGATTACTGGTTTACTATTTCTCTTCCTAGACATCTACAGGAGTGACTTCTGCAACAGGTTGATAGAAAGCGGTCTTTCTTTTGTTTGCCAGTACTTGTTGGTAGAATGTTTTATTATTTCTCCAACTGCAACTTATTTTTCTTCTCCCACACAGTAGTGCTATGTTTTCTCTGCACTATTCCAACTTCTCACACAATGGGGGGATTCCCTGGGAGACGGGCTTCTCCTCTGTTAATAGTTCGTCTAGGTCACAGGGCGCAGTGTCCCGGTGGGTATGCGGAGAGCTTTTGATGTTCCAAAGCTCTTCCAGCTCCTGATTCAAAGCCCGTATATTTCAGCAGTTCTGTTTACTCCTGCAGGGATCCGCCCAGATAGGTGGGGTCAGGGGCGGGGTGAGTTGTGAGAGGTGGCCCAGAGCAATGGCGGCTACCACCACCACAGCAGGTCCTGCTTCAACAGCTCCCTCCCCTTTGCTGGAACTAGTTGGGCTGTGAATTTGTGTTTGCCGCCCACAGTTCTCAAAACAGCAAATTTTCTGTTGTTTTGATCTGACACTGCTACTGTTTCGCTTCTAGCACCGGGCAGGTGGGGGTGGGGCGAGCTCTGGAAGGGGAGGGAGGGGGCGGCTAGTCTCAGTGCCTAAGGCTCCGGTCTCTGCTCGGCAGTGCGGGCTTAAACCACCGTTTTCAGCCTTTTTCCCTCAATCTTTTCTCCGAGGTCTCTGCCGTGAGCGTTGGGTTCAGCCGTGTTATATGCTGTCCCCTCAGCCCTGTGGAGCCCTGGCGGAGCCCTAGCAGTCCGATCTCCCGCAGCTGCGGTAGTTCCGGGAAGCATCGAGCTCGGCGCACTGAGCTAGGTCTGCGTCCTGCTCCCGCGCGGCTCCGTCTCTGCTCACGTCTCCCTTTCCTCCTCCCTCCACTCGCGCGAATCTCCCACCTGTAGGTGATTTCAGTCGGTAGTGGGCCTCTTCGTGTTGCCTGTCTGCTGTGCAGGGAGTCCTTTGTGGAGTTTTTGTTGTTCGATTTGTTGTAAATTCCAGGGGAGCTTTACAGAGGCTCACCTCACTCCGCCATTTTTCCGGAAGTAGTTGAGCACCTCTTGTAATTGCAGAAGTCAGACGTGACTTGTAGTCATCTTTTGTTATCAGTATATATTGAGTATTACAATTTTAATACAGTTTTTTTTCTTAAAATGTGTATACATTTTTTGTCACCCTCTGTGTGTGTATATATATACAATGTAATATCATTCAGCCATAAAAAGAAGGAAATCCTGTCATTACACCATGGATAAACCTTGAGGGCATTATGTTAAGTAAAATAAGTCAGACAGAGAAAGACAAATACTGTATATTCTCAGTTATATGAGGAATCTGAAACAAGCAGATCTCATAGAAACAGAATAGAATAATGGTTGCCAGGAGCTTGGATGGGGAGATGTTGGTAAAAGGGTACAAACTCCCAGGTATAAGATGAATAAGTTCTGGGAATCAAATGTACAGCATCATGACTATAATTAACAGCTGTACTTGGACATTATTAATAGAATAAATTTAAAATTTTATCACTAAATTTTTGTATATATTTTTTATACAAAAATTAGTAATTATGTGAGGGAATGGAGGTGTTAACTAACTTTATCATGGTAATCGTTTTGCAACATCTATATAATCATCACATTATACACCTTAAACTTTCATGTGTTATAAGTCAATAATATCTCAATGAAGCTTTGAAAAAGAAAGATTGTTGAAGCTCTTGTTAGAAGCTACCTCTGGAGTGTAGACTTCCAATTACAGTCTATCAAAACTTAGAAAACACTCTGGAGTGTGTATTCCTAGTCAGATGTTAATAAATTGCTCCTAAGATATAGATTCAACCTAACACATAAACCTAAGAGTCTAGGCTGAAGTATTTAAAAATAAATTACATGTAATAGAATTCACACCATATACTTGTCTCAGAACCTTTGCATAAACTGTTTCTCTGCATACCATATTTTCATCCCTTTCACACCCACTTACCTGGTAACTCCTATTCAATCTTCAGGACTTAGAATAGCTATCACCTCTTCCAGGAAGCATTTCCTGATCCTAAAACCCCCGCTCCTCCCACCATCACCACCACCAAGGCTGAGTTCGGTGATTCTGTCATGTTTTGTGTACTCTTGTGGCATCTTGTGCTAACGTCTCATCATTGAGCGTAAACTGGTCTGTCTCCTTCACTTGACTGTAATACTCTTTTATCCTTACCAAGCACAACCTGGCCATTAGTAGGTGCACAATTTTTTTGTAAAATTGAACTTAACTCAAAACAGAAGCCAGTTTTGTTTTCCTTCCTTCCTGCTTCCCATCCATGTATTAGAAAAAGAATCACCAATGATGATTTGTTGGCCAAAGTCAGATAATTGATGAGAAGGGGATGAATGAGGCACAGCCCAGGAGAGACCATAAATTTGAAAATAATCTGGAAGTGACCAAACATAGAAACATTTTTAGTCTGTTTTCACTTTAAATGCTCCAAGACTTAGCACTGAATTTGTTCTCAGGGTTAGCTCTGGAGCTCGAGTCTCTTCTGTGTTGGCTGATCGCTGATATTTATCCAGAAGAGAAGAAAGCAACCAGAAGCCTTATTTAGTTGATGTTCCCCATGAGTCACACTTCCTAGTGGAGCGAAGGTCGGAGAGGTGCTGTCAGCCACGCCGAAAGCCCATCGGGAGGCTGCTGACCTCATTTTGTCCACTGCAGTCCAAATATACAGACTTGGACTTGACATTTGCCAAAGCACAGCTAAACAAATGGTGGTAGAATGGTACTTCCCCTATTCAGTGGAAGTACACATCAAAGTGGCTAAGTGGGATTTTTAATGTTAGGAAACAGATTCAGCAGAAATAGTGAGATACAGATCATTTATTTGGAGTTACTCTTCTTTGCAGTTCTGAACCTATAATTTTAAATAAGACTGGGCCTATATCTCATTGAGCATTTTGTCTCATTTAAATAAATAGTGAAGAACGACAGAGGATGATGTGGAACATATGCATTCAAAATGCATAAAGTTTATGCTTTCGCATTATGTGGACGATACTGTGAGCAAATGACTGCTGATCCCAGAGATGCCAGGGAAGGAACCAGAAGCTGGGAAGGGGCTTAGTTCCTGTTTCTCTTCTGCACCTTTATCCACAGTCCCAACAGCACAAAGCCACACCAGAATCAGGATTCTGGGCAGGAAATTTTTACAATACAGAGTTGAAAACTACAATACTAGGAAATCAACTGGGCAGCAGCCACTAAGAATCTCTGGGCCTGCCTCCAGGTAGAGCTGGACAGGTGTGTGTGGCCTGGAGCTTGTTATTCTTTCTTGTGGGAAACAGTCTTCTGAAGAGCTCTCGGATAAAGGTTCTTCAAACGAAGGTCATTCTGTGAACGAAATCTGGCAGGTTTATATTCTTTGCTGTGATAAATAGCAAAAATAATAGTGATAATAAAGGCTTCCAAGCCCTCGTCTAAAATGCTTGGGGGTCATATGTGTTCCAGAATTCAGAATTTTTCAGACTTTAGAAAGGTAACTTAGTAGCTGACACCTCAGTGAATCATCACATGAACATTTCTGCAGTGAACATGTGAGCAAGTGAGGTCACAAAGATGGCGGAGAGCTCACATCAGCTCAGATGCAGTCAAGTTTTGCCACTGAATAAATTATGAAAAGCTTTTGGGTTTTGGAGCTGTCTGAATCCTAATTTTTGAATAAGAGATCGTGGACTAGAATAACATTTCCCTGAGGGGCTATTGCCCAGCTTACCTTTCCTGAGAAGAGAGACTCCAATTCCTACTACTCCAGTTAGGGAGTCACAGCTTCAGGCTCAGAATCCTGACACCCTTCAGGTGAACTAGCAGCAACCCTGTCCCACCTACATTTCCTTTCCTGAAATTTTAAGACTGTGTATGTTTTCAGTTTTGTTTTTTCTTTCTGCGTTGTGCTTAAGGCACTGTTGTCTTCACTGCTCCTGCTGATACCCACAGTGGGGAAGTAAGACAGAATAATGGTTAAGAGCTGAGAATCTGTGGTCAGAAGGAGCTTGGGTTAAATCCTACTTCTGGCACTCTTCACCTGTTTGTTGGATTGTGGGACGCTGCTTAACCTCTCTGAACCTCAGCTTGTTCAGCTATAAACCTTCTTGCAGAGTTGTCATAACAATTAAATGAAACTATGAAACTGCTGACATTCATGGAATACTTGCTCTGTACCAAGAACGTGTTAAGAGTTCTACTTGAGAAGTTATTTTATAAAACAGGTACCATCCTTACTTTATAGATGAGTAAACAGAAGCTTTGAAAGGTTAAGTAACTGGGGAGAGGTTGCTATCAAATAGAGTAGCTGGCATTTAACACTAAGTAATCTTACTCCAGGTACTCTTTTCTTTCTTTTAACATATTTTTTCAGTTACAGTTGACGTTCAATATTATTTTATGTTAGCTTCAGATGTAGAACATACTGGTCAGACATTTATATTATTTATACTATGATCCCCCATAAGTCGAGTACGCACCTGGCACTATACATATGAGGTATAATCACAACATATGGTGAATGTTTAAGTAAAAAAAAAAAAATTGTATTACAGTAAAAGACACATTGCCGTTAATACCCTTCAAAGTACTCCCCCTCACTTCGAATACACTTATCCAATCATTCTTGCCATTTTCTGAAGTAGTTCTTGAAGTCCTCTCTCCAGTTCTTGGGTGTCTTTAGCCACTGTTGTGGCTGCCTCAATGTCTTGAATCGATTCAAAACATTTACCTTTCGTGGTCATTTGACTTTGGGAAAGAGCCAGAAGTTGCACGGTGCCATATCTGGTGGATAAGGTGGATGAGGACACACCGTAATGTTTTTATTTGACAGATATTGCCATACTAGAAGTGATGTGTGACACGGAGCCTTTCCGTTGTGATCAACAAACACAATGAATGCTGCTGCCGAGTACCATTCAACAGAAAGGCAGGGATCTTCAATATGGGAAGCGGCATGTCAAACTTAAGTAACAGTGTGTGACAAATTTCAACTTCTTCGGTGCAGTCAGTCGGGTGTGAGCTACGGTTGAGAAAAAGTGTGTTTTAAAGTGTGCCGTAAATCATGACAATGCTCCGTGTCAAACATCGCTTCTGGTATACGGCAATTTCTGTCAAATAAAAATATTATGGTGTTTCCTCATACATCTTATTCACCGAATCTGGCACCATGCGACTTCTGGCTCTTTCCCAAAGTCAGAGTGATTCAGGACACTGAGGCAGCCACAACAGTGCAAATAAAGACACTTAGGAAAGAGAACTTCCAGAACTGCTTCAAAAAGTGGCAAGAATGATGCGATAAGTGTGTTTGAAGTGAGGGAGAGCATTTTGAGGGGGATTAATAGCAATGTGTCTTTTACTGTAGTACATTTTTTAAATTTAAACATTCACCATAGTTTTTTTTTATCACACCTTGTAGTTGTTGCAACATTATTAGCTATATTCTCTATGCATCCCTGGACTATTTTGTAACTACCAATTTGTACTTCTTAATCCCTTCACTATTGTGACCCAGCTCCCCAATCCTCCTCCCCTCTAGCAACCATCATTTTGTTTTCTGTATCTATTAGCCTGTTTCTGTTCTGTTTGTTCCTTTATTTTGTTCTTCAGATTCCACATATAAATGAAACCATATGTTATTTGTCTTTCTCTGTCTGACTTATTTCACTTAGCATAATACCTTCTAGGTCCATCCATGTTGTCACAAATGGTAAGATTTAACTTTTTTTTAATGGTTGAGTAATACTCCATTGTATATGTGTACTACCTCTTCTTTATCCAACTATCTATTGATGGGCACTTGAGTTGCTCCCATATCTTGGCTATTGTAAATAGTGCTCCAGTGAACATAGGGGTGCATATATCTTTTCAAATTACTGTTTTGTATTTCTTTGGATAAATAGCCGAAAGCAGAATTGCTGAGTCACAAAGCAGTTCTATTTTCAGTTTTCTGAGGAACTTCCAAATTGTTTCCCATAGTGGCTGCACCAATTTGCAATCCCACCAACAGTGCACGAGGGTTCCCTTTTCTCCATATCCTCACCAACACTTGTTTGTTGATTTATTGATGATGGCCATTCTAACAGGGGTGAGGTGATATCTCATTGTGGTTTTAATTTTCATTTCTCTGATGATTAGTGATGTTGAACATTTTTTCATATATCTATCAGCCATCTGTATGTCCTCTTTGGAGAAATGTCTCTTTGGGTCCTCTGCCCATTTTCTAATTGGATTGTTGGTTTTCTGGTGTTGCATTGTATGAGTTCTTTATAAATTTTGGATATTAACCCCTTATCAGATGTATCATTGGTGAATATCTTCTCCCATTCAGTAGGCTGTTTTTCAATTTTGTTGGTGGCTTCCTTGGCTGTACAAAAACTTTTTAGTTTGATGTAGTCCCACTTGTCTATTTTTTCTTTTGTTTTCCTTCCTGAGGAGATAGATCAGTAAAAATATCACTAAGAACAGTGTCAGAGAGTTTATTGTCTATATTTTCTTCTAGGATTTTTGTGGTTTCAGGTCTTACATTTAAGTCTTTATACATTTTGAGTTTATTCTTGGAAATTGTGTAAGATGATCCAGTTCATTTTGTTTTGGGGGTGTTTCTTGTTTGTTTGTTTTGTTTGTTTGTTTGCTTTTTGGCATGTATCTGTTCAGTTTTCCCAACACCATTTATTGAATAAATGGTCTCTACCCTACTGTATGTTCTTGCCTCTTTTGTTATAGATTAAATGACCATGTAGGCATGGGTTCATTTCTGGGCTCTCTATTCTGTTCCATTGATCTATGTGTCTGTTTTTAAACCAGTACCAGGCTGGTTTGATTAGTATATAGCCTTGTAGTAGAGTTTAATACCAGGTAGAATGATACCGCCAATTTTGTTCTTCTTTCTCAAATGGCCGTGACTATTCAGTGTCTTTTGTGGTTCCATGTAAATTTTAAGATTTTTTGTTCTACTTATGTAAAAAATATCCTTGGTATTTTGATAGGGATTGCGTTAAATCTAAATATTGCTTTGGGTAGTATGGACATTTTAACAATATTGATTATTCCTATCCATGATCATGGTATATGTTTCCATATATTTGTATCTTCTTTAATTTATCTCTTCAATGTGTTATAATTTTCTGAGTACAGGTCTTTTACTTCCTTGGTTAAAATTATTCCTAAGTATTTTATTTTATTTTTTGATGCAATTGTAAATGAGATTGTTTTCTTAATTTCTCTTTCTGATCGTTTGTTACCGGTAAATAAAAATGCTACCAATTTCTGAATATTAATTTTGTATCCTGCTACTTTATTAAATTCATTTCAGTTTTAATAGTTTTTGGTGGAATCTTGGGATTCTCTCTATATAGTATCATATCATCTGCAAATAATGACCATTTTACTTCCTCCTTTCCAATTGGGATGCCCTTTATTTGTTTTCCTTGTCTGATTGCTGTGGCTAGAACTTCCAGTCTTATATTGAATAAAAGTGGTGAAAGTGAGCATCCTTGTCTTGTTACTCATCTAAAGGGGAATGCTTTTGGCTTTTTCCCATGGAGTATGATGTTAACTGGGTTTCTCATATATGGCCTTTATTTTGTTGAAATATGTTCCCCTCTATTCTCGCTTTGCTGAGAGTTTTTATCATAAATGGATGCTGGATTTTGTCAAATGCTTCTTCTACATCTATTGACATGACCATACGATTTTTATTTCTCATTTTGTTAACGTGGTGTATCACATTAACTGATTTGCAGATATTGAACCAACCTTGCATACCAGGAATGAATCCAACTTGATCATGGTGTATGACCTTTTTAATGTATTGCTGAATTCGGTTTGCTAATATTTTGTTGAGTGTTTTTGCATCTCTTTTCATTAATAATATCGGCCTGTAGTTATCTTTTTTTGTAATGTTTGTCTGGTTTGGGGATCAGGGTAACAGTGACCTCATAAAATGAGCTTGGGAGCTTTCTCTCCTAGATTTTTTGGAATAGTTGAGAATAGTTGTTAATTATTTTTTTGAATGTTTGGTAAAATTCACCTGTGAAACCATCTGGTCCAGGACTTTTGTTTGTTTGGAGCTTGTTGATTACTTGTTCAAGTTCGTTAGTAGTAATCAGTCTGTTCAGATTTTCTGTTTTTTCTTGATTCAGCCTTGGAAGATTATACGCTTCTCGGAATTTATCAATTTCTTCCAGATTGTCTAATTTGTTGGAGTATAGTTTCTCACGGTATTTTCTGAAATTTTTTTGGTATTTCTGTGGTGTTTGTTATCACTTCTCTTTCACTTGTGATTTTATTTTTTTGGGTCTTCTCTCTTTTTCTTGATGAGCATTGTTAAAGTTTTGTCAGTTTTGTTTTTCTTTTCAAAAAACCATGTTTTGGTTACACCGATATTTTGCATTTTTGGGGGGTTCTCTATTTCATTTATTTCTGCTCTGAACTTTATTATTTCCTTTCTTGTACTCACTTTGGGCTTATTTTGCTGTTCTTTTTCCAGTTCCCTGCTATCCTATATCTTTTGACTGGAGTATTTAATTAATTTGCATTTAAAGTGATTATTGATGGGTACATCGTTATTACCATTTTATTATTCACATTTTTGGTCTTCATTACTTTGTTTGTTTTCTCCTTTCTTCTGCTTAAAGAAGTCCTTTTAACATTTCCTATAATACTGGCTTTGTGGTAATGAAGTCCTTTAGCCTTTCTTATCTTGGAATCTCTTTATCTCTCCTTTAATTTTAAATGATAGCCTTGCTGGGTAGAGAAGTCTTATTGTAGGCCCTTGTTTTTCATCATTTTTAATATTTCCTGCCACTCCCTCTGGCCTGCAAAGTTTCTGTAGAAAAATCAGCTGACAGTTTTATGGGAGCTTCCTGTGAGTAACTAGTTGTCTTTCTTTTGCTGCTTTTAAGATTCTCTCTTTGTCTTAAACCTTTGCCATTTTAAGTATGATGTGTCTTGGTGTGGGCCTGTTTGGGACTCTTTGCACTTCCTGGGCTTGTATGTAATTCCCTTCACCAGGTTAAGGATGTTTTTGGTCATTATTTCTTCAAATAGATTCTCGATCCCTTGCTCCCTCTCTTCTCCTTCTGGTACCCCTATGATGTGAATGTTGTTGCACTTGATTTTGTTCTACAGGTCCCTTAAACTATATTCATTGCTTTTTATTCTTTTTTCTTTTTATTGTTCGAATTGAGTGCATCCTACTACCTTGTCTTCTAAATTGCTGATTCAATCCTCTGCTTCATCTAATCTGCTACTGATTTCTTCTAGTGTAGTCTTCATTTCAGTTATTGTATTCTTCATTTCTGACAGGTTCTTTTTAATGGTTTCTATGCTTAAACTCTGTATCTTTTAGGTTGCTTGCCCCCATTTCATTTAGTTTTTTTCTGGAGTTTTCTCCTGTTCTTTCATTTGGGACATATTTCTTTGTTTCCTCATTTTGGCTGCCTCTCTGAGTTTGTTTCTATGTATTACATAGATCTGCTATGTCTCCCAGTCTTGCCAGCTGGCCTTATATAGTAGGTGCCCTGTGGGGCCCAGTGGCACAGTCTTCTGGTCATCTGCTCTGGGTGCTCCAGCAGTGTCCCTTGTGTGGGTTGTGAGTGCTCTTCTGTGATAGTTGAGCCTTCATTGTTATTGGTATGTCCGTGGATAGGATTGACCCTCAGGATGACTGGCTCTGGGGTTTGACCACATCCACACCTTATGGGCTGTTGTGCAGGGGGCTTACTCTGCAGAGCAAGATTCACCCCAGCAGGCTCTTGTGCCTGCCGATACCCCTTTTGGGTGTGCTGCTTGTGGGGTTAATTAGGTAGTGTTCTGCTGTGGTCTGAAAACAACTTCTGAGTATGTTGGTTCTGAGGCCACTTGGAAGGGGCTCTGGTGCAGGCCCTGTGACTGGCTGTGGACTACAAAGCAATCCACAGTTGGTCACTACCTGTGCTGGAAACTACAGATGCATAGGGGAGGCCATACTGTGAATTGAGGATGGCTGCCACCAGTACCAATCCTAATATAGCTCTGCAAAAATCCCAGGGCACCCCAAGGCCTGCTGCTGCCTGCTGACACCCATAAGGCTCAGCTGCTGATAAAGTCTTGTGAGTTGGGTGAGGCATAGTCTTAGGGAGTCACCAAGGTGGTGCAAATGTTGTTCACTAGGTTAATGAAGACTGTGGTTTGATGACAGTGCTGAGCCAGGCGCTACTCAGCAAAAGTCTCAGAGTACCCTAAGGACAGCTGTTGCCCACCTGGTGGCCACAACCCCCTGAGGGTTGTCCAATAGAAAGTGCAATGTGGCCAGGGTTGGCTGCTCAGTGTGAAAGTGCCTCAGGCATTGTGGGATTGGGTGGGGTGGGGTCCCAGGGAGTCACCAAGAAGGAGCAAGGGGAATTCACAAGGCCAACGCAGAGTCAGATTTGGCTGTGTTGGGGAGGGGTCAACATAAGAAAGATTTTGTCTGCCTACTGGCTGCATGGGAGGAGGATTCTACACAGAGAAAATGGTGACTGTCCCTCCAATCCTGAAACCACACAACTCAGTCTCTTCTTGTATGTCTCTGATATCTCCCGAGTCACTGTCTCTCTGTCAGAGCCCAGGGTGAGTGCCTGTGAGCGAGTGAGTCTGTGTGCAGGCCCTTTAAGAAGATGTCTGGATTTCCCACAGCCTTTAGTCTCACTTGTACAGTTGGAATCCCGGCTGTTTTTCACAGCCAGATGTAGGGGCTCCACTTCCCAGCACTGGTACTCTAGCCTGTGGAGCCCAGTGTGGGGCTTCACTCCCTCACTCCTCAGGTGTGGACCTCCACAGCTGAGATATCCCTCTGGATTCTCAATAGCCACACACACATGTGGGGCCAGCTCATTTTGCCTCTCTGCCCCTCCTACCAGTTTCCACATTTTCTTCTTTATACCTTAGTTATAGGACTTCTATTCAGCTTGACTTCAAATGATTCTCCAGGTTGATTGTCCTATCATTTGCTTGTAATTTTAATATGGTCATGAGAGGAGGCAAGATAGTGGTTATCTACTCCCTAACTCCTGTTACTCTTAACTACTCAGCTATAATAGCTCATTAAATGGTGAAATGTTTTGCATGGTTTTGGAAACTGTGAGCTCTCAATTTATGGTAACTGATTTCATAGCAATGATGGTGGTGGTGGTGATGATGATGATGATGATGATGGAGGACCAACTTTAAAACAAGCAGAATCTGGAAGAAGACCATAGTGCCTTGGTTGTCAACCATTACCCATGGGCTGCTCCTGAATTTATAACCGAAGGATAATCCCCACAGCTCTGTCAACATACTTTCAAGTTGAGTCTGAAGTATAAGTTTTGAAGTGTTACCAATCCATCTTCCATGCCCTCTAGCTCAGTGGGACAGCAGCACTACTGTCTTAGGTCAGGCTCCTTGGGAAAGAGACTCACAGGCAGAAAGTTTCTTGGCAAGTGCTCTAGTGATCAACATCTCTGAAGGTCAAAGGAAACAGAAGGAAGAACTGCACAGTGATGCAGTCCCAACAAAAGTCTCAGTCTGTGCCACAGAGAGCACTGGGCTAACGTGGTCTGTGGTGGACAGAAATCTAAGGTATTTTCAAGATTTTGCCCTCTGGTATACATACCTTGCATAATTCCTATACCTTGAGTGCAGGCAGAAGCTATGAATATGATGGGCTATCATTCCCACAGTTAAGTTACTGATCAATTGACTTGGAGTTAATCTGATCTGGGTAGGCCTGACCTAATCAGGTAGCCCCTAAGTGGATGAGGGCCCTTCCTGAAGGTAAGATGCCAAGTATAAGAGAGAATACGTGACAGGAAGCAATAGGCAGGCCCCAGAAACCTGAGAATGGTCCCTGGTCCACAGCCTGGAGATGAGAGCTCAGTTCTATAGAAACAAGGAACAAGCTTTTTTTGTGGCAAAGGAACTAAATTTTGCCAACACCTGACTGAACATGGAAGAAGACTCCAAGCCTCAGATGAGACCACAGTCTTGGCTGTTACCTTGGTTTCAGCCTGGTGAGACCTGAGCAGAGGATCCAGTTGTGCTATGCCTGGGAAACAATAAAGGGTTGTGGCTTTTGCTTTATTTTTTAAATTAAACTTTTTATTTTGAGATAATTATAGATTTGCATGCAGTTGTAAGAAATAATACAGAGAGATCCTGTGTACCCTTTACCCAGATTCCCCCAATGGTAACATCTGCATGCAGTTGTAAGAAATAATACAGAGAGATCCTGTGTACCCTTTACCCAGATTCCCCCAATGGTAACATCTTGCAAAACTATAGTACAAGATCAGAACTGGGATATTGACATTGAGACAGTCAAAATATAGAACATTCCCATCACTGCAAGGGTGCCTCCTGTTGTCCTTTTAGACCCACACCCCTTGCCTCCTGTATCACTTTCCCCCATTCATCTTTAACTCCTGGCAACCACTAATCCGTTCTCCGTTTCTACAATTTTGTAATTTCAAAAATGTTACATCAGTGCAGTAATAATTTTGGTGTTTTTTTTCACTTGGCATAATTCCCTGGAGATTGATCCAAGATGTTATGTGCATCAGTAGTTCATCCTTTTTTATTGCTGAGAAGTAGTTCATGAAATGGATATACCACAGTGTGTTTAGCCATTCACCTGTGGAAGGATATCTAAGTTGTTTACAGTTTTTGGCTACTACAAAAAGCTGCTTTGAAAATTTGTGTACAGTTTTTCCATGAACATGTTTTCATTTTTTGGTGATAAATAGCTAGGATTGCAACTCTAGATCAATAGGTAGTTGCATTTTTAGTTATTTAAGAAACTGGCCAAGTTTTCCAAAGTGGCTGTACATTTCTACCAGCAATGTTGGTGATCAAGATTAATGCCATCACTATTTTTTATTGTAGACTTTCTGAGAGATGTATAGAGATAACTCATTGTGGTGTTAATTTCCGTTTCCCTAATGGCTAATAATGTAGAATATCTTTTAATGTGCTTATTTGCCATCTGTCTATCCTCTTCAGTAAAATATTTCTTCATTTTTTTCCCATTTTCTAATCGCACTATTTTTCTTTTATTTTTATTGTTGAATTTTGAGAGATCTTAGTGTATTCTTGGTACTAAACTTTTGTCAGATATATGGTTTGTAAATATTTCACAGTCTGAAGCTTGTCTTTCATTTTCATAACAGAATATTTTGCAAAGCAAAATTTTAAATTTTGATGAAACTAAATTTAATTTTTTCTTTTATGGATCATGCTTTTTTTTTGTGGCAAATCTAAAAACTCTTTGCTTAGCCTTTGACTCCAAAGATTTTCTCTGATTTTTTCTTTTCTAAAAGTTTTATAGTTTAAAATTTTACATTTAAACTCATTATAGTTTTGAGTTAATTTTTTATAAGATGTGAAATTTAAGTTGAGGTTCATTGAGAAGGCTATCCATTGAACTGCTTTTGTACCTTTGTAGAAAATATCATTTGGGCATATTTGTGTGAATCTATTTCTGGGTTCTCTTCTCTGTTCTATTCATCTATATTTCTATTGTTCTGTAAACACCACAGCTCTATAAGTTGTCTTGAAATCAAGTGAACTGATTCCTTCCATTGTATTCTTCTTTTATAAAATTATTTTGCTATTTTTGCTCCTAAACTCACTTATTTGTTCCAGGAATGGGGTTGTTTTTGGTTTTCAGTTTGTTTAATTTGTTTCGTAGATTCCATGGGATTTACTACAGTTTTATTTCATCCTTTCTGATTTGTGTACCTTTTATTTCCTTTTTGTATCTTGTTCAGTCAGTCAGGACTCCCCATATATGTTGAATGAGAGTGGTGAGAGCGGGCATGTTTGCCTTGTTATTCACCTTAGAGGAAAGCATTTAGCCTCTCACCATTAAGTAGGTTTTTGTAGCTATTCTTTAATAAGTTGAGAAAGTTCCCCTATTCCTATTTTATTCTGAGGGTATTTATCATGAATACATGTTAAGTTTTGTTAAATGACTTTTTTGGCATCAATTGACAAGACCATGTGATTTTTCTTCTTTAGCTATTAACATGGTAAGAGTAAATTCATTGATTTTCAAATATTGAACCAGCCTTTTATTCTTTGAATAAATTCCCCTTGGGAGGGAGGAGAGGATCACTGGGGAGTTCTTTGTTGTATTTTAAGCCACCTGAGAAATAATATGAGGAGTTAACGAGGCATTCAAGGAGGAAAAGAATTTCCAGGGTGAGGTATAACAGTTACAAAGACTCTGAATCATGAAACTGTCTTCTTTGAAAAAATGCAAACGTTTCAGGATGGCTGGAGTCCAAAAGGGAGAGTAGTATGAGGTGAGGCTAAGATATAGGCAAAGCAGAGCTCCAGGAGTTTATTTGTATGCTGTGCTCTGGATTTGCCTTTCACTTGTAAGTGATGGACACCACTGTGAGGCTGGATGTAGGGAATGGTCTGGTAAAAATTGCATTTTTGAAACCCAGTGAGAAGGGAACTGGAGCACTGAACCCAGAGAAGGGGAACTGATAGCAACCATATAGGAAGAGTCCAGGAAAGGAAGGATGGAGTCCTGCATTACCACTAACACTGAACCTAGCCTCCTTACCTATCATTCGACCACTTCCCAAGGTAATCTCAAGCTCTCCTTTTTCCTGTCTTCCACATCCAATCTGTTGGTCTGCCCTGCTGGTACAGCCTCTGCCTCCTCATTCTCTTCTGTCCCTTTGAATGTGGAATATTCATATTCTCCTCACTGCCCCTCTACCTCTGCATTTTCTTTTCATCCAATCCATTCTCCATCCTTGCCCCTGCTTTCATCTTTGAAATTCCTTGCTCTAATCAAATCATTTCCACTTCTTTACAGAAAGTTCAGAAAGGGTCTGCTTGGTGTAGATTAAATGAGACAGGCTCCTGATGCCTTGAGGTTTAGACTAGGGTCTTAGAAGAACTGCTCTGGGAATTCTTTTAAAGAAATTGCATGTAAATTGTCAGGGGGCCCCTAATACAAGGGTCGTCATCTGTAGGCCAGAGTTTTAGTGCCTGAAGAGATACCTTCCCTTTTGCATGCCTGCCCTTCAAATGAATTCTGCTCATTTCTCCCCATGGCCATTTTCTCAAGCAAACTAGTTCAGGACAGGAACACAGGGACACTCAATATGTACTTGCTCAATTGAACTGAATTGAATGTGGTTCAGCAGGTATTGTTCTATCATTCTTTTTGTAACCTAATCTGTATTTCCACTACTTTCTTCTCCCTGTTCCTACTTACCTCACTATTAGAAAACCCCTCCCCTCTCCTTGCTTTACTGTTCTTGGCCTCAAACTTATAGAAGGCAGAAGACTTGGTGGTCCTATGACCACTCAGGACACCTGAATGCTGAGTCTATGCACCAGAGTGATTCTGCCAGGTTCTTGGGGACTTCTTAGTCTGGATTGTGAAAATCTTGGGGGCAGGGATTAAGTTGTCTTTGTGATGAGGGTGGGGGTATGACACTCTAGTCCCTGCTTGTGCAGGGACAGAAGAATATTTATTTAGTAAATGTGTACTAATATTTGGTTAGATGTGAAGCCCTCAGGAAGTCATTCTAAGAACACAAACTGACATCCTAGCCTTCAAATTCTGATACAGTCTTTCACAACCTCAACCCCCAGCACACACCTGCCAAAGACTGAACTATTTACTCTCCTTCATTATCTTCTTTTCAGATGTGCTCCCTAAGCTCTTTCTAAGTTCCTTTTATGTTACTACACAGCCTAGGTATCCACTCTTGGTATTATCTCTACCTGACTCCTTCTTCCCCTCTTCCAGTCCCAAATTGTTTGTTCAAACCCATTCTATCACCATTCGTAATAGCTACTAGGGAATTCCTCTCCAACCCCAACCTCATCTGCCTTTGAGTAGTATCTGCTCACCACTTGATGATGATGACCTCTGGCCTTGGATCCTCCTGCCTTACATGTCAGGAACAATGGTGGTGGTGTCAGTGGTGAGAGGAATGACTTCAGGGTTGTCCTAGGGCATTTGTGAGGATGCGCTGGATGCTTGGTTGAAACAAGAGGCCTTCAGAATGAATGTTTCTAAGAATCACTTTAGAGAGAGAATGGAAAGACATAACAGCAGAGCACAGATTTCTCTTTGCCAAGGATTTAGCTCCCATGGCACCACATAAAAATTAAACCTCTATTAATATAACACCCAGTCCTCCAAGGTTGGCATGGAAGAAGAGCCTCTGCTTGGATAAGGTGTTTGTATCTCATGGCCCCAACTCCCAGGGAATAGCTGTCTCTTCTATCTTCCTGCCCAAGGAGTGAGATGGGAGAGGTGGCAGAGACTGGGTATTTATGCCCAGTGAAGTAGAATATTGCCTTTGGATGTTCAAATTACTGCTGCCTATAATTCTACTCTCTGTTTTGGTCCCTCCAATTAGACTGGAGAATAGACACCCCTTAACCAGAGCACTTAGACTCCAGACAGCCTAGGCTCCCCTCCTGTATGCTCCTATAGCATCAGCATTTCCCCACTCAGATGGCATAAATGGCCATTTAAGCATAAATGAGTAAGAATAATTGTTATAGGTCTGCCTTCCCTGAACTGTAGCTGTGTCATTTATTCTATATCATAGCTCAGTGACTGCCAAAGGATAGATGCTCAATAAATATTTGTCAAATAAATGAATGAATGAATGAATGAATGAATGAATGAATTTGGCTAAGGCTCAGGGACAGCAAAAGACAAAACAGTCCTAGAAGGCTAATCGCAACTGAGAATCTAGCTTACAAAGTGTAACTTACTCATCTCCAGCTTGTGTTCCTCTCTAGCACTTCCCTGTCTAGCTCTTGGCATATCTCCATATCTTTCTTTCCCACTTGGTGTACTCCAGCATAGCTAGACTTCTCAAGACAAACCCACCGGGCAAGAGAGAGACAGGAGATCCCGCCTTTGGTGGTCTAAATCCACTTTGTAAGGTTCCAGATTCCTGTGTGAAGGGCTACATCTTCCCTGGGTGATAGATTCTGGGTATGTGCACCTCTTTAGCGGTCTGTGCTTACTCTAGATCAGAAGGGAAAATAGCTTTCATCTCCCTTGCCAATGTTCATCAGTTTCTCCTGAAGTACTCTACTGAGAATTAACAAGAAAAAGAAGGTAATTAGTTAATAGTGTCTTCCATGGGTGTGGTGACGAAAGGTAGCACTTATGGAGGGTATTTATTTGCCTATGACCTCATCAGTCCAACCTGTCTTTATACAACAAAAAAGTCTAAGATCCACACTTAGGGGGATTTATTTCACACTTGTCCTTTAAGGGTTTAAGGTTTTCCTTGGCAGCCTTCACACCTACTACTCCACTATGGAGACTTGGGGAATGGGAAACTTTAATAATTTTTATAAGTTTATGGTGTGATTTACTTTTTTCTGAGATATAACAGAAGCTGAAGGAAGCAACTTCAACGGGTTGATATTTCTTCAATCTAATTCAATCATTATTTGTTTTAATTTTAGAATTTTATTATGCCGTTAATGGGATGCTGTGCTCTTTGTCAAGCATCATTCCCATGCCTTGGCAATGGTGATGGATAAACCAGGGACAGTGCAGATGTTCCCTCCCTTCCTCTTGATCCACCTGTGTCTGAAACACATGTTCCAACAGACCCCAATGGGGTTTTGGCTCAGCATCCATTCCAGAATCCTCTATGTTACAGTTCTTGATGGGAAGCCAAGAAGGCTCTTCAGCGCACCCTGAGGCTGGTGGGCGATGGTAGCTGGGGATAGAGCCTGAGTGGGTTTAGGTTGGTTGTCTGTTTGAACCAACATGGGGATGTTTAGCATAAGAGATGGAAGATAATATGGTCCATTTTGCCTCACCAGACCAGGACAATGGGCTGCCGACCCAGAGGGAGACCAATAAAATGCCACAGAGAGCTGAAACAGAAGGTGTGAGGATGGCAGTGCACAGTGAGGGGAAGAAGTCACTGACAGGAGTGAGATGGGAAAGACGGCAGAGACTGAGTATTTATGGCCAGTGATGTAGAATATTGTCTTTGGATGTTCAAATTACCCCATGAATTTTTTTAGTACTTTTCTATACCTCTGAGACAAAGCATGTGCATGTGACATGTCTAAAACAATGACATGTTTAAAGCAGTTGTTTGAAAACTGTCAGAAACAGGAGCAGATAAGACAGACTTCCAACTTTTAGACATGGAAAGAGAAGGTAACTCTGACTCAGTAATGTGACCAGTTCATGGAAACAAAGCAAGCATCAATGCATTAGCTCACTCAGAATGTCTCAGCTCATCTTCCTAACTTTTCTCTTTCCTCAGGTTTAGGAGTGTTTAATCTTTCACTTTCTCAATGGTCAGCATATCTTACTTGAAGATAAAGAACACTATCCTGTTTGATGGGGGAAGACTGAGTATCTAGAAAGTGTTTCTTTTCCTACTATTAAAAATTGTTTTACTAGAAGACAAAGAGATATAAATGTTGATGGATGATTTAAGAAATGCATTGATAATGAAGTGGAAGAGAAAACCCATTCTGCATCCTCAGTCATCCCATTAATGTCAAGACAGAAGAATATTGTTTTTCATTCTCTCCTTTGATCTTCCCATTCAATAAGTAGTGATGACAATAGTAGTTCATAATATTTACAGTCACCGTACAGTCACTTATTATCCAAACTGAATCCTTTTGAGAGTGAAACAAGTGCCAATAATTACTATTACTCCAGGACAATAGGCTTACTCTGAGACACATGATCACCTGATAATAGTGGAAAGAGCATGGATTTTCTAGTCAGGCCCAGACTTCAATCTTAATTTCCCACATATTTAGTCACCCTGTGAGTGCAGACATGCTACTTTATTTCCAAAGCCCCACTTTGCTCATTTGATATTAGTACTTACCTTGCAAGATTGTTATGAGGATTAAATGAAATAGTATACGGGAAGTCACCTACCATAGCACAAGGCTGGCATTCCAAATACATCCATTTTCTTTTCTTTAGAGCAATATGTCAGGATTAGTGAATTAGTTCATTTTGTCATGTACCCGTGAGTGAATTGAACAAATATTTGTTGAAAGAAAGGGGTTCTCAATGGAAGCAGTACTTCTCCATAGGGGATGTTTTGGAAATTTGTGGAGGTGTGTTTGGTTGTCACAATGACTTGGGGGTGCTACTGGCATTTAGTAGGAGGTGCTGGGGATGCTAGACATCCTGCAATATACAGAAGACCTCTGCACCATGAAGGATGGTCCCTCATCTCTCATGACCTGCTAGTGTCCTACTAAACATTCATGTATGTTAAAAAGAAAACTCTTCATAATTCTCTGAGCTTAGAGACCAACTTTATTTTACATATAAACACAAAGCTTTTTTATTTTTATTTTTATTTATTTTTTTTAATATGCAGTGGGTTTTCCAGGAGTGTGTCAGCTGTGTAAATTAAGGGAAGACTGTACTTTGTTCAGAATTTTATTAAGAGTTGCTCACAATTTCAGAAACTCTCCTTACTAGTAACAATACCACTGTTGGATAGTAATGGTAAAATGGGAAAGGCTATGTTAGTCACTAATATAACACATCTGTTTTAAACTGCATTTAAGGGCTTCACAGTCACACAATTTTTTGTAAGGAAGAAGCATCTGACTCTCAAGTCTGCTGGTATGTCCATGCATAAGGTTTTACATGATGAAAATCATAGTTTTTTCTTCTAAAATGTTTTTCTTTTATTTCTCATTAATAACAGGATATTGTATTTGTAGCAAAAACTTCTAGATGCTCACCAGAAGCCATGTTCAGTCTATCCTGGGTCCCCAACTAGACTTTATTTCCCAGCCACCCTTGCAGTTAGTTGTGGTCATGTTACTGGGCTCTAGCCAATGGCACCCGAGAAGAAATGATACATGCCACTTCCAGGCCATGAAAGCCTCCTCCAAACACCCCTCTGTCCATTTATCCTCCCCACCAATTTGTCGAGTCCTATGAATAGGAGTTAGAAATAAATTTCTATAGTTTTTAAGCCACTAAATATTGGGTTTGTTTGTTTTAGGAATTAGTATACACTAACTAAAACAATATGGTCTTCTTTTTAAAATATTTACTTACATGTGAATTTCATTTTAAGATAGTAAAAAGGACATTATAAAATATTAGCTATAAAAAGGTCCTTAGGTTTGATAAGTTTGAGAACTTCTGGCCTAGCCTGTGGAAGGTTTTGTAAGGACTATACAAAAGAATAACACAGGGTCTGTACTTCAAGTTTATAATAGAATGTGTACAACTACTCACATACAAAAATGTAGGCAGATTTAATCATTAACTCGAGGTAGTATGTAATAAACAATTGACTTCTGTAGATTGGTGGCCTCCAAACTTTTTTCAGTTTGCAACTTCATTAGTTAAAAACTTTTTTGAGCACACACACACACACACACACACACACACACACTATATATCATAAAAATATAGAAAATATAAATATATACTTATTTCATAAAATTAAAGGCACTATCAATTTATCAATTGTATATTACATCATTATTTTATGTCAAATGAGGAAAGAAAAATATTACTGCCAATTGTATTGGGACATAAGTCTTTCTTTAAGCATCAGTTGTAAAATGCATCACAATATGAGACATTGTAAAATGTAAAAAAATGTGTTTCTTATAACTGATGTAAATTGGTGATATACTTCTAAATGAATATACTAGTTTCATTTAAAAACACACACAAAAATGGAAGTTTGAAGTAGTTGAAATTTTATAAGCAAAAGTTCCACTACTTTCATGTTGCATTCAAAAGGATTGCTATAGACACCCCACTTTGGAGACCACTGGCATAGACATAGGTCCTCTGTGGGCGCAGAAAAGTAAGGGGTACTATTAGCTGTGCCTGTGGGTGCTGCATAAGTGGAACAGCATCCCAGATGAAAGACGTTTCCAGAGTACAGAAATGGGCAGGGGTGTCTGAATGGTGAATAAACCAAGGGGCTAGAAGTGACTGAGATATTTAGCTTCAGTGTTAGAGCTAATGACAGAAGTAGGGTAGCCAGGAGAAGAAGTTTGTCTTTGGGGAAAAGATAAATAACAATATGATCAGAGGTCATCCAAGTGGAGCTAACCTTCTACAGGGCAAGCAAATGATACCTGGGCTCTGGATTTAACGACAGCCTGGGAGAAGAACATGAGGTTTTTGGTAGGTGCCACTTAAGGCTGATCTTATCAGCGAGGTGTGGTATGGTTTCAAGAGTACAAATCAGGAGTTCCTGGCTCAAAATATCTCCCCTATTGACTGTCTCAGTGCCTGAAACTTCTTTGAAAATTAATCCCTGTCAGTTAAGGAACTAAAGACCCCAATTAAAATACAATTACTCCCAACAGAAATGAAATCTTTGTTTCTTATGACTTCATATTTAAAAGAGGACAGGTCGAAGAGAGGAAAACACTACAGAAACACAAGGAGAAACTGGAGGTTAAGAGAGAGTGGGAACTATAAGAGGAGAAAAGATTGTACTAACAGCATAGCATCTACTGAAGTGACTTTTATGCTCATAAGTTGCATGTAGAGTCTTGGATTGTTCACTGAAATATGTATAAATATATATCTTGAAAAGATGCCATAGGGATAACGAAAGTCACGGTTCTCAGTAGACACAATTTTAGAAAACTTGAGAAAAATACACTGAGATGGCAGCAGAATTAGCCAAGTAGTCACGGAAAGTGAAAGACAAAAATTAATTGGATGCAAACAGCTTAATTTTTTATTCAATCTGGTTAGTTTTATCAATGATTCTGGAATAACCAGCTTGGTCTCTAATTAGCTGCTCCTACACTCTGAGCCCAAGCTTCTGCATATAGAAAATGAGGAACCTTGACCAAATGACATCTAAGTTTCCTTGCAGCTCCAATAATACGATGATAAAGCTAGCATTTATTTTTGCTATTATTTGATATCTTCAGCACCAAATAAAAAAACACACCCAGGTTATGTTCAAAGAGGCACTTCCATGTTTTGATATTGTCTCATAAACAGAACTTGTGTCTTCTAGATAACAGCTCTTTTTTTTTAATTAAAGATTACTAGGGTGACAATTGTTAGTAAAGTTACATAGATTTCAGGTGTACAATTCTGTGTTACATCATCTATAAATCCCATTGTGTGTTCACCACCCAGAGTCAGTTTTCCTTCCATCACCATATATTTGCTCCCCCTTACCCTCATCTCCCAGCCCCCACCCCCCTTGCCCTCTAAACTATTGTCTGTGTCTATGAGTTTCTGTTTCTCATTTGTTTGCCTTGTTCTTTTGTTGTTTTTGGTTTATATACCACATATCAGTGAAGTCACATGGTTCTCTGCTTTTTCTGTCTGACTTATTTCGCTCAGAATTACACTCTCAAGATCCATCCATGTTGTCACAAACGTTCCTATATCATCTTTTCTTACCGGCGAATAGTATTCCATTGTGTATATTTACCACAACTTATTTATCCATTCATCTATCGAAGGACATTTTGGTTGTTTCCGTGTCTTGGCCACCGTAAACAACGCTGCAATGAACATTGGAGCACACGTGTCTTTATGGATAAATGTTTTCAGATTTTTGGGGTAGATACCCAGGAGAGGGATTGCTGGGTCATATGGCAATTCTATTTGTAATTTTTTGAGGAACCTCCACACTGCCTTCCATAACGGCTGCACCAGTCTGCATTCCCACCAACAGTGTATGAGGGTTCCTTTTTCTCCATAGCCTCTCCAACACTTGTTACTATTTGTCTTGTTGATGATAGCCATTCTGACTGGGGTGAGGTGATATCTCATTGTGGTTTTGATTTGCATTTCTCTGATGATTAGTGATGTTGAGCATTTTTTCATATGTCTATTTGCCATTTGTATGTCCTCTTTGGAGAAATGTCTCTTCAGGTCCTCTGCCCATTTTTCAATTGGGTTGTTTGTTTTTTTGGTGTTGAGTTGCATGAGTTCCTTGTATATTCTGGATATTAGCCCCCTATCGGAGGCACTGTTTGCAAAAATCTTCTCCCATTCAGTTGGTTGCCTCTTTATTTTGTGGGTGGTTTCTTTTGCTGTGCAGAAGCTTTTAAGTTTCATATAGTAACATTTGTTTATTTTAGTTTTTACTTCCATTGCCTTTGGAGTCAAATTCATAAAATGCTCTTTGAACCCGAGGTCCATAAGTTTAGTACCTATGTTTTCTTCTACGCAGTTTATTGTGTCAGGTCTTATGCTTAAGTCTTTGATCCATTTTGAATTAACTTTGGTACATGGTGACAAACACCAGTCCAGTTTCATTCTTTTGCACGTGGCTATCCAATTCTCCCAGCACCATTTATTGAAGAGGCTGTTTGCTCCCTTGTATGTTTTTTGCTTCTTTGTCAAAAATTATCTGTCCATATTTATGTGGTTTTATTTCTGGGTTCTCAATTCTATTCCATTGGTCTACTTGTCTATTTTTCTGCCAATACCATGCTGTTTTGATTATTGTAGCCCTGTAGCACAAGCCAAAGTCAGGGAGTGTGATAACTCCATTATTGTTCTTTTTTCTTAAGATTGCTTTGGCTATTCGGGGTCTTTGGTGGTTCCAAACAAATCTGATGATTTTTTCTTCTATTTCTTTAAAATATGCCATTGGGATTTTGATGGGGATTGCATTGAATCTGTATATTGCTTTGGGTAATATGGCTATTTTAACTATGTTGATTCTTCCAATCCGTGAGCACGGAATGTCTTTCCATTTCTTTGTGTCTTCTTCAATTTCTTTCAAAAATGTCTTATAGTTTTCAGCATATAGGTCTTTCACATCCTTGGTTAAGTTTATTCCTAGGTATTTTATTCTTTTTGCTGCAATTGCAAAAGGAATTCCTGTTTTGTATTTCTTTTTCTGAGATTTCATTGTCAGTATATAGGAATGCAATGGACTTTTGTACGTTGATTTTGTAGCCAGCAACTTTACTGTTTTCGTTGATTGTTTCTAATAGCTTTTTGGTGGAGTCTTTAGGGTTTTCTATATATAGCATCATGTCATCTGCAAAGAGTGATAATTTAACTTCTTCATTCCCAATTTGGATGCCTTTTATTTCTTTCTCTTGCCTGATTGCTCTGGCAGGGACTTCCAACACTATGTTGAAAAGCAGAGGTGATAGGGGACAGCCCTGTCATGTTCCTGAACGTAGAGCAAAAGGCTTCAGTTTTTCACCATTAATTATGAGATTAGCTGAGGGCTTGTCATATATGGCCTTTATTATGTTAAGGTATTTTCCTTCTATACCTATTTTATTAAGTGTTTTAATCATAAATGGATGTTGTATCTTGTCAAATGCTTTTTCTGCATCAATTGATATAATCATATGATTTTTGTCCTTTATTTTGTTTATGTGATGTATCACATCGATGGATTTGCAGATGTTGAACCATCCCTGTGCCCCAGGGATGAACCCCACTTGGTCGTGATGAATAATCTTTTTAATGCATTGTTGTATTCGATTTGCTAGAATTTTGTTTAGGATTTTTGCATCTGTATTCATCAGAGATATTGGTCTGTACTTTTCTTTTTTTGTGTTGTCCTTACCAGGTTTTGGTATCAGGGTAATGTTGGCCTCATAAAATGAGTTAGGGAGTACTGTCTCTTTTTCAATATTTGGAAGGGTTTGAGCAGGATTGGCATTAGATCCTCTTTGAAGGTTTGGTAGAACTCATTAGTGAAGCCATCTGGTCCCGGACTTTTGCTTTTGGGAAGGTTTTGGATGACTGATTCAATTTCGTTACTGGTGATCGGTCTGTTTAGATTTTCCAGTTCTTCATGGTTCAGCCTTGGAAGGCTATATGTTTCTAAGAACTTGTCCATTTCTTCTAGGTTATTGAATTTGGTGGCATATAGTCCTTCATAGTATTCTTGGATGATCCTTTGTATTTCTGTGGTGTACGTGATAAGTTCCCCTTTTTCATTTCTGATTTTGTTAATTAGTGTCTTCTCTCTTTTTATCTTAGTGAGTCTAGCCAAGGGTTTGTCAATTTTGTTAATCTTTTCAAAGAACCAGCTCTTTGTCACATTAATTTTTTCTATTGTCTTTTTGTTCTCTATTTCATTTAGTTCTGCTCTGATTTTTATTATTTCCTTTCTTCTGCTGACCTTGGGTTTCATTGTTCTTCTTTTTCTAGTTCTTTAAGGTGTAACATGAGGTTATTTATTTGGGATTTTTCTTGTTTCTTGAGATAGGCCTGTAATGATATAAATTTCCCTCTTAAAACTGCTTTCGCTGCATCCCCAAACTTTTGGTGGGATGTATTTTCATTGTCATTTGTTTCTATCTATCTTGTGATCTCTCCTCTAATTTCTTCTTTGACCCCGATGTTCTTTAAAAGTATGTTGTTTAATCTCCATGTATTTGTATTTTTTCCTGCTTTCTTTTTGCAGTTCATATCCAATTTCAAAGCCTTGTGATCAGAGAATATGCTTGGTGTGATTTCAATCTTCTTAAATTTGCTGAGGCTGATTTTATGTCCCAATATATGGTCTATCCTTGAGAGTGTTCCATGTAAACTAGAAAAAAATGTATAGTCTGATGTTTTAGGATGAAGTGCTCTATAAATGTCAATTATGTCCATTTCATGTAATGTGTCATTTAGGGCTGCTATCTTGTTATTTATTTTCTGTTTGGATGATCTATCCATAGCTGTCAATGATGTATTTAGGTCCCCTAGTATAATTGTGTTTTGGTCAATTTCTCCCTTTAGTTCTGTTAGTAGTTGCTTGGTATATTTCGGTGCTACCTGATTGCGGGCATAAATATTGATGACTGTTATGTCTTCCTGTTGTATAGTCCCCTTTACCATTATGAAATGGCCATCTTTGCCTCTTTGTTGTATTTTTCACCCTGAATTCTGTTTCATCTGAGATCAGTATGGCTACACCTGATTTTCTCTGGATACCATTGGCTTGGAGTATCAATTTCCACCCTTTCACTTTGAGTATATGCTTATCCTTGTAGCTGAGATGTGTCTCTTGGAGACAGCATATGGTTGGGTTTAGTTTTTTGATCCAATCTGCTACTCTGTGCCTTTTTATTGATGAGTTCAGTCCATTTACATTTAGTGTGATTATTGATATGTGAGGATTTCCTATCATTCTATGTTTAGATTTCTGGTAAGATTGTGTTCTTATAGTTACTTTGCCTTTTTGTTGTTGTCTATTATTTCTGTGTGGTGGTATTCTATAATGTTTCCCTCTGTTTCTTCTTTTATTACAGTATGTATTTCAGTTTTGGGTTTTTTTGAGTGGTTACCATTAAGTTTACGTAAAAGAAAGTTTGATATTTAGAGTATTCCATTTTCTTCAGCATGCTTACTTTCTCCATTCCCATATTCTGGTTCAGGCTTTTACTCTCCCCCTTTTTATGTTTTGGTTGCCACAAATTGTTCCTGTTGATGGTGGTCGAATAGCCTCCTTTAGTATTTCTTGTAGTGCAGGTCATGTATTAGAAAATTTCTTCAGCTTTTGTATGTCTGGAAAGGTCTTTGTTCCTCCTTCATATCTAAAAGATATCTTTGCTGGATATATTATTCTTGGCTCATAATTTCTCTCTTTCAATAGTTTGAATATTTGGTTCCACTCCCTCCTGGCTTGTAGAGTTTGTGCTGAGAAATCTGATGATAATCTAATGGGCTTTCCTTTGTAAGTTACCATCTTCTTTTCCCTGGCAGCCTTAAGGGTTCTTTCTTTGTCGTTGATTTTATACAGCTTCAATACAATGTGCCTTGGGAAGGCCTGTTGGGGTTGAGGTAATTAGGTGTTCTATTTGCTTCTTGGATTCGAGGGTCCAGTTCTTTCCAGTAGTTCGGAGAGTTCTCATCCACTGTTTGATTGAATATACTCCCTGTTCCCTTCTCTCTTTCTTCTCCTTCTGGTATGCCCATTATTCTTATATTGCTCTTTCTGATGGAGTCAGACAGTTCTTGTAGAGTTCTTTCATTTCTTTTAACTCTCAATTCTCTTTCTTCTGCCATCCATGTCATTTCCAGGTTTCTATCTTCGGCGTCACTGATTCTTTCCTTGATCTGGTCAACTCTACTTCCTAAGCTGTCTATTTCATTCTTACTTTCTTCTATTGAGTTTTTACTCTACAGAAATTCTATTTGATTCTTTGTAAAATTTCAATCTCTTTGGAAAAATGCTCATGTTGTTCTTTGATTGTGTTTTTGAGTTCATTATACTGCTTTTCTGTATTTTCTTGCATCTCATTGATTTTTTTCAGAACTGCAATCTTGAATTCTCTGTCATTTAAGTCACTTATTTCCATATCTTTAACTTCATTTTCTGGAGACTTTTCACTTTCTTTTTGAGCTGTCTTGTTACCTTGGTTATTCATGGCAATTAATGATTCATTATTTCTCTTCCTAGACATATACAGGAGTGGCTTCTGCAACAGGTTGATAGGAAGAGGTCTTTCTTTTGTTTTCCATTACTTGTTGGTAGAATGTTTTATTTTCTCCCTGACTGTAGCCTTTTTTCTTTCTTACACTGCAGTTATGTTTTCTCTTCACTATTCCAGCTTCTCACACAATGGGGGGATTACCTGGAGGCGGGCTTCTCCTCTGTTAACAGTTCACCTGGGTCATACGCACTGTGTCCCTGTGGGGATGTGGAGACCTTTGATGTTCCAAAGCTCTTCCTGCACCAGATTCAGAGCCGGTGTGTTTCAGCAGTTCTGTTTACTCCTGCAGGGATCCACCCAGATAGGTGGGGCCAGAGGCGGGGTGGGTTGTGAGAGGTAGCCCAGAGCAACGGTGGTGACCACCACCACAGCCAGTCCTGCTTCCACAGCTCCCTCCCCTTTGCCGGAACTAGTTGGGCTGGGAATCTGTCTGCGGACCACAATTCTCAGAGCTGCAAATATTCTGTTCTTTTGATCAGACACTGCCTTTTTCTGCCTCTATCACTGGTCAGGTGGGTGCAGGGCGAGCTCTGGGAGGGACGGAGGGTGTGGCTAGTCTCAGTGCCCACGTCTTCCGTTTTCTGCCCCAGTGAGGGCTTCAACCACTGTTTTCAGCCCCCTTTCCTCAATCTTTGCTCTGAGGTCTCTGCCGTGAGCGTTGGGTTCAGACGTTTTATATGGTGTCCCCTCAACCCTGTGGGCCATAAACTGAGTCCTAGCAGTCCAACTTCTTCCCTCTCCCACAGCTGTAGTAGTTCCAGGATGCAGCGAGCTCAGAGCACTGAGCTAGGTCTGCATCCTGAGCCCGCATGGCTCCGTCTCTGCTCTTCTCCCTTCCCTCCTCCCCTGCTCGCGCAATATGCCCACCTTTAGGTGAATTCACAGTGAGCCTCCTCATCTTGCCTGTCCACTGTGCAGGGAGCTCTCTGTGGTGTTATAGCTGTTTAATTTGTTGTAAATTCCAGAGGATACCAGAGGCCCACCTCATGCCGCCATTTTGATCAGATAACAGTTCTTTATTCCTCTCTAGTTATATTGTTCAGGATTCTGGTCTCTAGTGACCTAAGCAGAACATATTTTAGCTTAACTAGTAAGGGGAAGCCTTGGCTCATTTAATGTAACCAAATTGTTAGAAGGGTCTGGGTCACGATGCCAAAGGGCAATGGATTCAAGGACTCAAACACCATATAATGAAAGACACGGCTGTAGGTAGCTCTGGGCTCACATTCCTAAAGAGAAAAATTAGCTCTCTTCCTAAAGTTCAAGTTTGAAAATTCACAGCTAAATGCACTGGTTGCACAGCTTTGGTCACATGCCTAACACTAGAGCCAATCACCATGCCCGAAATCAAGTGATATGGTAATTGCCAGTTTGGTCATATGCCCCGTTGTTTTTTGTCAAGAAAATTTGAGTCTGTTATTAGAAGGAGTTGAAGGGAAAGGTGCTGAGCAGGGAAACAGAATAGTTTCTGTATTAGTTTTCTATTGCTGTGTAGCAAATTACCACAAACTTAATGGCTTAAAATAGCACCCATCTGTTAGTCACAGTGCTTTAGGTCAGAAGGCTGTGCACAGCATGGCTGGATTCTCCACTAAGGATTTCACAAGACTGAAAGGTGTCAGCAACATTTTGTTCTCATTGGAAGCTCAGTGTCTTCTTTTTCTCCTCCTCCTCCTCCTCTTCCTCTTCCAGATCCTCCTCCTCCTTCTTCTTCTTCCTCTTGTTCTTCTTCTTTTTTAAATTAAAGTATTTGGGGTGACAATTACTAGTAAAGTTACATAGGTTTCAGGTGTACAATTCTGTAATGTATCATCTATATATCACACTGTGTGCTCACCACCCAGAGCCAGTTCTCCTTCCATCACCATATATTTGATCCCTTTCACCCTTATCTACCATCCCCCTCCACCCTTACCCTCTGGTAACCACTAAACTGTTGTCTGTGTCTATGAGTTTTTGTTTCTTCATTTGTTTTTCTTGTTCCTTTGTTGTTTTCAGTTTTATATACCACATAGCAGTGAAATCATATGGTTCTCAACTTTTACTGTGTGGCTTATTTCACTTAACACAATAATCTCAACATCCATCCATGTTGTTGCAAATGGCACTATTTCATCTTTCCTTATGGCAGAATAGCATTCCATTGCGTACGTATACCACACCTTCTTTATCCAATCATCTATCAAAGGACAGTTTTGTTGTTTCCATATCTTGGCCACCATAAATAAAGCTGCAATGAACATTGGAGCAAATATATCTTTATAGATAAATGTTTTCAGATTTTTGGGGTAGATACCAGGAAAGGGATTGCTGGATCATAAGGTAATTCTATTCTTAATTTTTTGAGGAACCTCCACACTGCCTTCCATAGAGACTGTACCAATCTACATTCCCACCAACAGTGTATGAGGGTTCCTTTTTCTCCACAGCCTTTCCAACACTTGTTATTATTTGTCTTGTTGATGATACCCATTCTAACTTGTGTGAGGTGAGATCTCATTGTGGTTTTTATTTGCGTTTCTCTGATGATTAGTGATGTTGAGCATTTTTTCATATGTCTATTGGTGATTTGTATGTCCTCTTTGGAGAAATGTCTCTTCAGGTCCTCTGCCCATTTTTAATTGAATTGTTTGTTTTTTCATTGTTGAGTTGTATGAGTTCCTTATTTATTTTGGATACTAGCCCCTTTATCAGAGGCATTTTTGCAAAAATCTTCTCCCATTCAGTTGGTTACCTCTTTATTTTGTCGATGGTTTCTTTTGCTGTGCAGAAGCTTTTTAGTTTGATATAGTCCCATTCATTTATTTTAGCTTTTACTTCCCTTGCCATTGAAGTCAAGCTCATGAAATGCTCTTTGAACCCAAGGTCCATAGTTTAGCAGCTATGTTTTCTTCTATGCAGTTTATTGTTTCAGGTCTTATGTTTAGGTCTTTGATCCATTTTGAGTTGATTTTGGTACATGGTGACAGAATGCAGTCTAGTTTCATTTGTTTGCACGTGGCATTCCAATTCTCCCAGCACCATTTATTGAAGAGGCTGTCTTTTCTCCATTGTATGTTTTTGGCTTATTTTGTCGAAAATTATCTGTCCGTATTTATGTGGTTTTATTTCTGTGTTTTTTATTCTATTCCATTGGTCTGTGTCTGTTTTTCTGCCAATACCATTTTGTTTTGATTATTGTTGCCCTGTAGTACAAGCTAAAGTCAGGGAGTGTGACACCTCTAGAATTATTCTTTTTTCTTAGGATTGCTTAGGCTATTCAGGGTCTTTTGTTGTTCCATACAAATTTGATGATTTTTGGTTTTATTTCTTTAAAAAATGCCATTGGGATTTTGATGGGGATTGCATTAAATCTGTATGTCGCTTTGGGTAATATGACCATTTTATCTATGTTTATTTTTCCAATCCATGAACATGGAATATCTTTCCATTTCTTTGTGTCTTCTTCAATTTCTTTTAAATATGTCTTATAGTTTTCAGTGTATAGGTCTTTCACATCCTGGTTAAGTTTATTCCTATGTATTTTATTCTTTTTCATGTAATTGCAAAAGGAATTGTTTTTTTTATTTCTTTTTGCTAGATTTCATTGTTAGTATACAGGAATGCAATGGACTTTTGTACATTGATTATGTAGCCGGCAACTTTATTATATTCGTTTATCATTTCTTATAACTTTTGGTGGAGTCTTTAGGTTTTTCTATATATAGCATCATGTCATCTGCAAAAAGTGACAATTTAGCTTCTTCATTCCCAATTTGTATGCCTTTTATTTTTTCTCTTGCCCGAATGCTCTGGTTAGGACTTCCAGCATTACATTAAAAAGCAGAGGTGATAGGGGATAGCCCTCTCATGTTCCTGAACATAGAGCAAAGGGCTTTATTTTTTCACTGTTAATTATGATATTAGCTAGGGCTTGCCATATATGGCCTTCATTACGTTAAGGTATTTTCCTACTACACCTATTTTATTAAGTGTTTTATCATAAATGGATGTTGTATCTTGTCAAATGCTTTTTCTGTATCAATTGATATAATCATATAATTTATGTCCTTTATTTTATTTTTGGTGTATCACATTGGTTGATTTTCATATGTTGAACCATCTTTGTGCCCCTGGGATGAACCCCACTTGGTGATGATGTATAATCTTTTTAATGCATTGTTGCATTTGATTTGCTAGAATTTTGTTTTGGATTTTTGCATCTGTATTTATCAGAGATATTGGCCTATAATTTTTTTTATTTTGTGTTCTCCTTACCAGGTTTTGGTATCAGGGTAATGTTGACCTCATAAAATGAGTTAGGGAGTACTGTCTCTTCTTCATCAGTGTCATTTTCTAAGGTCATGTGGCAGTATTCAATTCCTTCTGGTTGTAGGACTAAGGTCCCCATTTCCTTGGTGGCAGTTCTCACTTCCTAAAGGTCACTTGCATTCCTTTCCACATGGCTTTCTCCATCTTCAAAGTCAGCTTGTGTTGAATCTATCTCACTCTTTGACTCTCTTTCACCCGGAAGAGCCCAGTTCCTTCTAAAGTCTCACCTGATTAGATCAACTTTCTGCCCCAGGATAATCTCTCTACCTTAAAGTCAATTGATCTGACACCTTAATTATATCTGCAAAATCCTTTCACAGAAGTACCTAGTGTAGTGTTTGTTTGAATAACTGGGAGAAGGTACATTTTGGGGGAGAGGAGGGTAGGAGTATTGGGTCCATCTTAGAATTTGCTGACCATTACTGCTATAAGAACTTAGGAAGTTTAAATCAGTCTTTTTTAAATTTATCGGGGTGACAATTGTTAGTGAAATTACATAGATTTCAGGTGTACAATTCTGTATCACATCATCTATAAATCCCATTGTGTGTTCACCACCCAGAGTCCGTTCTCTTTCCATCACCATATATTTGATGCCCCTTACCCTCATCTCCTACCCCCACCCCCCTTACCCTCTGGTAATAAATCAGTTTTGAGTAAACATATTTGAAAAGGTCAATGATCCCAAGACTAAATCTTCCTAAATCTTGAGCAACTAATTTATTTATCAAACTGGTTGCTTTACTCACATAATCAAAATTATTTGATTGAATTGATATTTTTATCATTAATATGATAGTCTTAATTTTAGGAAGATAGAGTATACTAAATTGAAAACAGAACTTAGTTGAAAGCTTGCTTTAAGTACTTTCTACATTCTCCTCCCCTAAATCACAAATTAGTTTGATCCCATAAACTCAATTCAGTCCTCCTGTTGCACACCCTCTTGAAACTCTGTTCTTTTCACTCGTGACCTTTGTAACACTTCTCATTACCATTCAACATCATTCCTGCTATACTATATACTGACAATGCAGAAGCTTTGTTTCCTGTTTAATGCCATATCCCCAGTACATAGAACGATGCCTGGCACACACAATTAATGTTTATAGGGTGAAAGAGGACAGGTGCCATACCATGTCACAGTCATTTATGTACTCCTGTGCTTAGGGCAGTGCCAGCACGTGGTAGATATTCAATCAAAGTAGAAGGGAGGAAAAAAGAGAGAAAGAGAGGCTACAGTGCTAGGTCTTTGAAAGAAAAGGGCTAACTTGTGTCATTCTAACCTGATCAAACTATACAAACAATTCTTTCATTTCCAAGAAAAAATTGTATGAGGTGACTTAATTATTTCAAAGTGGTTTTTGCAACTCTCTGAGCCTCTGAAGCACAATGGGTAAAGGATGCCCATGCCAGAGTTTGCCACCGAGTGTACCCAGAGGGTGTTTATCTGGCTGGGTTCAAGGCCAAAGGACTAGCTGTTGGGGCTGTTCTCTCAGTCTGTTTTATCCTGAGCACAGAAAATTGCCCACTTCAGGACTCCACTCAGGTGAAGTGTGCCTGGAGTCAATTACTCTTGTGGCAAAGTAAATATGTACATTAATCCCCAGGCCAACAGCAGCCAGGCAAAAGGCAATCTCGACTCAAAGAACCTGGGATTGATTCTATAAAAGATTTCTTATCATGTCTGGGAGGTCGATCTCACTTATATGTTAAATATCCCACTGGTCATGGGGATCTGGCTTTGGAGAGGCTCTCAAGATTTCAGACACATCAGAAGAAAAATACATATTTGGGTCCAAAATATCAGTAAAAATGTACAAACAGACCATCTTTGCTGAAGGAAATTTGGGGAATACATTCCAGAGTCATTGTCAATGACATTGTGTTGGTCTTCCCTGCCAGCCCCTCCTCTACCTGCTTCCTCCCCACCCTGGCCTCACCCGCAACTCCACCCCTCTTTTAATTTTTGATTGAAAGGAGAACTGACTCTGGGTGGTAAACAGACAATATGATATATAGATGATGTATTACAGAATTGTACACCTGAAACCTATGTAACTTTACTAATAATTGTTATCCCAATAAACTTTAATTTAAAAAAAGAGAGAAAAAAGGAAGTCTGACAGATGATCATAAACATGTCCTCTTACCTAAACGGTGAAACATGTTCTCTGACTTTTTCTTTCTCTGATGCATCAATTGTTGCAAGAAGGTATTATTTATGGACCCAAGAACAAGTGAGTCGGGGACAGACCACTGGGAAGAATGTGTCTTCAAAGCCAGTTCTACCTCCATGCTGTCCAGTCCCAGACCATCCTCCATCTCTCACTTGCTTATTGTCATGTACTGAAGTCCTGTGTCCCCTGAAAAGTCATATGTTGAATCCCTAACCCCCAATGTGATGGTATTTGGAGTTGGGGACTTTGAGAGATGCTTAGGTTTAGATGAGGTCATGGAGTAGGACCCTCAAGATGGTATTAGTGCCCTTTTAAGAAGAGGGAGAGAGAGGTTTCACTCTCTTTACATGAATGCACCGAGGAACGGCCATGTGAGTGCACAGCTAGGAGGTATCTGTCTGTCTACAATCCAGGAAGTAGGATCTCACCAGAACTAAATCTGTTGACAACGTGATCTTGGACTTTCAGCCTCCAGAACTGTGAGCAATAAATGTCTGTTGTTTAAGCCATCCAGTCTGTGGTACTTCATTAGAGCAACTTGAGCTGACTAAGACAGTTATTTGTATGATGAAAGAGTCCTTCACTTACATTAAAGCTCTCCAAGAACATTTTTTATTCACCTTTGCCCCTCGTTGTGCCTAATCATAGGTACTTGACTGTATAAATAAGCATTTATATAGATGCTTATATTAAATGCTTGTTAAACCTTAAATTCTTTTCTAAGGAGTTTAGACTTGAACAATGGGAGCCAATGAGTTTTAAAATGGGGAGTGGTGTTAACTGTGTATTCTCAGGCAAATCGCTTACCCTTTGGAACCTCAGGTTTCTGGTAAGAGGATTTAGGATGCTCAATGACAGAAAGATGTGCACGTTCTCTGAATAGCACAACGCGTTGCATTAACATATGATAGCCACAGGGTTTCGCATTGGCCCCCTCGGCCCTCCTCACAAGACGAGAGCATCTGCTGGCAGGACACTGGGACGTGTTTGTCTTATTTCTCTTCATTTAAGCGAGACTGCCTTTGTGTCTGAGTAATTCTTTTTAACCTGGTGCTATTGCTCCCTCAACAGAGAAAGTGTTCGAATGTGGAGAGGATGAAATCCTCTATTTGGAAAAAGTCTTCTTATAGGCAATAAGTGGAGATTCCTTTCTAAATAGTTAGAATCTAGGATCTAAATAAGATTCTAAATAGAATCTTAATAGAATCTAAATAAGATTCACTTTACTATCCAAGAACTACTGAAGGGGACTAAATCTTGAGTTTAAATTTGTCAGATATGTTCTAGCAGCAATAAAGGCTATTTAAACAGAGAGAGAGAGAGAGAGAGAGAGAGAGAGAGAGAGAGAGAGAGATACACTCTTACCTGTTGATGTTGCTATTCATTCCATCTTTAGGATTACTTAGCTTATAAAGACCACAGTACACTAAACACCTCCTATTAAGATATCCAAGCTGGGGAGTTAGCTACGTGATAAGGATTCTATATATGGCAGTGTGACTAAAAGCTGAGAGAAAATGTGGCAGAAACTGGAGGCTGCAAATCTTGAATAATTCCATGAGAAAGAAAAAAAAGAGTAGCAAAATCTGCAGCGGCGTGCAGGAAATGCCTGGCTAACATAACAGCTGAGCACACTTGTGTGGGAAAACTCACAGGCTTGAAAGCACCAGCTCCTAGTGGAAAGATGTTTTAAAAATGCTCTGCACCCATTTTTACCTTTTCAGATTCCTAAGAGTTTCTTTGGGAACTTTTGAAAAAGACCTTGGCACTTCAGGCCAGGGCATTTTGGACAGTGTTTTCTTTCTCACAGGCTTGCAAACAGCTAAATTCCTCAACCTCTAAATTTTGTTTTGAAGTCATAAATTTCTCTCCAGGCCTCTAGGTCTTCAGAAACCAGCGCAGCATGTTTCACTTGTGAACAACTGGAAGAAAGCAACTTTACTGCCCAACTAAAATACATTTTTTAAAAACTTTCATTGGCTTTTAACTTTACATAAAGTTATGTACTGTCTGCCAGATGTAGGGAAGTGCAATAGCATTAAAGTAGTTTAATTTTCAGAATTATACTGGTTTTCTAGTTCTAAAAATATCTCAATAGACTGAGATGCTGGGCTGATTTAACAAAATATAAATAAGAAGAGATGAATGTAATATCCTTGCTTAACTTCAATCATTCAGCTGCACGAATGCATTTGGGGGTTATCTACTTGCAAGTCTCTGGTCCTTGGCTGGATTTCCATTCTGCCACTTCCTACCCCCACCCCCCACCCCCACCCTCAGACAGGGCCATTGGTGGTGGGTTTAGAAGGACCTGGATTACAGTCTCAGCCCTGCCCCTTACATAGGTGTGTGTTTGGGGACCAGTCAATTCACTTCACTAAGCTTCAGGGTTCTCATCTGAAATGTGAGGAAAAAGAGAAATCTCTCCCAAGAGATGAGTAAGGATTAAATGAGATGACAAATGTGAAGCATTTATCACAGTGCCTGGTCTTTTTTAAGCACTAAAGAAAAGCCTTGTGATCTCACTTATATATGGAATCTAAAGAAAAGAATAAATGAATGAACTAATCAGAAACAGTTTTGGAGACATAGAGGGAAAACTGAGGGTTGCTAGATGGGAGGGCGGTTGGGGGAAGGTGAGGGGATTAGAAAACAGTCAGTAACCACAAGATGGCCATGGGGTTCTGAAAATTAATTTGGGGAATGTAAACAATAATGTTGTAAAGATTTTGCAGGGTATCTGATGGACACTTGTCTTATTAGGGAGACCACCTCAGGGATGATGTAGATGCCTGATCACTGCACTGTACACCTGAAGCTGAACAATAATGAATGTCAACTATAATTATATATATATATGTATATATATGTATGTATATACTTACAAGAAGCGGAGTACAGCATTAGATATAGAGACAGTGGAAATGTAATGGCTCTGTGCGATGTCAGAGGGACAGTGGATGCGAGGAGGGGGATTCACACAGTGTGAGGGATATAAATGATAAACGTCTAAGTATTACTTTGTCTTGTGCACCTGAAACTAATAAAATAAAAGAGAAGCCTGTTATTATTAGGGTCATTTGTCTCTGCCCAGGCACCACTTTGGAGGGCAAATTGATCAGTGGGCTCCACTCAGCTTTGGGAATTTCTGCCATAAACCAGATTTTGGTATTTCTGATATAAACCAAATCTATAACGATTATTTCATTGAGAACATTAAAGTCAAAATGAGTTTCTGCAAAATAATGTCATATGCACAATCTGAAGAACTCTGAAAACATTCGCGGGGTTTCAATAATGGACCACATGTATTTTTATTATTAGTCATTATCATTGTAGCAATCCTTTTTTTTTTTTTTACTTTTTTTTTTTTTTTTTATTAATTAGTTTCAGGTGCACAAGACAAAGCAAAACTTAGACATTTATCATTTATATCCCTCACACTGTGTGAACCCCCCTCCCCCCATCCACTATCCCTCTGTACGTTCCCAAAACCTCTCACCTTCCCCTTATCCCCACCCCCCCGCCCCTCTAGCAACCCTCTGTTTTTTCCTCCATGTTTCCAAAACTGTTTCTGATTAGTTCATTCACTTATTCTTTTCTTTAGATTCCGCATATAAGTGAGATCATATGGTATTTGTCTTTCTCTTTCTGACTTATTTCACTTAACATAATGTTCTCTAAGTCTAGGACCACTCTCTCTGCTCATGTTAATTCATATTTGTTTCCTATTCTTCTGGGTTCTCTCTCTCTGTCTCTTTATCTATTAAGTTTTCAGACTAATGCTACTATTGATATACTACCAAAGCTACTACTACCTTTTGTAATGACAGGTTGGGTTCAAATCCTCTGTTAATAAAGTCACTTAACCTCTCTGTGCCTCCATGTCCCTATCTGTAAAACGATTTTGAGTAAGAAAATCCCTGCTTCCTGGCAGTTAGGAAGGGAGATGCGGTTGTGCGATGTTCAAAGGCTACATGGTGCAGTAGAAAGAGCAAAGGCTCTAGATCTGGAAGGGCCTGGCTTTAAATCTCAGCTCAGCCATTTCTTAGCTGTGTGTATGTGGACAGTTATTTTAGGTCTCTTGTCTTGATTTCTCATTTGTAATACAAAGTGGCAGACTGTTGTTACTTATTCCATATTCATGTCCCAATTTATCTTTACCAATAAAACCCTGATTTTGTTTGGAGCTGAAATGTGCCCAGATACAAATTTCTTCTTCCCACTCTCCCATTTGACACAGTTCTGACCCATGAGCTATGAGTAGAAATCACTGGGTACAGCAGATAGGAAGGGGGTTTCTTAAAGGACAGCCTGGGCTGGCATGAACTTCTCCTTTGGTTGTTTCTCCTCTTCCCCCTAGAACTTGGGCAAAATACTTGAGGGACATCTTATGATCATGAGGTGACACGTGTGAGGAGTAAGGCCTTTACTCTAAGGATGGCTGAACGGAAAGATGGAAAACGCTGGTCTCTGATGGCCTTACAAGGTCCTCAGCAATCCCTGGGCTACCCATCCCCAGACTTGCGATAAGTTGCAAGACAAGTAGCTCCCTGTCTATTAAGTCTTTGTTAGTTAGTTTGCCTGTTATTTGCGGCCAAACTCTTTCCAAACAAATACACACAGTAACTAAGATGATACTTGCTTCTTGAGGTCCTTCTGAGAGTAAGAAGAGGTTAGATTTGTAAAGCATTTAGCACGATTGCAGACACATAAGCAGACTTCCAATGTTTATTCCCTTCCTCCCCTTCCCATCTTCACATTATGAATTCTCCTTGCTACAGGTAAATATCAAGGATGTTGGGAGGCTATTTCATATATTTTGCTTTTAATGTGTCCCTAAGTGTTGCCCAACTGAATGTGACCCCATAGTCTGACGTGACTTTCCAAAGCAAATATGTCTCTAGGCTGTCCTCTAGAGCAGAGTCCCAAGTGAAAGTGAGCTAATGGCCAGGTGTTCTCTGTGTTAGGACAGGGCATTTCAATCTTTATGATAAATTCCAATCCTTGCATTTCAGGACTGACATCCCTACTTACCTACCTAGAGAAGGTTCTGAAACCACTTCCCTACTGTCTACCTTTGTATGTTCAGCTTAGAAAAGTGAAGATTTAAGGGGAACATTCTTCAAATAGCACTTGGGCACCTAGGAGACTTGGCAAACTATCAACTGTGTGGTCTCAGAAAAGCAGTTTCTGAAACCCCTTCCAGTTCTAGTTGAGATACATTATAGTCCATGGACTTTGAAAAAATGACCATGATATGTTCCCAGTAAATATTTAGTGAATTTATTAATTAGTTAAAGTCCTAAGAATTTAGCCCAGATGCTTCTATGGGAAAATGCAGCCTGAGTCCCAATACCCAAATTATTGGTGAGGACACGTCCTTGTGTGAAATGGGGGCCATCTGAAATCCAACTTTACCTTTCTGTCCCTGGTGAAACCCTTGCTGGGAATGTCCAGGGAAGACCACTTCTAAGGGGCAAGGCCCCCAACCAGCCCCAGTTCAATTTCAAAGGCAGTGGCGATCAACTGGAATCAATAAGACCAGAAGGACTAGTTTATGCAAAAATCATTTTTCTGAGCATCTTGTTTTATTTCAATTGAGTTGGCATCACACATTTTGGCATCTTCTCCAAGAAGTCTATTCAGTAGGCCAGAAGCATATGAAATGGAGTCTGAGCTCTCAGAAGTGGCATGTTGACTGTACTTGAACTTATTAAATCTTGAACATGTGGAAAAGAAAATGTCATAATGCTATCAGTGGAGAAAGGAAAGAACACACAACATCTACTAATGTGAAGACAACATGTTGGGAAACGAAGCAAAAGGGAATTGTTCATTACTCATCTCTGGGTTTTATGTTATAGTGAAAAGTATCTGGCTACTACAGTTGGTTTTATGTACACTTCGTCTATAACTACCTAAGCACTCCACTGGGCTAAAATTTAATCAAATATCTTAGTTTCTAGTTAGTAGATTTGTGGCATCAGTGATTAAAAACAACAACTACCTGACGTATTCCCACCTTAGACATAATAAATGTTCTTTCTCAAATTCAGGTTGAAAAGAAGAAATTCTATGATAGAGACAAGGGTATGCGTTCTCCCACTTTTTATTTTTCACCTTACTTAAACAACAGATTCATTTTATCAAGGAGTCTTGGCATTAAATTTGAAGTTTCAAAGCATTGGAACTCATTTTTGAGGTGATAATGGAAAACAGCATCACAACTTTTTAATACACTTTTTTTCCACTATCCATAAAAGTCAGCTGAAACTTTCCCATCGTTCTTCATTCCTACGCCCAGGCCCCAAATTTACCTTTCTATTCAAACCTGTCAAATTTCAAGTAAAATCCTCTTTCCCAAATTACAAGAAATTTTAAAAAATGAAATTAAGCCGCATGACTTTGGCAATGAGCAAAAGGATAAGGTTCACTTGTATACTTTCATTATGACTTATCTGGATCACCTAAAAAGCTCTATTATTTTGTGCATTTTATTTTTTTTAAATCCTGTAAGAATAGGTAGCAAGCATCCCTTTGGAAAAGTAGGAGGAGGTCATGTGAAAATGAATTGTTTCCTCAAATGCACATGCAGAGCCCTCTACCAGCCGAGTGTGTAGGCCAACCTGCTACATGCTGCAAGAGAAGCAGTGGAGAGCTGAGATTAAGGAGGAATAAGTGCACTGTACTTAGAGCTTGTCAGACAATAACCAGAGCCTTGTGTTGGGCTCTGAGGGCCACTTTTAACCCAGCCACTATCAATTCAGAGAACCCCAGAGAGGCTGAAGGGCAAAATCCATGCAGCTGAGATGTGCTTAAAGGAGCTGCTTGTGTCTGCCATGAGGAGAGGCCTCGACAGGGAGCAGAGCAGCTGCCCCTGATGCTCAAAGTTCTTCTAGCGTAGAGAAAGACCAGAATGATTACGATTACAGTCCAAAAGCTCAGACCAGAGTGGAAGGAAGACACATGGAAGCCGATCTCGGATCAACATGAAGGAACACCTTCTGACATGGAGAATTGTCCCAAATGCCTCAGGATAAGTTAATCCTAGTAAGAGCTGATGTCTGTAAAGCTCTTTAAAGCTTACAACACACTTTCGTATGTATCATCTTAGTTGAGAGGTATTATTTTTGTTTCAATGAGGAGAAAAAGAGAGATACTGAGAGATCAAATGATATTTCCAAAGTCATAGTTGTCCCTTGGTATCTGTGAGGGAAGGATGCTCAATCCTTCATATAAAATGGTGTAGTATTTGCATAAAGCTATGCACTTCCTCCTGTATCATCTCTAGATTAGTTATAATGCCTAATACAATGTAAATGCTATGTGAATAGTAGTTATATTGTACTGTTTAGGGATCAACTTTCTGGAGGTTGTTTTGTTTTGCTTTTTTTTCTGAATATTTTCAATCAACGGTTGGTTGAATTCACAGATGTGGATCTCCTGGTTAGGGAGGGCTGAATGAAATCACCCTAGAATCCTAGAGTCTTAGAGTTAGAAGAGACAAATGCTATCTTCCAGAAAAAGAAGGTAAGTAGCAGATTTGAGATTGAAATCAGATCTCCCAGCTTCTTGGTCCAGTACACACTAGCTCACATCTCATTTTCTTTCAGCCTGGCCCTTTTACTCGGAGATTTCAAATTCTGTCTGGGAGGCTCACTGGGTAATCCTTCACCCTTCTCCACTCTCATTCACAGGAGGAAGGCACAGTAGTTAAGAGTTACACTAGCAAGCTTTGAATCCCAGGTCTACCAGTTAATGAACCATGTAAATTTGCATGAATTCCTTAACGTTTCCAATCACCCACCTCGTGTAACAGTAGCACTTATCTCATGAGTCCATGCTGTGAGTGTTAAATAAAATGATGCATGTGCATGTCTTGACACAGAATTAACACTCAGAGGGGTTGCAACTTGGTTTTACCACTGCCATCATTTAGTCAAAGCCTTTGTTTTTACTCACAGGAAAGTGTGCATTCTCCATACTGTAGATGAGTGATCTTTCTAAGTGATCTTCCAAAGATGCAAACGTGATCACATCAGTTCCTGGCTTATAGCCCTTTCATAATTCCATTAATTTTTGGATAAAGGCCAAATTTTTTAATAAGGCCCGTAATACTGTGTACAGGCCAGCCCCTGTGGGCCTCTCCACCCTCAGATCATGGCAATCTCCTCTCTTTCAACTCTAACAACACTGGACTTCTTCACACCATCCAGCTTTTTTTTCATCTCAGGGCCTACAATATTCTATGACCGCCTGAAGAAGTCAGGTTGCCCCACCCCAGCCTATATACTCTCAGAGCCCCATTACATCTCTTCATGGCACTATACCTTTCCACAGTTATAGAATTGTGTGATTATTCACTATAGTCTGTCACTAAACTGTTAGTGTCTTGAGGGTTTTCCTCACTGCTATCTCCCAACATCCACCTTGAGGTCTGTCATTTAGTAGGTGCTCAAAGAATGTGTTGAATGAATAAATGGCTTTATAGGGGACACTTCAAGAATAAATTTCTGTGAGGTTTAGGGTAGAATGTAGGGCTAGATTTACCCTAAGATTGCTTTCTTCTCTGGGATTAGATGATTCTAGCTTTCCTATATATCCTGTCACCTTCCTCCTTAGATGTTGTAGCACTTAGATGAGCCCATAGGAGTCTTTCAGTAATCCTTGAGAACTTATAAACAAATGATTCACAGAAGTAGAAAAAAATTCTTGAACCGAATACTATGCAAACTCTCACATTGACAGTATCTCTACTCCTCCACAGAAAGGTGGACACTCATTAGGTATATGATTTGGGACAAATTAATTCATATCTCAAAAACTGCTTCTTCATTATAAAAATTATTGAGTTACTAAAGAATTTATCTAGATTGTTGGATATAAGTTCAACACACACACAAAAATAAAATAGCATTTCTTTACACCAGCAACAAATATTTTAAAATATAACTTTAGAAATATTATTTATGGAGCTGGATGGATCAAAATGGCGGTGTGAGGTGAGCCTCTGTAAAGCTCCCATGGAATTTACAACAAATCGAACAACAATAACTCCACAAAGGATTCCCTGCACCGCAGACAGGCAAGACAAAGAGGCCCACTAGTGAATTCACCTAAAGGTGGGCGAATCATGTGAGCGGGGGAGGAGGGAAGGGAGAAGTGTGGAGACGGAGCCGCCTGGGCACAGGACACAGACCTAGCTCAGTGCCCTGAGCTCACTGCTTCCCGGAACTACCGCAGCTGTGGGAGAGGGAAGAACTCTGACTGCTGGGGCTCCACTTATGGCCCACAGGGCTGAGGGAGCAGCATATAACATGGCTGAACCCAACGCTCACAGCAGAGACCTCAGAGAAAAGACTGAGGGAAGAAGGCTGCAAATGGTGGTTTAAGCCCTCACTGCCGAGCAGAGAATGGAAACCTTAGGCACTGAGACTAGCCGCCCCCTCTCAACCCTCCCAGAGCTTGCCCCGCCCCCACCTGCCCAATGCTAGAAGAGGAACAGTAGCAGTGTCAGATCAAAAGAAGAGAATATTTGCTGTTCTGAGAACTGTGGACTGCAGACAGAAATTCACAGCCCAACTATTTCTGGCAAAGTGGAGGGAGCTGTGGAAGCAGGACCAGCTATGGTGGTGGTCGCCACCATTGCTCTGGGCCACCTCTCACAACTCACCCCGTCACTGGCCCCACCTATCTGGGTGGATCCCTGCAGGAGTAAACAGAACTGCTGAAACACACAGGCTCTGAATCTGCTGCAAGAAGAGCTTTGGAACTTCAAAAGCTCTCCCCATACCCCCACGGACACTGCACCCTGTGACCCAGGCAAACTATTAACAGAGGAGAAGCCCATCTCCCAGGGAATCACCCCATTGTGTGAGAAGCTGGAATAGTGCAGAGAAACCATAGCACAACCGTGTGAGAGAGGAAAAAAAAGGCTGCAGTCAGAGAGAAAATAAAACATTCTACCAAAAAGTACTGGAAAACAAAAGAAAGACCTTTACCTATAAAACTGTTGCAGAAGCCACTCCTGTAGATGTCTAGGAAGAGAAATAATAAATCAGTAATTGCCATGAATAACCAAGGCAACAAGACAGCTCAGAAAGAAAGTGAAAAGCCTGCAGAAAAGGAACTAAAACATATGGAAATATGTGACTTAAATGACAGAGAATTCAAGACTGCAGTTCTGAAAAAACTCAACGAGATGCAAGAAAACACAGAAAGGCAGTTTAATGAACTCAGAAACACAATCAAAGAACAACATGAGCATTTTACGAAAGCGATTGAAATTTTAAAAAAGAACCAAGTATAATTTCTGGAGATTAAGAACTCAATAGAAGAAATTAAGAATGAAATAACCAGTTTAGGTGGTAGAGTTGACCAGATGGAGGAAAGAATCAGTGACATCGAAGATAGAAACCTGGAAATGATACAGATGGAAGAAGAAAGAGACTTGAGACTTAAAAGAAATGAAAGAACTCTACAAGAACTTTCTGACTCCATCAGAAAGAGCAATATAAGAATAATGGGCATACCAGAAGGAGAAGAAAGAGAGAAGGGAACAGAGAATATATTCAAACAAATTGTTCATGAGAACTTCACAAACTGGTGGACAGACCAGGATCCTCGAATCAAAGAAGCAAATAGAACACCTAATTACCACAACCCCAACTGGCCTTCTCCAAGGCACATTGTATTGACGCTGTCTAAAATCAACGACAAAGAAAGAATCCTCAAGGCAGCCAGGGAAAAGAATATGGTAACCTACATAGGAAAGCCCATTAGATTATCATCAGATTTCTCAGCAGAAACTCTACAAGCCAGGAGGGAGTGGAACCAAATATTCAAACTATTGAAAGAGAGAAATTATGAGCCAAGAATAATATATCCAACATAGATATCCTTTAGATATGAAAGAGGAATAAAGACCTCTCCAGACATACGGAAGCTGAGGGAATTTTCTAATACACGACCTGCACTACAAGAAATACTAAAGGAAGCTATTTGACCACCATCAACAGGGACAATTTGTGGCAACCAAAACATAATAACGGGGAGAGTAAAGCCCTGAACTGGAATATGGGAATGGAGAGTGTAAGCGTGCTGAAGAAAATGGAATACTCTAAATATCAAACTTTCTTTTACATAAACTTAAGGGTAACCACTCAAAAAAATCCAGAACTGAAATATATACCATAATAAAAGAAGAAACAGAGGGACACATCATAGAATACCACCACAGAGAAGTAATAGACAACAACAAAAAGGCAAAGAAACAATGGAGACACAGCCTTACCAGAAAACTAAAGATAGAATGACAGGAAATCCTCACATATCAATAATCACCCTAAATGTAAATGGACTGAACTCACCAATAAAAAGGCACAGAGTAGCAGATTGGATCAAAAAACTAAACCCAACCATATGCTGTCTCCAAGAGACACATCTCAGCTACAAGGACAAGCATAGACTCAAAGTGAAAGGGTGGAAATTGACACTCCAAGCAAATGGTACCCAGAGAAAATCAGATGTAGCCATAATGATATCAGATGAAAAAGACTTCAGGGTGAAAATGGTAACAAGAGACAAAGATGGACATTTCATAATGATAAAGGGGACTGTACAACAAGAAGACATAACAGTCATCAATATTTATGCCCCCAATCAGGGAGCACCGAAATACACCAAGCAACTACTAACAGAACTAAAGGGAGAAATTGACCAAAACACAATTATACTAGGGGACTTAAATACATCATTGACAGCTATGGATAGATCATCCAAACAGAAAATAAATAATGAAATAGCAGCCCTAAATGACACATTAGATGAAATGGACATAATTGACATATATAGAGCACTTCATCCTAAAACATCAGACTATACATTCTTTTCTAGTGTACATGGAACATTCTCAAGGATAGACCATATATTGGGACATAAAATCAGTCTCAGCAAATTTAAGAAGATTGAAATCATACCAAGCATATTCTCTGATCACAAGGCTTTGAAATTGGATATCAACTGTAAAAAGAAAGCAGGAAAAACCAAAAATACATGGAGATTAAACAACATAATTTTAAAGAATGACTGGGTCAAAGAAGAAATTAAAGGAGAGATCAAAAGATACACAGAAACAAATGACAATGAAAATACATCCTACCAAAATTTTTTGGATGCAGCAAAAGCAGTTTTAAGAGGGAAATTTATATCATTACAGGCCTATCTCAAGAAACAAGAAAAATCCCAAATAAATAACCTCATGTTACACCTTGAAGAACTAGAAAAAGAAGAACAAGTGAAACCCAAGTTCAGCAGAAGAAAGGAAATAACAAAAATCAGAACAGAACTAAATGAAATAGAGAACAAAAAGCAATAGAAAAAAATTAACGTGACAAAGAACTGGTTCTTTGAAAAGATTAACAAAATTGACAAACCCTTGGCTAGGCTCACTAAGATAAAGAGAAGAAACTAATGAACAAAATCAGAAATGAAAAAGGAGAAGTTATCACGGACACCACAGAAATACAAAGGATCATCCAAGAATACTATGAAGGACTATATGCCACCAAATTCAATAACCTAGAAGAAATGGACAAGTTCTTAGAAACATATAGCCTTCCAAGGCTGAACCATGAAGAACTGGAAAATCTAAACAGACCGATCACCAGTAACGAAATTGAATCAGTCATCCAAAACCTTCCCAAAAGCAAAAGTCCGGGACCAGATGGCTTCACTAGTGAATTCTACCAAACCTTCAAAGAGGATCTAATACCAATCCTGCTCAAACTCTTCCAAAAAATTGAAGAAGAGACAGTACTCCCTAACTCATTTTATGAGGCCAACATTACCCTGATACCAAAACCTGGTAAGGACAACACAAAAAAGAAAACTACAGACCAATATCTCTGATGAATACAGATGCAAAAATCCTAAACAAAATTCTAGCAAATCGAATACAACAATGCATTAAAAAGATTATTCATCACGACCAAGTGGGGTTCATCCCCGGGGCACAAGGATGGTTCAACATCCACAAATCCATCAATGTGATACATCACATAAACAAAATAAAGGACAAAAATCATATGATTATATCAATTGATGCAGAAAAAGCATTTGACAAGATACAACATCCATTTATGATTAAAACACTTAATAAAATAGGTGTAGAAGGAAAATACCTTAACATAATAAAGGCCATATATGACAAGCCCTCAGCCAATCTCATCATTAATGGTGAAAAACTGAAGCCCTTTGCTCTACGTTCAGGAACACGACACAGCTGTCCCCTATCACCTCTGCTTTTCAACATAGTGTTGGCAGTTCTTGCCAGAGCAATCAGACAAGAGAAAGAAATAAAAGGCATCCAAATTGGGAATGAAGAAGTTATATTATCACTCTTTGCAGATGACATGATGCTATATATAGAACACCCTAAAGAAAAAAATATTATTTATAATAACTGTGAAATATGAGGTATAAAGTTTCTGAACAGATCTGGTCAAGATGGCAGAGTCAGTAAACACTGTGCTTACCTTCTCTCACAACCACATCAAAATTACAACTAAACTACAGAACAACCATCATGGAGAATCACCTGAAGTCTAGCTGAACCAAAGCCCTACAATAAGGACATACAGAAGAAGCCACCTCAAGACAGGTCAGAGAGGCAGATACACAAAATGAACTGGTCCCACACCTGTATGTGACCATTAAAAATCAGGAGGGATATCTCAGATGTGGAGCTGAGGGGCCCCAGCCCCACACCAGGCTCCCCAGCCCAGGTTCTCAGTGCCAGGGACAGAAGTACCCACAACTTATGGCTGTGAAGACCAGTGGAAATGGTGGCTGAGTGAAACAAGTGGCTGCAGTCCCAGGCATCCTTCTTAAAAGGCCTTTGCACGGATTTACTCACTGATGGATTTTCTCTCTCTGAGATCCAGCACTGAAACAGCAGGTTGAAAGTCTCCGGGGACATACAGGGAGGAACTGAATTGTCTGGCTTCAGAACAACTGTTGGAGGGGCACTGTTCTTAAGGATGAAGGAGTTGGTGGAAGCTATTGTTTCTTTATTGAGCCCTCCCCACTCCTACCATGCAGATGCAGGTGGCTGCCACATCTGACTCTCTATCAACCTCACTAACACCATTTTTTCACCCTGATTCCCTGAGATCCTGCCACACGCAACTTTCAGGCTCAACCTAGCTGCTCCCAGTGGCTTTTCCGTATAAACAGCCTGCCTTCACTCATGTTGTGGACTTTCCTAACATCTCTCAAAGGTTCACAAAACCCAAACAAGCAGCATCTGGCTTTATCATGTCCCATACCTATGGATGAGCTGCCCCAAGCCTAGTACTAGCAGCAGCCAGCATTGGTTTGCAGCTTGGCCTCTTGAGGCATCTCTAAGCCCACTGCAGATGGCAGCCATCTTTGGATTGCTTTGTGGTTCATGCATCGTGGCCCTGGGCAGGGCACAGGCTGTGGGTGACCTTGTTCAGTGGTGGGGCCTCTCCCAGGAGGTCCTGAAGTTGGAATGCCTGGTGGCCAGCTTCAGACACAGCTGGAGCATCACCAGACACCTCCTGAGATGACACACCCAAAAGGCACATGGGACAGGCACCAGCGCCTCCTGCTAAAGTGAATCCTGCTCTGTAGGGTCAATCCCTGCACAACAGCTCCTCCACTGTCTGAATAAGTTCGAGAATCAATCCCTTCCATTGATGTGCAAACAGCAGCCAAGGCTCAACGACAATAGGAGGGCATACACAACTCACACAAGGTAAAAACCCGGAGTACCCGGCTAGGTGACCACGGAGATTGCACCACTGAGCCCCACAACACACCTATTACATAAGGACACTCTCCTAAGACTGAGAGGCATAGCAGCCCTGTCTAATACATAAAAGCAAACACAGGGAGGCAGCTAAAATAGGGATACTAAGAAACCTGTCCCAAATTGAAAAAAACAAAACAAAGCTCCAGAGAGAGACCTAAGTAAAATAAAATAAAGACAAGCAATCTACCGAACACAGAGTTCAAAACACTAGTTATAAGGATGTTCAATGATCTCAGGGAAAACTTCAATAAAGATATAGGAAACGTAATAATGGAGATAGAAAACAGAAAAAGAACCAGTCAGAAATAAAGAATACAATAACTGAAATGAAATATACAATAGAAGGAATCAACAGTAGATTAGATGAAGCACAGGATTGAATCAGCCATTCAGAAGATAAGGCAGCAGAGAACATCCAATCAGCACAGCAAAAAAAAAAGAAAAAGAAAAGAAAAAAGAATCCAAAAAAATGAGGAAATGAGGACAGTTTAAGGAGCCTCTGGAACAACATCAAGCATACCAATATTTGCATCATAGGAGTACCAGAAGGAGAAGAGAGACAGCAAGGACTTAAAAAAACCTATTTAAAGAAATAATGATGGAAAACTTCCCTAACTTGAAGAAGAAAATAGATATACAAGTCCAGGAAGCATAAAGAATCCCAAACAAGATGAACCCAAAGAGGCCAACACCAAAATACATCATAATTAAAATGCCAAACGTTAAAGACAAAAAGAGAATCTTAAAAGCAGCAAAAGAAAAGCAGTTTGTTACCTACAAGGAACAAGCTGATTTCTCAACAGAAACTTTGCAGACCAGAAGAGATTGGCACAAAATATTCAAAGTGATGAAAAGTAAGGACCTACAACCAAGATTGCTCTCTATTCAGCAAAGAATAGAAGGACAGATAAAGAGCTTCCTAAACAATAAAGAGCTAAAGGAGTTCATTAACATCAAACCAATATTACAAGGAATCTTAGAGCGGCTTCTGGAAGGCTAAAAAAAAATAAAAATAGGGCCCGACCCGGTGGCTCAGGTGGTTAGAGCTCCATGCTCCTAACTCTGAAGGCTGCTGGTTTGATTCCCACATGGGCCAGTGGGCTCTCAACCACAAGGTTGCCAGTTCAATTCCTCTAGTCCCGCAAGGGATGGTGGGCTCTGCCCCCTGCAATTAAAATTGAACACGGCACCTTGAGCTGAGCTGCCTCCCTGATGGCTCAGTTGGTTGGAGAGCGGGCTCTCAACCACAAGGTTGCCAGTTCAATTCCTCTAGTCCCGCAAGGGATGGTGGGCAGCGCCCCCTGCAACTAAAATTGAACATGGCACCTTGAGCTGAGCTGCTGCTGAGCTCCCAGATGGCTCAGTTGGTTGGAGCGCATCCTCTCAACCACAAGGTTGCCGGTCGACTCCCAGAAGGGATGGTGGGCTGTGCCCCCGCGACTAACAACGGCAACTGGACCTGGAGCTGAGCTGCGCCCTCCACAACTAAGACTGAAAGGACAACAACTTGAAGCTGAACAGCACCCTCCACAACTGAGACTGAAAGAACAACAACTTGACTTGGAAAAAGGCCTGGAAGTACACATTGTTCCCCAATAAAGTCCTGTTCCTCTTCCCCAATAAAAAATAAAAAATAAAATAAATAAAAATAAAAAATGTGAATAATAAAATGGCAATAACTACATATCTATCAATAATTACTTTTAATGTAAATGGATTAAATGCTCCACTCAAAAGCTAGGGGTGATGAATAGATAAGAAAAAAATACCCTTGCATATGCTACTTATAAGAGACTCACTTCAGATCAAAAGACACACAGAGACTGAAAGTGAAGGGATGGGAGAAGATATTTCATGAATATGTAAACAAACAAAAACCTGGGATAGCAATACTTATACCAGACAAAGTAGACTTTAAAACAAAGACTATGAGAAGAGACAAAGAAGGACCTAGTAATCCCACTTCAGGGTATTTATCTGAAGAAACCCAAAGTGCTACTTTGAGGGGACTTGCTCATCCATGTATTCATTGCAGCATTACTTACAATAACCAAGATATGAAGGCAACCTGGACGTCCCTAAATGGATGAATGGATAAAAAAGAGGTGGTACATATACACAATGGAATATTACTCAGCTGTAAAAATGAATGAAATATTGCCATGTGTGACTACATGAATGGACCTAGAGGGTATTGTGCTGAGTGTAGTAAGTGAGACAGTGAAAGACGAATGTGATATGATTTCACTTATAAGTGGAATCAAAATAATAAAATAAATAAGCAAACAAATAAAACAGAAACAAGCTTATAAACACAGAGAACATTTTGATGGTTGCCAGATGAGAGGGGAATTGGGGTTGGGTGAAAAAGGGGAAGAGATTCAGAAGTTCAAATTAGTTGTTACACTGTAGTCATGGGAATGTAAGGTATAGCATAAGAAATATAATCAATAATGTTGTAATAACTTTGTATGGTGTCAGATGGGTACTAGATCTATTAGTGTGATAGATGGCAGGCAGGTTAGGGCCAGAGTTAAAAAGGTGGAGGGATTAAGAAATACAAGTTGGTAGTTACAAATAGCTATGGGGATATAAACTAAAGTATAGGGAATATAATCAATAATATGATAATAACTATGTATAGTGCCAGGTGGGTAGTAGACTAGTCAGGGGCATCACTTCTTAAATTATATAAATGTCTAATTTGAATGTCTAACTATGCTGTACACCTGAAACTAATACAAAATAATATTAAATGTCAATTCTAATTGAAAAATTTTCAAAAGGATGGGGAGATAAAAAAGAATAAGGGGTTCAAATTTCCAGGTATAAAACTAATTAGTCTTGGGGATATAATATACAGCATAAGAAATATAGTAAATAATATTGAGATAGCATAGTACAGTGTTCGATTGTTGTTGGATTTATCATGGTGATCACTTCTTTAGCATAAGGAATATAATCAAAATATGGTAATAACTATGTATAGTGCTAGGTGGGTACTATTGAATAACTATGATATGCATCTGAAATTAATATAATATTGTATGTTAGCTATATTTTAATTAAAATCTTTTAAAAAATAAAAAAATAAATGTGCTTGTAATATAATACAAGTAAGTCATGAGGATGTAACGTACAGCGTAGGGAATATAGTCCATAATATTGTGATAGCATCGTACAATGTCAGATGGCTATTAGACTTACCATCATGATCAGTTCTTTAGGTATTTAAGTGTTGAACAACTATTTTATATACCTGAAAATAATGTAATATTGTATGTTAGATATATTTTAATAAAAAACTTTACATTTTTATATATGAGGAAAAACACAAAATTTAAAAATATATGGTTATAAATAGCAAAAAAGTAATCATGGGGACATAAAGTATAGCTTAAGGAATATAGTCGAAAATATTATAATTACTATGTATGGTGTCAGATGGGAACAAGATTTATCAGGGTGAACACTTCATAAATTACATAAATGTCTAATCACTACATTGCACATTTGAAACTAATATAATATTGTATGTCAATTGTAATCGAAAAATAAAAACATTATTTAAAAAAAATTACCAACATTCTCATCATAGGGGTACCAGAGGGAGAAGAGAGAGAGAAAGAGCAAGGAATAAAAAACCTATCTGAAGAAATAGTGACAGAAAACTTCCTTAACCGGGTGAAGAAATTAGATATACAAGCCTGGGAAGCGCAGAGTCCCAAACAAGACAAACTCAAAGAGGCCAACACCAAGACACACCATAAAAGTTTAAGGACAAGAAAAGAATCTTAAAAGCAGCAAGAAAAAGGCAGTGAGTTACATACAAGGGAGCTTCCATAAGACTGTCAATTGCTTTCTTAACACAAACTTTGCAGGGCAGAAGGGATTGGCACAAAATATTCAAAGTGATGAAAAGCAAGGACCTACTACACCAAGATTACTCTACCCAGCAAAGCTATCATTTAGAATCGAAGGACAGATAAAGAGCTTCCCAGACAAGAAAAAGCTAAAGGAGTTCATCAACACCAAGCCAGAATTATAAGGAATCTTAGAGGGACTTCTTTAAGAAATGGGTTAAATGCTCCAAGCAAAAATTGGCTGAATGGATAAAAAAGCGAGACTGTTACATATGTTGCCTACAAGAGGCTCACTTCAGATGAAAAGGACACACACAGACTGAAAGTAAAGAGATGGGAAAAAGATATTTCATGAAAATGGAAACAAACAAACAAAAACCTCAGGTAGCAATACTTATACCAGACACAATAGACTTTAAAACAAAGGCTATAACAAGAGACAAAATGGGACCCTGTAATCCCACTTCAGGACATTTATCCAAAGAAACCCAAAATGCTAGTTTGAGGGGATGTGTGCATCCAAATGTTCATTGCAGCGTTGTTTACAATGGCCAAGATGTGGAGGCAGCCTGTGTGTCTGCCAATGGATGAATGGATAAAGGGGAGGTGGTACGTACAATGACTGACAATTAAGTTCTTGAACTCATCCTAGAAAAAGTACTACATATCTCATTGCTGAATATCACTAAGGTCACCTTTGAAGTACTCCCCTTAGGAAGCTATGAACTGATGCCAGGGTCTAGTCCACCCTTCAAAGCAATTTTGGAACTCTTTTTCTGGAACGGCCATCAAAGCTGTTGTTGTATTACCCTTGATGTCATGAACGTCATCAAAATGTCTTCCTTTCAATATTTCCTTGATCTTTGGATAAAGAAAGAAGTCACTGAGGACTAGATCAGATGATTAGGGAGGGTATTCCAATACAGTTATTTGTTTACTGGCTAAAAACTCCCTCACAGACAGTGCCGTGTGTGCTGGTACAGTGTCATGATGCAAGAGCCATGAATTGTTGGCAAAAAGTTCAGGTTGTCTTACTTTTTCATGCAGCATTTGCAGCACTTCCAAATAGTAATCTTGGTTAACTGTTTGTTCAGTTGGTGTAAATACATGATGAATAACCCCTCTGATATCAAAAAAGGTTCAAAACATTGTTGCAACAAGTTCATGAACTTAATTCTCAGAGCTTCGTATACATATTGCTCAGCAAGGGAAGGGAGTGGGTTCTCACCATCTGCCGTGCCATAAATGGAACTGGAATGTATTGTGCTCAGTAGAGTACATCACACAGAGAAAGATAGATGCAAAATGATTTCGCTTATATGTGGAATCCAACGAAAAAAATAAACAAAGCAGAAACAAACTCATAGATACAGAGAACATTTTGATGGTTGCCAGACAGGAGGTTCTTTGGGCATGGATCAAAAAGGAGAAGGGATTAAGAAGTACAAATTGATTGTTATACAGTAGTCATGGGTATGTAAGGCACAGCATAAGGAATATAGTCAATAATATCGTAATAGCTATGCATGGTGTCAAAGGGGCACTAGGTTTATTGGGGTGGAAGAGGGGGTTGGGGCAGGTTGAAAGAGGTGAAGGAATTAAGAAGTACAAATTGGTAGTTATAAAATAGTGATGCGGATGTGAAGTAAAGCATAAAAAATATAATCAATAATATGGTCATACCTATGTACGAGGTGTGATCAAAAGATATGGTGAATGTTTAAATATAGAAAAGTTTATTACAGGAAAAGACACATTGCATTAATCCTCCTCAAAATACTCCCCCTTGCTTCAAGCACAATTATTCTATTGTTTTTGCCACTTTCTGAAGCATTTCTGGAAGTCCTCTTTTGTGAATGTCTTTATTTCATCCTCCATCATGACAACACTCCATGCACACATCACTTCTGGTATATGGCAATTTCTGTCAAATAAGAACATTACAGTGTGTCCTCATCCACCTTTTTCACTGGATCTGGCATCATGTGATTTCTGGTTCTTCCCCAAAGTGAAAACGACCATGAAAGGAAAAAGTTTAGAATCAATTCAGGACATCAAGGCAGCCACAACAGTGCAACTAAAGACACAAAAGACTTCCAGAACTGCTTCAGAAAGTGGTAAGGACTATGGGATAAGAGTGTTTGAAGCGAGGGGGAGTATTTTGAGGGGGATTAATGGCAATGTGTCTTTTACTGTAACAATTTTTTTTTTTTAATTTAGACATTCACTGTATCTTTAGATCACATCTCATATAGTGCAAGGACTACTAGACTACTCAGGGGGATTACTTCTTAAATTATACAAATGTTTATACACTATACTGTACACCTAAAATTAATACTGAATGTCAACTACAACTGAAAAGTTAAAAAAGGGGGGAAAGGTGAAGGAGAATAAAAGGTTCAAATTTCCAGGTACAAATAAGTTATGGGGTTGTAATGTACAGCATAGAGAATATAGCCAATAATATTGTAATAGCATAGTATGTTGTCAGATGGTTGCTGTACTTATCATGGTGATCACTTCTTTAGGTGTATAAATGTTGAATGACTATGGTGTACACCTGAAACTAATATAATATTGTATGTTAGCTATATGTTAATAAATATCTTTTTAAAAGTATCTATGAATAAACATAACAGCTATTAATATATAAGATCTTTGTAGAGAAAATTATAATGCTTATCAAAAGACTTGGAGAACACCTAAATAATCAGAGAAATAGATCATATTCATAGATTGGAACAGTGCATTTTCCTTGAATTAACCTGTGAATTCAACATAACTCCAATCCAATTCCTGAGAAAGATTATCATGTATTTTGTCAAGCTGGTTCTAGAACTTATGGAAAAGCAATGAGCTAAGAATAATCAAGACAATTTTGAAAAAGAATTGGGTAGTGGAAATATAGAGGAAATAAGGTATCTCTAATTGTCTACAGTAATTAAGACAATGTGGTTTAGCTTAGGGAAAGAAAAATAGACCACTACAAAAAACTGAAGAGAACAGAAATAGTTCCTTACAGTTATAGAAATAATATTTGATAGGATTAAAATTAAAGATAAGAGAGTAAAGGATAGTCTAATGAATAAAACCCATGATGGAACAATTGATTATCTGTGTGAAAAAAACTGAAAATAGATCTCTACCTCATTCAAGTCCCTAAAATTAATTTCAGATGGATCAAGACATAAAAGTAAAAATAAATCTTTAAAGCTTTTAGAAGGAAATATCTTTATGAAATATTTCAAAAACACTAAGTTCAACCCATACAAGAAAAGATTGATAAATTTGAGTGCATTAAAATCTCAAACACTATTAATTGGTACAGAGTTTCAGTTTCAGATGAGAAAGTTCTGCAGGTAGATCTGGGTGATGGTTGCACAACCACATGAATGTGCTTAATGACATAGAAATAACTGTAGACTTAAAAATGGTTAAAATTGTAAATTTTATGTATACTTTATCACAACTTTTTAAAAAGTCTCAAACACTATTATGAAATAAAAAGTTATAAGCTGGAAGAAAATATTTTCACAAATGTTCACAATATACAAGCTATACAAATAAACATAAAAACACAAATAAGGAAATAAAAGAATGAGCAAGGTAAATGAACAAGCAATCCACTGAAGAGAATTTCCAAATGGTCAATAAGCATATAAACAGATGCTCATGTTTACTAGTCATCAGGGAAGATTTAGGCTTCAGTAAGATGCCATTTCATACCCAACATATTTGCAAAAATTATGTCTGACAACACTGAATGCTGGCATGAATATAAATAATGCCAACTTTCATCACTGTTGGTGGGAGTGTCCACCGATATCAACCATTTCGGTGGTCACTCTGGCCGTATCTTCTGAAATTCAAGATTGCCAAACGCTTATGACTAAAATTCTATTACTTGGTGGACACCTTGGAGAAACTCTTGCACGTCTGACCAGCACAAAGCAATGACTGGCATTGCAAAAAATAAAAAATATAGTAATTTATTGTCCACCAATAGAAATATAAATAAATAAATTATAACTTAGTCATTCAATGAAATACACCACAGCAATAAACAAACCAGAACTTGATGTGTTAGTGTGACATATCTTATTAAAAAGTTTAATAATGAAAGCAAACCTCAGAAGGATACATACTACTTAATCCCTTTAAATAATTGTTTAAGTAAGTAAAACCACACAATGTATTGTGTAGAGATTCTTATAGGTGTAATAAAAGCATAAAGACATTGAAGGGAATGGTGAATACCAAAGCTAGTTGAGGGGCTACCTCCAGAGTGGAGGGAGGTGAACATGATCAGAGTATGGTACACAGGGGCTTCAACCATCCTGGTAATACCTATTTCTTAAAACAGATAGTTGGTAAACAGCAATTCATTATAATAATCTCCCTGCCTTGTGTATATCTAAACTATAACTTTAAAATTTTAAATATATTGCAGAGGTTGATATATCTTAAAACAAGGGAGGCTGTACAGGGTTTTATGGGCTACTGTGCAAATGCCTCGCTTATGTTAAAAGTGGGTTTCCTAAAGAGAAGAAAGCTGGAGGTATCACACTTCCAGACTTCAATTTGTACTATGAAGTGACAATAATCAAAACAACACGCTATTGGCAGAAAAACAGACAACACAGATCAATACAACAGAACTGAGAACCCAAAAATAAACCCACATATATATGAACAGATAATTTTTGACAAAGGAGCCAAAAACACACAATGGAGAAAAGACAGCCTCTTCAATAAATGGTGCTGGGAAAATTGAAAAGCCACATGCAAAAGAATGAAACTAGATTGCTGTCTGTCACAATATACCAAAATTAACTCAAAATGGATCAAAGACCTAAACATTAGACCTGAAACAATAAATTGCATAGAAAAAAGCATAGGTATTAAACTTATGGACCTTGGATTCAGAGAGGATTTTATGAATTTGACCTCAAAGACAAGGGAAGTAAAAGCAAAAAAAATATGAATGGGGCTATAGCAAACTAAAAAGCTTCTTCACAGCAAAAGAAACCATCAACAAAACAGAGGCAACCAACAAAATGGGAGAGGATGTTTGCAAGCAACACCTCCGATAAGAGGCTAATATCCAAAATGTATAAACTCATAACTCAACAACAAAAAAACAAACAATCCAATTAAAAAATGGGCAGAGCACTTGAACAAACGCTTCTCCCAAGAAGACATATAAACAGCCAACAGATATATGAAAAGATGCTCAACTTCACTAGCTATTAGGGAAATGCAAATCAAAACCACTATGAGATACCACCTCACACCTGTTAGAATGGCTATTATCAACAAGGCATGTAACAAGTGTTGGGGAGACTGTGGAGAAAAAGGAACCCTCATACGCTGCTGGTGGGAATGTAAATGGTACAGCCACTATAGAAAACAGTATGGAGGTTCCTCAAAACATTAAGAATAGAATTACTATATGACCCAGCAATCCCTCTTCTGGGGATCTACCCCCAAAATCTGAAAACATTTAGCTGTAAAGATATATCCACCCTTGTGTTCATTGCAGCGTTATTCATAGTAGCCAAGACATGGAAAACACCAAAGTGTCCTTCAATAGATGATTGGATAAAGAAGATGTGGTACATATAAGGTGTGATTGAAAAATACGGTGAATGTTTAAATTTTAAAAATTTATTATAGTAAAAGACACATTGCCATTATTCTCCCTCAAAGAACTCCCCCTCGCTTTGAACACACTAATCCCATCATTCTTGCCATTTTCTGACCAATTCTGGAAGTCCTCTTTCATGAGTGTCTTCAGTTGCGCTGTCATGGCTGTCTTCATGTTCTGAATCGATTTACCTTTCATGGTCATTTTGACTTTGGGGTGGGGAAGAGCCAGAAGTCACACGGTGCCAGATACTGTGGATAAGGTGGATGAGAACACACCATAATGTTTTTATTTGACAGAAATTGCCATACCAGAAGTGATTTGTGACACAGAGTGTTGTCATGATGGAAGATGAAGTAAAGCCATGAAAGAGGACTTCCAGAACTGCTTCACAAAGTGGCAAGAATGATGGGGTAAGTGTGTTCGAAGCAAGGGGAGTTCTTTGAGGGAGAATAATGGCAGTGTGTCTTTTACTGCAATGAATTTTTTAAATTTAAATATTCACTGTATTTTTCAATCACACCTGTATTTTTCCATACACAATGGAATATTACTTGGCCATAAGAAAAGATGAAATACTGCCATTTGCATCAACATGGATGGATCTTGAGATTATCATGGTAAGTGAAATAAGTCAGATGGAAAAAGTCGAGAACCATATGACTTCACCCATAGGTGGGATATAAAACTGGAAGCAACAAACAAACAAGAGAAACACAGACAGCAACAAAAACTCATAGACACAGACAACAGTTTAGTGGTTACCAGAGGGTAAGGGGAGAGGGGAATAATAGAGGAAGGTAAGGGGGCTCAAATATATGGTGATGGAAGGAGAACTGACTGGTGATGGGTGGTGAACACACAATGTGATATATACATGATGTGCTAAAGAATTGTACACTTGAAACCTATATAAGTTTACTAACCAATGTGACCCCAATAAGTTTAATACAAATTTTTTAAAATTGTTTTTTTTCTCCCCTTTCTGGGCTTAGAGATGCCTGGTGAATACCAAGCATTCTTCCTGTGTATCCAGGTCCCCTGTCTCCCTGGGTATATTCTTGGTAGACCCCAATGAGTACTCAAGCCAAAAAATGGAAAGATGTTTAGCATCTAGCCCTGGGCACCAACGGCGAGATCTGTTATGTTCCTATAGCGAGCCAGCAGAAGTAAAGGCTGGGAGCAAATAGATCTGAATTTAGTTCTACAGTAGACATTATTGTAGATTAACTATTCTGACCAGAAGGAACACAGGACTTTTGGTGTTTACATCAGCTATGCAAATAAAAGCAATTTTCCAACTTCACTGCAGAGTTCCCACAGGCAAAACCTGCATGGCCTTATATTTCCCCTCCACACCACATCAATGCACCTATCTTTCACCAGCCATTACAGAGGAGAAATGTCATCATAAATCAGTGGGGCATTTTATTTGTCTCTTGATGATAAGATGTCAGTACAAGGTCTGCTTCTGAAATCTACCATTCCATCAGCCCTCTGCTCCTTCTGAGGAAGAGCATAGAGAGATTATAGAGTCGCCAGAGGAAATGAACAGTGGCCAGTGATGAGAGTAGCTGTCCCTGAAACTGCCAAACCATCCCCTGAAGGTTGCTGCTAGAAGTGTGCAGCGCTTCCATCAGCTTCAACCCCAGACTAAACCAACATCATTTAGAAATAAACTTCAGACACTGCTCTCTGGTTTCCTTACCATCCTGACTTTAATACCAAAAACAGGCAAATCTACCATATTTTGGCAAAACACCTCATAATTAACTGAAGCCTAAGTCTTGAGAAAGATAGCTTGGCTGGTTTGTCCTTCAGTGCTGATTGCAGGAGCCCTTTGTTGGGGGTTGGGCTGCCATCCTGCCTTAGATGCATCCCAGTGCATGTGGAATCTCTCTCCCAGGCCTGGCTTCTGCTCTGATGTTATTGTGGCCTATAAAAAGTAGTATCTCACAGCGATTACTGCAAGTTTGTGTTAATACGAGTCTTGTCACTTTTTGTTTCAGGGCAGCCCTAACTAATAGATGAAGGAGTGGGAGTGTGATGGTCCAAGTGAGAGAGAAAGAGTTGGAGGGTTGCAGGGGAGTAGGGAGGGATCCCAAGCAGCTCCTCTATTGCTGTGCGTGCAGGAGGCAGAAGGGATTGTAGGACAGAGTGGCCAGCCCCCCTCCAGGCCCCCACCCCCCACTCCCACCTCTCTCTCTCACACACACACCTTTTTATGTCCTAGTGGATATGAGCATGGGCTCTGGCACCACACTGCTTGGATTTGGATCCTGGCTATGCCACTTACTAGCTTGATGACCTTGGCCAAGTTATTAAGCCTCAGTTTCCTTCTTCCCCCAAAACAGCATTACTAGACATTTTGGCACAAGCCTCATGCCATTGCCAGGAGGATGAAATGAGTTAATACGAGTTACATCTCTAATATTGACATAGAGTACATCTTATATCTGTGTTTCATCAATCAAACTGTAAGATTTCCCATTCTCCATCCTCTCCCCACTCATCCTGCCTCAACCCAGTCCCAGGAAAATTCCTGAAGAGCCAGGTGCCTTCAGTCTGCTCCACCCACCTCTTCATTGGGCTGAGAGAAAAGCAGTGGGCCAGGGTACCAACAACCCCCACCTCATCAGCCCAACTTTGGAACAATTGTGACCTGTGCCAGTGGGGGAAGTTTCAAGGTTAAGGACCCCCTTGCTTCAGTCATCAAGTGTTTCTGTATCTTGCTTAGGGTCACTGAGTATGAGGGGGCACGTGGCAACTCTTGACCACCATTAGTTAAACTGTCCTCTCTGGTTCTAGTAGACCACATTTGGGAGAGCTTGGTAGAATCTGGCCTGTTCTCTCTTACTGGAAACAGGTGGAGACTGTAGAAATGGCAATGTCCCATGCTCTATCTCTGCCTGTACCGTTTGCTCCATTCCCCAGAAATATTGCTAATGTTTGTTAAATGATTAATATGTGCCTGGCCCCGTGCTAAACACTAAACATCTATATTATCTCTTTAATCCTCCCAAGAGCCCTATGAAGTAGGTACTAATACTAGACCCATTTTACAAGAGAGGTTAAATACGGATTAGGGAGTTTAAGTGGTATAACAGGTCTTATCTCCCCTTAGATGCTTCACATTTAGCCTGGAGCTGGCTTGAACATGTTGTCCTTCATTTGTTCTGCTGGCCTCTCTGGTAGGGGTAGGAGCTGTGAGGGAGGGTGTGGCTCTTCTCCTTTTTCATTTGTCTTGGTTTCTTGAAAACACATAAAATGCAGTGTTTGTCAATTATAATTCTAAATATATTTTATCTAAAATATTTTTATTTAAAAAAATTCTTAGCACTGGCCTGAGTATATATAGTAAGTGGTTTAAAATGTTAGATATTATTATTATACAATATTTATTGACTATACTGTATTAGGCCCTGGGAGTGGGCCAAGAATATAGGACAAAATTCCTGTCCTCCAAGTGCTTACTTTCTAGTGTGGGGTTGAGTGAAATGGGAAAAAGATACTTGTACCAGACTAAATTGCAAATGCATCCAAAACTGTTAAAGGAGAGCAGCAGAAGGAGAGCGACTCCTGGGCTGAATTCATGCAAGAGATTTTTGGAGGTGGGGAAAGCATAGGAATTTCAGAGAGAATGGAGATTTTCTAGGACAGTATGAGAGATAAAAAGGCACTTCCCATCAGGGGCTTCCATTCTCAGAACCGCAGCAAGACAAGGCTGGGAATGGGGAGGGTCTCATGGACAGAACTTACCGCCGTGATCAGAGTTATCATGGTGTGCTCTGGCAATGACGGGGAGGTAGTGTATTGCTTGGCCAGGGAGCAGGGCCCTGGAGTCAGTCTACCCAGTTTACCAATATACTTATCAGCTATAGTTCACCATGTAGGTGCATCTTATTTATTTAACCATTAACTTTTACTGGGCTTTTAGTTTGTTTCTCAATTTTCCACTATTATAAATAATGCAGCAAGGCAGAGAGGCAATAGACATGGACTTGACTGTCAGAGAGGCCTGGGTTTGAGTTCTTTCTCTGCCATTTACTGTGGTGTGGCCACAGGCAAATTAATTAATCTCTCCAAGCCTCAGTTTCACTATCTATGAAATTAGAACAATAATGCTACCCAATTCATTGAGGTATTGTAAATGTCCAGGGAAACCACATTTAAGATAAAACAATTATCTATATATGTTTGACTGTTTAGTAGGTGGTTATTAAGTGCCAGGCTTTATTCTAAGTGCATAATATTTTAATGAATATGGTTCTCATGACTGCCTTATTAAGAAGATACTGTTACTAACATCCTCGTGTTCAATGTAAGAGACAACTGAAGAAACTCTCTGAGGTCACTAGCCATAATGAGGATGGAATTTAATGTGGGTATCAAGTCCCAGAGCCCTTACACTCAGTAACTGCTAGTTGTTATTGTGTTGTTATTATCATGCTACTGTTGGTGTTTTGACAGGGTCTTTTGAAGGCTGAGGGAGTCTCTAAGCCACTTGTAGTTTTTTAAGCTCCTAGTAGAAATGAGAAAAGGTCAAAACAAGGTTTTTTAAAATGTAGTGTATTTCAAATGTTTGTGTTTAACAAACCCATACTAGTACATGTTTGTTTAAAAAATACAAAGAAATGTAATGCCTTCAGAAACTATAGACATAAGAGATAAGCCCTGGGCCAAGTTTCCATGGAGGTTGCTCTGAAGCTCCTGGATGTTCCCACTCTCCAGGATCTTACCCAGACAATCAGCCTTGGGGCCAGGGGCTGGAATGAGCATTGGGAAGCTTGTCTTAGAGTTAGAGGAAATGAGGCATCCCAGTTGACAGACTTCTTTCTGTAAGGCTGGTTAGGGGGAAAGTGCATAAAAGTGACTGGTGGGGACTTGGCATGGAAAGTAACTACTGAACATTCATTGTGAAATATTGACACTATATGATCCTGGAAATAATGCCACCCATTTAATTACAAATGCACACTTCTATAGCTGGCTGCTATGTTAGATTCCAAGTAGATCTTTTAAATTTTGTGAACAGGTGCCATCATATTTTTTCTTAGGTTCCAATGTTAAAATCACTACCACCACCTTCCCCTGCCCTTCAAATGAGAATATAGGATAGAATTCCATAAGTATTCATTAGGTAAATCCTATATTCAAAATCCTGTGGTTGGGGCTGTAACAACAGCAGTGACATTAACAACAGCCATTGACTGAGCACATACTCTGCGCCAACACATAACACCCTTATGAGGTCAGTGTGTTATCACCATTTTACAGACTAGAAAAGTGAGGCTTACAGAGCAAGTCTATCAGATTCTAGGTCAGTTGGCTTATTGCTGGGACTTTGTTACTATTGAAAGTTTTAAGTTTAAGTGACAGGTCAGACTGTGCCTTCATAATTAACTTTTGTCATCTAAAAAGTTTTTTAAAAACCTGTGAAATATGAGAATTGGACTAGATTACTTCTAAATTCTCTTGAAAATTCTAATTTCCTCTCTATCAGAGACCTAGACATTTCATATAAACTGGAAATTTGTCTTTCAAATTATACTTTCCTTTGGGCTTCTATGTTTTAAAACTTAGAGGCTTTTAACTTACATAGATAAAAAAAAAATGTGTATGTCTTGATAAATGAACAAAATGAACACCCCACAGATAACCAGAACCTAAAACAGAACCATAAGCTTCTATTTTAATTTCATAGATATATTACCATTAACTAATTCATTCATTTAACTAACATTCATTGAGCATCTACATTGTGCTAAAAAGTGATACACTCAAGACAATGAGAAGGGACACCACAGACTAGGAGCATATATTGACAAAAGATATATTTGATAAAGGACTGGCATCCAAAATAATAAAGAACACTTAAAATTCAACAATTAGAAAGCAAACAACTTGATTAAAAAATGGGCCAAAGGCCTTAAGAGACACCTTACCAAAAAAGATGTACAGACTGTAAGTGAGCATATGAAAAGATGCTCCACACCATATGTCATCATGGAAATGCAAATTCAAACAATGAGATACCACAACACACCTACTAGAATGGCCAAAACCCAAAACACTGACAACACCAAAAGCTGGTGAGAATGTGGAGCAATAAGAACTCTCATTCACTGCCACTGGGGCTGCAAATGGTACAGTCACTATGGAAGACAGTTTGGCGATTTCTTACAAAACTAAGCATACTCTTAACCATACAATCCAGCAGTTGTGCTCCTTGGCATTGAAAACTTATATCCACACAAAAATCTGCACACAGATATTTATAGCAGCTTTATTCATAATTGGCAAAAGTTGGAAGCAACCAAGTTGTCCTTCAGTAGGTGAACGGATAAATAAACTGTGATATATTCAGACAATGGATTATTCAGCACTAAAAAGATATGAGCTATAAAGCCATGAACAGACATGGAGGGAACTTAAATGTATATTACTAAGTGACAGAAACCATACTGAAAGTGCTACACAGTGTATGATTCCAACTATGTGACATTCCAGAAAAGGCAAAACTATGGAGACAGTAAAACGATCAGTGGTTGTCAGGGGTTGGTAGGAGGGAGGGATGAATAGGCAGAGCACAGAGGATTTTTAGGGCAGTGAAACTACTCTATATGATGCTATAATGAAGGATGCATGTCATAAATTGGTCCAAACCCATAAAATATACATTACCAACATTGTACTCTAATCTAAAGTATGGACTTTGGATAATAATGATGTGTCAATGTAGGTTCAATAGCAGCAAATGTACCCCTCTGCAGGAGGATATTGGTAATAAGGAAGGTTTGGGGCAGGGGGTATATGGAACTCTCTGTACTTCCTGCTCAGTTTTGCTGTGAACCTAAGACTATTCTAAAAATTAGTCTATTTTAAAAAAATGATACAGAGTGGAAATTGACATTAGGAGACTCTAGTCTTATCACTCTTAGATCCAAGAAAAATTATTCAATCCTTTCTGGAAAATGAAGAAATAAGACTTGATAAAATCACATGCTCATTTTAGCTCTAGATCTTGCGTAATAAAATTATATTCAGGAAATTTAATACTTCCACAAAACATCTTGTCCTTCCCAAACTGAATCCTCTTTATATTTTATTTTCCCATGTGACTAGGTCAAGAAAAATTAATCAAACTATAATAATGTCTAAAATCTTTCTACAGTTTTTGATAGCACACGAAGCACAGACTTGAAACAAAATTGTGAAGGAAGCAAACAGCCCTTTGTTTCTCGGCAGCTTCCCTTTTGTCTCTGCCTTTGCTTACATCATTTCTGTCTTGGGGGAGCCTAGGACCCTTGGACTCTTCTCTTCTCCTTTCTAGAAACCTGCAGTCAGGAAGGATCTCTGTGGTTCGCCCTGACCCACCTGCTTTTTTCAGTCTTGGGAATCAAAATGGCTCCTTCAGGTATGCCCTGAGGTGCTCAGACCCAGCTCCGTAATGGCACCACAGGTTCAGTCATTCGTTTCCATGCCTGGCTCCCTAACTGGACTTCTTGACAACAAGAATCACATCTTACTCTGAGTACAGGCTCAGTTTACAGTTCTAAATAGGGTAATTTCACCTCAAAGTGTCCATAAAACCTGCTTTGTTAGCTTGTACCTGTTTGGAGTGTATTTGGCCCTCATTATTCATGATTCTGTAGTTTTTATTATTTTTATTGGAAGGAAGACTTTTTTTTAAAGGTTTATTGAATTTTTTTTTTTAATTGGGGAATATTGGGGAACTGTGTTTTTTCAGGACCCACCAGTCGTTGTCCTTCAATCTAGTTGTGGAGAGCGCAGCCCACCATCCCATGTGGGAATTGAACTGGCAACCTTGTTGTTGAGAGCTCGCACTCGAACCAACTGAGCCATCTGGCCACCCCACGATTCTGTATTTTTCAAATTTTCTACTCACTAAACATTATTTGCAACCTCACCAGTGCTTTTGCGGTCATTCAGGGAGAGGTGCAGAGCAGCAAAAAAATTGTTACCGAAGTACACCTTCTCAGCTGAGGTCAAGCAAGCCAACCTCTGCCTTTTTGTTTCAGATCTCGTATTGCAAACGTGTCCTTTTTGTGGTATATTTTGTGCCACTTTTTTTTTTATGTTTTTGTTGGCTTTTTGTTGGTGATTTTGCTGTTTAAAAGGATGCTCAAGTACAATGCTGAAGTTCTTGCTGTCTAGTGTTCCTCAGCGCAAGAAGCCTGTGATGAGCCTTATGGAGAAAAGATGTGCATTTAGATGAGCTTCAGTCGGGCACGAGTTCTTGTGCTCTTGGCCGTGACTTCAGTGTTAATGAATCAACAGTGTGTACTCAATAAGGCATCCTTAAGCTCAAACACACACGAAATAAGGTTAGGTGTTGAGCAGCTGATGAAAATGTTGTGAACAGAGACTGGCAGGAACCTAACCCTGCATTTGTCCTAGGAGTCACAGTTCATGATTTCTGTGGTGACCTTACATGAAGAACATAACTACTACGAATAATGAGAATTAATTGTATTTGCACTTTTATAAGGAGAAAAGGCCTGACTCTATTTTCAGGAATCCGCTGACCATCACAAACAAGTGGGTTTATTCACTCAACAAACAAGGTGGAGAGAGTGGCTAGTCCCAGGGTCCCTAAACTCATGCTCCTCTTCTGAGCACACACAGTTTAAAACATTCTGCTCAATAGTTGTGGAACATTTTCCAGAAAAGTAAAAAGAGCAACCAGTTGCTTTACTGCGTTCCAGCCTATAATTTTAATGTGGGAAATCTAAACTTCACAAAAAGTAAAAGCCAATTGTTTTGAACACTTACCTTATTAGAAACATCATTAATAATTGTTTTTTTAAATTTATTGGGGTGACAGTTGTTAGTAAAATTAAGTAGATTTCAGGTGTACAATTCTGTATTACATCATCTATAAATCCCATTGTGTGTTCACCACCCAGAGTCAGTTCTCCTTCCATCACCATATATTTGACCCCCCTTACCCTCATCTCCCACTCCCCACCCCCCCTTACCCTCTGGTAACTACTAAACTATTGTCTGTGTCTATGAGTTTTTGTTTCTCATTTGTTTGTCTTATTCTTTTGTTGTTTTTGGTTTATATACCACATATCAGTGAAATCACATGGTTCTCTGCTTTTTCTGTCTGACTTATTTCGCTCAGCATTACACTCTCAAGATCCATCCATGTTGTCACAAATGTTCCTATACCATCTTTTCTTACCGCCGAATAGTATTCCATTGTGTATATATACTACTACTTCTTTATCCATTCATCTACCGAAGGACATTTTGGTTGTTTCCATATCTTGGCCACCGTAAACAAAGCTGCGGTGAACATTGGAGCACACGTGTCTTTATGTATAAATGTTTTCAGATTTTTTGGGTAGATACCCAAGAGAGGGATTGCTGGGTTATATGGTAATTCTATTTGTAATTTTTTGAGGAACATCCACACTGCCTTCCATAATGGCTGCACCAGTCTGCATTCCCAAGAACAGTGTATGAGGGTTCCTTTTTCTCCACAGCCTCTCCAACACTTGTTACTATTTGTTTTGTTGACGATAGCCATTCTAACTGAGGTGAGGTGATATCTCGTTGTGGTTTTTACTTGCATTTCTCTGATGATTAGTGATGTTGAGAATTTTTTCATATGTCTATTTGCCATTTGTATGTCCTCTTTGGAGAACTGTCTCTTCAGGTCCTCTGTCCATTTTTCAATAGGGTTGTTTGTTTTTTGTTGTTGTTGAGTTGCATGAGTTCCTTGTAAATTTTGGATATTAGCCCCTTATCAGAGGCACTTTTTGCAAAAATCTTCTCCCATTCAGTTGATTGCCTCTTTATTTTGTCGATGGTTTCTTTTGCTGTGCAGAAGCTTTTAAGTTTCACATAGTTCCATTCGTTTATTTTAGCTTTTACTTCTCTTGCCTTTGAAGTCAAATTCATAAAATGCTCTTTAAACCCAAGGTTCATAATTTAGTACCTATGTTTTCTTCTATGCAGTTTATTGTGTCAGGTCTTATGCTTAAGTCTTTGATCCATTTTGAATTAATTTTCCACCTGGTGACAGATAGCAGTCCAGTTTCATTCTTTTGCACGTGGCTTTCCAGTTTTCCCAGCACCACTTATTGAAGAGGCTGTCTTTTCTCCATTGTATGTTTTTTCCTTCTTTGTCAAAAATTATCTGTCCATATTTATGTGGTTTTATTTCTGGGTTCTCAATTCTGTTCCATTGGTCTATATGTCTGTTTTTCTGCCAATACCATGCTGTTTTGATTATTGTAGCCCTGTAGTACAAGCCAAAGTCAGGAAGTGTGATACCTCCAGCATTGTTCTTTTTTCATAAGATTGCTTTGGCTATTTGGGGTCTTTTGTGGTTCCAAACAAATCTGATGATGTTTTGTTCTATTTCTTTTAAAAATGTCATTGGCATTTTGATGGCGATTGCATTAAATCTGTACATTGCTTTGGGTAATGGACATTTTAACGATGTTGATACTTCCAATCCATGAGCATGGAATGTCTTTCAATTTCTTTGTGTCTTCTTAAATTTCTTTTAAAAATGTCTTAAAGTTTACAGTGTATAGTTCTTTCACATCCTTGGTTAAGTTTATATTTAGGTATTTTATTCTTTTTGCTGCAATTGCAAAAGGAATTCCTTTTTTTATTTCTTTTTCTGAGATTTCATTGTTAGTATATAGGAATGCAATGGACTTTTGTACATTGATTTTGTAGCCCGGCAACTTGGGACTTTTCTTGTTTCTTGAGATAGGCCTATAATGATATAAATTTCCCTCTTAAAACTGCTTTCGCTGCATCCCAAAAATTTTGGTAGGATGTATTTTAATTGTTATTTGTTACTATGTATCTTTTGATCTCTCCTCTAATTTCTTCTTTGACCTGGTCATTCTTTAAAAGTATGTTGTTCAATCTTAATGTATTTCTGGTTTTTCCTGCTTTCTTTTTCTAGTTGATATCCAATTTCAAAGCCTTGTGATCAGAGAATGTGCTTGGTATAATTTCAATCTTCTTAAATTTGCTTTTTATTTCTTTCTCTTGCCTGATTGCTCTGGCAAGGACTTCCAACACTATGTTGAAAAGCAGAGGTGATAGGGTCAGCCCTGTCATGTTCCTGAACGTAGAGCAAAGGGTTTCAGTTTTTCACCATTAATTATGAGATTAGCAGAGGGCTTGTCATATATGGCCTTTATTATGTTAAGGTATTTTCCTTCTATATGTATTTCATTAAGTGTTTTAATCATAAATGGATGCTGAATCTTGTCAAATACTTTTTCTGCATCAATTGATATAATCATATGATTTTTGTCCTTTATTTTGTTTATGTGATGTATCACATTGATGGATTTGCAGATGTTGAACCATTCTTGTGCCCTGGGGATGAACCCCACTTGGTCGTGATGAATAATCTTTTTAGTGCATTGTTGTATTCTATTCGCTAGAATTTTATTTAGGATATTCTTTTAATTTATTTTTTTATTAAAGTTATTGGGGTGACAATTGTTAGTAAAATTACATAGATTTCAGGTGTACAATTCTGCATTACATCATCTATAAATCCCATTGTGTGTTCATCACCCAGAGTCAGTTCTCATTCCATCACCATATATTTGATCCCCCTTACCTTCATCTCCCACCCCCCACCCCTCACCCCCCTTACCCTCTGGTAACCACTAAACTATTGTCTGTGTCTATGAGTTTCTGTTTCTCATTTGTTTGTCTTGTTCTTTTGTTGTTTTTGGTTTGTATACCACTTATCAGTGAAATCACATGGTTCTCTGCTTTTTCTGTCTGACTTATTTCGCTCAGCATTACACTCTCAAGATCCATCCATGTTGTCACAAATGTTCCTATATCATCTTTTCTTACCTCCGAATAGTATTCCATTGTGTATATATACCACAACTTCTTTATCCATTCATCTATCAAAGGACATTTTGGTTGTTTCCATGTCTTGGCCACCGTAAACAAAGCTGCGGTGAACATTGGAGCACACATGTCTTTATCTCTAAATGTATTCATCAGAGATATTGGTCTGTAGTTTTCTTTTTTTGTGCTGTCCTTACCAGGTTTTGGTATCAGGGTAATGTTGGCCTCATAAAACGAGTTAGGGAGTACTGTCTCTTCTTCAATTTTTTGCAAGAGTTTGAGCAGGATTGGTATTAGATCCTCTTTGAAGGTTTGGTAGAATTCACTAGTGAAGCCATCTGGTCCCGGACTTTTGCTTTTGGGAAGGTTTTGGATCACTGATTCAATTTGGTTACTGGTGATCGGTCTGCTTAGATTTTCCAGTTCTTCATGGTTCAGCCTTGGAAGGCTATATGTTTCTAAGAACTTGTCCATTTCTTCTAGGTTGTTAAATTTGGTGGCATATAGTCCTTCATAGTATTCTTGGATGATCCTTTGTATTTCTGTGGTGTCCGTGATAACTTCCCCTTTTTCGTTTCTGATTTTGTTAATTAGTGTCTTCTCTCTTTTTATCTTAGTAAGTCTAGCCAAGGGTTTGTCAATTTTGTTAATCTTTTCAAAGAACCAGCTCTTTGTCACATTGATTTTTTCTATTGTCTTTTTGTTCTCTATTTCATTTACTTCTGCTCTAATTTTTGTTATTTCCTTTCTTCTGCTGACCTTGGGTTTTACTTGTTCTTCTTTTTCTAGTTCTTTAAGGTGTAACATGAGGTTATTTATTTGGGAGTTTTCTTGTTTCTTGAGATAGGCCTGTAATGAGATAAATTTCCCTCTTAAAACTGCTTTCGCTGCATACCAAAAATTCTGGTAGGATGTATTTTCATTGTCATTTGTTTCTATGTATCTTTTGATGTCTCCTCTAACTTCTTCTTTGACCCAGTCCTTCTTTAAAAGTGTGTTGTTTAATCTCCATGTATTTGTGTTTTTTCCCGCTTTCTTTTTTCAGTTGATATCCAATTTCAAAGCCTTGTGATCAGAGACTATGCATGGTATGATTTCAATCTTCTTAAATTTGTTGAGATTGATTTTGTGTCCCAATATATGGTCTATCCTTGAGAATGTTCCATGTACACTAGAAAAGAATGTGTAGTCTGATGTTTTAGGATGAAGTGCTCTATAAATGTCAATTATGTCCATTTCATCTAATGTGTCATTTAGGGCTACTATTTCGTTATTTATTTTCTGTTTGGATGATCTATCCATAGCTGTCAATGATGTATTTAAGTCCCCTAGTATAATTGTGTTTTGGTCAATTTCTCCCTTTAGTTCTGTTAGTAGTTGCTTGGTGTATTTCGGTGCTCCCTGATTGGGGGCATAAATATTGATGACTGTTATGTCTTCTTGTTGTACAGTCCCTTCACCATTATGAAATGTCCATCTTTGTCTCTTGTTATCTTTTGCACCTTGAAGTCTGTTTCATCTGATATCATTATGGCTACACCTGATTTTCTCTGGGTACCATTTGCTTGGAGTGTCAATTTCCACCCTTTCACTTTGAGTCTATGCTTGTCCTTGTAGCTGAGATGTGTCTCTTGGAGACAGCATATGGTTGGGTTTAGTTTTTTGATCCAATCTGCTACTCTGTGCCTTTTTATTGGTGAGTTCAGTCCATTTACATTTAGGGTGATTATTGATATGTGAGGATTTCCTGTCATTCTACCTTTAGTTTTCTGGTAAGGCTGTGTCTCCATTGTTTCTTTGCCTTTTTGTTGTCTATTATTTCTGTGTGGTGGTATTCTATGATGTTTCCCTCTGTTTCTTCTTTTATTTCAGTATATATTTCAGTTCTGGATTTTTTTTTGAGTGGTTACCCTTAAGTTTATGTAAAAGAAAGTTTGATATTTAGAGTATTCCATTTTCTTCAGCACGCTCATTTTCTCCATTCCCATATTCCGGTTCAGGCCTTTACTCTCCCCCTTTTTGAGTTTTGGTTGCCACAAATTGTCCCTGTTGATGGTGGTTGAATAGCCTCCTTTAGTATTTCTTGTAGTGCAGGTCGTGTATTAGAAAATTCCCTCAGCTTCTGTATGTCTGGAAAGGTCTTTATTCCTCCTTCATATCTAAAGGATATCTTTGCTGGATATATTATTCTTGGCTCATGATTTCTCTCTTTCAATAGTTTGAATATTTGGTTCCACTCCCTCCTGGCTTGTAGAGTTTCTGCTGAAAAATCTGATGATAATCTAATGGGCTGTCCTTTGTAGGTTACCGTCTTCTTTTCCCTGGCTGCCTTGAGGATTCTTTCTTTGTCGTTGATTTTAGACAGCTTCAATACAATGTGCCTTGGTGAAGGCTTGTTGGGATTGAGGTAACTAGGTGTTCTATTTGTTTCTTGGATTCGAGGGTCCAGTTCTGTCCACAAGTTTGGGAAGTTCTCATTGACAATTTGTTTGAATATATTCTCTGTTCCCTTCTCTCTTTCTTCTCCTTCTTGTATGCCCATTATTCTTATATTGCTCTTTCTGATGGAGTCAGAAAGTTCTTGTAGAGTTCTTTCATTTCTTTTAAGTCTCAAGTCTCTTTCTTCTTCCATCTGTGTAATTTCCAGGTTTCTATCTTCGATGTCACTGATTCTTTCCTCCATCTGGTCAACTCTACTACCTAAGCTGGTTGTTTCATTCTTAATTTCTTCTATTGAGTTCTTAATCTCCAGAAATTCTATTTGGTTCTTTTTTAGAATTTCAATCTCTTTCGTGAAATGCTCATGCTGTTCTTTGATTGAGTTTCTGAGTTCATTTAACTGCCTATCTGTGTTTTCTTGTATCTTGATGAGTTTTTTCAGAACTGCAATCTTGAATTCTCTGTCATTTAAGTCACATATTTCTGTATCTTTAAGTGCCTTGTCTGGAGATTTTTCCCTTTCTTTCTGAGCTATCTTGTTGCCTTGGTTATTCATGGAGATTACTGGTTTACTATTTCTCTTCCCAGACATCTACAGGAGTGGCTTCTGCAACAGGTTGATAGGAAGCGGTCTTTTTGTTTTCCAGTAATTGTTGGTAGAATGTTTTATTTTTTCTCCAACTGCAGCTTTTTTTTTTTCTCCCACACGGTAGTGCTATGTTTTCTCTGCACTATTCCAGCTTCTCACACAACGGGGGGAATTCCCTGGGAGACAGGCTTCTCCTCTGTTAATAGTTCGTCTAGGTCACAGGGTGCAGTGTCCCGGTGGGTATGCAGAGAGCTTTTGATGTTCCAAAGCTCTTCCAGCTCCTGATTCAGAGCCCGTATGTTTCAGCAGTTCTGTTTACTCCTGCAGGGATCCGCCCAGATAGGTGGGGCCAGGGCGGGGTGTGTTGTGAGAGGTGGCCCAGAGCAATGGCGGCGACCACCACCACAGCCTGTCCTGCTTCCACAGCTCCCTCCCCTTTGCTGGAACTAGTTGGGCTGGGAATCTGTCTGCGGACCACAATTCTCAGAGCTGCAAATATTCTGTTCTTTTGATCTGACACTGCTACTGTTCCTCTTCTAGCACCGGGCAGGTGGGGGCGGGGCGAGCTCTGGGAGGGGTGGGAGGGGGCAGCTAGTCTCAGTGCCTAAGGCTTCCGTTTTCTGCTGGGCAGTGCGGGCTTAAACTACCGTTTTCAGCCTTCTTTTCTCAGTCTTTACTCCGAGGTCTGTGCCTTGAGCATTGGGTTCAGCCGTGTTATGTGCTGCCCCCTCAGCCCTGTGGGCCATAAGCGGAGCCCTAGCAGTCTGAGTTCTTCCCTCTCCCGCAGCTGCGGTAATTCCGGGAAGCAGCGAGCTCGGAGCACTGAGCTAGGTCTGCGTCCTGCGCCCATGCGGCTCCATCTCCGCACTTCTCCTTTCCCTCCTCCCTCCACTCGCGCGAATTTCCCACCTGTAGGTGATTTCAGTCGGAAGTGGGCCTCTTCGTCTTGCCTGTCTGCTGTGCAGGGATTCCTTTGTGGAGTTTTTGTTGTTCGATTCTTTGTAAATTCCAGGGGAGCTCTACAGAGGCTCACCTCATGCTGCCATTTTTCCGGAAAACAGAGTTATTTGTTTACTAGCTAAAACTCACTCACAAACAGTGCCATGTGAGCTGGTGCATTGTTGTGATGCAAGAGCTCATTTGGAACCATTTTTGTACACACCTTTCTCATGCCAACATTTTCAGTTAAGATTTTCCTGTTTCTCTATTGATGTTTTACTTGGTCTGCTTTGCTTCCCACAGTCAGCCAACAATTTTGACACACAACTCAATGAATTTTTGCAATGTTTTTTTGGTTTGGCTTGTTACTGGCCGCCCTGACCTCTCTTCATCAGTGATGCATTCTTTCCCTTCAAAAAGTGTTTAATCCATTTGTATACTGCCATTTTCTTCATGGCATTATCCCCATAAACTTGGACTAACATGTCCCTGATTTCACTTTCACTCTTGTGAAGTTTAACAAGAAATTTGATGTTTGTTCGTTGCTCTAATTCAAGCTCAGACATTCTCGTGATGGCACACAAAAATACACAATAACAATAATGAACGCCACTCAGCAAGACACCGCCACACCCCCACACAAACACAGCTGTGAGACACTGATATACCAAGGTTATGAAACCTTACCGAGCTGTTTGTACAATGCTGCCAATGTAAGTGCACGGTGGCAAGTTTGCGAACTTAATTGTCAGAGCCCATATGTCACACAGTGAAAGATAGATGCAGTGTGAGTTTGCTTATATGTGGAATCTAAGGAACAAAATAAAGAAACCAACAAAACAGAAACAACCTCATAGACATAGAGAACATTTTGATGGTTGCCAGATGGGAAAGGGTTTCGAGTCAGTGAAAAAGGGGACGGGATTAAGTACAAATTGGTAGTTACAACATAGTCATGGGGATGTAAAGTAAAGCATAGGGAATATAGTCAATAATATGATAATAATTATGTATAGTGCCAGGTGGGTACTAGACTAGTCAGGGGGATAATATCATAAATATATAAATTTAAGACCATTTCTAACCACTGTGCTGTACACCCACCATTAATATAAAATAATATTGAATGTCAACTGTAATTAAAAAGTTAAAAAGGGAGGGAAGGTGAAGGGAAATAAAAGGTTCAAACTTCCAGATATAAAACAAATAATTCATAGGGATGTAAAGTACAGCATGGGGAATATAGTCAATAATATTGTCATAGCATGGTACAGCGTCAGATGGTTGCTGGACTTATCATGGTGATCATTGTTTAGATCTATTAATGTTGAATAACTATCATATACACCTGAAACTAATATAATTTTGTATGTTAGCTATATTTTAATAAAAATCTTTTTAAAACTTTAAACAACAAACACAAAAGAAATGCTTGGATTTTGGATAAAAAATAGAAATGGGAAAAATTCAATTAATTTTTGAGACAAAATATATAAAATATTGAGAGATAAATATTAAAAAGGTATAGGACTACGTGGGGAATAATCTTATAAAAAAATAAAATGAAATCTGAATAAATTGTTACAGTGGTAAATACAAAAAATTCCTTCTCCCTAAATATATAAATGTAATGCCATGCTTCCCCAAAAATAAGACCTAGCTGGACAATCAGCTCTAATGCATCTTTTGAAGGAAAAATTAATATAAGACCGGGTATTATATTATATTATTATATTATACTATATTATAAAGACCCTTTCTTATATTATAGAAAAATAAGACCGGGTCTTATATTAATTTTTGCTCTAAAAGATGCATTAGAGCGGAATGTCCAGCTAGGTCTTATTTTGGGGGAAACGCGGTGTAATCCCAATTATAATCCCAGCAAGTTTTCTATTATAAGTAAATTTTGTTTTAAAGAATACATACAGAAATCTGCACAAACCATAAGTGTGCCTATGTAACTAGCATCCCCATACAGAAATAAAACATAACCAGCACCCCAAAAGTCCCCTTCATGCTACCTCCTAGTCTTCCTTAGACTTCTTTTTCCTCCAACAGGTTTTGTTTTTTAATCAGATAAAAAGTACTTAAAACCTACATGGAGCAATAAATGTCCACAAGAGAAGAAAAATAGGAAAAAGAATAACAGTAAGGAAGGAGTATTTTTATCAGATATCAGAGCACTCGAAAAAGCCATTGTAATCAATTCATTGTATATTAGTACAAGGCAAGATCAATCAATGAGAGGAACAGAATAGGGGATGAAAAAAATCTGAAAAAATTTATCCCAGCACATGTGAGCATTTAATACATGACAAAGTTGATAATTCAAGTCAGCAGGGAAAGGATAGATTATTTAATACATGATATAACCTCAATTTACTATTCTCTAAAAGAACAGTTCAATCCCTTCTTATCCCATATATAAAAACAAATTCGATATATAATAAGGACTTTTTACATTTATATAAACAGAACAATAAATAACTTAGAAGAAAATCTAGGTAAATACATGGGTTGGGGAGATCTTATCAAGATAGGAAACTCTTTACCTCTGGGAAAAAGATATATTTGACATTTTAAAATTGATAATAATGGATAAATTATGGAAGATTTTCATGATGGATTACAATGTAGCCAATCCAAAAAAATGAATTAGAACCATACCAGGTGACTGAAAGGGATTTCTACAAGGTATTTTTGAGTAAGAAATAGAAGATGCAGAAAATGCATGATCTAATTTTTCCAAAGCAAGCAATGAACTTTACAAAACCCTAAATATATGGAGATTATATAAATATAATATAATATATATAATATTGTATATATATACATACAACTATATACAAATATATATCTATATATATTTGTATATAGTTGTATGAGCATGGAGAAAGGTAAAAAGCTCTTAGCATCTGGTTATCCAGGGGTAGGGGTCTGGGGGAGAGCGGTGGGGGGATAGGTACTCAGGAAGATGAAGTGGGAAATTTCAGGGAATGTGTGGATGAGACTGAGTATTTCAGCTTACCTGAGGGCTATTTCTAAGATTCTGGGTACACTCAGAGCTCGCTCTTCAAGGCTGCTGGTGGGGCCTTTTTTGAGGGATACGAAGACTAGATTCTCCTACCATGTTTCCCCGAAAATAAGATCTAGTCGGACAATGAGCTCTAATGTGTCTTTTGGAGCAAAAATTAATATAAGACCCAGTCTTATTTTACTATAATATAAGACCGGGTCTATATAATATAACAATATAATATAATATAATATAATATAATATAATATAATATAATATAATATAATATAATATAATATAATATAATATAATATAATATAATATAAATTGCCAGGTCTTATATTCATTTTTGCTCCAAAAGACTCATTAGAGCTAATGGTCCAACTAGGTCTTATTTTTGGGGTAAAGCGGTAATACGAAGTAGGTGCAGGACAAATCAGAGATAGTGCCTCTCTCCCTCCAACATCTGACCTGGTGAAATCATGCAATTATGAATATCTATCACAGGCATTATAGGGAACTCAGAGTCTGGGAAGTGCACGGTCTAATGTGTTTGGGGTGAGGCGCTCCTGCCCTGGGGGCAATGGGGTCACCATGGGGTCACCACATGCATGTACGGATCCCAAATAATCCCCAGAGCCCACATGGCCCAATTTTGATAGGTCAAATCCACAATCTAAGTTATTAAGAATAAACTCCAATTTTCATTTATATCTCTGAAGACCATTAAGGGATCCAATTCATAATCCACATCAACACATCTTAAACTACTCTTTCTCAGGGTATATTACTCTGGAGTGATAGAAATAAGAACAAGATAGAGGTAGTGGTTGTACAATGCTGTGAATGTAATGAAATGCCACTGAATTGTTCACTTTAGAATGGCTAGTTTTTTTTATATGAATTTCACCTCAATAAATTATTTAGGGGAAAAAATCCTTTTGTCTCCCAGCCTAAAACTGCTTTTGTATCTTACTGTCAACTCTACCAAAACTGTTCTTCAAAGCCCAGTCCACAAGCCTAGTAGGTTTAGTTCCCTTCTCTCTTCTTTCCTATGTTTCCAGCCCTGTGTCTCTGTACCCATGCTCCTTTTCCCATACCTCATAATCCCAGGAGACAGGCTGGCAAACTTAGAATTCTCCATGTGGGTGAGGAAAGAGGGAAGCTGAGGGGGAAAAGACACATTTTCCTTTAACAGGTGGTGGGAATGGGCGAGGAGAAGGCTGATATTACTCACTAAGCAGATTTGTGCCTCTCACATATGTGAACCTAAGGTAATTTTGGGACTTGACACCTTCAGCAGCCCATCTTCCCCCACACCCTGAGTCGCTGCCCCCGCTTGTCACGACAGCTGCTCTGCCCCAAAATCAAGGCCCTGCAGCTGGGAACCCCCAATCTACAAGTTACTTTTGGATGGGGGAGGGAGGAAGTGACAGGAGAGCTTCTCACTTGGCAGCACACAGTCTTGCAGAACAGGTGGTTTTGTTTATTTTTCTCCATTGATTTACAAAATTGTACTCTTTACTAAAAGAGCTCTGGGGCTCAAGCACAGTGAGACGGCATTTAATTAAAAATATAAGATATAAGCAGTAGACATCATGATGGAGCAGCAGAAAATTCCACAAAATAAACATTTAAGCAGCCACCACCATTTGGCTGGTCAGCAACTGAGAGGACAAGAAGATTAAAGTGTGCCCGGCTCAGCTCCTCATCCCGTTCATTTAGGGCAGGGCAGGAAGGCAGGAGCAGGATCAGTCGGCAGGGCCTGTGCCCTGAAGTCTCCAAAATGTGCATCTCCAGCCCCAGCCTCTCTTTCTCTGCCCTTTAAAGAGGGTGGGTGTCCCTGGGAGATTCCCATAGGTCAACTGTGTTTTAGGGAATCAATCTACTAGTATTACTAGTATCAAAGAAAACTTCTGAAAGTCATTTTGGCACAGTAGAAACAACTTTCTATTTCTTCTTATCTTCCTACTTCTTCTTTTTCTCAAATTAACTTGGGTTCAAATCCTGGTTCTATCACTTACCAGCTTTGTTGAATTTGCACAAATCACATAAATACTTCAGGCTTCTGATTGCTCATCTCTGGGGCAAGATTATTGGTCAGAATGATATAACTAGTTTACTGGGAGTCTCAACTCATTGGGGACATAACATAAAATGGTGGGGTTTTTTTATTGAAATATAATGGACATTATGATATTGTACTAGGAAATGGTTTTATTTTTTGTAAAACTGCTCCCAACTGCTCTCACACACCCCATTTCTCACTGGGTAGCAGCGACTTTGAATGACAGATCAGCCCAATTCCTTAATATTTCACTCACCTTTTATTACTAAACAGTTACTTTCAGTCCTTAAGATTCTGCCATATTCATTTTAAAATTTCAATCTTCTATCCATTTCAAATACTTTTCCTCCCATTTTAGGATAGCCAGATTAAATACAGAATGCACAGTAAAACTGAAATTTTAGACAAATAATTTTTCATAAGTATGTCCCGTATAATACTTTTATTTTTATTTGCTAAATCCAGCAATCCTACACCTTCTCCCAAGCATAGGCTACTACTTTGACTTTAGGGAAGTGGTTCTCAAGCAACGCTGCTCATTAAAAATGTTAATGCCTGGATTCTTCTCCACACAAGTTAAATAAGAATATCTGAGCATATCAAGAATTTTTTTTTTTAAGTTCACCAAGAGATTCTAATATGCAGCCAGGGTTGAGTCTATTGCTAGGGTTTCAAAGGGTAGTCTGGTTTCCCATTGTTCTACCAACACCTTTTGCTTCCCAGCATGCACTGCTTTGGTGTTAAGGGTAGAGAAAGGGGAGGCAGGTCTCATCTTACTAGACTGCCTGTTGTAAGCTAGTAATCCTCTCCATTGGTCACCACAGATACTCTATCTCTATTTGACACTGACAGACCATTTACTCCTAGTGTATGGCAGGCATCCAAATATGGGCTCTTCTGTGAAGTGCATTTGTTGGTGTTTTGGAGGGCCTGTGAGGGTCTTCCTTCTGCCTGGTCTCTGGTATGGAGATTAAGCTTCAGTTTACCCTCCTCAATTCATCCCTCTGCTAGAAGTAACCCCCACAATACTTTCTTGATGCTAACGGCCCCTTCCCTGCCATGAGGTGGACTTTCCAGGGGAGGATACTGGCAGGACAGCTTAAATCACAACCCCTACACCGGGCCCAACTAACCCCCAGGGCTTGTCTCAGCATGCTCGCAGGGACTCAGCTGACCCAAATGCAGCAGCTCTCTGAACTTTTAGAAGGGGGGCACTTGGCGTCAGTTCTCAGGTGAGGGCCCCAGTTCCCAATTCCAGCCTTCCCTCTGCACCCACCACCATGTTACACTCATAATAGTTTTTTGAGATTTTTCTATGTGCCTGGCAGTGTGCTCAGCTATTCCATACATTATCTCCTTTAATCCTAAAAACAGGACAGGGAGATGGGAATTATTTCCCCCACTTTTCAGATAAATAAATTTTGGTTAAGAGAGTTTAAGTAATTTGCTGAAGGTCATACAGCTATTATCATAGAGCTCAAATTTGACTCCAAAACCTTGCTCTTGCCACTGAAATTTATAATATTCTTGCTGTTATGTAATTTAAGAATGAAACTTACCTTGGTGTCTACTACAAAGAAGGCCCTCAACAGATATTAGTTCTCTTCCTAGATAACCCTCAAAATGGGAATCTCTCTAGTACGATTTTATAATGTTCAGTCCAAGTTAGTTGAAAATGATTTAAAGTTTTGTTTCATCATACACATGTATTAATCTAATTAGTAACTCTTTGAAAACACCTAATATGTGCCAGTCTCTAATATGTGCTAGTACTAAGATAGAGGATTTTAAAAATTGCATTAGTTTCTTGGGGTGCTGCAACAAATTACCACATTTTACGTGGCTTAAAACAAAAGAAATGTGTTGTCTCACAGTTCTGGAGGCCAGAAGTCTGAAACCAACATGCCAGCAGGACCACACTCCCTCTACCCCGATGGTTCTAAGGAAATATCTTTCCTTGCCTCTTCCAACTTATGAAAGCTCCAGGTGTTCTTGGGAGTATAGCTGCATCACTATAATCATTGCCTCCATCTTCACATGACCTTCTCCCTCTGTCTATGTCTTCCTCTCTTCTGTCTTTAAGAATACTTGTCATTGGATGTAGGGCCAATGTAGGTAATGTGCAATAATTTCAACTAAAGATGCTTAATTACCTCTGTGAAAATGCTTTTTCCAAAAAGGGTCACATTCACATGTCCCGGGATTTAGGATGTAGGCATATCTTTGGAGGAGTTGTGGGGGATAGAGGGATGGGAAGGTAGCATTTAACTCAATACAAAATAAGAGCATGGTGTGTTGGGAAGAACTTGCCTTTGGTCTTTGGAGTCATGAAAGACGTGTTCAAATTCCACCCATGTCATTAACTCAGTACATTTACAGTACAACGTTAACTGAATAGAACAAGACACAAAATAGCATCAAGTGTAGGATCTCAATTTTGTGAGAAATACTCATACACATGCACTCACAGAAAAAAAAAAAACAGACTGGAAGAATATGTATTAGAAGCATAACAGTGGTTGTCTCTGGAAGGTGAGATATTGAGTGGTTTTCATTTTCTTCTTTATACTTGCCAAGTTGTCTATAATCGAGATCAGAGAAACTACCCCTTCCCCCATTTGCCCCTGTTGCAAACCCTTGTATGACAGATCTCCAAAGGGAAGGTCCACATTCCTGCTACTAAGATCCTGGAGCCACCCTGAATTCTTTACATACTAGATCCTGACTGTCAGACTCTCCTGTTTTGTGTGATTCCCTGACTTCATCCAGTAATTTCCCCCTTTTGTTTAAGAAGGAAGAGTTGGTTTCTGTTACCTGTAAATAAAAGAACCTTAATACTGTATACTAATTGCTTCAGGTACATGTATTTTATGCCCTCAACTAAATGTAAGTTCTTTGATGCTAAGGACTATGGCTTTTACTTTTCACTCTCTTTCTCAGAGCACAACTAAGCCAGTTCTAGGTACACAAGAACACAAATACTGTGGATTTCCCTGGACTGGGCAGAGAGCCCGAGGAGGCATATAACAAACAACCTCTGAAGGGGTCACTAAGAGGCTTATGGTGTGGGAAAGGTGATAGAAAATCAAGAGTATGTCGTCTCTAATCAGCTGTGGAGGCACTTGACCAGGACTTTTCAAGAGCAGAGCTAGCTTCTAGGAGGAGAAAAAGTCTCCAAGTGCTGGTTCTGTTATAAAAGCAATCTAAAAACGAAAACAAACGAACAAAAAACAAAACAAAACAAAACAGAAAGAAAGTCATAAGGACAGAGAACAAACTGATGGTTGTGGGTGGTGTGGGGGAGGGATAGGGTAAAGAGGTAAAGGTGATATAATAAGTCATGGGGATGTAGTGTACAACATGGGGAATCTGGTCAGTAACATCGTAATCACTAAGTACAGTGTCAGATAGGTACTAGATTTACCAGGGTGATCATGCTGTAAGGCATATAAATGTCTAATCACTCTGTTGTACATCTGAAACTAAAATAATATTATATGTCAACTATAATTTTAAAAATTGTTTATATATTCTCTTCACCAGTAGGTTCAGCTCACAGAGAGACAACTTACTAGCCACTCAGGCCCTAAAGCAGAATCCTCCCCAATATAATTAGATACCTGATCAACTGAGGCTGTGTTCTGCAGAAACAAGGATCCTGGGGACATTTCAAGAGGGTTTTATGAAGTCAGAAAATGCAAGCTTACCCCTGCTTACAAATTGAACCTTTCCAATGTAACCAAACACTTCCATAGATGATGTCTATTTCATGCAATGAATTTTTTGCAAGCATTATGCAATATTTAGTCCTCCTCAAAAGAAGTAAATGTAGTCAAGGTTAACCCTTACCCCTCTACACTGAGCTTGGTGGCCTGCCCCTCCAGTCCATGTGTCTCTATCCTCTTGGGTCTCTGCTTCTCTGTCCCCAACTCCCTTTCAGGTCTTGCCTCTGTTCCCTTCAACAGGAGTGACTATACCCATATTCCTTCCTGTCATCACCGGCCTAACACCTACCTATTCTTCTGCTTAGATGCCTCCGCCCTGAGAGCCTTCTCTGACCCACCCCAACCTGCAGTTGTTTTCTCCCCCCCACCCCCTGCCTATAAGACTTGGCACTATGCTCCTCCAAAGCCAGTTTCCTTAGCTCCCTGCTCAAGCTCTTCATAGCGCTTATCGTGTTGAATAGTAAGAGTCTGCCTGCCTGCCCCCTTGGTACTGTGCCTGGCACTATGTGGGCTGTGCCCAAAGTGTGTGAGGGCTGCTGAGAAGTGGGGCTGTGGGGGCCGTGCCCAAGAGCTGCTGCTGTGGGCTGCTAAAACATGAGGCTGCTACTGGCTACAGGTTGTAACCTGACAATGTCCAGCTGTGTACAACAGTGAGAAACCCTGGCTATGTCCAGAAAGCCTGTAAATAAAACATATCTGCTCTGTCTCTGGCTCCATGCATCTTCTTCCAGCTACCAGAGTCACAGACACCTTATCCCTGGGACACCACCCACTCAAAAATCGACATGACAGTAACTCTCTCACACTCAGGTCTCAGAATCCTCACCCCCACCCCCATCTCTCTCTCTCTCTCTCTCTCTCTCTCTATATATATATATATATATATATATATATGGGAAAGTAGTATATATATAGTATCTATACTATCTCTACATCTGGCTTTATATCTATATCTAGATTGAGATGTAGATCTAGACACACACACACAATTTACTGTGTCCTAAGCACAGGCCTTAGAGCTTAAAATAGTCACTTCTTCAGGAAAACATTCCCTGATCACCCACTCAGACCAGGTCAAATCATGTCTTCTAAGCCCACTGGCATGATGAATTTCTCCATTGTAAGCTGCTCATGGTATAATTAGAAATACAAACTACACAAAGGTAGGGGTTCACATTGCCCTCAGCATCTAGAATAGAGCTTATCACCTAGTAGGTGTTTTATAATACTTGCCTGTGTGTTTCTTTTGTTCACATCTGTCTTCCAAGCTAGAAGATAAGTTCCATAAGCATCAGCATGGTGTTTCTGTTCATTATTTGTTCCTCACTCTTAGTACTGTGGCTGGCACATTGGATGTGCCATAGCCCACATAGCCCCACATAGCCAGCCTCGTAAAATGGTCGGACCCCTTTTATAGCATACAGACAAAAGTGGCACACAGCCAAGGTGCTTACATAAGCATATATAAACAACATCTTCAGGATGGACGGCGCTTGCACAACATTTTATCACATATGCCTGGCGGGTCACTGGGTCAGGGTCACCACATGGCTGGGGAGGGAACCAGGCTGACTCTACTTTCCCTACAATTACCTAGGCAAACAGGAAGGAAAATTCCTGACAGTGTGAACATATGCAAAGGCTCTGAGGCAGATGGGATTGTAGTGTAGTTGAGGACCTGGACGGAACTTAGACCACAAGATGTGGAGGAAGATGGGGCTTGAGAGACAGGAAGTCAGTAATTGTTGGATGACCAATGAATAAGCAGCATACACTCACCAAGAAAGAGGGAGGTGTGGTTTTAGATGTGGCTCTGCCATACCAGTCACATGTCGTCCAGTCTTCAAGCAGGTGTGCATCTCCTTGCTCTTGGCATTTGCTTCCCCTAACAGTCAGCCGATTATTTGCTGATTTATTCCCCTTGGTTAATGGACACGGCCTCCTGGCGCCTGGCTCCACTCTGACATTCTTTTGGTACTTCCTATGTACCCAGGCCTCTCCTCACACCCATGTGTTGGACTGCCTCCTGAATCCCTTGTCACACAATCTGTAATGCTGCGTGATATCAGGGAGCCAAGACCTGTTATAAAAGCACTGTGAAAAACACATGCAGGTGGCTTAAGCCACACTCTTATGCAGAAAAAAATTTGGTCTGAATCACTTTCTAATTTTGTGTTTAACAATCTTTCTCCCACATTATGCAAAGCTGAAGAATACTTCAGGATGATAACATGAATTTTCTAGGAAGGAGCTAATGTAATGCTTCTAAAACCTATCTTGAGCTTGTTTGAACAAACCAGGGAGCTACTTTAGCTTATTTCTCTCTTTTTACATGTTTGTTTTACAGATCAATTAATGTTTAGATGCTAGAAAAGGCTTTAATTACTTCTTTGCTTTTTTTTTTTTGGTTACAGGGTCTCCAGGTGAGTGGAACGATCACTAGGTCCCCAGCAAGTGACCCGTCGTCCTCATCCGTGAAGCTCAAGAATAGAGCAGAAAAGAGGAAGACAACAAGAGCATCCCCAAAACAAAAAGCAAGAGACCAACAAGGATTAAAAGTTATATGAGGTCTGACAATTAAGTTAATGAACTTATTGCAATGATGTTGCTAACCTGTTTTGATATCAGAGGGATTATTCATTATGAATGTGTACCAATTGGACAAATAGTTAACCAAGTTTACTATTTGGAAGCGCTGAAAAGGCTGCATGGAAAAAGTTAGATGACCTCAACTTTTCACCACCAATTCATGGCGCTTGCATCACAACAATGCACCACTTCATATGGCACTGTCTGTGAGGGAGGTTTAGCCAGTGAATAAATAACTGTATTGGAACACTCACCATACTCCCCTGATCTAGCCCGCAATGAATTCTTTCTTTACATGAAGATACAGGAAATATTGAAAGGAAGACATTTTGATGGCATTCAGGACATCAAGTGTAATACGACGACAGCTCTGTTGGCCATTTCCAGAAATAGAGTTCCAAAATTTCTTTGAAGGCTGGACTAGGCACTGGTGTCGCTGCATAGCTTCCCAAGGGGAGTACTTCAAAGGTAACTGTAGTGATATTCAGCAATGAGGTATGTATCACTTTTTTGACCTCTTACATCAAAAGAGCATAGCAAACAGAAGGAAACTGGGCAGCAAGAAATGTGCCTAGTTCACAGTCCTTTGGGCACCAGTAGGCTTACTCCTGCCACAGATGGCCCAACCCTGCAGAACATTGATCAAGTAAAGATTGGACAAAGGAGAGATGACTCCAATTTAGGCTGAATTTGAAACCAGAGACAGGAAAATAATGGATATTGGAAATCAAGGAAAGAGGACACTGAATGAAGATGGGAGAGAGCGTGACTTTCACAAGTTGGAGACATTTCTAAGCAATTGGCCACCCATGGATTTCCTATGAGGTAACCTGGATCTTCAAGAAGATAGTTTGTAATCAGAGACCAGGCTAAACTGAAACCACTAAACAGATTGGTGTCTTCATTTTTTTTTTTTTAATGTATTTTTCTGTTATAAAAAGTGGCATAAACAGATGAAAGGCATAGACACAAATAATGTAAGCCCATCCATCACCCAGAGAGCACATTAAGAGATTCTCTGGGTCTTTCCTTAAAGTCTTTGTTTCATCTGTGCATATATAAGCACCCTCAAATCCCTCCCACCAAAAAATTTGGAAATCATTTAGCACATTCTATGTTGTAACCTTTTTTAACATAAAAATATATAATGATGTTGTTCCATATCAAGTTTCATATCACTTTTAATGACTAAATAGCATTTAATGACACAGTTATATGGATTGGGAGTATTTAATACCCTATGGGTTAGATATTTGTCTTTTTGCATTTTTTAAATCATTATAAACAATGTTACCATGAAGTCTTTGCTAATAAAACTCAGAGCATAGCCATGATGATTGTCTTAAGATAAATTCCTACAAGTAGAACTGCTGGAATGAAGAGCATGCATGTTTTTAAAGAATTTGGACAGGACTCCAAATCCCTTTTTAAAGATTGTGCTAATTTACACTCTTGTTTCCTGCTGGTGGTGTATACACATTCCCATTTTTTCATATTCTCAGTAAAGTTTATCTTACAGGATGTTAATTCAGGAGAACACTGGCCATGCTAGTTAGGCAGATATGAAGGGAAGTATACATCAAAATTTTACCATCCTAGTTTTTTTCCATACTCATCCCTTCTTATACCCCTCTAGTCTCTCTTGTTTCCTCCTTTCTACTCGGGTACCCATCTCTCTCTTGCAGTAGTCTTAGCTAGTTTGAGAATAAGAACATGCCTGATTCAATTTATATTCTTCTGTACCCCTTAGGGCCTAGCATAGAGCTTTGTTTGTGATAAATTTGTTAAGTATTTGCTAAGTAAAGTAAGTTAACTAAATTCAAACGTATAGATTAGATAAAAATAACTCAAGAGACAGAAAGTGACACAGTGTAGAAAAACAGCATTTTATAAATTATGAAAATTATTGTTTTATTTTGAAATCCAAAAGCTATTTAGCAAGAACAATTGCCCTTGGATTCCTAACAAAATCCTTGCCAATGTTGCCCATAATCAGCATACTCATTTAGTTATTCATTCACTTATTCAGACTCTTGCTAAAGGCCTGTTGAGCACCAGACACATCAGTGAAATAAACATAGCCGCTGCAGTCAGGGACTTTACAGTGGAGTTGGAGAGCTGAAACATACACATTCACGCACTCATGATGTGCCAGGCCCCAGGGAGACAGAGATAAATGATGCCTCGTCCATGACCTCTAGCAATTTATGATCCTGTAGAGAAGAGAGGCTGTAGACAATTTCACCCTTGTGCAATTAGCACTATGCATATCATAGCACTGTGCCTGCAGAAGGCACCATGGTGTGTTAGGAAAAGAATAGACGTCACAATCATGCAGATATGCTTTGAATTTACGATTTTCTGCTTTCAGCTCTGTGACTCTGGGTAAGCCATGTCAAGCTTCAGTTTCCCTATACCGGGCATACTGCACACATTGAATGAAATAATGTGTGTGGAGTGCCTTCAAAACCTGTAGATGGTAAATGGTTGCTGTTAAAAGGACAGGTTCAGGGAAAGGTTCACAGAGGAGGTGGTATAGGGACTGAACCACAGAAGAAAGTGTGACATTATTGGACACAAAACATGAAAAAGGACATTCCAAGCAAAGGCATGTGCAAAGTGGAGGCATGAAACCCACTTGATCTGTTTGTAAAATTATGATTGCTCAGTGATGTTATACCATAAAATAAGGGACAAGGAAGGACAGGAAATGAGGAGCAGGAGGCAGGCAAAGGACAGGTCATCAGAGGGATCCATATGTCATAGGGCGCAGTATGGATATTATCTTCTAAAGATGTGCTGTCCAATACAGTAACCACTAGCGGCATGTGGCTATTTAAATCTAAATGAATGAAAATAAAATAAAATTTTAAATTCAGTTCTTCAGTCACATGGGCCACATTTCAATCGCCACATTTCATTGACCAGTCTCAATAGTCACATAAGTCTAGTGGCTACCATATTGATCAGTCCAGATAGAGAACATTTCTTTCATCATAGAACGTTCTATCGGACAACACTGCTCGAGGACCCTTCTACTCAAAGTGGTCAGCAGACAAGAAGCATTGGCCTCACTGGGAGCTTGTTACACAGGCAGAGTCTCAGGCTCAATCCCAGGCTGAATTAGAATCTGCATTTAACAAGATCCACCCAACTCCCCTTTCTCATCCCCAGTGATTCATGTTCACATAGAAGTTGGAGACATACTACTCTCTAGAACGGGGAGCTGTTAAATGTTTTAAGCAGAAGCAACATGGTCAAACACACTTTTCTTCTTTATTCTTTCTATTCAACATCTCCCAATTCTCCATCCCACCCCCAGTAACCACCTTTCTACTCTCTACCTCTATGAGTAGATATAATAGAATTGTTTTTCTGTGCCTGTCTAACTTCACTTAGCATAACATCCCCCAGGCTCATCCATGTTGCCACAAATTATAGATATATTTTCTTTATCCATTCAGCCATCAAGGTTCACATGGGTTATTTCCATATCCTGGCTCTTGTGAATAATGCTGCAATGAACATGGGAATGCAGATATTTCTTGAAGGTACTGATTTCATTTCCTTTGGATAAATACCCAGAAATGAGATTGCTGGATCATATAGTAGTTCTATTTTTAATTTTTTGAGGAACTTCCATGTTGTTCTCCAAAGTGGGTGTGCCACTTTGCATTCCCACCAAGAGTGCATAAGAAAATTCCCATTTCTCTACGTCCTCACCAACACTTACCATTCTAACAGGAATGAGGTGGTATCTTATTGTAGTTTAGATTTGCATTTCCCTGATGATTAGTGATGCTGGGCATTTTTTCATGTTTCTCTTGGCCATTTGTATGTCTTCTTTTGAGAAATGTTTATTCAGATCCTTTGCCTATGTTTAAATTGGGTTATTTGGGTTTTTGCTATTGAGTTGAATTCCTTATGTATTTTGAATATTAACCTTTTATCAGATGTGTGGTTTGCAAATATTTTCTCCCATTCCACTGGTTTTTCTCTTCACTCAGTTGATTGTTTCCTTTGCTATGCAGAAGTGTTTTAGTTTGATGCAATCCCATTTGTCTATTTTTGCTTTCGTTCTCTGTGTTTTGGGGGTCATATCTGAAAAATCATTGCCAAGACTAGTGTCAAGAAGCCTTTCCCTATGTTTCCCTCTAGGAGTTTGATGGTTTCAGGTCTTCCATTTAAGTCTTTAATCCATTTTGAGTTGACCTTTATATATGGAATGAGAGAAAGATCCAATTTCATTCTTCTGCATATCCAATTTTCCCAGGACCATTTATTGAAGAGACTGTCCTTTCCCTATTGTGTGTTCTTGGCACCCTTACTGAAGTTCATTTGACCACATATACAGGGTTTATTTCTGGATTCTTCATTCTATTACATTGGTTTCTATGTCTATTTTTATGCCAGTAACCGCACTATTTTGATTACTATAGGTTTCTAATATAATTTGAAATCAGGAAGTGTTATGCTTCCATCTTTGTTCTTCTTTCTCAAAATTGCTTTGCTTATTTGGGGTCTTTTGTGATTCCATATAAATTTTAGGATTATTTTCTCTATTTCTGTGAAAAATGCCACTGGAATTTTGACAGTGATTGCATTGAATCTATAGATCACTTTGGGTATTATGGACATTTTAACAATATTACACAGAATGCCTGTCCATTTATTTGTGTCTTCTTCAATTTCATTCATCAGTGTTTTCAAACCCACATTTAAAAAGTTTATTCTAGTGGTAGGATAAATAAAAGAAGGGCAGACTAGGGGAAGAAAGACCAGTTAGAAGACACTAGCAGCAAGAGTGCTGTTGCTACCTTTTTATTTTCCTCTCCCCAAGTTTATTCAACACCTAATACCAGTTTGCTGAGATTATTTTCTCTCCACAAGTTTATTCAACACCTAATAATTGCTCCAACTTTACTGAGGTGGTTGACCATGTCCACGACTACCCCCCCAACCAATCCAGTCTTGATCTGTTTATATTCTGACCTTTAAAACATTCCTGTTCAAGCTACATTATGCAAAAACAGGGGCACACAAGATTATTTTCTCGCCACAAGCTAATTCAACACCAAATAATCACTCCCACTTTACTGAGGTAGTTTACCACGTCCACAACCAAATCCACCTCTAAACTGAAATTCGGTTGCTGACCCAGCTGCGGCCTCGGCTTTCTTGTCGGCACCAGGAGGCACAGTACTCTGTCTGTAGATGGGTCTGGCAGCTTCCCTTCGAGTGAGTTTTGCATTTCGCTTGCCCTCCAGATTTTTGGGCCTTGGTCCGCAGTCTCAGGCCCACTGCAGTGTGAAGTGGCTGGCACTATCTGAGGATGGGGGTGGGGCAGGTGGAGATAATCACGGAGATACTGGATACCCTCATTGGTAAGGTTCCAGTAGACATGTCTCCAGGCAAACTGTTCCTTCACATAGCTGTTGTGCGAGCCAGCCTGTGGAGTCTCTGCTCCCACTCCCCACATAAGAATGCAGGATATGGTGAGGCCAAAAAGGAACACCCACGGAGCCATAGATAGGGGAATCATACCACTATCATCTCACTGGTGGCACTCTAGTCTCACTTGAGGCTGGATCCACACAACCTGCAACCTGCTGTCCACTTCTCTGCCTGCCAACCGACCAACCGACCAACCAACACAGCCACAGCAGTTAGATCAGTGGCTAATTGGCGGCTAGTGGCTAATTGACGGCCATCTACTACCCGAGCCAGCACCTTTCCACGTGAGGCCAAGAGCCTGGAAACTGCTCTCTGGGACTCTGTCCCCACATACTGATTACAGGAAAATTTCATTAAACTAATATAGGTTTATTCAAAAGCATATGGTTTTAAGCAATCAGTATTCCCTAGTTGAGATGGTGCATCCCTGTTTTATAATAAAAAATGTTGGATATTTCAAAACTCTGTTAATTGGAAGTCCATTTTTTTCTAAAATACTGGGAGTTTTAAGACAATCTTAACCATTTGGAGAGTGGTCATCCTCTAAATCATGAGACATAATTGAAAACACAAACAAAAAAAAAACCCAGAAGCAACCTTAAGTGGAAAGAGCCTTTAACATTGAGTTTTCCCTATTCTGAATTGTGGGGACAGAGCCAGGAGAGCAGTTTCCAGGCTCTCGGCCTCACGTGGAAAGGTGCTGGCTTAGTTATTAGATGGCCATCAGCTGTAATCAAATGGCCATCAGCTGTGACTAGTTGGCCATCAGCTGTTACCAGTTAGCCATTAGCCACTAATATAACGGCTGTGGCTTCGTTAGAAGGTTGGTTGGCTGACAGAGAAGCAGACAGGGGATTGCGGCTAGCAAATGTGGTTAGCAAATGGATTGCGGCAGGCAAGTACCATTAGCAGGAGGATTACATTGCGATCGTGTAGATCCTACTGTCTGTGTCTTACCTGGCTGCCAGAGAGACTGAGATGCAGGAAAACCCCTTGTTGGGGTACTGGCGGATGTTTGCTTTTGTGTCTCGACTAGCCGCCATCAAGAATATAGTGGTTTGACTCCCCTATCTATGGCTCTGTTGTTGTTCCTTTTTGGCCTCACCATATCCTGCAGTTCTTGTGTGGGGAGCGGGAGCTGAGACCCTGAATGACATGAATAGTTCTGGATTTCTCAGACAAGACAAAGTTTAATTTTTGCACTTCTAATTGCCTTAGATAACATGAATTGGGACAGAGAAAGTGTCTACTATTTGCTGCACAAAGTCATACATACAAACACAAATACGCATACACATCCTGTATTCATCAGGTTTCCCGCTGGGATCTCATTGGCATTCAATCAGGGTAATCAAGGATTGTTTAATAAAAGGGTCATTTACAGCTGTGTAGGTAGGGCTAAAGGAAATGAAGAACTGTGATAGTACTCTGGGTGTAGGAACAGCTAGAAGCTGTTACTACCCTCAGCCAGAAAGGGAAAGAGGAGAAGGCCCTTCCTAAAACTCTGAGAGGATAGCTGCAAGAAAAAGCTGACCATAAGGGGCTTTGGCCTTTGGTAGACAGATACAACCAACTTACAATGACCTGGCAAGATAGGAGTTGAGGGAATAATTATCTCAAGTTCATGCACCTTTCTCCCTCTCTTCTTCTCCTGGAAACTGCCATTGCCAAAATCTAACAGAAAGCCAAATGGTAAGGGAGTCTGTGGCTGTAATCCCTTCAGGGGAGGCTGCCCAAACTCAAGGTAAGATGGAGAGAGTGAAGAGTGAATGGACAATATCCAGCACTCACTCCACAAACACATACACACTTACACACAAACACATATCTTACATTTTCATAACCCCTTATAGTTAGCAAGTACTTTCAAATATTTTTCAAATATATATCTGACTCACAGCAGGTACTCCATATATAGTTATTGAATAAATCAATGAAACATATTATTTGCAACTGAACTAATGTTTTCCTTATTCCCAGTAATAAGGTTTCTCTATACATTTTTTTTATTATGCAAAATACATATCACATATAATTTATCATTTTAGCCATTTTAAAGTGTACAATTCAGTGGCATTAAGTACATTTATGATGGGCAACCACCATTATTTTCTAGTTCCAGAACTTCTTCATTATCCCAAATGGAAACCCCATACTACAAATTTACTTTTAAAGTGACAGAACTGGTTTGTGTTCAAAGATTTGTGAAAGGCAAATCATATAAAGATCTATTAAATGATGTGATAATTTTCCTAATAGTCAAGGATAAAAAAATCTTAAATGTAAAGAGGCCACCAACTGAATGGGAGAAGATTTTTGCAAACAGTGCCTCCGATAAGGGGCTAGTATCCAAAATATACAAGGAACTCATGCAACTCAACACCAAAAAAACAAACAACCCAATTGAAAAATGGGCAGAGGACTTGAAGAGATATTTCTCCAAAGAGGACATACAAATGGCAAATAGACATATGAAAAAATGCTCAACATCACTAATCATCAGAGAAATGCAAGTAAAAACCACAACGAGATATCACCTCACCTCAGTTAGAATGGCTATCATCAACAAGACAAATAGTAACAAGTGTTGGAGAGGCTGTGGAGAAAAAGGAACCCTCATACGCTGTTGGTGGGAATGCAGACTGGTACAGCTGCTATGGAAGGCAGTGTGGAGGTTCCTCAAAAAATTACGAATAGAATTGCCATATGACCCAGCAATCCCTCCCCTGGGTATCTACCCAAAAAATCTGAAAACATTTATACATAAAGACATGTGTGCTCCAATGTTCATTGCAGCTTTGTTTACGGTGACCAAGACATGGAAACAACCAAAATGTCCTTCGATAGATGAATGGATAAAGAAGTTGTGGTATATGTACACAATGGAATACTATTTGGCGGTAAGAAAAGATGATATAGGAACATTTGTGACAACATGGATGGATCTTGAGAGTGTAATGCTGAGCGAAATAAGTCAGATAGAAAAAGCAGAGAACCATGTGATTTCACTGATATGTGGTATATAAACCAAAAACAACAAAAGAACAAGACAAACAGATGAGAAACAAAAACTCATAGACACAGACAATAGTTTAGTGGTTACCAGAGGGTAAGGGGGTTGGGGGTGGGAGATGAGGGTAAGGGGGATCAAATATATGGTGATGGAAGGAGAACTGACTCTGGGTGGTGAACACACAATGGGATTTATAGATGATGTAATACAGAATTGTACACCTGAAATCTATGTAATTTTACTAACAATTGTCACCCCAATAAATTTAAAAAATAAATTAAAAAAAAAATCTTAAATGTGATTCTATCAATAGAATAGTGAAATACACAGAGTAGTTACATAGCCTTAATACACACAGAGTAGTGAATTTAAATATAGGCCCCAGCTATTTGAGGAAGTAACTTCCTATTGACTACCTTGATTTATCATATTGGCCAGAAAGTCAATCAATTTTTCACTTCAGTTTGACTATAGAGATGCTAATGGCTTAATAGCACATCCTTTTTCCTTCTTCATTGATGAAATAGCCATTTTCAATTCCTGAGCTGTGCCAATGAAGCCATAATAAATTCCCAAATAATTTTTGACAGATGTCACAGTTTTAGTTGGCCTGTGAATGGTAGATGGGAGTCTAGTACTGGTTCTGCTGTTCACTAGCTGCTTGGATGCAGGCCACAAGTTTGGCTTCCTTAATCTGTAAAAGGATGGTGCTGGACTTTGATCCCTAAAGTCCCTGGCAGCTCTGATGTCCCGTGACTCTAGGCTTTGCCCGCAAACCTCCGAAGCTTTCACTGGAAAATGCTCTCTGTCTAAGCACATCAAATATCTAAACATGAACTATTTACCTTTATGACGAAATGGCCAGTGTGAAATTTGATGCTTTCAACAAGTCATGGATTTGAAAGCCAACATTCCATGCATGTAAAGCCAGTGGAGAGAGGTTTAGCACTTGGAGAAACAAGTAAGCCACATTCATTGACTAACAGTTTTGAATGGGTATTTTAATAATATGGAGAAGCTAGTTCTGACCTTTTATTAGCAGCAGTTTTTTCCATAAAGCTGGCAAACTGATCCATCCCCACCTGGTCTCCTTGGTAACCAAGGGCCTAGATTTGTGAGATGTTTGCAGAACATCTGGCCAGGATTAAGGTACAGACAAATGCTATCAGAGATCAAGCCCATAGCCTTGGCCTTTGAAGACCCCATGCTAATTGGAGAATTGGCTGGCAGCCACAGAAAGGGATGTGGAATACCTAGCACTGCTGGTTGAGAATGTAGGTTCTGGAACCAGACTGTCTGGAACTAAATACCAACCTGTTTTTTGCTAATGGTAGAACCTTGGGCAAGTTGTAATTTGCCTCTCTGGGCCTCAATTTCCTCATTTGTGAAACAAGTTTACTAAAAGTATTATGTTCGTGCAAAATTAATTGCGGTTTAAAAGGTTAAAAATAGTTGCAAAAACTGCAATTACTTTTGCACCAAACTAATACCTTTCTTGTTCAGTTGTTGACAGGATTGAATGCACTAAAATATTAAAAGTACCTAGAGCTATATGCTACAGCAAGGGTTCAATGTGATGATTATGTAACAGCAAAAAGAAAAATGGAGCTTTTTCAAGAAGACCATGTGCAGCATTGTTTCAGGGAGATCCACAGCAAAGATGGTGGGAAAACACAGCTGAAAAAGCCTCTGTTGTTCTCATCACAAGTGTACAAGGTTAGACGAGCAGAGCAGGGATTTGAACAGCAGCAAAACGTTGTGAAGGTTACCATCGATGCCTTTGGCATCAGACAGATTTTAGCTGGGACCCTAGCTCTGCAGATTACTAGCTGTGTGAACTCCAGTAACTCAATCTGTCTGAACCTTACTCTCCTCAAATGTAAAATGAGGTAGCAGAACTGACCTCAGAGGATTGTATAATGCATGAAAAATGCTCAGCACACTGCCTGGAACATAGCAAGTGGCTAATAAATATTAATGACTATTATTACTAGGTCCAATCAGGCCCCATTTGGCCCCAGTTTTCTCCCATATCCCTAAGTTTACTCACTTATTTATTTCACCTATAAAACATTTACCAGAACTGACTTTGTGTCTGTTACCAAACTGGACACCAGGAATTCAAAAATAATTATGAGATGAGGTTCATGTTCCTAAATATCTCATAGTCTAGTATGGAAATGAATCACAGATACATCAACTGACAGGAGAGCTGCCTCAGAGCACATCATGCACAGGTGTGAGCTTATAGAGAGGGCAGCAGCAGGGCAGTGAGGTTGGCCAGGACGAAGGGAGGCTTCTTGGAGATGGTCTTGATGGCTGAGAGAGGCAGAGCAGTGTAGTGGTGAGAGGCACAGCCCTAGTCTCAGAAACCTATATTCACGCTCCAAGATATGCTGCCATGAGTTCATGTGACCTTAGTTAAGTCATTTCATCCCTTCTTGTCTCAGTTTCCTCAGCTGTAAAATGGTAAAATGATAATACTTACAGAATTAAATGAGTTGAAAACCTGTGAAGCACTGAGTAGCACCTGACTTGTAGTAAAATTATTGCTATTGCAAGAGTAAGAGAAAGGGAAAAATTTTCAGGCAGATAAGGTATCAGGAACTTTGCTTTTTGTTTGGTTTCATTTTTAAACTAGATGTTGCCAATGTAATGCTGCCACAGTGTCACTTGAAGACTTGGAAGGTAGATCCTCTTAGTTTATGCACAAGAAGAACATAATCTTTCTCATGGCTTGTCAGAAACACGTGTCTCTCAAAGGCTGGCATAAACATTGATTTGCCTTCCCTTTGGACCACTTTTAACAAGTTTTGGTTCATTATTATATGGAAGCCCCTTTTCCTTGGTCACCTACCCTCCCACCATATCTACTTGGATTTCCCCAGGGTCCAAGATTCATGCTGTCACTGCCTCTGGACTGGAGCTAGTGAATGTCATCTGTCAGGGGTCCCTACAGTTACTTGAGTGAGGTCCTGTTTGCCTGTGTTTATAATTCTTCAGGTAGGTCATCACCACATAAGCCAGTCTCTTTCAAGCTAAAACCAGTCACTTCACATAGAATAATTTGTATTTTATACTTAAGACCCTCTCTCCATTAAGGTAGAACGGAGGGACGGTGCAGTGGACACAGTGTTGAACCTACAGAAAATATATTAACGAATTTCCCACTGAATTCCCTGCACTCAAGTCTAAGAACACTTTTTGGCTTTTCCAACACCAAGCAGAAGCCTCCAAGGTTGAATTTAGGAGGGCTAAAGGTTTAACAGAGGTTGATTCACACTGCTGAAGAGCAGCTGGATGGAAGCCTCACCCTCTGCCCCCTCTCGGATTCTGATTCCAGCAGCATCCAAAGTCCAATCAGCTCAGGGACTCAGTGAGTAGCCTGGCTCAGTGTGTCACCACAACACTCATTACTGAATGCGCTTGGCTTCACTGGCCATATGATGTGCGAGGAAGAGCTCTTTTGTAGTTCCATGGTTTGGAAGTGACGAAGGCTGTCTTCACATTCTGTGCTGCTGGCTGGCTTCTGTTTGGGAAGAGCAGATGCTGCTAGGGCTTACCATGTCTGTGACACTGATAAAGGAGCCATATGAACTGATCCTTTTCATCATTCAAGCCGGAATATTTTAACTTGTAAGGCAGATGGGTAAAGGCCAGTGGTTTAGGAGCAATTAACAATCAGCAAGCAACATTTCTTGAACAACTAATATAAACACTACAAAGGCTTGGTCTAGTAGGTGAGAAAGATGAGGAAAATGGCAGTTACAGTAAAGTGGGAAGAGACCAAAATGTGTGGGAGGCCCTGGGAGCTAAGGGAGCCAGAAATGGCTTCCAAAAACAGGCTCAAGCTGAGTCATAAAAAGAATATCATTATAGAGCACCTGATAAGCCCAGGTCCTGTCCTGGATATTTTACTTAGTTTTTTCAATTAATTCTCTCACCAGAATCACACAGCTAGTAAGTATCAGAGCTGGGGTTTGAATCTTGGACGGTTTGAACACAAACCCGTTCCACTCCATCTCACTGCCAAGGAACTAGGAAGGCCCTGGGCTGGTGGGTGGGGGACGGGATCTCAGGCCAAGGGAAGTGCCTTCCCAGTGGTGGGAAACCAGCTGTGGACTTGAAGTCAGACAGAAAGGGCAGGCGTAGCAATCCCTTTTAGGTCTGAGGCAGGCACATGGCCCTGTTTGTTGCCAAGCCCTAAAGTAACCTTAGAATCCTTCCCAATTCAGCACTCCAGGATCACCATGGATCAGATTGGATTTATTTGCCACATACAATAACAGATCTGGAAGAGTCACAGAGTTTCTGAAAGAACCTCACAGAGCCAGAGGTTCTGGAAGGATGATTTGAATTTTTCAAGTTCTCAGTTGCCTTGGGGAGGGGGTAAGTTGTTAACTTTAAAATTCTACTGCTGAAAAGTTGAGACTAATGCTTACCCTCTTTGGTTAAGGACCTGAAGATGTGACCACAAGGTCAGGATGCCTTTTCTTTGTCTGGGGCGGAAAACTCAGCATTAGCAACTGGTAAGCTCTGGTTGACTATCCCAAATTCAGACTCTGCAATGGTACTAAAAGCTTAGAAAGAAGTGTTTAGTATTGGGCCTTTGTATTGATAATTTCATGGCCAAAGAGATTCACACCAGCTGCCTTGCTTTGCTTTCCTCTAATTAAAGCCCTCTGTAGTTAAGAAGTGTTAAAAGCTATCCAACTTTGGTTGAAACATTTATGTTAGGCTGAACTAACTTGGAACATCACTCTAACTCAACCAGAACTTTGATTAAAAACCTGCAACATTTTCTACCTCAACAGTTTGAGCATTTAGCTGATGTCCAATTGAGATTATTAATCTCCACATCCCATTAAGAGGAACAACTATTTCTCAGGTTTTCTTTCTGTCTTTCTTTCTTTCTTTCCTTCCTTTCTCTCTCTCTCTCTCTCTCTCTCTCTCTCTCTCTCTCTCTCTCTCTCTTCTTTCTCTTTTTTCTTTTTTCTTCTCTTTCTTTCTCTCTTTCTTTCCTCCTTTCCCTTTCTTTCTTTCTTTCTTTCTTTCTTTCTTTCTTTCTTTCTTTCTTTCTTTCTTTCTTTCTTTCCTTCTTTCCTTCTTTCCTTCTTTCTTTCCTTCTTTCCTTCCTTTCTCTCTTTCTTTCCTCCTTTCCCTTTCTTTCTTTCTTTCTTTCTTTCTTTCTTTCTTTCTTTCTTTCTTTCCTTCTTTCCTTCTTTCCTTCTTTCTTTCCTTCTTTCCTTCTTTCCTTCTTTCTTTCTTTCTTCCTCTCCTTTTCTTTCTTTCTTTCTTTTTTTTCCTGGCTGCAATATCTTTGGAATATCCTTCCAGGGGCTCATGTGAGCTTAAATATATGACATTCAAAGACTAATATGTAAATGACTATCTATCTATTTTATCAAGGGAATTGTTTTTGCCATTTGTAATCTTTTTTAATGATTTTATTTTTCTTGCAGGAAACAGAAGTAGAGGTGCATTCAGGCCATATGCATAACTTTGGAATCAGCTAGCTCTCTCTGATGAAGCAAATCCCAGATGAGAGCCCCAACTGTTTCAGAAGAACATTGCAAAGCCCGTGTTCCTGACCAAGTTGTTACACACAGAGCAGAACTATCAATAAGAGGCATATAACATCTGTTGCTTGGGTTACCATCAATCCACTAAGACAACCCTGAGTCATAAATGGCATAGGGAGAAGGTCTGCCAGGATAGAGGGCAGTGCCATCAAGGTTAATGGAAGCCTATTGTCAAATCCCTAAAGGCCTAAAAGACCCCTCTTGTCCTAACCCTCCTTCAGAGATTCTTGGACCTCCATTAGTTTTATCACAAAACCTCCCCAGATTCTTATCAGTGTTTAGAATATTACCAGCGCTACTAAGCAGCTCTACTCAAAATACCAGTCTGCTGACCGGTACTACATTGTTCACACATCAGCATCTGGCACCCAGCTTGCACTTTGAGTAGCACCAGATTAGAGCACCTACTCTTTGGACCACTCTGGTAGCCCAGCAAAGTGCACACACTTCCCGTCACTTTCACTTGGGACTTTGGTGTTGGGAAAACCTCCTCTATGGTTCCTTTCATGCATTCCATTACACCAAAGATACTGCATACACATTTAGAGAGAAAAATTAATAAGTATGCCCTTGCTGAGTAACTAGTTCTAGTTCTCTAAAAAGTTCCTAGTATATTCCCAAAAGAATTGAGAATAGATGTTCAAACAACAACTTGTATACAGATGTTTATAGCAGCACTATTTATATTTACCATAGCCAAAAGGTGGAAACAACCCAGATGTCCATCAGTGGATGAATGGATAAATAATATTTAGTATCCATGCAATGGAATGTTATTCAGCCATATAAAGGAGTGAAGTAACTGATGTATACCACGACACAGATGGACCTTGAAAACAGTATATTAACTGAAAAGCCAGGCACAAGAGGTCACATATGATATCATTCCATTTACATAAAAAATCCAGAAAAGTAAATACATAGAGACAGAAAGTTGATTAGTGGTTGCCAGGAATTGAGGAGGCTGCTTAATAGTATGGGCTTCCTTTTTGGGGTGATGAAATGTTTTGGAACTACATAGAGGTGATGGTTGCAAACACTGTGAATATACTTAATGCCACACAATTGTTCACTTTAAAAATGGTTAATTCTATGATACATGAATTTTATTTCAATTAAAAAACAGTAGTAAAGGAAAATTTATAAAAAAGAAAAAATATATTACCTATAGTTCCACCACCCAAAACCAAATACTGTTCACATTTTGATCTAGTTTATTTTCCACAGTAATAATTCATACTGCATATATAATTTATAGTTTGTTTTTAAACTTAATGTTATTTTCAGAGTGTTTTCTATGTTCCATTTGTTGCACAAGCTTACACTATTGGATAAAGTTTCTTGATATGTATTTTTAATTGCTTCTTAATGTTGTACTAACTTATCTTGACACCTGCAATATATGCAAATATCTATTTCTCATATGTCCTTGCTAACATTGACTAATCTCCTAAAAGAGAAAAAAGAGACTATTACACAGTTGTTTAAATCCTATTTAATTTGTTAGTAAGGTTGTCACATTACAACTTTTTTTCTGTTTTGAAATAACAAACAACTGTTTAGTAGAGACTTCTCTATACTCTGTCTGTGGTAGAGTACATAGTAGCTAATCATTATTGTTTGGGGGTGAATCTAATGGTAAATGCTTTAAAAGACTAGACTCGGCTAGACTAGATACAGTTGTCCCTGAAGGAGGAATTAGAGAATTGGAAGTTTGATATGATCAAATTACCTAGAATGCAATACCGAGAAAAAATAGAAAATGTGAAATACAAGAACACAAAAGGTAAAAATTTTTAATTCTGTAAAAAATCAAATAGGTTCTATCAGTGAAGGATTTGACCTTGCACAATTGTGGGACGTGGTTAAACACTCTATAAGGCTATTGTTTTCCTATCTGATGTTGGAATAACTATTACCCTAGCCCTTCTGTCTATCAATAGAGAGCCACAGAAATAACATAGACTGGCATTGGTATATATCTTGAGATGCAGGATGTTCACTCTTACACAAGGTGACCTTGTTATACCTCAAGGTGTGGAGTAGGGGATAGTGACAACAGGAGCTGGGGCTGTACCACTTAGTCTTTTCTCTCCAGTAATTAATAGAGATTAAATTACAAACTTGAAACTTAAAAATAATAGCAATATAAATATAGTTTTTAAATTTAATCTATAACATTAATGTGTTGAGATGCTACTCAAATGGCAACATGGCAGAAAGTCACCAAGCATACACTAAAAAATTGAAACTTGGTTTGTTAATGAGTTATTGGGGACCAGGCATAAGATCACCACACCATTGACTGGCTTGAAATTCTTGCCCATAGCCTTTCTGCTCCTTAACTTTGCCTCCTTCTAAGCATTTCTTTTCAGGCATACAAAGAATGGCTGAAAAAAGAAACCTTAGGATTACAGCGAACATTGCCCAAGATTAATCTTGTCCCCATTCTTTAGCAAATCCAGGTGAGAATCTCACAAATTGCTAAACACTACTAAGGATGGTGGGCTATCAAGATCTAGGATGCCCTGCTATCTTTCCTCTTTTAGAGTAAAAATAATAGGAAAAATGGGTTCAACTTCAGTGTGCAGAAGAAGAAATTGTGATTGAACTGTGACAAAATTTGTTGAAATAATGAACACATGACAGATGGGCTTCACTTCTGGTGAGAAGAAACTATATTTTCAGTGCTCATTTCTCAGTCCTGCAAAACCTAATAGTGATACAGGGGAGCGATTTTTACACTCCATCACTCAGAGCCATAATGTCCTAGAGGCCAACCATGCCATTCAAACAGCATCCTTTCATTTATATATTGGAAGTATATGTTGCTTTATAATAGAAAATTAGCTAATCAAGAAATAAAGGAGAAAAGATTGAAAATAAAATGAACAGAACCTCAGGGACCTGTGGGAAAATACCAAAAATCTGACATGTCGTCAGAGTCACCGAAAGACAGAGGAAAGAGCATATATGTATATATTTGAAGAAATGATGGCTGAAAACTCTCCAAATTTGATTAAAGACATAAACTTACAGATTCAAGAAGGTCCAAACAGGATAAACTCAAAGAAATGTATGCTCACACATATCATAGTCAATCTGCAGAACGCTGAAAATAAAAAATAAAAAATCCTTGAAAAAAGCCATAGAAAAATGACATTTTATGTAAAGAGGAACAGCAATTTAATGGCTATAAGTTTCTCATCAGAAAACATGGAGGCCAGAAGGAAGCCGCACAACTTTTAAAATGCTGAAAGAAAATAATCAACCTAGAATTCTACATATAGTGCAAATATCCTTCAGGAATGAATGTAAGATAAAAACATTCTTATGAGAAAAAAACTAAGAGAATTTGTTGCCAGCAGACCTGATCTGAAAGAAATGCTAAAGGCAGTTCTTTAGATGGAAAGGAAATGATATCAGAGGGAAACTTTAAACTCCATGAAGGAAGAGCAACAGAAATGGTAAATATCTGGGTAAATAGAATAGAGTGTGAGGTTTAAAATATATATAGAACAGTTGGAAGCGAACAAACTAACAAAAACTGCATAAAAAAATAACACTATCTGATAGGGCTTTCAATGCATAGAGATGTACACATATGATAACTATAACATAAAGGGGGAGACAAGAGATTTATATTGATGTTAAGTTTTAGCATTCCACTTGAAGTACTGAAAAATTTATTTTAATTAGATTGTGACCATTAAGTCTTATATTGTGATCTCAAGAGTGACCACTAACAAAACTGCACAAAAGAAATAGTAAAAAACTCAATAGATAAATTAAGATGGAATACTAGGGGACATCATAGGAATGGCGGCAGCGGGGTGCACTTTTTGAGTTCTCCTCCGGATCTTATCAGAAACGGGACATTTATAACCCATCAAAGGACTCTCTGCTCATCACGCAGAACAGCTAAGAGACTCGTGCAAGGATTAATTGCAGGTGGGGAAAATTGGGCGAGCAGGGGAAAAGGGAAGGGAGCGGAGTGGAGACGCGGCCTGCATCAGCGGTGGTGGAAACGCAGTCTGCACCTGTGGCTGTGGGGACACGGCCCGCATCTGCGGTGGTGGAAACCCAGCCGACATCTGCAACTGCAGAGACACAGGGGATCCCAGGATGGAACAGAGAACACAAAAGGCAGGAGATGGGCTCTTTCCCTGCATCCCACAACTGACCTCTTCCGCCGAGGGGGCAGCATATCTAGCATTTGGGGCAATAACGTCAGCTGATACCTTCAGCTAAGCCCTAGGCCGGACAAAGGACACAAACTCCATACCTGGGCCACTCCCCCCGCTCTTCCAATCCTACCCCAGCCCTTCCAGAGACTTGAACTGGCCCCTGAACTGAGGAGTGGTGTCAGATTGCAGAGGAGACTTGGTGCTCGGTTCTGGGAAGACTGGCGGGCGGCTGTGGCCAGGGATGAGGCTGGGAAGAGTGTGGTTTTTGCTGGGCTAGGAGAGAGGAGACTCCTCCGCCCCCAGCCACCACCTTTTCTGGCCTGCCTAGGGCGGGGCAATTACATCAGAGGAGGCACTCCCAGGGATCAGCAGTAAGCGGCAGAAGCAGCTCCCAGCTTTCAGCAGCTCAGAAATCTCCCGCCTGCCACACACACACACACACACACACACACAAACACATAGAAAAAGTGCCCTAAGACTCAGGAGAACTGGACACAGGGCTGGTGGTGCTACTCTCAGTGCGCATATGTGAAGGCAAGGGCAGAAACTGCACTGGCTTTGTAAAAACTACCGTCCAGACCCCTCAGCCCCACGCATCTAAATCTGCAGCCCCAATGTCACTCTGGGCACCAGGTGACCGGCTCTGCCTGCACAATACACAGGGGACTCTTTGGTACAGCAGAGGACAACCTAGAGATTACTTGGTGGGCTTAAGCCAAGACTGACGCTGCTTTTTGTTTTGTTTTCTTTTGTCTTTATATCTTTGATATCTTTGCCTGTGTTGAGTGGGGGTTGTCGGTTGTTTTTACATGTGAAGGTATTTTATTTTTTCTTTGTTGTTGTTGTTGTTGTGCGTGGTGATTTGCTTTGTTCTGAAATTGCTCTACCAGGGCCCAGCTTAAGAGGCACAAGATTCAACACACCCAGAGGCCAACTCCAGACCAAACCAGAGTACTATCGGGTTTGACCTACAAGTGACACACCAAGAGGGGATTCTTTACAGGCACAAGAGCCCATAGAGGCCAAACCACATTTAAGCGGTCAACCCTCCCGCAGCAGCAGAACACCCTGCGGGGGGCAGAGCCAAGTCTCACAACTAGTCAGCCTAGGAGTTAACCCCACCTACTCACAAGTGAAAAGCAATTAAAAATCTTCTTTAACAGGACAATATACACAACACAAGAGTCACCTTTGGAGCACATGCAGAGGAGAAGAACAAAGTCGTGCAAGTCAAATATAAAGGACACAGACTACATAAGATAACCCAGCAAGAACTAACAACTCTAGGGAATCTACCTAATACATCGAAGCAAACACAGAGAGTCAGCCAGAATGAGGAAACAAAGAAACATGTCCCAAATAAAAGAATAGACGAAACCTCCAGAAATGGAACCAAATGAAACAGAGGTAACCAACCTATCAGAGACAGAGTTCAGAACACTGCTGATAAGAATGTTTAAGGAGCTTAGAGAGGACATCAAGAAGGATGTAGAAATCATAATGAACAACCAGTTAGAACTAAAGAACACAATTACCAAAATAAAGAACTCACTTGAAGGAATTAACAGCAGGTTAGATGAAGCAGAGGATCGAATCAGCGACTTAGAAGACAAGTTAGCAGAGATCACCCAAACGGAACAACAGAAAGAAAAAAGAATAAAAAACAATGAAGATGGTTTAAAAGACCTATGGGATAACATCAAGCGCAACAACATGAGCATCATAGGAATACCGGAAGGTGAAGAGAGGAAGGAAAGGATTGAGAACATATTTAAAGTAATAATGTCTGAAAACTTACTTAACCTGATGAAGGAAACCAACATACAAGCCCAGGAAGTGCAGAGAGTTCCAACCAGGATAAACCCAAACAGGTCCACACCAAGACACATTTTAATTAAAATGGCAAAGATTAAAGATAAAGAGAGAATCCTAAAAGCAGCAAGAGAAAGACAGATGGTTACATACAAGGGAACTCCCATAAGACTAGCAAATGACTTTTCTGCAGAAACATTGAAGGCCCGGAGGGAGTGGCAGGAGATACTCAAAGTGATGGAAAACAAAGACCTACAACCTAGATTGCTTTATCCAGCAAGGCTATTATTTAAAGTTGATGGAGAGATAAAGAGCTTCCCAGAAAAGAATAAGCTAAAGGAATTTATTACCACCAAGCCAGCATTGCAAGAAATACTAAAAGGACTTCTGTAAATAGAAGAAAGATGAAAACAATCTAACTACAAATTTAAAAATGGCAATAACTATGTACCTATCAATAATCACTTTAAATGTAAATGGATTAAATGCTCCAATCAAGAGACATAGGGTGGCTGAGTGGATAAGAAAGCAAGACCCTTGTATATGCTGTATACAAGAGACTCACCTCAGATCAAAAGACACACACAGGCTGAAAGTGAAGGGTTGGAGTAAGATATTTCATGCAAATGGAAATGGAAAAAAGCTGGAGTTGCAATACTTATATCTGACAAAATAGACTTTAAAATGAAGAACATATTAAAAGACAAAGATGGGCACTATATAATAATAAAGGGATCGATCCGACAAGAGGACATAACCCTAGTAAACATCTATGCACCCAACATAGGAGCACCTAAATATATAAAACAGATATTGACTGACATAAAGACAGAGATAAACAATAACACTATCATAGTAGGGGGCTTCAACACACCTCTGACAACAAGAGACAGGTCTTCCAGACAGAAAATCAATATGGAAGCAACAGCCTTAAATGAGACATTGGACCACTTGGATTTAATCGATATTTTCAGAGCATTTCACCCCAAAGCTGCAGGATACACGTTCTTCTCAAGCGCACATGGAACATTTTCCAAGATAGACCATATGTTAGGCCACAAAACAAGTCTTGATAAATTTAAGAAAATTGAAATCATACCAATTGTCTTCTCTGACCACAGTGCTATGAAATTAGAAATGAACTACAAAAAAACTGAAAGACACACCAATTCATGGAGGCTGAATAACATGTTACTCAATAATGAATGGGTCAAGCAGGAGATCAAGGAAGAAATCAAAAGATATCTCGAGACAAACGAAAATGAAAACATGACGACCCAAAATCTATGGGATGCCGTGGAAGCAGTCCTAAGAGGGAAATTCATACCATTGCAGGCCTACCTAAAGAAACAAGAAACATCACTAATCAACAGTTTATCTTCACACTTAAGGGATCTGGAAAAAGAACAGCAAAATAAGCCCAAACGGAGTACAAGGAAGGAGATAAAAAAAATCAGAGTGGAAATAAATGAATTAGAAACCAGAAAAACCATACAAAAGATCAATGAATCCAACAGTTGGTTCTTAGAGAAGATAAACAAAACCAACAAATCTTTAGCCAGACGCATTAAAAAAAAGAGAGAGAGGACCCAAATTAATAAAATCAGAAATGAAAGAGGAGAAGTGACAACAGACACCACAGAAATACAAAATATTTTAAGAAATTCCTATGAGCAACTATATGCCAACAAATTTGACAATCTGGAAGAAATAGACAATTTTCTAGAGGCGTACAACCTTCCAAGGCTAACTCAAGAAGAAACAGAAAACCTGAATAGACTGATTACCACCAGGGAAATTGAATCAGTAATCAACAATCTCCCTGTAAACAAAAGCCCTGGACGAGATGGCTTTACAGGTGAATCTTACAAAACGTTCAAAAAAGAATTATCACCTATTCTCCTCAAGCTCTTCCAAAAAAATCCATAAGGAGGGAAGACTCTCAAACACTTTTTACGAAGCCACTATAACCCTGATCCCAAAATCACACAAAGACACCACAAAAAATGAAAACTACAGGCCAATATCGCTAATGAACACAGATGCAAAAATCCTCAACAAAATATTAGCGAACAGAACTCAGCAATACATTAAAAAGATCATACACCATGATCAAGTGGGATTCATCCCTGGTATGCAAGCGTGGTTCAACATCTGCAAATCAATTAATGTGGTACACCACATTAATAAAATGAAAAATAAAAATCACACGATCATATCAATAGACACAGAAAAAGCATTTGATAAAATCCAGCAGCCATTTATGATAAAAAAAAACCCTTAAGAAAGTGGGAATAGAGGGACCAGATCTCAACATAATAAAGGCCATATATAATAAACCCATGGCTAACATCATACTCATTGGGGAAAAGTTAAAACCATTCCCCTTAAGATTAGGAACAAGGCAAGGTTGCCCACTCTCTCCACTTCTATTCAACATAGTGCTGGAAGTTCTAGCCACAGCAATCAGACAAGAAAAAAAAATAAGAGGGATCCAAATCAATAAGGAGGAAGTAAAATTGTCATTATATTCAGATGCTATGATACTATATAGAGAGAAACCTGAAGACTCCACCAAGAAACTATTAGAGCTGATAGATGAATTTAGTAAAGTAGCAGGATACAAAATTAATATTCAGAAATCACTTGCATTTGTATATACCAATAATAAAACATCAGAAGGAGAAATTAAAAAAAAATCCCATTTACAATTGCTTCAAAGACTATAAAATACCTGGGAATAAATTTAACCAAAGTAGTTAAAGATCTGTACTCAGAAAATTATAAGACACTGAAGAAAGAAATGAAAGAAGATACAAATAGATGGAAACACATGCCATGTTCATGGATAGAAAGAATTAATATAGTTAAAATGCCCATACTGCCTAAGGCAATATACATATTCAACGCAATTCCTATCAAACTACCAACGACATTTTTCACAAAAATAGAACATATAATCCTAAAATTTATATGGGACCATAAAAGACCCCGGATAGCCTCAGCAATCTTGAGAAACAAGAACAAAGTGGGAGGTATAACAATACCGGACATCAAATTATACTACAAGGAAACAGTAATCAAAACAGCATGGTACTGGCATAAAAACAGACACATAGATAAATGGAACAGAATAGAGAGTCCAGAAATAAATCCGTGCCTATATGGCCATTTAATCTATGACAATGGAAGCAAGAATGTACGGTGGGGTAAAGACAGTCTATTCAATAAATGTTGCTGCGAAACCTGGACAGACACATGCAAAAAAATGAAGCTGTACCACCTCCTTACACCATATACAAAAATAAACTCAAAATGGATCAAAGACTTAAATGTAAGATCTGAAACCATAAAATTCCTAGAAGAAAATATAGGAAGAAACTTCACAGACATTACCCGGAGTAAGATTTTTACTGATATATCCCCTTGTGCGAGGGAAGTAAGAGAAAAAATAAACATGTGGGATTACATCAAACTAAAAAGTTTTTTCACAGCAAAGGAAACCATCAATAAAACAAAAAGGGAGGTCCGGAAAAACGGCGGCATGAGGTGAGCCTCTGTAAAGCTCCCCTGGAACTTACAAAGAATCGAACAACAAAAACTCCACAAAGGACTCCCTGCACAGCAGACAGGCAAGACGAAGAGACCCACTACCGAAATCACCTACAGGTGGAAGATTTGCGCGAGCGAGGTGGGGCGGGGGGTAGGAGGGAAAGGAGAAGTGCGGAGACGGAGCTGCGCGGACACAGGACGCAGACCTACCTCAGTACTCTGAGCTGGCTGCTTCCCGGAACCACCGCAGCTGCAAAGAGGGAAGAACTTGGACTGCCAGGGCTCTGCTTATGGCCCACAGGGCTGAGGGGGCAGCATAAAACTGCTGAACCCAACGCTAACAGCAGAGACCTCGGAGAAAAGACTGAGGGAAGAAGGCTGAAAACGGTGGTTTAAGTCCGCACTACCGAGCAGAGAACGGAGCCTTAGACACTGAGACTAGCCGCCCCCTCCTTCTCCTCCCAGAGCTCGCCCCGCCCCCACCTGCCCGGTGCTAGAAGCGAAACAGTAGCAGTGTCAGATCAAAACAACAGAAAATTTGCTGTTTTGAGAACTGTGGACCGCAGACACAAATTCGCAGCCCAACTAGTTCCGGCAAAGGGGAGGGAGCTATGGAAGCAGGACCAGCTGTGGTGGTGGTCGCCGCCATTGCTCTGGGCCACCTCTCACAACACACCCCGCCCCTGGCCCCACCTATCGGGGTGGATCCCTGCAGGAGTAAACAGAACTGCTGAAACATACAGGCTCTGAATCAGGAGCTGGAAGAGCTTTGGAACATCAAAAGCTCTCCGCATACCCACCGGGACACTGCGCCCTGTGACCTAGACGAACTATTAACAGAGGAGAAGCCTGTCTCCCAGGGAATCCCCCCATTGTGAGAGAAGCTGGAATAGTGCAGAGAAAACATAGCACTACCGTGTGAGACAAGAAAAATAAGCTGCAGTTGGAGAAATAATAAAATATTCTACCAACAAGTACTGGAAAACAAAAGAAAAACCGCTTCCTATCAACCTGTTGCAGAAGTCACTCCTATAGATGTCTAGGAAGAGAAATAGTAAACCAGTAATCGCCATGAATAACCAAGGCAACAAGATAGCTCAGAAAGAAAGTGAAAAATCTCCAGAAAAGGCACTTAAAGATACAGAAACATGTGACTTAAATGACAGAGAATTCAAGATTGCAGTTCTGAAAAAACTCAACAAGATACAAGAAAACACAGATAGGCAGTTAAATGAACTCAGAAACTCAATCAAAGAACAGCATGAGCATTTTACGAAAGAGATTGAAATCTTAAAAAAGAACCAAATAGAATTTCTGGAGATTAAGAACTCAATAGAAGAAATTAAGAATGAAATAACCAGCTTAGGTAGTAGAGTTGACCAGATGGAGGAAAGAATCAGTGACATCGAAGATAGAAACCTGGAAATTACACAGATGGAAGAAGAAAGAGACTTGAGACTTAAAAGAAATGAAAGAACTCTACAAGAACTTTCTGACTCCATCAGAAAGAGCAATATAAGAATAATGGGCATACCAGAAGGAGAAGAAACAGAGAAGGGAACAGAGAATATATTCAAACAAATTGTCGATGAGAATTTCCCAAATTTGTGGACAAAACTGGACCCTCAAATCCAAGAAGCAAATAGAACACCGAGTTACCTCAATCCCAACAGGCCTTCTCCAAGGCACATTGTATTGAAGCTGTCTAAAATCAACAACAAAGAAAGAATCCTCAAGGCAGCCAGGGAAAAGAAGACGGTAACCTACAGAGGAAAGCCCATTAGATTATCATCAGATTTTTCAGCAGAAACTCTACAAGCCAGGAGGGAGTGGAACCAAATATTCAAACTATTGAAAGAGAGAAACCATGAGCCAAGAATAATATATCCAGCAAAGATATCCTTTAGATATGAAGGAGGAATAAAGACCTTTCCAGACATACAGAAGCTGAGGGAATTTTCTAATACACGACCTGCACTACAAGAAATACTAAAGGAGGCTATTCGACCACCATCAACAGGGACAATTTGTGGCAACCAAAACTCAAAAAGGGGGAGAGTAAAGGCCTGAACCGGAATATGGGAATGCAGAAAGTAAGCGTGCTGAAGAAAATGGAATACTCTAAATATCAAACTTTCTTTTACATAAACTTAAGGGTAGCCACTCAAAATAAATCCAGAACTGAAATATATACCATAATAAAAGAAGAAACAGAGGGAAACATCATAGAATACCACCACACAGAAATAATAGACAACAACAAAAAGGCAAAGAAACAATGGAGACACAGCCCTACCAGAAAACTAAAGATAGAATGACAGGAAATCCTCACATATCAATAATCTCCCTAAATGTAAATGGACTGCAGTCACCAATAAAAAGGCACAGAGTAGCAGATTGGATCAAAAAACTAAACCCAACCATATGCTGTCTCCAAGAGACACATCTCAGCTACAAGGACAAGCATAGACTCAAAGTGAAAGGGTGGAAATTGACACTCCAAGCAAATGGTACCCAGAGAAAATCAGGTGTAGCCATAATGATATCAGATGAAACAGACTTCAAGGTGAAAAAGATAACAAGAGACAAAGATGGACATTTCATAATGGTGAAAGGGACTGTACAACAAGAAGACATAACAATCATCAATATTTATGCCCCCAATCAGGGAGCACCGAAATACACCAAGGAACTACTAACAGAACTAAAGGGAGAAATTGACCAAAACACAATTATACTAGGGGACTTAAATACATCATTGACAGCTATGGATATATCATCCAAATAGAAAATAAATAACGAAATAGTAGCACTAAATGACACATTAGATGAAATGGACATAATTGACATTTATAGAGCACTTCATCCTAAAACATCAGAGTATGCATTCTTTTCTAGTGTACACGGAATATTCTCAAGGATAGACCATATATTGGGACATAAAATCAGTCTCAACAAATTTAAGAAGATTGAAATCATACCAAGCATATTCTCTGATCACAAGACTTTGAAATTGGATATCAACTGTAAAAAGAAAGCGGGAAAAAACACAAATACATGGAGATTAAACAACATACTTTTAAAGAACGACTGGGTCAAAGAAGAAGTTAGAGAGATCAAAAGATACATAGAAACAAATGACAATGCAAATACATCCTACCAAAATTTTTGGGATGCAGCGAAAGCAGTTTTAAGAGGGAAATTTATCTCATTACAGGCCTATCTCAAGAAACAAGAAAACTCCCAAATAAATAACCTCATGTTACACCTTAAAGAACTAGAAAAAGAAGAACAAGTAAAACCCAAGGTCAGCAGAAGAAAGGAAATAACAAAAATTAGAGCAGAACTAAATGAAATAGAGAACAAAAAGACAATAGAAAAAATTAATATGACAAAGAGCTGGTTTTTTGAAAAGATTAACAAAATTGACAAACCCTTGGCTAGACTTACTAAGATAAAAAGAGAGAAGACACTGATTAACAAAATCAGAAACGTAAAAGGGGAAGTTATCACGGACACCACAGAAATACAAAGGATCATCCAAGAATACTATGAAGGACTATATGCCACCAAATACAACAACCTAGAAGAAATGGACAAGTTCTTAGAAACATGTAGCCTTCCAAGGCTGAACCATGAAGAACTGGAAAATCTAAACAGACCGATCACCAGTAACGAAATTGAATCAGTCATCCAACACTTCCCCAAAAGCAAAAGTCCGGGACCAGATGGCTTCACTAGTGAATTCTACCAAACCTTCAAAGAGGATCTAATACCAATCCTGCTCAAACTCTTCTAAAAAATTGAAGAAGAGACAGTACTCCCTAACTCATTTTATGAGGCCAACATTACCCTGATACCAAAACCTGGTAAGGACAGCACAAAAAAAGAAAACTACAGACAAATATCTCTGATGAATACCGATGCAAAAATCCTAAATAAAATTCTAGCAATCGAATACAACAATGCATTAAAAAGATTACTCATCACAACCAAGTGGGGTTCATCCCGGGGCACAAGGATGGTTCAACATCCGCAAATCCATCAATGTGATACATCACATAAACAAAATAAAGGACAAAAATCATATGATTATATCAATTGATGCAGAAAAAGCATTTGACAAGATACAACATCCATTTATGATTAAAACACTTAATAAAATAGGTATAGAAGGAAAATACCTTAACATAATAAAGGCCATATATGACAAGCCCTCTCCTAATCTCATAATTAATGGAGAAAAACTGAAGCCCTTTGCTCTACGTTCAGGAACACGACAGGGCTGTCCCCTATCACCTCTGCTTTTCAACATAGTGTTGGAAGTCCTTGTCAGAGCAATCAGGCAAGAGAAAGAAATAAAAGGCATCCAAATTGGGAATGCAGAAGTTAAGTTATCACTCTTTGCAGATGACATGATGCTATATATAGATAACCCTAATGACTCCACCAAAAAGCTATTAGAAACAATCAACGAATACAGTAAAGTTGCCGGCTACAAAATCAACGCACAAAAGTCCATTGCCTTCCTATATACTAACAATGAAATCTCAGAAAAAGAAATACAAAAAACAATTCCTTTTGCAATTGCAACAAAAAGAATAAAATACCTAGGAATAAACTTAACCAAAGATGTGAAAGACCTATATGCTGAAAACTATAAGACATTTTTGAAAGAAATTGAAGAAGACACAAAGGAATGGAAAGATATTCTGTGCTCATGGATTGGAAGAATCAACATAGTTAAAATGGCCATATTACCCAAAGCAATATACAGATTCAGTGCAATCCCCATCAAAATCCCAATGGCATATTTTAAAGAAATAGAACAAAAAATCATCAGATTTGTTTGGAACCACAAAAGACCCCGAAGAGCCAAAGCAATCTTAAGAAAAAAGAACAATAATGGAGGTATCACACTTCCTGACTTTGGCTTGTACTACAGGGCTACAATGATCAAAACAGCATGGTATTGGCAGAAAAACATTGGTCTATGTAGACCAATGGAATAGAATTGAGAACCCAGAAATAAAACCACATAAATATGGACAGATAATTTTTTACAAAGAAGCTAAAAACATACAATGGAGGAAAGACAGTCTCTTCAATAAATGGTGCTGGGAGAATTGGATAGCCATGTGCCAAAGAATGAAACTGAACTGCTATTTGTCACCATGTGACAAAGTTAATTCAAAATGGATCAAAGACTTAAGCATAAGACCTGACACAATAAACTGCATAGAAGAAAACATAGGTACTAAACTTATGGACCTTGGGTTCAAAGAGCATTTTATGATTTTGACTCCAAAGGCAATGGAAGTAAAAGCTAAAATAAACGAATGTGACTATATGAAACTTAAAAGCTTCTGCACAGCAAAAGAAACCATCCACAAAATAAAGAGGCCACCAACTGAATGGGAGAAGATTTTTGCAAGCTGTGCCTCCAATAAGGGGTTAGTATCCAGAATATACAAGGAACTCATGCAACTCAACACCAAAAAAACAAACAACCCAATTGAAAAATGGGCAGAGTACCTGAAGAGACATTTCTCCAAAGAGGACATACAAATGGCAAATAGACATATGAAAAAATGCTCAACATCACTAATCATCAGAGAAATGCAAATCAAAACCACAATGAGATATCACCTCACCCCAGTCAGAATGGCTATCATCAACAAGACAAATAGTAACAAGTGTTGGAGAGGCTGTGGAGAAAAAGGAACCCCCGTACACTGTTGGTGGGAATGCAGACTGGTGCAGCCGTTATGGAAGGCAGTGTGGAGGTTCCTCAAAAAACTACGGATAGAATTGCCATATGACCCAGCAATCCCTCTCCTGGGTATCTACCCAAAAAATCTGAAAACATTTAGAGATAAAGACACGTGTGCTCCAATGTTCATTGCAGCTTTGTTTACAGTGGCCAAGACATGGAAACAACCAAAATGTCCTTCGATAGATGAATGGATAAAGAAGTAGTAGTATATATACACAATGGAATACTATTCGGCGGTAAGAAAAGATGATATAGGAACATTTGTGTCAACATGGATGGATCTTGAGAGTGTAATGCTGAGCGAAATAAGTCAGACAGAAAAAGCAGAGAACCATGTGATTTCACTGATATGTGATATATAAACCAAAAGCAACAAAAGAACAAGACAAACAAATGAGAAACAGAAACTCATAGACACAGACAATGGTTTGGTGGTTGCCGGAGGGTAAGGGGGGTGGGGAGTGGGGGGTGGGAAATGAGGGTAAGGGGTATCAAATATGTAATGATGGAAGGAGAACTGACTCTGGGTGATGAACACACAATGGGATTAATAGATGATGTAATACAGAATTGTACACCTGAAATCTATGTAATTTTACTAACAATTGTCACCCCAATAAATTTAATAAAATAAAATTTTTTAAAAAAGGATCCTACTGAATGGTAAAAGATATTTGCCAATGATATATCTGATAAGGGGTTAATATCACAAATTTATAAATATCTCACTGAACTCAACTCCAAAAAAACAAACAACACAATTAAAAAATGGGCAGAGGACATGAAGAGACATTTTTCTAAAAAGGACATACAGATGGCAAACAGACATATGAAGAAATGCTCAACCTCACTAACCATCAGAGAAATGCAAGTAAAAACCACAATGAGATACCACCTCACTCCAATCAAAATGGCTATCATCAATAAATCAACAAACAACAAGTGCTGGCACGGATGTGGAGAAAAGGGACCGCTTGTGCACCATTGGTGGGATTGCAGATTGGTGCAGCCACTATGGAAAACAGTATGGAGTTATCTCAAAAATCTGAAAATGGAACTACCTTATGATCCAGCAATCCCACTCCTAGGTACCTATCCGGAGAAATCCGAAACTCCAATTCAAAAATCTTTATGCACTCCTACGTTTACTGCAGCGCTATACACAATAGCCAAGACATGGAAACAACCGAAATGCCCATCAGTAGATGACTGGATTAAGAAACGGTGGTACATTTATACAATGGAGTATTACGCAGCCATAAAGAAGAAAGAAATCTTACCATTTGCAACAACACTGATGAACCTAGAGAACATTATGCTAAGTGAAATAAGTCAGACAGAGAAAGACAAATACCATATGATCTCATCTATATGCGGAATCTAAAGAAAAGAATAAGTGAATGAACTAATCAGAAGCAGTTCTGGAGACATAGAGGAAAAACTGAGGGTTGCTAGATGGGAGGGGGTGTGGGGATAAGGGGGAAGGTGAGGGGTTTAGAAAATAGTTGGTAACCACAAGATGGCCACGGCGCTTTGAAAATTAATTTGGGGAATGTAATCAATAATGTAAAGATTTTGTAGGGTATCCGATGGATATGTGTCCCATTTGAGAGACCACATCAGGGATGATGTAGATGCCTGATCTCTGCACTGTACACCTGAAGCTGAGCAATAATGAATGCCAACTATAATTATATAAATAAATATATATATATATATATATATATATAGTTACAGGAAGCGGAGTACAGCATTAAGAATAGAGACAGTGGAAATGTAATGGCTCTGTGTGATGTCAGTGGGATAGTGGATGGGGGGAGGGGGGTTCACACAGTGTGAAGGATATAAATGATAAATGTCTAAATGCTTTGTCTTGTGCACCTGAAACTAATAAAATTAAAAAAAAACACACATAATTGTAGGTTAAATGTTAGCGCTAAAAAATGTTATGAAAAAATAATGCAGAGTAAGAGGATAAAGGAGGATGGTAGTGTAGGGTACAATTTTAGATGGAATAGTCAAGAGCTGCCTCTCTGAGGAAGTAGCATTTGAGTAGAGATCTGACTAAGTGGAGAGCACAAGTCTAGTAAAGACCTGTTATAGGATTATAAATTGTTGTAGCCACTATGGAAAACAGTATGCATATTGAAAAAAATTAAAAACTGGAGCTGCCACATGACCCAGCAATTCCACTTCTGGGTATTTATCCGAAGAAAACTAATTTGAAAAGATATATGGACCCCTATGTTCATTGCAGCATTGCTTCAAATATGGAGGTAACCAGGTATCCATCAATAGATGAATGCATAAAGAAGATGTGGTATATATATGATGGAATATTACTCAGTGATTAAAAAGAGAAATCTTGCCATTTTTGATAATATGGACCTAGAAAGTATTACGCTAAGTGAAATAAGTCAAAGAAAGACAAATACCATATGATTTCACTTAATATGTTGAATCCAAGAAAAACCAAATGAATAAACAAAACAGAAACAGACCCATAGGTATAAAGAAGCTGATGGTTTCCAAATGAGAGGAAGGTAGGAGAATGGGCAAAAAAAGTTCTGTTTTGGACTATAAAATAAATAAATAAAGCCAGTGTTCTAAAAAAAAAAAAAAGATGGAATACTAAAAAATATTTAAATAATCCAAAAGAGAGCAGGACAGGGAAGAGATCATGAACAAACAACATAGAGAACACATAATAAAGTGGTATACCTAATCCAAATATATCAATAATTACATAAAATTTAAGTAGTCTAAATATATAAATTAGAAGAAAGAGAATGTTATAATAAATAACAAAGCAAGACTCAACTATATGAGTTGTCTACAGGAAACCCACTTTAAATATAATGGTATAGGGAGGTTAAAAGTAAATGGATGAGAAAGGTATAGCATGTGAAATTAATGCAAAGATAGCTAGAATCACTACGATAATAGAGACAAAATAAATCTCAGAGGAATGAAAGTTACCAGGGAGAGAGGGACATTACATCATGATAAAAAGAGTCAATTCACCAAATAGACATAGCAAGTCTAAATGTATATGCAACTAACAACAGTTTCAAAATACAGAAAGCAAAACTGATAGTGCTGAAAGTAAATTGGAAAACTGCACAATTACAGCTGGGGACTTTAGTACTCTTCTCTTGGTAAATGATAGAACAAGTAGACAGAAAATCCACAAGGATATAATAGATTGAACAACAACATTAACCAACTACATCAAACTGACATTTATACAACATTCCATCCAACCATGAAAGCATGCAAATGGTTTTCAAGTAAACATTGAACATTCACCAAAATAGACCATACTCTAGATTCTAATGCAAACTTTAACAAATTTAAAAGAATTTAAATCACACAATGTAAGTTCTCTGAACATATGGAATTAAACTAAAGATCAATAACACAAATATAACGGAAAATATCCAAATATTTGGAAATTAAAGAACACACTTCTAAATAATCCATGGATCAAGGAGCAAATCTAGAGAAATTAGAAAATATTTTGAACTGAATGAAAATGAAGGTACAACACTTCAAAATTCATAAGATAAAGCTAAACTAGTGGTGTTTTTAATCTTGATTCACATTTGAACCACCTGGAGAGCTTTTTAAAAATACAGATTCCTGGTACCCACCCCAGACCAATGACATCAAAAACTCTAGGGATAAAGCCCAAGCAAATGTATTTTTGCAAAGTGACCCCATTGATTTTATTGTACAGCCAGTTTAGAATTATCTTAAATGCTGCAAAGTGATAGAAAATGCTCTGGGAACACAGACAGAACAATTAACACTGCCAAGCACCATTGTGAATGGCTTTAAGAAGGGGGTGCTGGGTTTGAAATATATGAGAATTTGTCAGGTGGAAAAGGCATTCAGAAATGGGAACAGCATGTGCCAAGGCACTGAGATATGAAAGGTCTTTAGGAAATGATGGTCAATGGTTAAAGCATATCTATTGTGCCACCTTACACAGACACACATACATACATGCTTGTATATGTACATATATACCATAATTCAAATATAAGCTTGTTTCCTACTGTTAAGGTGAAACTAGCAAATGATCTAAACTTACATAAATGTCTACATAAAAAAAAAATTAAATATTTGGAGATATATTCTTATTGGGGACAAGAAATTTCAGGAGCACAAATTGCTAAAAAAAAAAAAAAGCACACATCAAAAACGTCTTTATATCTCAGTTTATATATAGAAATTTTAATATTGTGAACAACTGTGGCAAGCAGAAACATTCACTAGATCGATGAAGCCCACCAGAATGTAACATTTTGCATTCAGCCGGGACTAGTTTGTTTTTCTCAGATGTTTGTTCTCTCCCTAACCTTCCAGTTTCATTTCTTACCACTCTCCCTCTGTCCACCACATCACCTTGTACTTCTGTTACTGAACCTTCTGGATCAAGGACCCAAACCAAGTTTTTTCGGCCCAGTGCCATTCACATCATGGAATGAGACTGAGTTCAGATAAAGCAGAGCAGAAACTTTATTCTTTGATCAAGGAATGGAGAAGGGTGAACTAATGCTCTAATGGCACCTCCTCCCTTACAGGAAAAGAGCCTTCTGTATTTATAGGCTGTGGTGGAGAGTGATTAAACTCTTTTAGGCTTACATAGTAATTCTTCTTTTGCACTCAGCCCTTTTACACATGGTCTTTTTTGCCCATGATGCCCCATCACCATCTTGGTCTTTGCACTTGGCCCTCTTCATTTTGTTCTGGAATTCTTTTCAGTTCCTATAAACTAGCACAGCTAGTGACAGTTTAGGTATTGAGAACTGTTAGGGTCTTTTGGATGATAGCTCGGTGACCATTTATCCTTTAATAGCAGAATATGGAACAGATTCACCTCCCCACTTCTTGCTTTTGTGCTTTTGCTCATATCATACTTTTTGCCAAGATGGTCCCACTCTTTGCCCTCACCCCACCCTGGTTAACTTCTACTCATCGTTTACACCTTGGGTCAGATATCACCTCTTCCAGGAATCCTTCCCTGAAGGAGAGTGCTTAGGTTGGGCCTTGAAGATCCTTTAAGATCCTTGTTTGTAAATTCAGGATGGATGCTTCATATTTCTCTGCATTGTCTTTGGATGCGCAGTAAAGTTTTATAATTTTATTCTTTCTTAATTCTGGAGCACAAGTCTGAAAGAGATTCAAAATGTTTGTATCATTTCTGAAACTCTATGAAGAGGATGGAATCCTCTGTTGTCATTATTTCACAGGAAGCAGATTTGAAAGATTGTAGCAAATGAGTGTTTGTTTTTCTTGGTTATTCCAGAAAACACTGAAGAGGTTTTAGAAAACAAACTCTAAGCTGTGACAGGTGGTGTTGTTCCAAAGAAATTAGGCATTAATAAGGATGGTAACACTAGACCCAGATGCATATCTCCTCTCCATGTTGGGAAGTTGCTGGAAGGATGCCAGGGTGTTGCATGGACACATCCTAGGCTCCCTAAGAAACATAGACTTGGATCCCAAGAGGCCCTTTAAAAAAGGGTGAGGTTTGTTAACCAGAAAGCTTTCAACCAGAAGTGAAAAAGACACATAAACATTGATTCTCACTCTCCCTGGAATTTTCTATGGCAGGGGACAGAGAAAGGGAGCACAAAAGTTTTAAGAGTAAGGAATTGAACCTGGCAGTGGGACAGCCATAGATGGTGTGCGTTTTTTATAACAAGGCTTTAAAACTATCATTTGGAACAAGAATTGTTAAACTGAGTACTGCCCTGCTTAAATGAAGTGAACATGCAGGTACAAATAGAAGACTGTGCTTGGTAAGATGTTAAGTGAAGATAAAAGTAGGCTATCGAGTACGGTATTTAATGTCATCCTAATGTTATTTAAAAATAGGAATAAATGCTGCATACAAAAAAATTGGTATTGAGACTATAGGTAACAGTTTTGCTTGGTTGCATTTTTTGGTATTTTCTATACTGAGTTATATTGCTTTTATAATAAAAAAGCAGTAAACTATATTAAATAATAGTAAATTAAAATATGAGGCTGTGTGTGCTGAGAGAAGGCACTGAGTGGACCTACGTACTTGACCAGTCAAGCCATGAACTTGCAGAGTGAAGGCATGGATAGGATCATTCCTATTCTTTGCCAATTTGACAAATAAAAAAATAATAACTCAGTGTTGTTAATTTTTATTACTTTGATGCCAGTTGAACACTTCTTTTTTGGAGAAAACACAGAGAAATCACGTTAGGCATCTGCTGTACGTATGATATCATACCATCATAGGGAACACCCACAGTGTTCTCTGTACACACAAAAGTCACCCTTCTACCCTTGGTGAACTTTCCTTAAAAACTGGATGAACTTCCAATGAATGCAGAAATAAAGGTAGTGGGATTCTGCATCCCACCAGAGAATCGTTAGCCTTGTATAGGAACTCGGAACTCAGAGTGGGCCTATGAGTTGTGGGTGAGATGAGTGGGCTTTGGAGAAAAACTGACAATCCAAATAGGGGAAGACGGTTGACTAGTTACACTTGCCACATATAACTGGTATCTAGGTAGCCTTTATTTTCCACCACTCGCCTAAGGCCAACCAACTGCCACCTGGGGCACCTGGTAAAAAACAGTGCCCAATTATCAGCCACTGATGAAGAGTCAGGGCTTGATTAGAAAGTACCAAGGGAAAAGGAAATGAATCAAGCCTCACTTATTTCTACAGCTTTTACTCTCCCGTACAGACCCACTGAGAGTTTTTCCAGGAGGCCAAAAGAATTCTTCAGTCTTTTAAAGTCACACTGATGTGTCACTCCGGGGAGTCCTCACCACATTCTGGGCCATGACTTTCACACCAATGGGAAGAGTTATTTTTAATATCTGTTAGGCTCTTCCCACACATGTGAGCCATTCAGAAAATGCTCCAGAGTTGCAGAATGCTGTTATCATCATCATCATCATCATCATCACCATTGTCATCATTATTAACTTCAAGCAGATTGACTGTGCAATCTTCATAGCATTTTATAGCTATCTTTACTGAACCAATTTTCTGAACAAAACCTCCTTAGTCTAACGCTGGACTGTATGAGGATTTAGAACACAGCAAGAAGCTTGATGGGAGGTTTAGCCGGGTATGGGAAGTGAAAACTAGGAATACTTAAAAAGAGTTAGGTAACCATCAATGGCAACTATTATTTACATAACAAACATTCAATGATATTAATATTTATAACATCAATGACTAATTTTATTTTTTTAATTATCATATAGTAAAATTAACTTTGTTGTTGTACCATGTTACAAATTTTAACAGATGTAGGGATTCATGCAACCAACACCACAATCAGAATGCAGAACGATTCCATCACCCCCAAAATTTCCTTGTGGCCACACCCTCTTCCACCCCTCTGACCACAGATCAATTCTCTATCACTATAATTTTGTCTTTTAGAGAATCTCATATGAATGGAATCATACTGTACATAATCCTTTGAGACTGACTTCTTTCACTCCACATAATGCCTTTAAGATTCATCCATGTTGTTGCCTGTATTAATAGTTTACTCCTCTTCATTGCTGAGTACTATTCCATTATCATTATATGCATTGACCACAGTTTATGTATCATTTGGTGAAGGGCATTTGGGTTGTTTCCAGGTTTTCATTTCTCTAGGATAAATAGACTGGAGTAGGGATTGCTGGGTCATATTGTAAGCCTATATTTAACTGTATAAGAAAGTTCCAGAGTGGCTGTACTCTTTTGCATTTCCATCAGCTATGTATGAGAGCTTCAGTTGCATTGCATCTTTATCATCATTTGGTATTGTCAGTATCTTCTATTTTAACCATTGCACGAGGCATGTAGTGATATCTCATGTGGCCACAATTTGCATTTCTCTAATGGTTAATGATTTGAACATCTTTTCTTGAGCTTATTTGCCATCCTTATATGCTATTTGGTGAAGTATCTGTTCCTCTTTTGCCTGTGTTTTAATTGGCTTGTTTGTTTTCTTACTGTGGAGTTTTGAGTGTTCTTATATAATCTGGATAGGTCATTTGTGGAAATATTTAATTTGCCAATACTTTCTCCTAGTCTTTAGTTTGTCTTCTCATTCTCTTAACAGTGTATTTCATAGACAAATGTTTTTAATTTTGATAAAGTCTAACTTACTATTGTATTCTTTTATGGATCATACTTTTGTGTAATGTTTAAGACCTAACCCTAAGTTACAAATATTTTCTCCTGTGTTTTCTTTTAAAAGTTACATAGTTTTAGGGTTTACATATAGATCTTTGATCTATATTGAGCTAACTTTTGTATAAGGTGTTAAGTTAGGTGAAGTTTCCTTCCTTCCTTCCTTCCTCCCTTCCTTCCTCCCTTCCTTCCTTCCTTCCTTCCTTCCTTCCTTCCTTCCTTCCTTCCTTCCTTCCTTCCTTCCTTCCTTTCTGTCCTTCCTTCTTTTTTGCCTATGGATGTGCAATTATTCCAACATCATTTAAAATACCTTTTTTCTCTCCATAGAATTGCTTTTGCACACTTGTCAAAATCAATTGGCATATTAGTGTGAGTCTATTTCTGGACTCGACTGTTCCATTGATCTACGTGTCTGTATTTCTTCACCAGTACCCCTACTGTCTTAATTGTAGCTTTATAGGAAGTCTTAAAATCAAGTAGTGTGATTTCTCCAACTATATTCTTCTTTCTCAAAACAACCAGTTTTGAGTGGTTCTCAAAACAACCAGTTTTGAGTGGGCTTTTGCTATGAATCCAACACCATACCAAGCACCTTACATAAATTATCTCATTTAGTCTTCAAAACGAATCTGTGAGGATGTGTGTCAGTTCAAATCTTCCAAGAAGCAGACATCAATGTAGACTTACAAATGCAATAGATTTATTGGGGGAAATTTCTATAGAGTATACAGGATAAAGGGGAGAGGGAGCAGGAGTAATAGGAACAGGCTTCAGATCGTGATGCTTGTCTGACACCTGTGAAAGGAGAGGAGAAGGAAGCAGGCTTGCGTGGGAGGAGACTCAGACTGTAGCACAGCTCTGAGAAAACCTCAACCAGGGTTATAGGGGAAAATTCAGAGAAAAATTTTCTGATTAGAGGAGTCCATTTTGGGCAGGAATTGCCAGGGCTCTTGTACCACACTGTGCTCAGCCATTGGCCAGGAGAAGCCTGGGGAAAGTTTGGCTTTTGTATGAATGCTACAGAGGAATTAAAATTCAGAACCATCTGATTCTAACTCTTATTATTTCCCCAAATGCAAATTTTATCTCATGGTCAAATTTAATATTACAAACATGTAAAATAATCGGAACCCTCCCTTCTCCAAAATGAAGATCTCAAGATTAATAGACTTAAACATTTTACAGTATTTTTCTGTTCTGGCAACAAAGAAACATTCATAGACTCAATATAGTGCTTTTTGATAGCATTGAGATACACTTCCCTAGACAGAGGGGACTGGACTTGGAATCTATTTCTTGCCCTGATTCCTAATTAATTGATGTTTCTTACTTAAGATTGTTGCTTCTTCCTCTTCTTCCTTTCTAATCCATCTGTATAAATTTCTTCAAAGATCAAAGTCACCATTCACTCATGTTCCCCTGTCTGGTTAAGAGACCAGCTGTCTTCTGCTTTATTAAAACAGCACATTCAGAATTACTTTAATCAATGTTTCCATTTAACATTTATGATAAAGTGCTAAAAATGATGAGGCTTCTATGCAATACCTATCACTGACTGGCAAAACTGTCACTGTACTTTGATACTCTAGATACATCCCCCTGAACATTTTAAAGCATCTCAGTTTGTACAAGACATTTTTAATGTGTTTTCAACATATGTACTTGGTCTGACCATTACGTTCACAAAATTGTTGCAATGATATTGCTAAGCTTTTTTTATATCAGAGGGATTATTCATTATGGATTTGTACCAACGGGACAGTTAAACATGTTTACTATTTGGAAGTGCTGAAAAGGCTGCATGAAAAAGTTAGACAACCTGAACTTTTGCCAACAATTCATGGCTCTTGCATCACGACAATGCAACAGCTCACGTGGCACTGTCTGTGAGGGAGTTTTTAGCCAGTAAACAAATAACTGTATTAGAACCATCCTAGTCACCTGATCTGGCCCCCAGTGACTTCTTTATTTATTCAATGATAAAGGAAATATTGAAAGGAAGACATTTTGATGACGTTCAGGACATCAAGGGTAATACGACAACAGCTCTGATGGCCATTCCAGAAAAAGAGTTCCAAAATTGCTTTGAAGGGTATACTAGGTGCTGGCATCGGTGCATAGCTTCCCAAGGGTAGTACTTCGAAGGTGACTGTGGTGATATTCAGGTATGAGGTATGTAGCACTTTTTCTAGGATGAGTTCGAGAATGTAATTGTCAGACCTTGTACTGATGAGCAGCTGGCAAATCAGGACCTTTTCTCCACTGATTTTTTCACTCATCTTCTATTCTTCAAGAAAAGAAACAACTACATATGTAAAAGATATTCTTTATAGTAATAGCAATGAAAACATCTACTTACATATATAAAATTCTTTTTGTTTGGGAATGCGCTTCCTTCTTTCAACCCTGAGGTAATGAACCTGTGAGGAAGACAAGGCCAGTGATATCATCCCCATTTTACAGAAGAGAGAAGTGTAGCCCAAAAAGTTAAAGTGACATCTAAAGCAGAATTATGATAAAAATATAAATTTTATGACTCAAATCATGTGCTCTCTTCTCTATACATGAAAGTCTGTCTATAGCATCACAGTATGTAAACATAGCAGATACACAAACCTTCAAAAAAAGCAAATAGTTAACAGAAGGTTTTGAGTGTCTGTGAACATGAAACATGCTGGGGATACACATGTTTATGTAGGAGCCCAACCACCCACACTAAAGAGATTGGCCCAGAGAAGGTTCAGAGACAGTTGAATGAATGAATGAGAACCTGCCCCAGATGCAGGCAAAGGAGCCATTGCCAGCATAGGAGTTCAGAGGGTAACCACAAAGTTCTGCCTGTTACAGAACATCTCTTCCTGTGTCATGATGTCACATTTTCCTCCCACTTGCCCTGAAAGCCCTCTCAGGCAGCCTCTGCTAACAGTCAGGCAGCAAAGGTGTTTTCCCCAGCCCTGGACAAAATGCACTTTCCTGATCTGGGAGGAAGTGGAAATGAGGGGTCAATCTTTTCAGTGAGTACATAGATGCCCATTTGATTCATTCAGAAAATGTATTGATTTCCTTCTATCCATCTCCCTGCCATCACCACCCCTATCATTTAACTCAGCACATTGTCTATATGTTTGTCTCCTTCATTATTGAGTGAACAACGTGATATCAGCAGTGCACTCATTCATCTTTATATTCTAAAGTGCCTATCACTGTGCCTGGTATAGTTGGTATTCATGAAGCAATTGTCCAAGTGAAGGAATGAGAGCTATATGCTCAGCGTTAGGACTAAGTTTTCTAGCATTCAGATGAGGAGGAGGAGGAGGAGGAAGAGGAGGAGGAAGAGGAGGAGGAGGAGGAGGAGGAGGAGGGTATCAGTTAACACTTATCAGCATTGATTACATGCTAGGCACTCTGCTATATCTTTTACACACTCAGTCTTGTTTAATTTTCATACCAACCCTTATGAGCTAGGAATTTCTACTAGTCTCATACACATATTAGAAAACTGAAGCTTATTGAGGTTAAACAATCTGCCTAAGACCACACAATGAGTTTGTGGCAGGATTATGCCTATTGGACTCTAGGGAACATAGTTTTAACTTCTATGTTATTCTGTTGGCCATCCTGTCCAATCCAGAAAGCAGATGCATGGTCCAGATCATGGTCTTTCAAAGAGGACAGGAAAGAGTCCTTGGAAAATATGGAAACCAAGCCACATTAGCTTTGAGGAAAAAATTTTAAGTAGAAGACAGGGTCCCATCTTCAAGAAGCTCACAACTTTAATAAGATGAGACAACATATCTATTAATGAGTGAGCGACGCAGACACGTGAAACTGTCTAGATATCCACTCATTTATCCAGACAGCCATACCTCTACCAGTTGGTGGAGACCCTACATGCCCCACACCATGCTTAGTGCTTTACATCTATTTTCTTAATAATCCCTCCAATGCCATTTTAAAAGTACATATTATCCTCAATTTACAAACGAAGAAATTCTAATTTGGAAAAGTAAGTAATTTGTGCTAGATAGAACTAAAAGCAAGATGTAGATTTGGGCTTCCAAGCCAGGTCACAGGACTGCAGAACCCAGACTGCAAACCCTAGCTTCCATGCTCTCTGAATTAGGCGTGGTAGACAGCTGGCCAATATGCCATAAGAGGAGAATGTTTCCAATCGGTTTCCAATCGTACTGCTAAATGGAGACATCTTTATGAAAAATGAGGATCCTTCACAAAGACTTGGAGATATGGTATAAACTAGCTAATAACTCAGTCAGGATTTTATAGGCATGGGACACAGAACAGATAAATATTTCATCTTTTGCCCAAAGATGTTAGGTCTGTATGACGGCCACGTGAGGCATCCTGAGTAGATGGGGACGATGGGACATGAGGGAATGGAAGTACTATAGCCCAAGGACTCTGGAAGTCTGAAGAGAAGTAGTAGGTCTGCCAAGTGGGTAGGGGAATGATGAAGTCAAGTCCACAGTTTCACCAGGGACTGGCTTTGCTTAAGGAAGTGGAAGAAATCTGTCTTGGAGACTTATTCTCGGAGGTAATTCTCCTTATTTATTATTCTGATTATATAAGCAGAATATCATCTAATAAAATAAGTAACATTTTGGAACACCTACTATATGTGCCAGGCTGTGTTCTAAGTAAGTTTTGTTTAAGTTATACCTCATTAAATCCTCACAACTAGCTATTCGATAGTTGACTCTCAACAAACGTGGATTGAATAAATGAATATTATATGTATTAACCTGTGGCTTGCTTTTCTTTAACTTAACAATGTGTTTGGAGATATTTCCAGGTTGGGATATAGTGATCTTCTACCTCCATGTAAATGGACACACATTATTCTGTAGTATTGAGGTACCATGATTTATATAACCATTCTCCTATTGTTGGATATTTAAGACATTTCTGTTATTTTTATGCAAACAATAATCCAATGAACACCCTTGTTCATACAATCTTGTGTATATTTGCCAATGTTTCTGTAGGATGGATACCAGATGTAGAGGGTTACAGTTGTTTTTCTTAAAAAACAAACAAAAACTCCAGGCTTTATTAATTGCTGAGTTGATTAAACAACTCTAACTTCTGACCTAAACTGGCTTTTAAAACATTCTTTTTCTGTGTTAATGTAAAGATGAAAAACATATTTTTTCAAGATAGGAAGTATGAATTATAGGTCTTCTATTTTAGATAATAGACCAAAAAGCTATGTGTAATCGTAACAGAGCTATTCTGTTCTTCAGTGTGAGGCAAATAAAAATTTTCAAACTAATCAATTCTGTGTGATTTGACGTCAAATTCAGGCTTTACATCTTATAGTAATGCCCTTCATTACTCATATTTTCAACTGATTTTTTGTATATTTGTTTTTTTATACATGGAACAACAAAATATGGGGGAAATGTACAAGTGAATCTTCAAGTGCTTTTTTTTTCAACCTTATTTTGTATCTGCACATACTTTGATTCAACTATTCTCTAAATACCTGAATGTGTCATTTCAGACTTAGAATGCAGTTGGTCGGGATGGTCAGTAGAACATGGAGAAACAAAGAGCTGAACTAAAATGCAACCTGCGCTGGCCTCCTCCTGTAGAGAAAACTCCCAGACTCTGAGAGAACTATACATAAGCAACCCAAATGCCCATCAGCAGATGAATGGGTAAACAAAATGTGATACATACATACAATGGAATATTATTCAGTCTTAAAAAAGGAAAAAATTCTGACACATGCTACATGTATGAAGACATTATGTTAAGTGAAATAAACCAGTCACAAAAAAGACAAATTCTGTGTGATTCCACTAATATGAGGTACCTAGAGTAGTCAAATTCATAAAATCAGAATGTGGGTTGGTGGTCGCCAGGGTCTTGGGGGATGAGGAAATGAAGAGTTATTATTTAATGGGTATATAATTTCAGTTTTGCAGATAAAAAAATTCTGGAGATCTATTTTACAATTATGTGAATATACTTACTACTGAACTGTATACTTAGAAATGATGAAGGTGATAAATTTTATGTTATATGTATTTTATCAAAATTTTTAAAATATTGCAGATGACCTAACCCAAATAACAAGGAATCTGCTAGACTTTGAGTAGCTTGACTTTGAATAATCTACCCTCTAAGTGCTCACATTTAAACTCACATTCTTGAACTTAGTTGTATCAATTGGGGTAGCCTGAAGTTGAGCTCAAAATATAAAATGGCTAGAAGATCATTCCTCTCTCCTGTAACGGTCCATGGCAGGTATGTAAATAAATGTTTGTTAAATGAATGAGTGAATAAATATGGGTTATAAGATGTGTATACAAGCCATAGTACCAGATATGAATCTCAGTTTACAAACTCAGATGTAAAAGAAACATGACTTTTTTTTCCCATAATTAAATTAAAATATACTTTAAACCTTCCTTCTGCTAGTTTAGGTGGCCAAAACTAAATCTGAGACAGAACCCTGCCACCCTTTGGTAGGCAGAATAATGACCTCCCCAAAGATTTCCATATCCTAATCCCCAGAACACATGATATGCCACCTTATATGGCAAAAGGGACTTTGAAGGTGTGATTAAATTATGAATTTTAAAATGGGAGAGTATCCTGAATTATGTGGGTGGCCCAATGTAATCACCAAGGTCTTTGTAAATGAAAGAGGGAGGCTAGAAAGTCAGAGTGAAAGAAAGATTTGCAGATGCTACATGGATGGCTTTGAAGAAAGAGGAAGAGGCCACAAACTAGGGAATTAATAGGCTTCTAGAAGCTGAAAAAGACAAGGAAATTGATTCTCACCTAGAGCCCCCAGAAGGAGCCCTGCTGAGCTGATGCCCTGATTTTAGCCCAATGAAACCTATTACAGACTTCTGACTTCCAGAACAGTAAAATCATAAATTTGTGTTGTTTTCAGCCACGAAGTTTGTGGTAATTGTTACAGCAGCAATAGGAAACTAATACATATCCTATCCTCATTTTTCTGGCAGTGGTAGCTAAATTCTGCATTGGGGAGGCAATAGTGATACAGAGAGGCCACACAGAGTGCAGAACTCAAAGTAGAAACTGCTTGGATTTAATACTCAGCCCAGTCACCTGCTTGCTTTGTAACCTTAGTAAAGTTGCATAACCTCTTCGTGAATGTCTACTTTCTCATCTATAAATTAATGTCCTCATCTATAAATTGGTGATAAGATCTGTACCTACCTCATTGGGTTATGGTGAAGAATGGATATGTTCATTTAAGAGAACTTAGGACAGTGTGGGGATGAAATAAACACGATACAAGTATTAGCTATTATTGTGGTTACTCATTATTATCATCTGGTCCTAGGCCTTGATTAGTCCATGCTGGTTCCTGCCAAGTGAACCCTCACTCTAGACCATAGGCTGTCCTAGGTCTGCTTGTATCTCAGTTAATTCTGCTCCAGAATGCTCTTCCTGCCCCTATTCTGGACGCATGATGCTGATTCCCAGGCTAACCTGAAGCAGAATATGTTTGTGACTCACCTAGATTGCTTAGAATCCCTTTTCCTGTTGTTTGGTGTGCTTGTTTCCACAAGTTCTGCTGGTGCTTTGGCTGAATGCTCACTCCTGCAAACTTGCCCAGAGGATTGAACTTGGGCAATGCCCAGAGTTAAGATGCCCTCATCTGAGATCAGGAACCCTGGGGAAGGGTATAAAAGTCTTGCTTCTTTGTCTCAAGGCAAGACGACTCTGTAGTACAACTTATTCTCCAGAGCTTGGGAGGGTCTGGGAGAAGCCATTTCCTTCCCCTGCCTTGTCCTGTGGCCCTCACTACCCTCCAGCTGCCTTCTGAAAGAGCTCCCTCCATACATCACAGGCACATGAAATTCTGACAGAGGCTCTGTTTCTAGGGGGCTTAACCTAAAACATGGTCTAAGGCCTCAAGACACTTAGCAGGGGCTTTGTAGGGCTCAGGGTAGCTGTCCTGGGAGATAATAATAAAAAGCTGTGGGTTTGCGCAGGAAGGAGAGGTTGAACTGGAGGAGCAGGAAGGCCTCGTGGATTGGCCTGAGCGAACATACAGCCTGTACGCCCCTAATCAAAGAAGCATACTTTTAGACTAGACTTTGTTCTGTCGGCTGCCTTCAGATGTCATTGTGTCCTTTACACACAGAATGTGTAATGCTGTTTTCAACCCAACCTTAGTTGTCACAAAGTCAATTTTTTTTTCTCAAAAGCAGTAACAATTCTACCCCTTAAGGCTTCCTTATGTCCTCAATCTTAAAAGTGAAATTTAAAAGCTCAAATTTTGTTGCACTTAGAAACCAAATAAAAAGTTCCTTAGACAAGTAAAATTATGTTTGTAGTTTTTCCTAAATAAATTTAAAATAGAAAAAGACCAAATAAACCGTTAAATTTTGAGACATCTCAGCAATTTGTATTATTATCTTTTTGTTTTATTTTCCCTTTGATGACATACTGCTTAATATGTAAGCATTTATTGCCATAGTGTCTCAGTACTTTATGATTTTACTTCATTATGTTTTTTGTAGTTTACGTGTTTATATACCTTCCTGACTTCCCCACTATCCAAGACAACTTTTAACCCAACTTAAACTCCTCTCTCATATCATCCATACAAATGCTTCCCACACACCTTTTTTTTTTTTTCAAACTAAAGAATTACAACCATTGGCTAGCTATTCTGGGAGTTGTAAGTTGTAAGAATATCATAAGGATTCACTGAAAAACAAACTGACTATATGTGTACCGCTGGAAGTGCTGATAATAAATCTAAAGGACAAGTATTCAATGGAAGGAGCTGTCAACAATGACCAATCATTTACCACTGAACAGGACAAGAAAAATGGTAATGAATGACTCTCTACCACCCATTTGCTTCCTTAGTCCCTTCCTTCTTATCTTATCTAGACAGTTGCAGGAACCAAACACAACCAAACTGACCTGTGGGAACTGCCCTTGAGCTTTGTTCTAGTTGTGAGGAAATGAGGCCCCTTCAGCCCTGTTGGGTGACTGGCCTGGAGAGACTGGCCCCACCATGGCTGCCTGCCAGCTGAAAAGCTGCTGGTGCTTCCCCTGGACCAGAAGTGCTTACTCATCAAAGGGGCACTTAAAAAGGATGAAAAACAAGGTACTCCTTTCCTGCCCTCTCTGTCTACTTCTCACTTAGAACCACACTGGCACTTTCACACTGAGACTCTCCAATATAATTCTGTGATTTTTTTTTGCTTTTTTAGGACATAAAGTTGAAACCTGGGAAGAAAAGGACAGGAAAGATACTTTTACACCTTCCTCTCCTTTTTCTCTTCAAAATATACAGTAATACATTTTGGGATTTTCATCTACAGTCTTTTCTATAATTCTTTATTTTACCCTTTTTAGTTCTAAACCAAGAATGGAGATAGACCAGATTCCAGATGCCTTACAAATTACTTCAAGGGGAAATCAGGAATTGTGCGTAAACATAGCATGTAGTAGTTAATCATACTGAACTATTTTTATTTCTAACAAAAACCTTGTAAAATGTGTTGGTTGTCTCCATTTAATATAGTTAACACAAATAGATGAATGATTTGTTCAAAACTCATCACATTCATGGCAGAGGAACAGCAAGAAACCAAGAATACTTTGAGCTGAATCCAAAAGTTTGTATTGCTTCCAATTTAATGGGGGGAGAAAGTTGTGAGTACACATCTTTGAACATATAATAAAAACAGAAATATAACTTCTAGTCCATTTACTAATTCTCAGAGAATGCAGCCTCCAGTTTTAGACTTTTATAGTCTATTTCAGCATTTGAATGGTTTTGACACCAACCTCAATTAAGCCTTCATTTAGATTGCTATTAGCAACATTACTCTGTAAGAGATTTTTCTAACTGAAAAGAAATTAAATGCTTATATGTCTTCTCCCTGTCCCCACTCCTAAATATACATTGCTGTTTCTTACTGTCTATAAAAGCAATAAAGTCATCATCAACAACTTCCACCTCAAACTGATGTGTGCCTTTATGACTCACTTCTTGGATATCTACCTTGAGACCTTGAGAACACTAAAGCTGTATAGGACAACCATTGCTCAAACCCTGCCCTTAAAAAAGGTATCCTTTAGCCTGTGACAGAGGATCTGCTCTGAGAATGTTAAAGGCAACCTAACTGAGAGTACCAAGAAGAAAATTTCATCAGGAAAGAAGATCATCAGAATATAGTAGAAAGAGATAAATTAATGTATGGCCTCTCTCAGAATTGTCAGGTTTGGGTAAGTTGTCTGACTTAATTTTATCTTAATTCTTTACCAATGTGAAGACATTTACCACTTTTATTAATAGATAAAATATCCATCCGATAATGTGATCTTGTATTTAAACTGTAAGAAGAGCTTTGTTGTTTTTGCTTTTAGCATGTAATTGGCTAAAATGGAACCACAGCCTATTTAACTATTTTTGCCCCTTGATTACCTATTATCTAAAGAATTTTTAAAAACCTGAGAATTAGATTTAAATTCATTGTTTGTAATTCATTTCTTGGTTGTTGTTGTTGTTTAAAATTAGCTTTTCTAACTTCACCCATATATTTATTCTCTCCCCTAGGCTCTTTGGGGCTAAAAATAAATTGGGTTAGACTTAAATAAAATGAAATGAATGCAATATTTTTTGTTTGATAAAAAGGATCACCAGTATTCTCCATGTTATTACTGACCCCTGCCATCACCACATCAATGCTATCACATGGTCAAAAAGAGAGACAGATGTTTTACAGCCAGTAGAAGTTTTTATGGACTCAGGTTTAAAAATCTTTATCTACAACACTAATTTAAACTAATTTGAGTTTATGATCTTTGGAAAGATTTCCACATGCAAATTATTATTACAATAAATTATTTTCCAGTAGGGTTCCATATAAAGGAAATTAGCATGATTCTATGACTAGGCAGAGGTAAGACTTTATAAACAAAACCATCAAGGGTTGGAATGAGAAATCTTTTCCCAAAGATGCCTTAAACTGAGTCAGATACTCATTTTTCCAGATTGATTTAGTTGAAACATCACTGGAGGTTGAGTGATGGATTATATAACTCTGAAGGCTCTTCTCATTCCTGTAATCCAATGATAAATCTCTGGGCTGTACATTAGGTTTGTGTCCTCACAAATGGGTGACATGACCTTCTCCCTTTTGACTCCAATGAGAAATAAATATTTTGAGCAATTCTCTTTATAGGTTCTCTGTCATTTTTCCTACCTGAAGACAATGAAAACAGATACAATTATCTATAAAGGAGAGAAAAATGAAATTGGGTACCTACCTTATACCAAACACAAAAATCAATTCTGTATGGATAAAAGTTTACATGTCGAATACAAATCTTTAAAACTTTTAGAGTTCTATAGATGAATATGTTTTTGACCATGGATTTTTTAAACAATATCTCAAAATATGCTGGCCAGAAAATAAAAGCTTGAGAAATTCAACTACATTAAAACAAAGAACTTCTGCTCATTAAAAGAGACCTTTCAAATGTGAAAAGATAACCAATGGACTGAAAGAGTTTGTAACACATATAAACAGAAAATATTATTATTAGGCTATATAAAGAACTTGAAAGAGTTAATAATAAAAGGACAAATAATCCAATATAATAAGCAAAAGAAATAAAGAGGCATTTCATAAAAGAGGAAACATACATGGCTAAAAAACATTTGAAGAGATGCTCAAGTTTATTAATAAGAAGGGAAATGTTACAAGATACATTTTATACCCATTTAGTCAGCAAAAATTAAGATAACAATACCAAATATTGGAAAGGGTGTGAATCAACAGAATCACTTGTACATTTCAGGTAGAAGTAGTAATTGCTACATCTATTTTGAAAAGAATTTGGCATTAACTTGTAAGGTCATATCTCATGACTCAGCAGTTCTACTCCTGGGCACTTACTTGTGCACATCCCAAACACTCATACAAGTATTTGGGAGAATAGCAAAAAATCAGATGTTCACACTGGCAAAATAGATAAATTATTCTGTGGTGTATTTACCCAATAAAATGAGTGAACTATAATTACCCATAACAATACGGATGAGTTTCAATGACATAATATTGAGTGAGAAATCATGTCTGAGATATAAAATAAACAAAACTAAACAACATTGTTTATATATATAAAAAATGACAAACACAAAATTCAGGATAGTGATTGTTTCTGGAGTTGAGAAATGTAGTATGTAGGTAAGTTGGGGATAGTTGTAGATCTTAGATAGGTTCACAGATTTCTCATTAAATAACTAAACAAAAAAAATGAAAAAAATATTAAATAAAAAGACGATAGCTGTGCCCAGATCAAAGATGATAGTGTTTGTGAAAGAAAGATTCTGAATAATCAGGTTTTGTATATATGAGGTCTCCCTAAGCCCCCAAAAGAAAAATAAATAAAAACAAAATGTGATTCCATAACTGGTTTATTTGTGCTTTTATGATATTTCAAGGATTATAAAGTATATTACAAATACCAATCCACACATTCTATATAACTTCACAATATTTTTATCTCCCCCCCTTTGTCTCTTCTTACTATTTCCTTTTGAATTTATATTTGGAGAAATGGGCGAAAAAGAACATACTTAATGTTTTTCTCAAAAATCAGTGCTGAGCCTAGAAAAATGACTTCCTAGGCTTTTATTTCTGTACCCAACAATACACCAGTGCATACTTCACCTTAATTAGCAGCAATGACAAGCATAGTTCTTCCAGTTTTTCATTTTTGCTTATGGGCTACTTTTTTTCTTAATCAATCTTACTAGAGGGTTAATACTTTTGTTAAAACTTTTGTTAATAACTGACTTTTTGCTTTGTTAGTTTTCCCTACTGTTTGTCTATTTTCCATATTACTAATCTTGACTTTACCATTTCTTTCTTTTTATCTGTTTGAGTATATTTTGCTTACCTTTTACAGCTTTTTAAGATGGAAATTTAGGGAGTTGATTGAAATCTTTCTTTGTTTCTAATGTATAAGCATTTAAAGCTATACATTTATTTCTGAACATTGCTTTAGTTATATTTCACATACTTTAATACACTATTTTTATTTTAATTCAATTAAAAATCTTTATAACATATTTTCTGATTCTTCTTTGATCCATTGATCATTTAAAAGTATGTTATTTAATTTGCAAATGTTTAGGTCTTTTAAAAGTATATTATTGTTATTACTTTCAAACTGGTTATTCATTTTTAATTCCCTTCTGCTGTAGCCAGAGAACACATTCTTTAAGATTTAAATCTTCTAAAATTTATGGAGACTTATTTTATAACCCAGTTTATACTGTACCATGGTGAATGTCCCATGTGAACTTGAAAAGAATGTGTATTCTACAATTGTTAGCTATAGTGTTCTATAAATAGCAATAAAATTGATTGGTAGTTTTGTTCATATCATCTATATCCTTACTGATCTTTAAAATCTATTTTTTCTCTCAACTATTGCAAAAGGAATATTAAGATATGCAGCTGTAATAGTCTCCCTTTGGTTCTGTCAGTTTTTGCATCATGTCTATTGAAGCTCTGTTACTGGGTACATGTATGGGAGTTGCTTGCTAGGTTCCTTAAAAAATGCTGTGTTATGCAAATCTGTGTTATACGAAACGAAGAACTAGTACAAAAAAAGGGGTTAGTTTCCAAAAATTAGAGAAACATACTATTATGTTTTCATGATTAAGAGAAATATCTTTATTAAAGCAATTTGCACCAAAAGTATAACATACTAATATGTATTAAATAATGTTTTATTCATCATCACTACTAAGCACCATTAACTGAGGGCGTTTTCTTTTTGACAAGCTATCTTCATCCTCTGAACAAAAATGGATTTAAAATTCTAATAAATTTTAAATTCTGCAGTCAAATCTCATACGATATCCATGTTCGAATGAAAAATTTCAAATGAGATCTCTTTTGCTCTTAAAAGCTTTTATTACATTCCGTGTTATTTGGGGACATCCCTAACTTCAAATGAGATGCCTTTTACTCTTAATAGCTCTTGACACACAACACAAAGGTCACCTTTGGAGCACACGCACAAGAGAATAGGGAAGTGGGGCAAGTCAAATATAAAGGGCACATACTACATAAGATCACCCAGCAAAGACCGAGAACCTTAAGTGATCTACCTAATACATCGCAGCAAACACAGAGAGTCAGCCATAACGGGGAAACAAAGAAACATGTCCCAAATAAAAGAACAGAAGAAACTTCCAAAATTAGAACCAAATGAAATAGAGGTAACCAACCTATCAGAGACAGAGTTCAGTACACTGATGATAAGAATGTTTAAGGAGCTTAGTGACAACATAAAGAAGGATAGAGAAATCATAAATAACAACCAGTTAGAAATAAAGAATACAAAAACTGAAATAAAGAACACACTTGAAGGAATTACCAGCAGGTTAAATGAGGCAGAGGATCAAATCAGTGATATAGAAGACAAGTCAGCAGAGATCACCCAAGAGGAACAATAAAAAGAGAAAAGAATGAAAAACATTGAAAATGGTTTAAGAGACATCTGGAATAACATCAAGCACAACAACATGCACATCATAGGAATACGAGAAGGTGAAGAGAGGAAGCAAGGGATCGAGAACATATTTGAAGTAATAGTGTCCGAAAACTTCCCTAACCTGGTGCAGGAAACCGGCATACAAGTCCAGGAAGTGCAGAGAGTTCCAACCAAGTTGAACCCAAACAGTCCAACACCAAGACACATTATAGTTAAAATGGCAAAGGTTAAAGACAAAGAGAGAATCTGAAAAGCAGCAAGAGAAAGACAGCGGTTTACATACAATGGAACTCCTATAAGACTATCAAATGAGTTTTCTAAAAAAACTTTGCAGGACAGAAGAGAATGGCAGGAGATACTCAAAGTGATGAAAAAGAAAAGGCTTACAACCTAGATTGCTTTATCCAGCAAGGCTATCATTTAAAATTGAAGGAGAGGTAAAGAGCTTCACAGAAAAGAATAAACTAAAGAATTCATTACCACCAAGCCAGCAATGCAAGAAATGTTAAAAGGGCTTCTGTAAACAGAAGAAAGATAAAAACAATCTAACTAATGAAGACCAGAAATACAAATAACAAAATGGCAATAACTATGTACCTATCAATAATCACTTTAAATGTAAATAGATTAAATATTCCAATCAAAAGACATAGGGTAGTTGAGTGTATAAGAAAACAAGACCCTTGCATATGCTGTATACAACAGAGTCACCTCAGATCTGAAGACACACACAGGCTGAAAGTAAAGGGATGGAGTAAGATATTTCATGCAGATGGAAATGAGAAAAAAGCTAGAATAGCAATACTGACAAAATAGACTTTAAAATGAAGAACATAATAAAAGACAAAGAAGGGTACTACATAATAAGTAAGGGATAGATTCAACAAGAGGACATAATCCTAGTAAACATCTATGCACCCAATATAGGAGCACTTAAATATATAAAAGAGATATTGACTGACATGAAGACAGAGATCAACAATAACACTATCATAGTAGGGGACTTCAACACACCACTCACAACAAGGGACAGGTCCTCCAGATGGAAAATAAATATGGAAACAGCGGCCTTAAATGGTACATTGGGCCAGTTGGATTTAATTGATATTTTCAGAGCATTTCACCCCAAAGCTGCCAAATACACATTCTTCTCAAATGCACATGGAACGTTTTCCAAGATAGACCACATGTTAGGCCATAAAAAAGTCTCAATAAATTTAAGAAAATTGAAATCATACCAAGTGTCTTCTTTGACCACAGTGCTATGAAATTAGAAATGAACTACAGGAAAAAAATTGGAGACACACAAATACATGGAGGCTGAATGACATGTTACTAAATAATTAATGGGTCAACAATGAGATTAAAGAAGAAATCAAAAGATATCCCGAGACAAACAAAAATGAAAACACAAAAACTCAAAATCTATGGGATGCAGTGAAAGCAGTCCTAAGAGGGAAATTCATAGCAATGCAGGCCTACCTAAAGAAAAAAGAAAAATCACAAATCAACAGGTTATCCTTACACTTAAGGGATCTGGAAAAATAACAGCAAAATAAGCCTAACGGGAGTACGAGAAAGGAGATAATAAAGATCAGAGCAGAAATAAATGAAATGGAGACCAAACAAACAAACAATACAAACGTTCAATGAATCCAAGAGCTGGTTTTCAAGAAGATAAACGAAATTGATAAAACTTTAGCCATACTCATCAAAAACAAGAGAGAGAGGACCCAAGTTAATAAAACCAGAAATAAAAAAGGAGAAGTGACAGACACCACAGAAATACAAAAAAATTTAAGAAATTATTATGAGTACTATATGCCAACAAATTAGACAATCTGGAAGGAATGGACAATTTTCTAGAAGCATACAACCTTCCAAGGCTAACTCAAGAAGAAACAGAAAACCTGAATAGACTGATTACTATCAGGGAAATTGAATCAGTAATCAACAAGCTCCTGACAAACTGAAGCCCTGGACCAGATGGCCTTACAGCAGAATTTTACAAATCATTAAAAAAAGAATTATCACCTATTCTCCTCTAACTATTTCAAACAATATAAGAGGAGGGAAGGCTCCCAAACACTTTTTACGAGGCCACTATCACACTGATCCCAAACTCAGACAAAGACATTACAAAAAAGAAAACTACAGATTGATATCCCTAATGAACATAGATGCAAAAATCCTCAACAAAATAATAGCAAACAGAATTCAGCAATACATTAAAAAGACCATGCACCATGATCAAGTGGGATTCATTCCTGGTAAGCAAGGTTGGTTCGATATCCGCAAATTAATTAATGTGATACACCACATTAACAAAATGAAAAATGAAAATCATATGATCATATCAATAGAAGCAGAAAAAGCATTCGACAAAATCCAACAGCCATTTATGATAAAAAAAAAGGAAAACTTAAGAAAGTGGGAATAGAGGGACCATATCTCAGCATAATAAAGGCCATATATGATAAATCCACAGCTAACATCATACTCAATGGGGAAAAGCTAAAACCATTCCCCTTAAGATCAAGAACAAGGCAAGGTTGCCCACTTTCTCCACTTCTATTCAACATAGTGCTGGAAATCTGAAACCACAGCAATCAGACAAGAAAAAGAAATAATAGGCATTCATATTAGTAAGGAGGAAGTAAAATTGTCATTATATGCAGATGACATGATACTACATATAGAGAACCCCAAAGACTCCACCAAAAAACTATTAGAACTGGTAAATGAATTTAGCATAGTAGCAGGATACAAAATTAATATTCAGAAATCAGTTACATTTGTGTACACCAATAATAAAACATCAGAAGGGGAAATTAAGAAACCAGTCCCATTTACAATTGCTTCAAAGACGATAAAATAACGAGGAATAAATTTAACCAGAGTTAAAGACCTGTACTCAGAAAATTATAAGACACTAAAGCGAGAAATTAAAGAAGACACAAATAGATGGAAACACGTGCCATGCTCATGGATAGGAAGAATAAATATTGTTAAAATGTCCATATTGCCTAAGGCAATATACAGAGTCAACGCACTTCATATCAAACTACCAAGGACATTTTTCACAGAAATAGAACATACAACCCTAAAATTTATATAGAACCATAAAAGACCCCAGATAGCCTTGGCAGTCTTGAGAAATAGAAACAAAGTGGGATGTATCATGATACTGACATCAAATTATACTACAAGGCTATAGTAATCAAAACAGCATGGTACTGGCATAAAAACAGACACAGATCAATGGAACAGAAGAGAGAGCACAGAAATAAATCCATGCCTATATGGTCATTTAGTCTATGACAATGGAAGCAAGAATTTACATTGGGGTAAAGAGAGTCTATTCAATAAATGGTGCTGGGAATCCTGGACAGACACATGCAGAGAAATGAAGCTGGATCACCTCCTTATACCATATACAAGAATAAATTCAAAATGGGTTAAATATTTAAATGTAAGATCTGAAAGCATAAAACTCCTAGAAGAAAATATAGGAAGAAAGTTTACAGACATTACCTGGAGTAATATTTTTACTGATATATCCTCTCGGGCAAGGGAAGTAAGAGACAAAATAAATATATGGGATTACATCAAACTAAAAAGATTTTTCACAGCTAAGGAAACCATCAATAAAACAAAAAGGGAGCCTACTGAATGGGAGATGATATTTGTCAATGATATATCTGATAAGGGGTTAATATCCAAAATTTATTTAAAAAAAACAAAAAACAAAACTCATTCAACTCAACACCAAAAAACAAACAATCCAATTAAAAAATGGGCAGAGGAAATGAAGAGACATTTTTCTAAAGAGGGCATACAAATGGCAAACAGACATATGAAAAACTGTTCAACCTCACTAATCATTAGATAAATGCAAATAAAAATCACGAGATGCCACCTCACTCAGGTCAGAATGGTTATCATCAAGAAATCAACAAACAAGTTCTGGCGAGGATGTGGAGAAAAGGGAACCCTTGTGCACTGTTGGTGGGATTGCAGAGTGGTGCAGCCACTATGGAAAACTTTATGGAGGTATCTCAAAAAATTGAAAATTGAACTACCTTATTACCCAGCAAGTCTACTCTTGGGTATCTATCCAGAGAATTTCAAAATGCTAATTTGAACAAAATCTATGCACCCCTATGTCATTTGCAGTACTATTCACAATAGCCAAGATATGGAAACAACTGAAATGCCCATCGGTAGAGGACTGGATTACGAAACTGTGGTACATTCATACAATGGAGTATTACTTGTCCATAAAGAAGAACGAAGTATTACCATTTGCAATGATATGGGTGGACCTAGAGAACATTATATTAAGTGGAATAAGTCAGACAGAGAAAGACAAATACCATATGATCTCACTTAAATGTGGAAGCTAAAGAATAGAATAAATGAATGAACTAATCAGAAATAGTCTCAGAGACAGAGGAAAAACTGAGGGTTGCTAGATGGGGGAAAGGGTGAGGGAGAAGGTGAGTGGATTAGAAAGCACAATCGGTAACCACAACACTGCCACAGGAACATGAAAGTCAATTTGGGGAATATAATCAATAATGTTTTAAAGATTTTATACGGTATCTGACGGACACTTGTCTTATTAGGGAGGCCATTTCAGGGATGATGTAGATTCCTGATAACTGTGCTGTACACCTGAAGCTGAAGCTGAGTAATAATGAACATCGACTAGAAGTGGAGTACAGCACATGGAATAGAGACAGCGGAAATGTAACGGCTACATGAGATGTCATAGGGGTAGTAGATTGGGCGAGGGGGTTTATCACCTTGTGAGGGGTATAAATGATAAATGTTTAACTCTTACAGTGTTTTGTGCACATGAAATTAATTTTAAAAAAGAGGAAACAAAGCTCTTACTGGGCCAGCCCGGTGGCTCAGGAGGTTAGAGCTCCATGCCCCTAACTCTGAAGGCTGCCGGTTCGATTCCCACATGAGCCAGTGGGCTCTCAACCACAAGGTTGCCAGTTCAATTCCTCAAGTCCTGCAAGGGATGGTGGGCTGCGCCCCCTGCAACTAGCAGTGGCAACTGGACCTGGAGCTGAGTTGCACCTTCCACAAGTAAGACTGAAAGGACAACAACTTGAAGCTGAACGGCACTCTCCACAGCTAAGATTGAAAGGACAACAACTTGACTTGGAAAAAAGTCCTGGAAGTGCACACTGTTCCCCAATAGAGTCCTGTTCCCCTTCCCCAAGAAAATCTTTTTTTTTTTAAAGGCTCTTTTTATGTTCCGTATTGTTTGGGGATTTCTCTCATTCTCAAACCGTGTTAGAATGAAACCATGTACTAGGATGCTGTGTTGTATGAGGGTTTCCCCTATTCTTGAACCATGTTAGAGCAAAACTGTGTTATAGAAGTGCCGTGTTATACAGGGGTTACCTGTATTGTATTTAGGATTATCATGTATTCCTGATCAATTGACAGTTTAACATTATGAAATTTTTAAAAAAAAATCTTTTATAATATTTTTTCTCTTAAAAATCATTTTGTGTGATATAGGTACACCAGATTGCTTAAGCTTACTATTTGTCAGGTATTTTTTTTCTATTCTTTTACTTACAATCTATTTGAGTTTTTATAATAAAAGTGCATTTCTTATAAACTCCCTATAGTTCGGTCTTACTTTTTTCATCCAGACTGATTTCTGGTTTTAATTTGTGTATGTGATCCATTTGAATTTAATATAAGTACTGTTATAATTGGGTTTAAGTCTATCATCTTGCCAATTTTACTTTGATTGCCAATCATCTTGGGAAACATATCAGTTTCAGGTACACCAAAAGAATTGGTCATTCTCAGATCACAATACGCATCCTCACCTTATCAAATTCTAATTCAAATTAATATTGTAATTCTTCATATAAAATGTAAGAACCTTACTATAATATCATGTACTACCTCCCTCCATTCTTTCTGCTATTGCTCTCATGGATTTTATTTACATATACATTATAAACTCCAAATTAAAAAATTAATTATTTTGCTTTAAACAGTCATATGTGTTTTATAAAAATTAAGAGAAAAATACATTAATAGTATACATATATTTACTATTCCTGGTGTTCTTCATTCCTGCCTGTAGATTTGGATTCCATTTGGTATCATATTTTTTTAACTTCATTTAATCTTTCTTATAGTGCATGTCTGCTGGCAATGAATTCTCTCAGCTTTTGCTTGTTTGAAGATGTCTATTTTATCATAATTTTTCAAAAATATTTCTACTAGATATAGAATTCTGGGTTGGTAGTTGTTTTTCTTCCTCCTGTAGCATATTAAAGATAATTTCCCTTTTTCTTCTGGCCACTGCATTTGCAAAAAGAGTCAGCTGATTCCCCTGTGCCTAATGTGTCTTTCGTTTTTGACTTTTTAAAGATTTTTCTCTTTATCTTTGTTTTCCATCAACTTGACTAGAATGTGCCTACGTGTGGTTTTACTTATATTTATCCCACAAATTATTTGTTGAGCTTATTAGATCCAATTTTGGAAAAATTTTAGCCCCTGTTTCTTAAAATATTTTTCTGCTCCGTTCTCTCTCTCTCTCTCTCTCTCTCTCTCTCTCTCTCTCTCTACCTCATCCTCTCCTCCCTTCTCTTACCTTACCCTCCCATCTCCTTTCCTCTCCTCACCTCACCTCTTCTCTCCTCTCCTCTCCTCTCCTCTCCTCTCCTCTCCTCTCCTCTCCTCTCCTCTCCTCTCTTTTCCTCTTTTCTTCTCTTCTCTCTTTTCCTCTTTTTTTGGGCACTAAAATATGTATGTTAGACCACTTGACATTGTCCAGTGAGTTACTGAGGCTCTGCTCATTTTACTTTATTTTTATTTTGCTGCTGTGTTATGTTATTTTAAAGTCCTTGTTCGCTAAATCTAACATTTTGGTAAACTCAGAGTCTATTTTTATTGACTGCTTTTTTTCTTAATTATTCATCACATTTTTCTATTTGTTTGCATGTCTAATAATTATCAATGGCATTTTGGATATTGTTAGTGATACGACGTCTGACAATTACGTTCACAAACTTGCCACCATGTGCTTACATTGGCAGCACTGTACAAACAGCTTGGTAAAGTTTTTTAACTTTGGTATATCAGTGTCTCATGGCTGTGTTCATGTTGACGTTAGGTGGTATCTTGCTAAGTGACATTAGGTGGTAGCTTGTTGTTACGTGTTTTTGTGTGCTGTTGCGAAAATGTCTGAGCTTGAATTAGAGCAACGAACAAACATTAAATTTCTTGTTAAACTTGGCAAAAGTGGAAGTGAAATCAGAGACATGTTAGTCTAAGTTTATGGGGATAATGTCATGAAGAAAACAGCAGTGTACAAATGGATTAAATGTTTTTCTAAGGGGAGAGAACATGACATTGATGAAGAGAGGTCAGGGTGGGCAGTCATGAGCAGAACTGACAAAAACGTTGCAAAAATTAATTGAATTGTGCATCAAAATTGTCAGCTGACTGTGAGAAGCATATCAGACCAAGTAAACATCGATAGAAAAACAGTTACGAAAATGTTAACTGAAAGTCTTGGCATGAGAAAGGTGTGTGCAAAAATGGTAGCTCACCAATGAACAAAAGCAAAGGAGTTGAAGTTTGCCAAGACCTTTTGGAGAGGCAAGATGATGTTTTGGGCTGTGTTATCACTGCTCATAAAACATAGGTGTACCAATACAACCATGAAACAAAGCATCAAAGTGAACGACGGAAGTCAGCCAATTCTCCACAACCATAAAATTCCACTAGTTGAAATCAAGAGTCAATACGATGTTGCTAACCTTTTTTTTTAATATTAGAGGGATTATTCACTATGAATCTGTACCAACTGGACAAACAGTTAACCAAGTTTACTATTTGGAAGTGCTGGGAAGGCTGCATGGAAAAGTTAGACGACACACACAGCTCACACAGCACTGTCTGTGAGTGAATTTTTAGCCAGTAAAGAAATAACTGTATTGGGACACCCTCCCTACTCACCTGATCTGGCCCCCAATGACTTCTTTCTTTACCCGAAGATAAAGAAAATATTGAAAGGAGGACATTTTGATGACGTTCAGGACATCAAGTGCAATATGATGACAGCTCTGATGGCCATTCCAAAGAGTTCCAAAATTGCTTTGAAGGGTGGACTAGGTGTTGACATTGGTGCATAGCTTCCCAAGGGGGGTACTTCAACGGTGACCATAGTGATATTCAGCAGTGAAGTATGTAGCACTTTTTCTAGGATGAGTGTGTGAACTTAATTGCCACACCTCATATTTTGTAGGGAGACTGGATTGTTTCCCCTTCCTTCAAAGAATGTTGAGTTTTGTTCTGGCAGGCAGTTACAATACCGGTAGAGCTTCATTTTCCTGTCATGTTTGATTTTATGCGCTGTTGAAGTGGGCATATTTCATTTTATCCTTCGTCCTAGGGGATGACTAGAATTTATTCCTAAGATGTGGCCTTTGTCTAATTTTAACTGAATGCAATGATGTCTCTGTACTCTGGCTGGACCAGGACTCTAGCATTTACCAGCACTGTACAATCTCCCGTATTTCTATTCTGCTTTTAGCTTCACACTAGCTCCTTTCTACTAAGCTGCTAGCCCTCTCCAAGGATCAATGATAAATCTCCACACAGATTTCTGGGGTCACCCTCTGTGTAGCTATCTCCTTTCCAGTACCCTGCTCACAAATTTCAGCCTTCTTCAGCCCCATCTCTAATCTCATCTGCTCAACTCAGCAAGACTGCTCTTTGGTCTATTCCTCCCTGAGTTATGGTCCAGAAATTTCCTCCAGGCAGAAAGTTAGGGTAGCCATGGATGTCCCTTTGTGTGTTTTCATTCTCCCAAAAATCACTTCCTGTTAACCAGTGCTTTAAAACAGCAAGTTACCTCATATTTTGTCCAGTTCTATAGCTGTTTATGATGGGTGGGCAAATTCAATAGTAGTTACTCCATTCTGGCCAAAACAAAAGTGATGTTACTTGATTTTTATAAGCTTTCATTTTGATTTTATAAAAACTTTAAATTTTTTACAGTATTGCAAAGCAAATTGAATTATGACTTACACTCGCAGTTTAGAGATCTAATTTCTCATGTTTTTGCAAACCTGTCACATCCCCAACTGTTATAAGATTTTTCCCTCTCACATGCTAGAACATTCTCTGAGACATTTGAGTCCTATCCTTATACCCCCATACCCAGTGCTTCCCTTCTCATTTCAAATTCATGCACCTACCGCCAAGTTTCTTATCATCTGTATGTTCTGGACTACTTACCTCAAAACTTGATTTATAAAAATTCTTAAAGCCTTTAAATATCCAATGCCCAGTCATCACTTGTGCATTACAAAAATGCTTCTTAAGTGTATTTATATTTTCAGTTTAAGTCATATTTGGAGAAAAGATCATCAATATGTAATTCTTTTTACTTTTATGTATGTTTAAATTTTTTTATAATAAAAAGAGAACTAAAAATTAGTTCTCTCTCATTTGTCCTAAAACTATTTCCTCCAAGAACTATATGAAGTCCTTTAGTTTTGAATCCAGGATTTAATAAACAAGTATGACCTATCTCCAAGATAAATTTCATTATGCTCCTAATATCAGTTATTTTCCTGATATCCTTTTTTATTTACTCTGTCCTCATTGGTCAGTTCCTAAATATGTGGGCATTTTTGTTGCCTTTCTGTAGGACCTTCAAATGTCTTTTATGCCTCTTTCTGAAGCACAGTAACTCCAGCTACGTCTGGTACTCCCAGTGAGCATCCATGAGAAATATACAACAAGGTGTGATAAAAAAAAAAATACAGTGAATGTTCCTGCTGAGTGCCATCCAATGGAAAGGCAGGATCTTCAATATTAGAAGTGGCATATAGAACCTTGGTAACAGTGTGTGACAAGTTTCAACTTGTTCAGTACAGGCAGTCAGGTGTGAGCTACTGTTGAGAGAAGGTGTGTTTTAAAGTGTGCCATAAATCATTGACCATGAACAATGAATCAGAAATGGGCAAACAGTTTCATCCTCTGTTGTGACAACACTCTGTATCACACATTGCTTCTGGTACGGCAATTTCTACCAAATAAAAACATCACGGTGTGTCCTCATCCATCTTATTCACTGAATCTGGCACCGTGCAACTTCTGGCTTTTCCCCAAAGTCAAAATGACCATGAAAGATAAATGTTTTGAATCAATTCAGGACATTGAGGCAGCCACAACAGTGTATCTAAAGACACTCACAAAAGAGGACTTCCAGAACTGCTTCAGAAAGTGGCAAGAATGATGTGAAAAGTGTGTTCTAAGTGAGGGGGGAATATTTTGAGGGGGAATAAAGGCAATGTGTCTTTTACTGTAATAAATTTTTTAATTTAAACAATGCCCCCTTCCATATATATATATGATGAAAAAAAATATCACCCAGCAAGGAGGTTCTGAATTCACACCTTGAGGTCCTCTTTTGCTTGAAACACATAGCAATGACAGATAAAAAATATCCAGATTATGTACTCTGATGACAATACAAGTCATTTGGCACATGATAATAAAAAGATAGATTTAAAACTCTATAAATATGGAAACTAAAAAGCACATAAAAAACAAAACTGGAAATGTCTTCAGTGAAATAGTTATGAATTTTGCTTAAGCCTTTAAAAAACTAGCAGTAACTAATGCCTCCAAGTCCCAACCAAGAAGAATTTATGAAAGAGATCTCAGAAGACTTTTAGAAACTTCAGACACCTTGGACTGGAATCCTGGTTCTCAAACTCACTAGTTAGATCAGTTTGGGCAAATGGTGGAAACTCCCCAAGCTATAGTTTCTAGTCTGTTAAATGAAAACATTCCTTGGTTTACATAAAGTTTTCCTTAAAATGTTTACCTTGAGATTTATTGCAGTGAAAGGTTACTGAGACGTTGTAATTCTCAATTAGAGTATGACTGTATTTTATTCTAATACTAAGCTCAAAAATTACCATGGCCTAGTATCTATATATCTATAGCTATGTATCTTAAAGGCTTACAACTCTCATGCAGTATAGATTCAGTTTTAGATGAAATTTATTCAAGAAATATTTATTGTGTATATTATGTACCAGGAATGAGAAAACAGTGGTGGACAAGACAGAAAGGTCCATGGTCTCCTGGTGCAAGGACTCTAGAAGCAAAATGGCTTCATAATTTATTTGCTCCATAAGTCACAGAAAAAAATAGCATTAGAAACTGGAAGAGAATAAGCATTTGTCATGTTATGCAGTATACCGTAGACACGTAATTGAAAAAAACTTTCATACCAAAATATTTCAAATCAATTACCTCCATTCAGGAACTACATAGTCTCACATGCTTTTATTATTTTTTTTTTTTAAAAAGACACAAATAAAATAACTTAGAATTTCGTTTAAGAAAGTACAAAGAGACGAATTTTAAAAACAAAAGCAAAAGGAGAATTCCAGTCAAGATGGCGGAGTAGGTAAATGCTGTGCTTACCTTGACTAAACTATAAAACAACCATCATTGAGAATCACCTGAAGTCTTGTTGAACGGAAGCCCTACAACTATGGACATGCAGAAGAAGGCACCTACAGACTGATAGGAGGGGCAGAGAGGCAGAATGGGCTGATGCCACACATGTGACCATTAAAAATCAGGAGGGATATCTTGGCTTTGGAGGTTCCCCCCGCCAAAGGTGCAACGGGTCCCAGAACCCAGGATCCCCAGCCCAGGGTTCCAGTGCCAGGGAGAGAAGTCCCCATAATTTCTAATTGTGAAAACCAGCAATTGTGGCTGAGTAAGATAGCGGGCGGCTGGAGTTCCAGGTGCTCCTCTTAAAGAGACCACACACGAAATTACCAACAGAATCACTGGCTCTGAGATCCAGTGCTGGGGCAGCAGCTGGAGAAGTGACAGGGACATATGGGGGCAGGGGGGAGACTTATCGTGTTTCCCCAAAAATAAGACCCAGCCAGACCATCAGCTCTAATGCGTCTTTTGTAGCAAAAATTAATATAAGACCGGGTATAATATGATATGATATGATAAAATAATATAATATAATATAATATAATATAATATAATATAATATAATATAATATAATACAATACAATGTAATGTAATGTAATCTAATCTAATATAGTATATACCAGGTCTTATACTAATTTTTGCTCCAACAGACACATTAGAGCCGATGGTCTGGCTAAGTCTTGTTTTTGAGGAAATGCGGTAGTTGTCTGGCCACAGGACGAGGTCTGGAGCAGCAGCTTTCTTAAGGGTGGAGGAACTGGCATTGTTTCTTTGTTGAGCCCTCACTCTTCCTGATGTGCAGACAAAGGAGGCTACTATATCTGAGTCTACATCAAGCTGGCTGACACCATTTGTTTGACAAACCCTGGTGATTCTAAGATCCCACCCCACTCAACCTTCAGGCACACCCAAGCCACTTCCAGTGGCTTTTCCATATAAGCCATCTGCCTTGGCTTATGCTGCAGACTTCCTTAGGGTCTCTCAGAGGTTCACAGAACCCTGACAGGCAGCATCTGGCTTAAGCATGTCCCATACTTCTGGCTGAGCAGCCCTAAGCCGAGCCTAGTGGCAGCTGGCTTTGGTTCAAGCTTGGCCTCTTGAGGCACTTTCAAGCAGAGCACAGGTGGTGGCCACCTGTGGATTGCTTTGTGGCTCCTGCAGTGTGGCCCCAGGTGGGTCACAGGCTATGGCTGAACTTGACCTACAGTGAGTCTCCTCCCAGGTGGCCCTGGGGCTGGCATGCCCAGCGGCCAACTTCAAAACAAGCTGGAATATCACTCAGCTGCCTCCAAGGACAACACACTTAAGGGACAGATTGGGCAGGTACTAGAGCCATACTGCTCAGTAGGGTCAGCCTCTGTGCCCCAACTCCTTCATGTAGTCATGGCCAGCCCTCACAACAAATGAGCCTGAAGGTCAATTCCTCCTATTGACATGAAAACAGCAACCAAGGCTCAAGTACAACAGGAGGGCACATACAACCCCCACAAGGGACATACCTGGAGTGCATGGCTCAGGTGACCAAGAAGAATGCACCACTGAACCCCACAGCACCCCTACTACTACATAAGGCCACTCCACTAAGACTGGGAGACGTAGCAGCCCTACCTAATACATAGAAATAAATACGGGGGGAGGGGGGAAGAGCTAAAAGAAATAAAAACAGGGAGGTGGCCAAAATGGGGAGACAAAGAAACGTGTCCCAAATAAAAGAAAAGAAGAAAGTTCCAAAAAAAGAACTAAACAAAATGGAGAAAAGCAATCTACCAGATGCAGAGTTCCAAACACTGGTTATAAGGATGCTCAATGATCTCAGGGAGAATTGAAACAGAGATAGGAAACACAAAAATGAAGATAGAAAATTTTTTTTAAAAAAGTCAGCAATAAAGAACACAATAATGGAAATGAAGAACACATTACAGAGAATCAACAGTTGATTAGATGAAGCAGAGGATCAAATCAGCGATTTAGAAAATAAAGTAGCTGAAAACATTCAATCAGAATAGCAAAAAGAAAAAAAGAATAAAAAAAAAAATAAGGAGAGTTTAAGGGACCTCTGGGACAATATCAAGAGTACCAAAATTCACATCATAGGGGTACCAAAAGAAGAGAGAGCAAGGAATTGAAAACCTATTTGAAGAAATGACAAAAAACTTTCCTAACCTGATGAAAGAAATAGATATACAAGCTCAGGAAGCACAGCAAGTCCTAAACAAGATGAATCCAAAGAGGCACACATCAAGACACATTATAATTAAAATGCCAAAGCCTAAAGCAAAGAGAAAATCTTAAAAGCAGCAAGAGAAAAGCAGTTAGTTACCCACAAGGGAGCTCCCACAAGACTCTCAGCTGATTTCTCAACAGAAACTTTGCAGGCCAGAAGGGATTGGCAGGAAATATTCAGTGATGAAAAACCAGGACCTACAACTAAGATTACTTTACCCAGCAAAACTATCACTTAAAATAGAAGGAGAGATAAAAGAGCTTCCCAGGCAAGAAAAAGTTAAAAGAATTCATCATCACCAATCCAGTATTACAAGGAATCTTAGAGGGACAACTTTAAGACAAAAAAAAAAGAAAAATAAAAATAAAAAATATAAATAATAACATGGCAATAACTATATCCCTATCAAGAATTACTTTCAATGTAAATGGATTAAATGCTCCAATCAAAAGATAGGGGAGTTAAATGGATAAGAAAACAAGACCCTAACATATGTTGCCTACAAGAGACTTACTTCAGATCAAAAGACACAAAGAACTGAAAATAAAGGGATGGAGAAAGATACTTCATGAAATGGAAATAAACAAAAAAAGCTGGGGTAACAATACTTATACCAGACAAAATAGACTTTAAAACAAAGACTATGAGTATAACAAGAGACAAAGAAGGACCTAGTAGGGGCGACCATATGGCTCAGTTGGTTAGAGCATGAGTTCTGAACAAAAAACAAGGTTGCTGGTTCGATTCCCACATGGGCCAGTGAGCTGCATCCTCCACAAGTAGACTGAAGACAACGAGCTGCTGCTGCGCTTCTGGAGGGTTGGCTAGATGGCTCAGTTGGTTAGAGAAGGAGATCTCAACAGCAAGGTTGCCAGTTCAATTCCCACATGGGATGGTAGGCTGCATCCCCTACAACTAAAGATCGAAAATGGTGACTGGACTTGGAGCTGAGCTGCACCCTCCGCAACTAGATTGAAGGACAGCAACTTGGAGCTGATGGGCCCTGGATAAACACACTGTTTCCCAATATTTTCCAATAAAAATTAAAAAACAACAACAACAACAACAAAAAAAAACTAGTAATTCCACTTCTGGGTATTTATCTGAAGAAACCCAAAATGTTATTTCAAGGGGACATGCTCATCCATATGTTCATTGCAGCATTATTTACAATTGCCTAGATATGAAGGCAACCTGGGTGTCCCTGAATGGATGAATGGATGAATGTATAAAGAAAGAAGAGGTGGTACATCCCAGGTTTGACAATTAAGTTTGCGAACTCATCCTATAAAAAATGCTACATAACTCATTACTGAATATCACTACAGTCACCTTTGAAGTACTCCCCTTGGGAGGCTATGCACTGACACCAGCACCTAATACACCCTTTAAAGCAATTTTGGCCATCAGAGATAAACCTTTCTGGAATGGCCATCAGAGCTGTCGTCATATTACCCTTGATGTCACAAATGTCATTAAAATATCTTCCTTTCAATATTTCCTTTATCTTGGGGTAAAGAAAGAAGTCACTGGGGGCCAGATAAGGTGAGCAGGAAGGGTGTCCCAATACAATTATTTGTATACTGGCTAAAAACTCCCCCACAGACAGTGCATGCCGTGTGAGCTGGTGCATTGTCATGATTCAAGAGCCATGAATTGTTGGTGAAAAGTTGAGGTCGTCTAACTTATTCAGGCAGCATTTTCGGCACTTCCAAATAGTAAACTTGGTTAACTGTTTGTCCAGTTGGTACACATTCATAATGAATAATCCCTCTGATATCAAAAAAGTTTAGCAATATCATTGCAACAAGCTCTCGAACTTAATTGTCACACATATATACAATTGCATATTACTCAGCTGTAAAACAAAGGAATGCAATTTTGCCATCTGCAACAACATGGATTGATAGAGAGGGAATTGTGCTGAGTGTAGTAAGTCAGACAACGAAAAACAAATGTCATATGATTTCACTTATAAGTGGAATATAGAAAACAAGATAAACAAATAAAACAGAAACAAACTCATAGATAGAATATTTTGATGGTTGCCCAATGGGAGGGGGATTGGGAATAGGTGAAAAAGAGGAAAGGATTAAGAAGTACAAACTGATTGTCACAAAGTAGTCATGGGGATGTCAGGTATAGTATAAGGAATATAGTCAATAATGTTGTGATTACTATGTATAGTGTCAGATAGGAGGGGGTTGGGCATAGGTTGAAAAAAGTGAAGGGATCAAGAAATACAAATTGGTAGTAATAAAATAGTGTTGGGGATGTAAAGTAAAGCATAGGGAACATAATCAAGAATTTGGTAATAACTATGTATAGTGCCAGGTGGGTACTAGTAGGGGGATCATTTTATAAATTATATAAATGTCTAACCACTATGCTGCACATCTGAAATTAATATAAAATAATATTGAATGTCAACTGCAATTGAAAAAATTTTAAAAGGGGGAGAAGATAAAGGGGACTAAGAGGTTCAAAGTCCCAGGTATAAAACAAATAAGTCTTAGGAATGTAGCATACAGCATAGGAAATACAGTCAAGAATATTGTGATAGCCTGGTACAGTGTCAGATGATTGTTGGATTTATCATGGTGATCACTTCTTTAGCATAGGGAATATAATCAATAATATGGTAATAGCTATGTATAGTGTAAGGTGGGTACTGTTGAACAACTATGGTGTAAACCTGAAACTAATATAATAGTGTATGTTAGCTATATTTTAATAAAAATCTTTTAAAAAGTGGAAGAGGGGAATGAAGATGGCTAAGATTGATGATCGAAGGGAATAAATTATTAAAAATTTAATTCCTTTTTGTGAAAAAGAAAGGAAGTGAATTGAAGGAAATATAGCACTATGTTAACAATCTGGATGGAAACAACATGGATGTTTACTAAAAAAAGGAAAAGAAGGAGAGAAATAAGAGAATTAACAAAGACAAAAGAGAAAGCAAACAAACATGCAAAGTGTAAGGATATATAAATGTAAATGTTACTTTAAAAAAGATTAATAATAGATGAGATAAACCTTTATAGCCTCATGGGAAAGAAGAGTCAAGACAAGTTAAGGAATGAGAAAAGAATGCAGACCAAAATTTAAAAATCATACGTGAATGTTTATCTTTCTAAAAGCAAATATATGGCAACAAATTTTAAAACCTAGAGGATAATAATGACTTCCTGGCAAAGTGGAAATGACTGAAATTGACCCAACAAGAAATAGTAAACTTGAAGAGACCAATTATGACAGAAGAATTAGTGGTAAGAGCTACCATTTAATAGACACCAAGACCAAATGGGTTCCTAGCACAGGTGCTATCTAATCTCTAAAGAACTGATGGTTTCAATGATTATCAAATTAGTCCAGGTCAGAGAGGAAATATAGAAAGCTCTCCAATTCTTTTTATGTAGCCAGAACAACTTCAATACCACAAACTGATTTGTAGAAAACAGAATGAAAAAACTATAGATGGATATCACCTTCAAATAAAGTGCAAAAAATTCAAACCAAAATATTAGCAAATGCCAAGTTCTCAAAAACCGATATATTAAGATCAAACAAGCTTTATTAGAGGAATGTCGAAGTGGCTAGCTATCAGAGAACCACTCTCAGAGATGTGCTATCAGAGAACCACTCTTACAAAAAGAGATGGCTCAGAGAACATCAACACAATCAATTATATCAACAAACTAAAAGATAAAACTTGTAAAATCATATAAATAAATCTCGGAAGGACTTTGATAAAATTAAAACATTTCTAATAAAAACTCAGAATAAGTAATGAAACTTTTGTCTCCTAAAGACTACCCTCAAAACAGCCACATTGTCATTGTAAATAATCAAACACAACACACTAAAACATTTCCATTAAAATCAGTAGTTAGATTGGAATGCCTTTTATTTGTGGTTTATAACACTTCTGTGGTTAAATAACTGCATAGACTTTAGAAAAGATGTTAAAACCATACTTCTTGCTGATACATATAATTGTATACCTAGAAATCCAACAGACTCTAGTGAAAAATGTAGTAGATTAACTGAAGAATTTTGTAAAACAGTAGTACACAAAATAAATATTAAAAGAAGACAGCTTTTATCTAGCAATATGTCCCTAAATGAAAATGGTGGCAATTCTATTTATAATAGTGACAAAATGTATATAAATAATGGTACTACATATGGGAAATTCATAGGATTTATGAGAAAACTATAAAATTGTATGAAAGGACATAAAAGATCTGAACAAAGTTGAATATAATATTTTCTGGCTTAAAAACATTTAATATAAAAAATGCTAATTGTCATAAAACCAGTGCATAAGTTTGGTTCAGTTCCAAATGGAATTCTAAAATGGTTTGTTCTGATAGTCTAAAATATCCTTAGAATTTATATGGATTAAAAAAATACCCCAAAATATCAAAGAAACACATGAAAAAAAAGTGTGGTTAAGGAGACCAGGGAGGTTGACTTTAGAAATATCAGAAGGTATTATACAGCCAAGGTAATCAAGTAGACATGATACAACATTGAAATAGACAGATAGAATAGAGACTTGGAAATAGATTGCACTATGTATAACGTATGTAAAACAGATTAATACCATAGTTGTAGATGAATATAGTAACTATAGAATACAACTATAGGATAGCACATACACTAAATATAGTATAGTATATAGGATATATGCAACTATAGGCTACAACTATAAGATAGTTGTAGATGGATTAACAGCATAGTTGTAGATGAATATATTATAAGACTCTTACAAAAAGAGTATATTACTATGTAGAAAAATGGGAAAAGGGTATGAACAGACAATTCAGAGAAGATCAAATTCAAATACAACATACACGTGAAAAGATGCTCTAAAGCTCTAGTAGTCAGGAAATTATACTAGTGATGAGCTGTCACTTCATACTTACCAAATTGGCCAAAAAGAAAGCTAATACCTATTGCTGACAGGGACGCAGAGAAAGGAAAAAGACACCCTCAAATACCACTGGTAGAAGTGTGAGAACTTTTTGTTGTTGTAAAACCAACAAACAACATCTCATAAAATTAAAAATCTTTATGCTCTCCAACCCAACAATCTCAATCTTGGGAATCTAGCCCCTAGGGAAAAAAAAAGAAAACCCATAAATTAAAGCAATATATAAAAGGTATTTCCTATAAGATTGTTTGTAGGAAACAACTGGAAAGAGAATGAATTCCTATATCAGGGAAATGGGTACAACATACCCACATTGGATTGAGTACGACATACCCACACTAAGGGAAATATGCAGCCATTGAAATAAAAAAGGTCATAAAAATGGCGGCATCAGGTGAGCCTCTTGAAATCTCCCCTGGAATTTACAACAAATTAAACAACTATAACTCCACAAAGGACTCCCTGCACAGCAGGCAGGCAAGACTAAGAGGCACACAGGAGAAATAACCTAAAGGTGGGAAAATTGCGGGAGCAGGGGAGGAGGGAAAGGAGAAGTGTGGAGACGGAGCCCCGTGGGCTCAGGACGCAGACCTAGCTCAGTGCTCGGAACTCCCTGCATCCTGAAACTACCGCAGCTGCGGGAGAGGGAAGAACTCGGACTGCTAAGGCTCCGCTTATTGCCCACAGGGCTGAGGGGACAGCATATAATACGGCTGAACCCAACACTCAAGGCAGAGACCTTGGAGCAAACACTGAGGGAAGAAGGCTGAAAACGGTGGTGTTAGCCCTTACTGCTGAGCAAGAATGGAAGCCTTAGGCACTGAGACTAGCCGCCCCATCCCGACCCTCTCAGAGCTCACCCTGCCCCCACCTGCCCAGTGCTAGAAGCGGAACAGTAGCAGTATCAGATCAAAAGAACAGAATATTTGCAGTTCTGAGAACAGTGGTCTGCAAACACAGATTCGCAGCCCAACTAGTTCCGGCAAAGAGGAGGGAGCTGTGGAAACAGGAATGGCTGTGGTGGTGGTTGCTGCCATTGCTCGGGGCCAACTCTCACAGCTCACCCTGCCGCTGGTCCCACCTATCTGGGCGGATCCCTGCAGGAGTAAACATAACTGAAACACACAGGCTCTGAATCTGGTGCAGGAAGAGCTTTGGAATTTCAGAAACTCTCTGCATCCCCACATGGATGTAGTGCGCTATGACCCAGGTGAACTGTTAACAGATGAGAAGCCCGCCTTCCAGGGAATCCCCACATTGTGTGAGATGCTGAAATAGTGCAGAGAAAACATAACACTACAGTGCAAGAGAGAGAAAAGGCTGCAGTTGGAGAGAAAATTCTACCACCACATACTGGAAAACAAAAGAAAGACCTCTTCCTATCAACCTGTTGCAGAAGCCACTCCTGTAGATGTCTAGGAAGAGAAATAATAAATCATTAATTGCCATGAATAACCAAGGCAACAAGACAGCTCAGAAAGAAAATTAAAAGTCTCCAGAAAAGGAACTTAAAGATACAGAACTATGTGACTTAAATGACAGAGAATTCAAGATTGCAGTTTTGAAAAACTCAATGAGATGCAAGAAAACACAGACAGGCAGTTTCATGAACTCAGAAATGCAATCAAAGAATGACATGAACATTTTACCAAAGAGATTGAAATTTTAAAAAAGAACCAAATAGAATTTCTGGAGATTAAGAATTCAATAGAAGAAATGAAGAATGAAATAACCAGCTTAGGTAGTAGAGTTGACCAGATGGAGGAAAGAATCAGTGACATTGATGATAGAAACGTGGAAATGACACGGATGGGAGAAGAAAGAGACTTGAGACTTAAAAGAAAAGAAAGAACTCTACAAGAACTTCCTGACTCCATCGGAAAGAGCAATATAAGAATAATGGGCATACCAGAAAGAGAAGAAAGAGAGAGGGGAACAGAGAGTATATTCAAACAAATAGTCAATGAAAACTTCCCAAACTTGTTAGAACTTCCTCAAATCCAAGAAAAAAATAGAATACCTAATTACCTCAACCCCAATAGTACTTCTCCAAGGCACATTGTATTGAAGCTGTCTAAAATCAACGACAAAGAAAAAATCTTCAAGGCAGCCAGGGAAAAGAAGACAATAACCTACCAAGGAAAGCCCATTAGTATATCATCAGATTTTTCAGCAGAAACTCTACAAGCCAGGAGGGAGTGGAACCAAATTTCAAAGTATTGAAAGAGAGAAATTATGAGCCAAGAATAATATACCCAGCAAAGATATCCTTCAGATATGAAGGAGGAATAAAGACCTTTCCAGACATACAGAAGCTGAGGAAATTTTCTAATACATGACCTGCACTACAAGAAATACTAAAGGAAGCTATTCAACCACCATCAACAGAGACAATTTGTGGCCACCAAACATAAAAAGGGGGATAGTAAAGGCCTGAACTGGAGTATGGAAATGGAGAAAGTAAGCATGCTGAAGAAAATGGAATACTCTAAATATCAAACTTTTTTTTTTGCATAAACTTAATGGTAATCACTAAAAAAAAAAATCCATAACAGAAATATATACTGTAATAAAAGAAGAAACAGAGGAAAAATCATAGAATACCACCACACAGAAATAATAGACAACAACAAAAAGGTAACAAAACAATGGAGACACAGTCTTACCAGAAAACTGAAAATAGAATGATAGGAAATCCTCACATACCAATAATCACCCTAAAGGTAAATGTACTGAACTCACCAATAAAAAGGCACAGAATAGCAGATTGGATCAAAAAACCAAATCTAACCATGTCCTGTCTGCAAGAGACACATCTCAGCCACAAGGACAAACATAGACTCAAAGTGAAAGGGTGGAAATTGACACTCCAAGCAAATGGTACCCAGAGAAAATCAGGTGTATCCATAATGATATCAGAAGAAATAGACTTCAGGATAAAAAAGATAACAAGAGACAAAGATGGCCATTTCATAATGGTAAAGGGGACTATACAACAGGAAGACATAACAGTCATCAATATATATACCCCCAATAAGGAATCAGGAGGCACCGAAATATACCAAGCAACTACTAACAGAACTAAAAGGAGAAATTGACCAAAACACAATTATACTAGGGGACCTAAATACATCATTGACAGCGATGGATAGATCATCCAAACAGAAAATAAATAATGAAATAGAAGCCCTAAATGACACATTAGATGAAATGGACATAATTGACGTTTATAGAGCACTTCATCCTAGAACACCAGACTATACATTTTTTTTTCTAGTGTACATGGAACATCCTCAAGGACAGATCATATATTGGGACATAAAATCAGCCTCAGCAAATTTAAGAAGATTGAAATCATACCACATATATTCTCTGATCACAAGGTTTGAAATTGGATATCAACTGCAAAAAGAAAGCAGGAAAAACCATAAACAGATGGAGATTGAACAACATGCTTTTAAAGAATGACCAGGTCAAAGAAGAAATTAGAGGAGATATCAAAAGACACATAGAAACAAATGAGAATGAAACTGCATCCTACTAAAATTTGTGGAATACAGCGAAAGCAGTTTTAATAGGGAAATTTATATCATTACAGGCCTATCTCAAGAAACAAGAAATATCCCAAGTAAATAACCTCGCGTTACACCTTAAAAACTAGAAATAGAAGAACAAATGAAACCCAAGGTCAGCAGAAGAAAGGAAATATGAAAAATCAGAGCAGAACTAAATGAAATAGAGAACAAAAAGAGAATAGAAAAAATTAATGTGACAAAGAGCTGGTTCTTTGAAAAGATTAACAAAATTGACAAAGACTTGGTAAGACTCACTAAGATAAAAAGAGAGAAGACACTAATAAACAAAATCAGAAATGAAAAAGGGGAAGTTATCACGGATGCCAGAGAAATACAAAGGATCATCCAAGAATACTATGAAGGACTATATGCCACCAAATTCAATAATCTAGAAGAAATGGACAAGTTCTTAGAAACATGTAACCTTCCTAGGCTGTACCATGAAGAATTGGAAAATCGAAATAGACTGATCACCAGTAACGAAAATGAATCACTCATACAAAACCTTCCCATAAAGCAAAAGTCCGGGACCACATGGCTTCACTAGTGAATTCTACCAAACCTTCAAAGAGGATCTACTACCAGTCCTGTTCAAAGTCTTCCAAATAATTGAAGAAGGGACAGTACTCCTTACACATTTTATGATGCTAACATTACTCTGACACCAAAACATGGTAAGGATAACATAAAAAAGGAAAACTACAGACCAATATCTCTGATGAATACAGATGCAAAAATCCTAAACAAAATTCTAGCAAATTGAATGCAGCAATACATTAAAAAGATTATTCATCACGACCAAGTTGGGTTTATCCCAGGTGCACAAGGATGGTTCAACATACGCAAATCCATCAATGTGATTCATCACATAAACAAAATGAAGGACAAAAAATCATATGATTATATCAATTTTTGCAGAAAAAGCATTTGACAAGATACAACATCCATTTATGATTAAAACACTTAATAAAATAGGTATAGAAGGAAAATAACATAATAAAGGCCGTGTATGACAAACCCTCATCTCATCTCATAATTAACGATGAAAAACTGAAGCCCTTTGCTCTACGTTCAGGAACACGACAGAGCTGTCCCCTATCACCTCTGCTTTCAACATAGTGTTGGAAGTCCTTGCAAGAGCAGTCAGGCAAGAGAAAGGAATAAAAGGCATCCAAATTGGCAATGAAGAAGTTAAATTGTCACTCTTTGCAGATGACATGATGTTATACATAGAAAATCCTAAAGACTCTACCAAAAAGCTATTAGAAACAATGAACGAATACAGTGAAGTTGCCAGCTACAAAAATCAATGTACAAAAATCCACTGCATTCCTATATACTAACAGTGAAATCTCAAAAAAAGAAATAAAAAATAATAATTCCTTTTGCCACTGCAGCAAAAAGAATAAAATACCTAGGAATAAACTTAACCAAGGATGTGAAAGAACTATACACTGTAAACTTTAAGAAATTTTTAAAAGAAATTGAAGTACACACAAAGAAATGGAAAGACATTCTGTGCTCATGGATTGGAAGAATCAACATAGTTAAAATGGCCGTATTACCCAAAGCAATATACAGATTTAATGCAATCCCCATCAAAAATCCCAATGGCATTTTTTAAAGAAATAGAACCAAAAATCATCAGATTTGTTTGGAACCACAAAAGACCCCAAATAGCCAAAGCAATCTTAAGAAAAAAGAACAATACTGGAGGTATCACACTCCCTGACTTTAGCTTGTACTACAGGGCTACAATAATCAAAACAGCATGGTATTGGCAGAAAAACAGACACATAGACCAATGGAATAGAATTGAGAACCCAGAAATAAAACCACATAAATATGGACAGATAATTTTTGACAAAGAAGCAAAAAACATACAATGGAGAAAAGACAGCCTCTTCAATAAATGGTGCTGGCAGAATTGGAAAGCCACGTGCAAAAGAATGAAACTGGATTGCTGTCTGTCACCAGTACCAAAATTAATTCAAAATGGATCAAAGACTTAAGCATAAGACCAGAAGCAATAAATTGCATAGAAGAAAACATAGGTACTAAATTTATGGATTTTGGGTTCAAAGAGCATTTTATGAATTTGACTCCAAAGACAAGGGAAGTAAAATCTAAAATAAATGAATGGGACTATATGAAACTTAAAAGCTTCTGCACAGTAAAAGAAACCATCCACAAAATAAAGAGGCAACCAACTGAATGGGAGAAGATTTTTGTAAACAGTGCCTCTGATAAGGGTCTAATGTCCAAAATATACAAGGAGCTCATACAACTTAACAACAAAAAAACAAACAACCCAATTGAAAAATGGGCAGAGAACCTGAAGAGACATTTCTCCAAAGAGGGCACACAAATGGCGAATAGACCTATGAAACAATGCTCAACATCACTAACCATCAGAGAAATGCAAATGAAAACCACAATGAGATATCACCTCACCCCAGTTAGAATGGCTATCATCAAGACAAATAGTAACAAGTGTTGGAGAGGCTGTGGAGAAAAAGGAACCCTCATACACTGTTGGTGGGAATGCAGACTGGTGCAGCTGCTACGGAAGGCAGTGTGGAGGTTCCTCAAAAAATTACGAATAGAATTACTGTACAACCCAGTAATCCCTCTCCTGGGTATCTACCAAAAAATCTGGAAACATTTATAAGTAAAGATAAGTGTGCTCCAATGTTCATTGCAGCTTTATTAATGGTGGTCAAGACATGGAAACAACCAAAATGTCCTTCGATAGATGAATGGATAAAGAAGTTGTGGTATATATATATACACAATGGAATACTATTCGGCATTAAGAAAAGATGAAATAGGACCATTTGTGACAACACAGATGGATCTTGAAATTATAATGCTAAGCGAAATAAGTCAGACAGAAAAAGCAGAGAACCATATGATTTCACCGGTATGTGGTATATAAGCCAAAAACAACAGAAGAACAAGACAAACAAATGAGAAACAAAAACTCATAGACACAGACAATAGTTTAGTGGTTATCAGAGGGTAAAGCGGGGGGAGGTGGTAGATGAGCGTAAAGGGGATCAAATGTATGGTGATGGAAAGAGAACTGACTCTGGGTGGTGAACACACAATAGGATTTGTAGATGATGTAATACAAAATTATACACCTGAAATCTATGTAACTCTACTAACAGTTGTCACCCCAATAAACTTTAATTTAAAAATAATGAATGAAAGTTTGTCAAGAGACTTAGAGGAATTTCTACAAGATTAGAAGGGCTTGAACGGAATCTCATTTTGTAAAGCAAATAAGAACGAAACAAGCAAACAAAAGAATTCAGTGTGTGTGTGTGTGTGTGTGTGTGTGTGTGTGTGTGTGTGTGTGTCTACATAGGATTATATGAGGAGAAAGGGAAAAGTCAGTTTATACTGGGCATGTGGGGGTGTGCTTGTGGTAAGTGGCTGGGCAGGAAGAGCTCCTTTTACACTGGACCGAAATCTGCAGACAACTTCCTCTGTCATTCATATCAATAATAGCTACAAGAAAAAACAAAAGTAGACATTTTGAATCCTGACTCCATGATAGATTGTATTTTTTTCCTTTCTATAATAGAAGCTTCTTCCTTATTTCTATCTGAATTCAAAGGGGGTGATTTTTTGTTTTCACAGTTCAATTCTCTTTTCTTCTATTTCAAAACTTGCAATTTTTGAATTTTATTGTCTTTCTCTAGGTTCTTATTTGGTTTAAACTTGTTATGGTACATTTTTTTTTTTTTTAAGATGGAATGATGGCTCTCTTTTTTTTTTACTGTGTCCAGACTTTTTTTTTTTTTAATTTATTTTTCAATTACATTTGACATGCAATATTATATTAGTTTCAGGTTTAGAACATAATGACTAGACATTTATATACCTTATGAAGTGATCACCCCAGTAACTAGTCTAGTACCCATCTAGCACCATACATAGTTATTACAATGTTATTGATTATATTGTCTACGTTGTACTTCATATCCCTGTGACTACTTTTATAGCTTACAATTTATACTTCTTAATCCCTTTCACTTCTTTCACCCACCCCAAACCCCTCCCATTTGGCTACTACCAATTTGTTCTCTGTATCTATGGGTTTGTTCAGTGATGGGTACTCTTGTTTCTTATGCTCTTCCTAATGCTATTCTGTTTTTTGTTTGTACTTATAGCCATAACAGAACGTTTCTACAAGCAAATTTTACCAATAGTCAAATATTCTATCCTAGATAATAATTAGTACGTGAGAATTAATTGCTTAAAGATCTCTTCTCCAGTCTAGGGGGATCAGAAAAGGCTACCTGGAGGAGGTGTGTGTGACACATAGTAGGCACTCAAATATTTGCTGAGGAGAACACTTCTAAACTGACAATGAAGGGGCAAGTAGGAATTAGCCAGGCAAGCAATTGGGAGAACAGATAGGTTATACCAGGCAGAGAAAATACTAAAAAGGACAACTAGCATTTATGATGACTGACATTTGTTGAAACAATTGGCATTTGCTGCAAGTTCACTAAAGTAACTTGCTAAATATTTTACATGCATTAGCTCATTGACTCCACACATTAACCCTATTATCTCCAATCTACAGATTAGGAAACTGAGGCTTAGATTCAGTGGTCTGCTCAGATGTCAAGGCCTCTTAGAACACAGTAGAGGTGTAATTGGAATTCAAACCCCAGTCTGTTTGTTGACAAAGCCTGAGCTATCATACACTATAGTGTACAGCCTCCCCTAACAGCAGGTTAAGAGGCTGCAGTTTGTCTCCTTAATGTATTGGGTTAACAACTCACCCAGGCATGACAGGCATGACTATCCTAGTTGAAAGAATTTCACTACCTGAAAGAATTTAGTAACATTTTCACACCTGGACATTTGTCCACTTTGCCTTCTAGATGTTTGAGGAAAACGTCCAATGAAGCAATTTCCTGCATTAACTGGTAGGTGATCCCAGTATTAATACTACATTATTCAGAGAAATATCTGTGTGTTTTATTTTGCTTTGAGAGTTTTTAAGATACCTAGCTCTATTTAACATGGAAAACATTTTCCCCAAGGTAATTCAATAATTTAAACATCTTTTTCTTTCAAGTTTTTTTTTTTACTGAAAATCTAAATAATTTTTATAGTAGTTTGTCTTTATTAAAAGTGTTCTTTATCTATTATATGCATTATAAATCACTAAATGGCAAGTATTTCATTCTATTCGGAGTGAAGAAATGAGTCAAAACTCTGACTCATTTCTGGGATCATTGGCTTACGGGAAAAAAAGCCGTCTTAAACTAAAGAAAAAGAAGGAATTGGCCTTAAGAACACTAAAATATCTCATAGATCCTAAAGGAATAAATTTGATTTGGATCTCAAAAGAAGGTAGAAAAAAAAATGAAAAAAAGTCAGGCACCTATATTATTCTGGAGCCACATGTCCTCTATTTCTGCTTCTCTCTGTTTACCTGCTTTATTCTTTCACTATAGATTAGTCTTTTCTTCTTCACACAAGGACCCCTTACCAGTTTTGGATGACTCCCAGGTCAGCATACAATTGAGTTAGATTCTGAGTTTCTTGGCTGAAATGATCTGAAATGATTTGAAATCTAATTGGTTACCATCCCACTAATAAATGGCCTCCCCCCATATCCAGTCCTGGTCTACAAAATTGTGATAAAGGAGGTGTGGGGCCATTTAGTATATAGTATGTAGGGCTCTCCTCCGGGGCCTTGGAGAGGTTTGATTTCTAAGAACAGAGAATAGGGTTATTGCTAGCTGCCATTAAAATAATAGTCTACAGATAGTAGTAACAAATGTAGTACCCTTTTACTTAAAATCAGCCAAGATTTGTATATGTCCAATTGGATATATACAAATTTCAATGCAAATAACTTGAGAATACCTTTATGATACATCCAAGATGGCTCTTAGGAAAATGTTGTTTGATGCCCAATAATAAAATGTTCTATAAACCATGTTTTTTTCAAAATTTCACATCTGATTTTAGGATGAAATTTGACACGTACCTTAGTCACCAACTTGTGATTTAACTCTTAGTTAAAAATGCATTATCTATAACATATTTCAAGAAAATTCATGTATCTACCCAAAGAGCTCCTAGCATGTGGCAAATAATACATATGCAGATATGTTTGTTGAATGAATGAATGTCAAGTTTTGCCAGTCTTTCAAGAACCAGATCAATTCTATTAGGGAAACTGACATTAATGTTTTGCCTCCTGCTTTATTCAAGGGATAATTTATGTATTGCACAATTCCTTGACTTTCCTGCCTATGTCCTGCTGGCCAAAATGCGATCATTTTGTTGCACATTAGCACCAAATCAATTTTGAAATCAATTATGAAACTCAAATCACCCAACTTCCCTGGCAAAGGACTGATAGAGGTGAATGGTGAGAACACTAGAAAGATTGAGACTTAAAAATAGATTTTTTTGGATTGCCTTGTAGATTTTTGTCATGGCCTCAGCTCACTTGCCTCTATTAGCATGGGTAATTAATAGTTGGTGGCTGGGTTTCCTCTTACTCTCAGGTTCTATCATCTTCCAAGTAAATTTAGTCAGGGTTGATCCTACCAAATGGATTTCTAGTGTAGACCTTTGATAACATTCCAGGAAATGGCAAGTGGAAGCACAACCAAGAACAATAAAGTGACATCTTTCTCCCTTTGCAGTTTCCTACTCTGACAGCTCACCTTGGGATACAGCACTTACTTGTCCACTGTTGCAATGAGTTATTATTAGATACCATAATGACAGAGTCCAATGTGTCAGAGTCCAGCGTGGTTAAAAAATATGTCCCTAGAAGCTTTCAGTCCTAATATGTCATTTTGTCTGGTTCCTTTTAATTCGTTGTTTGTTGTTTTACATTTATGCATCTCAGTTTCTGTTCATTTGTTATATTTTCTTCTGAGATTCTTGAGGTAGGTGTTTATTCTTTCAGCAGCCAGTGAAGCTATTTGGGAAGTGATTGGTTTTGATATTTTACTTGCTGTGCCCCTCAAAGCACAGCCCTTAAACAGAAGACCTGAAAACACATATTTGTGAGGAACTTTTGGCTCTAGTCAAAAGCTACATGTAGTGTATTAGATATAATTCTACTGAACAAAATTATACTGAACTTTAGTCCTCATTAGTTGAAAAAACGCAATTAGCAAAACACACAAACAGGCCACTATAGATGTTTGTGTCCCCCCAAAGTTCATATGCTGAAATCATAATCTCCAGTGATAGTATTTGGCAGTAGGTCCTTTGGGAAGAACTTAGGTCATGAGGGCTGTTAAAAAACAAAATTCAGCGTGAGCTCTGAACAACAGGATTGCCGGTTCGATTCCCACATGGGCCAGTGAGCTGCACTCTCCACAACTACATTGAAGACAACGAGCTGCTGCTGAGCTTGAGCTGTGGCTGAGCTTCAGGAGGGATGGCCAGGAGGGGTGGCCAGATGTCTCAGTTGATTACAGCACAAGCTCTCAACAATAAGGTTGCTGGTTCAGTTCCTGCATGGGATGGTGGGCTGTGCCCTCCACAACTAGATTGAAGATCAATGACTTGCAGCTGATGGGCCCTGGAGAAACACACTGTCTGCCAACATTCCCCAAGAACATTTATTTAAAGAAAAAACAACACAGAAAACAAAATTCAACTGAGTAAATTTAAAAGACCTTATTGGCTTTATTCAATGATTCATGAATTGGGCAGCATCCCATCTAGCAGCTAGAAAGGAGATCCCAGGAGCTGTATAAAGTGAAAGGCTTTTATAGGCAGAAGGGGGGGAAGAGTGGATTGTTTCAGGCAAGGCCATCTACCTTTAGGGGAAGAAGGGGTCTGTCAGGTGGATGACCTCACTAGTGCTGATCAGGAAATTCTAGACTGACTGATTAAGACAGCATCCCTGGGAGCTCCTGAAACTGCAATTAGGTTAGGTATTAAGTCTTGGTTTGGTGACATGGGTCTTAGCACAAGTGACTCCATTTTGGGTCTGTTGTCTCTTTTTTACGAAGGCTTAACTCTCATGAATGGGATGAGTGCCCTTATAAAAGAGGCCCCAGAGAGCTTCCTGCCCTCCTCTGCCATGTGAGAACACAGTGAGAAGAAAGCCATCTATGAACCAGGAAGCTGGGTCTCACCAGACACTGAATCTGCTGTTGCCTTGATCTTGAAATTCCCAGATTTCAGATATGTGAGAAAAAAAAATTCTTGTTTATAAACCACCCCGTCTATGATGTTTTTCTTATAGCAGCTCAAACATACTAAGACAAAGACCTTTGTCATTTCCAACATTTAGACATATGCTTAACACCAGAAGATATCCCGTCCCCGCCCCCTACCCTAATTAGCATAAGCAACTTTTTTTGTATCCTGTTCCTGTGCAATTGCTTTCACTATTAGTGATTTTCATATGGTCAGATTATTCTTTTGGCCATACCTGTTAATGCATTTGAACACAAGATCTTGAATATTTATTTGTTATCATACACCTCTTATGTGTAGCTGTCAAAATTGTACCATCCCCTTATTACATATACTCTTAATGCTGCATCATCATTTATAAAGAACAAGTCACTTAGAGTCTCATAAACACCAAGAGCCTTGGGATTTGTGCACAGATACATTCCTTCAACAGACACACCTGCTTATTCAATTTTATCAATTTCTGCCCAAGCTGAATGTTAGGTGGTTGCCCCAATAAACAGAGATAACTATGAGAACCAGTGAATGAATGCATTTTCCCCTTTTATTTGAACTCTAATTTATTTGCTGTATTCTTAACTGTTGGGGAGAATAGCGGGTGTGGCCTTGCCTGAGGCTGGAGAACAGACTAACTCTCTTTAAGGGGAAGAAGTGACATTTTATGATTCTTTGCAGTTGTCTCACATTGCTCATTTTTTTGGAACGTCCTTTCCGAAGTCTCTCCTCATGAAATTCTTCAACCCACAATGAATACTTCTTAAAAGTATGGCCATGGTTCCTTCTTCCAAAAACCAAGCTGGGCCCACATTGACCCACAGGTGCCAGCTTAGTTTCTGTGGAATCAGAAGTATCCTGTGTTACAACTTCCAGCTTCCTGATGTGTTTCTTCTCCTCTTTCTCCTTTGGTCACTCTTCTATTTCTCCATATTACCCTTTTGGCTGCCAATGCCTTATATTTGCCCATGGAAGCTTGGTAGTTGGCACTCAAAAGCAAAGAACTGGATCTCTCCAGCTTTGAGTTGTAACTCTATAGTTCTCTAAATTTCTTCGAGATTTATTACAGTGGAAGGTATCTAAGACATTGCAATTCTCACGTAGAGTAGGACTATTTTTTTCTACTACATACTAAGTTCAAAAATTACCATGGCCTAGTATCTATATATCTATAGCTATGTATCTTAAAGGCTCACACTTCTCATGCAGTATAGATTCAGTTTTAGATCAAATTTATTCAAGAAATATTTATTGTGTTTTGTGTACCAGGAATGAGAAAACAGTGGAGGACAAGACAGAAAGGTCCCTGGTTTCCTGGAGAAGTCATTCTAGAAGCAGAATAGCTCCATAATTCATTGATTCCATAAGTCAGAGAGAAACATAGTGTTAGAAACTGGAAGGAATTATGCATTTGCCATGCTCTGAGGTATACCATAGACAAAGAATTGAAAAAAAAAAATCATACCAAAATATTTCAGATCAATTACTTTCATTCAGGAAATACATGCTCATTATTATCTTCAAACTAGAAATTACTTTATCCTCTTTTCTTTGAAGTTCTCTAAAATCTGTTATTATTCAGGGTCTCCATCCAATTTCTCATCAAATTGCCCTATTTGTAGCTTCCAAACGTTAACACCTCCATGCTAAAATGAAGCCTATAAAATGCCTTAGGGGCTTAAACTGTGTGTGAGGCAGAAATGGAATTTAAGCCTTTAATTAAATTATGAGCTTTGAAAGTGTTGCATTTTGAGTTTATAGGGGTCTTCTTCCAAATCTCTCTCTCTTTCTCTCTCTATGGCCGGGTTAGGGAGGGTGGGAAATACTCTTAATACATGTGTTTTGCCTTTTTTGTCTCCTTTTTTAAAATACAGCTTTCATGAATTGGAGATTTGCGAACACTGCTTGAAGGCATCTGTAAACTTTGTGTTTTTCCAACTCTCAAAGCAGTTTCTTTCCAGCAGTCTCATTCTCACAGGCAGAAAAGCTAAATACGTCTCTCGTTGTTTCGCCGATCTTTCTCCGAAAAAAAAAAAAAAGTGAGAAGAAAAGAGCACGGAGGAGGAGAGAGGAAAAGCGGGGAGAGAAGGGGGGAAAGGAGAGAGAAAAAGGAGCACTGGACTACTGAATGCGGACGAGCAGACCCAGAGCAGCAGTGGCGCCCAGCCGCCGGCGCCCACTGGTCCCCGGAGCTGCCAATCGTGGTGTAATCCCGTAGGAATTTCTCCCGGGTTTAGCTGGGAGTCACCCTGCCGCCTCTTCCCCAGACGCCTGGAGGAGCCAGGAGAAGCCAGCTCTGGAGGGACGAGGGTGGCAGAGAGGGAGGGAACGCGAGGAGAGGAGGAGACGAGGAGAGGAGGAGGACCGCGGGAGGGAGGCGGCGGCACGGAAGGAGGAGCGCAGCGGCTGAGCCACTAGCTGCACTCTGCCGCGCTTCCCTCCAGATACTCGGGGAGCTCCTGCCGCGCGCAGCGCGCCTCCACGCTCTGCCCCCAAACTTGAGTTGCAGCTACGTTCCAAGCCATTAAATTTATTCCTCAAAATCAGAAGCTGAGCCGCGACACGGAGAAGGAGTCCGCGGAGGAGTAAAACAACAGCAGAGCAAGAAGAGATCCAGAGAGCAGCCTCCCCGGAGCAACAACTCGGCGTCGAGTGCAGAAACCAACAAGTGAGAAGGCGCCGCGTTCTCGGGGCGCAGCGGAGGACTCGGGAGCAGTCACAGGAGGAGGCAGCGAGTGCCTCCGAGGCCGGAGCGGGAGCCCTCGAGCCCGAGCCGAGGTCCCCGCGGCTGCTCTGCTCCAAGTCTCTCTGCGCGGGCTGCGCCGGGCAGTGGGCAAGAAGCTTCATTTCTTCAAGCGGCGGCTGGGAGCAGCCGGTCCTCGGGGGAATATGTGGCGCGCTTGGATCCTGCTTACCTTGGGCTTGGTGGCCTGTGTATCGGCGGAGTCGGTGAGTAGGCCAGGCGAGGGTCGCGCGCGCCGAGGCCGAGTGGAGTCCGCAGAGCCGGCGGGAATCGGGGAGCGCCACCTGGGGCTTCCCACCGCCCCACACCCCCACACGCGGCGCTCGTCCCCCGGGGAGCTACTGGGACAAACGCGCTCGCTCCTCCATCCGTTTCCACTTTCCCTTCCCGCAGAAAAGCGCCGCTCGCTGGAGTTGCCCCGAGATCCCTGGGGATGAGGGCGCAAGAATCGCAGTTTTGTCAAACCGCAGAGGCCCCGAAGTCACTCCCAGCTGCTTCGCCTTGGGAGGGTCTTGCTGCCTTGCCCGGGAAGGTCTAAGGGGAAAGGGTGGCCGAGATGGGAGCCTGCATAGGGCTCGCGGGGGAAGAGGTCCCCTCCACGCACTCCCCGAGACCCAGAGTGACCTGTAAACTTTGAGGTCCCTTCCTCCTCACACCATGTCCCCACGACATCTTTCCTACTCGATTGAATGCAAGTTCTGGGGGAGATGGGGCCCTGATTTAAGAAACCCGCGTGTGTCGGGAGAGGAAAGTTTGCAAAAGTTCTTTTGTTTGATGTTCCCGGTGGCTGGGGCGAGGGAGCAGACACTACGTGGAATCGTTGCCCGCCGAGGTGCAGTCCACGGTCCTGCGGGGGCGGAGCGGAATGGCCGGAAAATGCTGGGGTGCCGGCCTCTAGAATCCCGGTCTTGCGGCGATCCTCTGCTCCTTGAGGGGCGGAGAACGGCCGGCGCGGACGCTTAGGGACAGGAGGACATTTTAATACGGATTACACGAGTGCAGCACACAGGGCGAGGCGGGGTGCGTGTGACACGGGGTCGCCTGGCAGCTCGGGGACCCAGGCTTCCAGTCCGCCATGCTCGCTGTCGCGGGCCCTGGCGGGGGTGCACCCCAGGCTGAGAGGACTCTTTTCCCGCCGGGGCAGGCTGCGGGTACTTGGTGTCCAGCAGTGGGAATTTGGTTTCTCCTTCTTTGGGTGGGTTTCGGGGGCTGGAGCTTGTTTCCCTATGTCGCCCAAAGAGCGCCCTCTAATGGGACTGGACTTCCCCTGGTCTGTGAAGGCTCCTACTTGGGAGCCCAGAGCTTTGTCTAGCTAGGTGAAAGCCCAAGCACCCCGATTCCATCAGAGCCTCAGTGCCGTCTGGCGCCTGGGTTAGGGAGTGCAGCTGTTTCTGTTCCTTGTAGTTATCCGTATTTCTTCCCTTGCCCACCTAATACCTTATCCGTTTCTGATAAACTGAAATATTTCTTCGAAGACAAATAATGTCATCTTTAGGGGTGGGTGGTTTTGTGAGTTTCCCCCCTTCCCTATGGAGTGTTACTTCCCCCTTCTCCCTTTTTTTGAGTTGAGGCAATTTAGCATTGGGAAACCTCTTTGGCACTGAGCAGCAGATGGACATTTTTCATCAGCGTGGGAGCCTCTGTGTGGGCTAGCAGGTCTCCAAACGTTACAGGAGATTGGAGAGTACGTAGACTTAGATGAGTGTTTGGGTGCTCTGGCAGTAAAACAGAACTCTGAGCCTTATCAGTATTATTTCTCTTTGGCAAATGATCTTTAATCCATTGGGATTGGTAATCTGCCAGCCAGTTATGAACTTTGGCTTTTGTACACAAAAAGGGAGATATTCTGTTTATTTCAGAAAATCCTAAATGCTCATCATCTTGTTGCAAAACAGGGCAAAGGGAGAATTCCATCTAAAGGTTTTCAAGAGAAGCCTGCCTGAAAAGCTGTACAGAGTTAAGGAGGTCCTGTTTTGCTGAGACTTGTTCAGGATTTGCTAGGAAATGTTACTCTTTGGGGATTCTAGAAAAAGACTGTATCTTCTGCCTCACTGGATTGTTGCATAAATGAGACAGTGGTGCTCCTTAAGGAAGCTTTTTGGTTGAACTATATATGTCCTCCCTAGGGGCACCTTTCTCCCAACTCTGTGTCTTTGGGGTTCTAATATTTCTCATTTCCAACCAGAATTGGGTGCTTTCCAAGTGAGCAGCTTTGCTTAGTAGATACTGTTTCCAATAATTGGAATATCATCCAAAAGCGTGATTAGATATTTTTAAAATGTCAACTTAGAGACTCTAGCAGAGTCTTTGTTAGGCAATGAGTCAGTGGTTCTCAATAAAAGCTGTTTTAAAACCCAGGATGGCTAATAGTCCATATAAATTACTTTTCAGTTTTTATGTTTCATGTGTAGCAGCATAAATGTATGCAAAGTTGAAAGACATAATTTTGAAACATTAAGTCATTATAGCACATTATTTCCAGTACTTTGCATTTTAATTTGAAAACTGCTTACTGTTAACTGGGAGTAAGAAGTAATGATGGAATGAGCTTAAGTCTCTCTTTAAAAGGAAGAAAGGAAAAACATTTGCAGTTAGTGAATTCTTTAGTTTAAACTAAGCTCAAGGGGGAAAAAAAAAGATTCTCAGGAGCCTAGGCTCAAGGCTGTCTGAAGAGGACGTGGTGGCCCTTCCTGTATGGACGCTAGAGACAGCAGCGATAGCCTGTTCAGGGTGATGCGTTCACACTTTTCACGGGCAGGTTAGGACTTTCACTGTGGGAACGCCATGCGAGGGGAAAGACTGAGTGTGGTGGTAGTGATATGCTGCTGTTTCTCTGTTTTTACATGACTGTTTAGCTTTAGGAATAATATATTGCAGGCTGCTATAACTGCATAATTTGAACTGGAAATATGTTTAAGAAAAGGAAGCGTTTAAACTAGTGGAATTTACACACATGTTTAGATGTGTGTAAATTAAAAGAAGCTGTCAAGTCATTTGGACCCATGCATTACCTCTCAGTGTATTATGAAAGGAAGGCTTTGGAAAGTTTGCATTGGAAGGAAAAATAAAATTGAAACCATATAACCTTTTGCAGTTCTCTAAAAAAATATATTTTGGCTGTTCAAGTAATGAAACAAATTACTTTTGCAAGGGAATTTTATAGAAACAAGGGCTCTTTCTCTGTTAGTTGGATATTAGCAGTAGGTAGATGTTATTTAAGAAGGAAAGATCTTATAAGATCAGACTTGCAGAAGATGGGTGTCCCAGGAGGAATTTGAGTACGCCCTCCAACTATTACTTTTGGGACCTGGCATAGTTTTGATGGTGCTCGCCTTTCGAAAGACTGTAACATGATTACTCAAATGGTGCCTTAAATAATCATTTGTTTGGAAAAGATTTCAAAGGATTATCTAGCTTTTTTCCTGGGTGGGACTAGTTTTCACTTTTCCCGAATCCCCCAGACCTGACTAGCCAGCTGCATGTGTCCTGAGGTCTCCTCAGGTTGTCAAGGCCCCTGAGGCTGACCCAGCCACACAGAGCCTGGCCAGCTCTGTCGTTTAACTTTATAGGGAGTCTGGTCAGGCCACTGTGCTATTGGCATGTCAGCTGGCAGTGATCCAATAGTTCATGTGAGGAATTTCATCTGAGTTTAGATTCTCATGAGACTGTCCTTCCTCCATTTCCAAAAATCAAACTAAAGGATCTCGCCCATCATTTCCTTCTTCCCAAAACAGAAGACTTACCATTCATGCCACTGTCAACAGTACATTCCAGTATCTCAAAAATCACCTACGTCTTCAATGGATCAGAAGCCAAAATAAAGTTTTAAAGAAAAGCAAGAAGTAATGAAGAAAGAAAGAGCCTTTGCTGAAAAGAAGCTACTCTTATTTAACTTTTTCAGTCAACTGTGCCAGTACCATTTCTTAATTCTAGTCCTTTGGGTTTGAATGTTGAAGACGTCCTTGACTCATTTGTCTTTGTTGACTTCCAAATCCACCTATGTGTTGTTCATTCCACAGATATTTATTCAGCATCTACTGAGTGCTCAGGATGAAGCAGTGAGCAAGCCAGGCAAGCCCCTCTGTCTTTTGGGAGCTCACATTCTAGTGATCCAGATAGCTTTCCCATTCCATTTTTTCTTTCTTGGGGCCTGACCAGGTCATGCCTTCATGCTAACAGCCTTATAGTTGCCCTTCCTGGCTCAGATGCTCACCTGCTGTTTGATTTATCCTGTATTGCTTTGATTGTGTTGCCCATGCTCCACTAATTCCGTACTTTGTTATCATGGTGTGGAGTCTCAATATCTCTGTTAGATTCATAAGATGCTCCATAGTATTGCTCCTTCCGGCTTCTCCCCCCTTGATTGCTCTGTCATGTTTCTGGGCCTTGGCCCACTAGTCTCACTGTCAAGAACACTCCTAGGACCCCACCTCCTCAGTGTTTCTCCTTTCAAATTTGAGTCAAATTTGTTGACTCAAATCCAAGCTCCAAATCGCCTTGTGTGACTGATGCAGCCCTTGTTTTTATCTTTCTGTAAACAGGTAGACTGATCATCAGAATTACTGTAAGTATATAAAAATACAAATTTCAGGGCCTCCTTTTAGATCTACATAATCAGAAACTTGAAAGGGGGCAGAGCTGTCCGTATTTTTATGAAGCATCGCAGATAATTCTAATGACTCATTCACATGTGGGAATCACACACATACTTTACCCCTGATTCCATGCAATTTTGTTTAAGACCCAAGGCTTCCAGCAGTAAGAAGCTCTGTGAGCCTGGGGGCTACGGTTGAGCGCAAAGGGCTTGGGAGGTGGACAAACCTGGGTTCAGGTGCTGATACTTTGCCACTTACTTAGTATAGTAGGACTTGGACATGCTAAACTCCGAGTCACTTAAAAAGCTACATACGATCAAATATGTGGTGATGGAAGGAGAACTGACTCTGGGTGGTGAACACACAAGGGGATTTATAGATGATGTAATACAGAATTGTACCCCTGAAATCTATGTAACTTTACTAACAATTGTCACCCCAGTAAACTTTAATTAAAAAAAAAAAGCTACACATGAGTTTGTGTATAAATTGGACCTAAGAATGCCTTTATAACATAACTGTTGTGAACATAAAATGAGGGGGCATAGAAATGGTGCTTGAGACACAGAGGTACTACTAAGTGTTTTTTTTTCTTCCTTTGTCAGCCTCTGTTTTCTTGGCTATGAAACTAGGGCGCCATTTAAGGTATTCTTAAGTCCTCTCAGCACTCTGACATTCTAGAGATGTTGGTGCCCTCTGAGGGGAAGGCCCTTGTTTCCACACTTTTGACCCCTGAGGTAAACACCTGTTGATGCTATGTGTTTCAGTGCAGGTGCCCATGGTGGCCAGGGCAGTCAGGGTTGGTTGCTCCTGCTGCATCTCGGCTTCCCTCTGGTCCCTGAAGGCATTGTGGTCTGGGGTTAACTGATTCCAGCAGCTGGGGGAGTGGACCTGGACTAGTTTGCCAGTTTTGATTCTCTAGACCTCAGTTTCCTAAACACTGCAGTGTTGGTGTGAAGAATAAACAAGCCATTGATGTCAAGTCCCGCATATCGTCAGTGTACATTCATGCTTCCTTCGACTGGGTTCAGATTCCAGCATGTAGGAAGGAGAGAGTTACATGTGCATTGCATGGCGGAGCACCACTGGTCATCTAGAATGAGGTAGCAGGGGTGGTGAGGGAGTGCTGGGGAGCTGGGGGCCAAGAAAGGGAGTATTTTTTTTAAGGGTAGACATGCATGAAATTTCTCCTTTTAGCAATTTGAGCTTCGGATTTTACTATTAAAAATCTCCACTAGGTTTTGACAAGTCTGTTTCTAGGGAAGCATTAGCTTTAGCAACAAGGCTAGAGGGGTGACTGCCTGTGAATAGGAAAGAACACTGCTGAAATAGAATTGTGAATGTCTGTTTTTCTTGAGTATCTCAAAGAATTGGTAGGACTAGAAGAAGGGGAGAAGCCTGAAAATCTTTGGAGGTTTCCTATTTGAATTTCGTATTAGCAGAGTGAGACCCACCGGCATGCAGTTGGTGATGTAAGAGCCACTTCGTGGTCTTGGACTCAAAGCTATAGAAAAATTTATTGAAGACAAAGATGTTTTCATATTTCTTTCCTCTGCTGTTGAACCTGTTCTGTGAAAAATATCACAAAGATGCAGTAAATGTGCCCTTTACAAAGCATTTGGATGTTTCTTTTCTTATAGTGATATAGGTATGTTAAATACAAATAGTGCTGACATTTAAAGAGTAGAAGCAAATAATAGAATTTAGTCTCATGATAAGAATGACACATGGAACAAGATATCCAAGGAATGTGATTTTTTTCACGTTCTTACCAAAAAATGAGTAAAAGTTAAATATGTATTTTTGTGTGATTTATTATTAAATGTAAAGACCATAAAAATAAATGTACAATATACTAGAAGAACTTTCTGTCTTTAATATTTATTTTTTTCTGTAGTGCTGCAGGGTGTGATTAGAGAAATGTTATGGTTAACCTAATCAATAAGTAATTATCAAGCTCCTGTCAAATACTTACTATTTTATTATTGAAGCAAAGAATTTATTCACATTACAGAAAAGTAAGTGATTTCTAATAGCTGATGGTAATCAGTTAACTTGAATTGAGTATCCATGAGTACTAGAATTCTATATATCACTCTGAACGTTCATGATCTAATGTCTAGCATTTTCCCATATACGAGGTATGATCGAGAAATATGGTGAATGTTTAAATAAAAAAGTGTGTTACAGTAAAAGACACATTGCCATTAATCCCTCTCAAAACACTCCCCCTCACTAGGAACACACTTCTCCCATTGTTCTTGCCACTTTCTGAAGCAGTTCTGGAAGTCCTCTTTCATGAGTGAGTGTCTTTAGTTGCACTGTTGTGGCTGCCTTCATGTCCTGAATCAATTCAAAATGTTTTCCTTTCATGGTCATTTTGACTTTGGGGAAGAGCCAGAAGTCACACGATGCCAGATCTAGTGAATAAAGTGGATGAGGACACATCGTAGCATTTTTATTTGACCTAAATTGCTATACTAGAAGGAGCCATGTGTGACACAGAGCCTTTCCGTTGTGATCACAAAATCTGGTGAATGCTGCTCCCGAATGCCATCCATCGGAAGGACAAACATCTTCAATATGGGAAGTGGAACGTCGAACCTTAGTAACAGTGTGTAACAAGTTTCAACTTGTTTGGTGCAGTCAGTCGGGTGTGAGCTACAGTTGAGAGAAGGTGGGTTTTAAAGTAGCCGTAAATCATCCTCCATCATGACAATGCTCCGTTTCACACATCATTTCTGGTATATGGCAATTTCTGTCAAATAAAAACATTATGGTGTGTCCTCATCCACCTTATTCACTGAATCTGGCATTGTGCGACTTCTGGCTCTTCCCCAAAGTCAAAATGGTTCAGGACATTGAGACAGCCACGACAGTGCAACTAAAGACACTCATGAAAGAGGACTTCCAGAACTGCTTCAGAAAGTGGCAAGAACGAATGGGATGAATGTGTTCGAATCGAGGGGGAGTATTTTGAGGGGGAATAATGGCAATGTGTCTTTTACTGTAATCAATTTTCTCAGTTTTCTCATCTGTAAAATGGAATATCCTAAAATAGGTTCTTAGGATTATGTGAGACAAAATAGGTAGGAACTTCTGACACAGAAGCTCTGTGTTACATGTATGTTGTTGTTATTCTAATTCCTGGTTTTCTGCCTCCCTAGAGAGCAGGGGATTGGCACACTAAATGGACTCCTCTGATTAGCTCCGGTCCAGAGGGAGGCCTAAGATATGCATGATCCAGCCTGATTTTTCATACTGGGGCTCTCTTCTCTGACTTGGGGTAGCCTAGCTCTGTGATGAGATATTGGGGATATGCTTGTTCTCAGCTTTTCTCTAAATGTGGATGATGTGAGAGAATATGCCATTGATTAATTCTGTCCCATGAATGGTTCCTTACAGGGGCTGGGTGAATCTGTAAGTGTTAAGATGTGAATAGCCCACCTTTTCCAGTAATTTTACCTCTACAAATCTATCCACAGGAAATAATTATAGCCAGGTAAATATATTTGTTGAAGCATTACTTACATTAGCTAAAAAGTGGAAGCAGCCTGAGTGTATACTAATAGAGGGATGGTTAAATAAAAGATTCTAATTTATACATTAAATATTATACAGCCATTAAAATGTATTTGAAGAATGTTATAACTTGGAAACTGTTTGCAACAGACAAAGAAGTTGGATATAAAATTATAGTAAACCTTTAGTTATAGTAAATAAATTACACACACACACACACACACACAGAGGGTGCCAAAAAAATGTATACACATTTCAAGAAAGAAAAAAACTATATTAAAATTATGCTGATGGTAACCACTTTGAGCACCTCTTGTAATTGCAGAAGTCAAATGTGACTTGCACTGATCTTTTGTTACCGGTATATATTGAGTATTACAATTTTAATAAAGTTTTTTCCTTAAAATGTGTATACTATTTTTTGGCACCCTTTGTGTGTGTGTGTATATATATATATATATACACTATATATATGCAAAAACCTGTACATGTGATAAAAATGGATAGCACTAAATACACACATACATACACACAAACAAATAGGTATAAAACCAGGGAAATCTGAATAAGATTGGTGGATTGTATTAATGTCAATATCCTTGTGATATTTACTATAGTTTTATAAATCGTTACCATTGGGGGAAATTGGGTAAAGGGCACAATAGATTCTCTGTATTATTTCTTACAACTTCATGTGAATCTACAATTATCTCAGCGAAAATTTCAATTAAAAAGTAGCACCAGACCTAGACGGTTTTACATGTAAGTTCCCTGGGCTTTCAAGGAAGAGACACTAAATGAATTTTTGTTCCGGAGCTTAGAGAAGGACAGAAGGCTGTTCTTTTTCATTTTATGGAGTTAGCATTACTCTATGTTCAAACCAGACAAGGAGAGCACAAAGAAACTAATCTGCAGGTCAGTTTCACTTAGGATCACAGATGCCAAAATTTTGAATAGAATATTATCAAACTAAATGCAGCAGCTTATTAAGAGAATAATGATGAGCCCAACTAGGATTTTTCTAAGGAATGCGTCAACAGCATCAGAAAAGCAATGCAGCTACTAACTTTAAGGGAGACAACAATATGATCATTTCAACAGATGCAGAAAAGCATCTGGTAAAAGTTTATATAGCTGTTAATACGTATAACGGTCTCTAATTTCTGGTTAACTGAAGGTGTACTATATTAGGGTTAGTACATCTGTGCTGATGGCTCAACTCACTTGACTTGTTTAGGAACCAGAAGGCCACTGTTTACTGAGTTGTTAGGCAACAGTCTCTAGTTACATGGGTGACAGGTGTGTGACGTGCCGTAAAGTATGGGTCACAACGTATACAGATTTTAATTCATATGAAGTTGTGTTCCAGCATTGCCAAGGTTCAGTTGTGTGCACTCCCAAATTAAGATAACACAGGAGATGATCTTGCAGGCTTTGGAATCAGGTGTATTGAGGTTCAATTTCTGGTATAATCACCGAAAAGCCATGTGACCTTGGGGAAGTTTATCATCTCTGAGTTTGTTTTTTCAGTGTTAAACTGGGGGTATAATACTATGCTTTTTGGTTATTCTGAAGGTTAGCCTCAATGATAACTCAAAACTTCTAACACAAAACCTGACCCACAGTAGGTGTTGTAAACACGTGTTTTTCTTCTAGCTTTAAGTTTTGTGATTCTGGAATATATTATATATGCATAAATATGTATGCATATGTTTCTAGTTTCTTACTTGCATTCTGACCCTTCACATCAAAGGACATATATTTTCACAAATTTGTGACCAATTTATTTTTACCAGGCAAAGTGTGATGCTGAATTCAACTTTTTCTTTCCTCCGTCATCCAAGTTTCAATATCAGAAAAGCAATGCAGTTATTCACAGTTTAAGGGAGCTAAATTACATTCAGCTAAAGCTCAGAATAGACTTGTATACAAGTTGGAAATTTAGTTAAGACTTGAGAATCTAATGTATTACTTGGGATTGTAATTGTAAAATGCTTAAATAAGGTCAAATTGGAACCTTACATTGTAAACCCTGGTTTATCTCTTAAGTTTACTAATGATTTGAAATCTTAACTTTATTTATGTTCCACTTCTGAACTCATTTAGATTAAGAGTGGTATTTTATTTGATTACATTAGATTTGATTAGATTTTGTGATTGCCCTGATTAGTTAGTAAATGAAGCTTTATGTTTGCTAAGTCAGTCAGTTAATAGTTAACTCATGTTACTACATACTTACCAAGGGTATAGCTCTTTGTTGGTCTTGCAAGTTAAAAAGAAACTATGACATGATGCCTACTTTCAAGCAACCATTATCTATCTTTTGATTATTTAGGGTAATTGAAGATGGGTTGGGCCCATATTTAACATGCATTATATGTAAAATATGCATCAGTTTGTTTTTGTCTGCATCTAGTTAGACATATCTAGCAATCAAAACTGCCAAAGAACTATAATTGAGAAGGATAAGAAGAACCTCTTGTAGAAGAGAAGTCATTGCTTTCCCAGAAAAACAAAAACAAAACCTTCCCTGAAGTGGCAAAGTGTTGGAGAAAAATCAGAATTCTATTTGATGACTCCAAGACACTTGATTTTCATATTTTTCTCTACTTGCTCTCGAAGGAAAGACTTCTGAGAGTTCAAATGTACAAAAGATACAATGAGCAAGAAATTATTTAGAACCTGAATAATATATTGATTTTATATCAGGATAGAAAGAAACCTTACATGTCACCAGTTTGATTCTCCATACTCTATAAGCTTTGGGCTCTTAAAGGTGAGAGCTGAACCTTATATTATGTGTTAAGATAAAAACTCTTAGCTAATGAATGAAAGAGGTATAAAAGTGTATAAATAAAAGGTATAAAAGGGATGGTTCTCATTATATTCTTTTGAATTCTGCTTTTTCAATATGTAACAATGGTTTTGAGAGCTGGAATTGACTTTTACAAGGAAACATATCTGGAGAGGCTTAAGTGATTTGTCCAAGAGCGCATAGTTAGTGGTAGAGGTCTAGGTTCGGCCTTGACTATCTGACTTGTAAGTATTTTTTTCTTACCATGTAACATTCCCTTCTGGTTCCTTCTTCTTCCTCATTCCCCACATTAATGATTAGCACTGAATAAACTTACTTTGGGTACATGTTTGATCAATAAATGAAATACCAAATGGAGCATACACTATATGTTACATACTCTGTATCAATGTGGTTAATGTGTTTTGTGCAAAATGAATAACTTAAGGTGATGTTTAGAAAATTCCTCAGTTTTGCTCCAGCTAACTCTTTTATTTGTGAACCTTTTTGGCTGATTAGGGGAGGTGAGCTGAGAGCACTGGGATTTGGAAGACCCCAAGAGGTCAAGGACTGAAGTAAAGTTGATTTGTAAATCTTGGGAAGATTCTGTGGATGTGTAGGCAGAAAAGGAGATAAAAGCTCCCTGGAGATAAGAGTCAAAACTAGAAGCAAAATCCTCATGAATTAATATCGCATTTAATTGGGGGAAAATAGCTGCTATTGTAGGTTAAGGGAAGAAGAGCATTCCTTGGATTTTTATACTAATGATACGTGAATGCCTTCCAGGAAGAGAGAGTCTGAGGTACTAATGGCTCAGGTAAAAGCACTTTTTCACTTAGTTCTTTCTGCCAGTGTTGGAGGTAGGTTCATCTTTTTTCCCAACTTTTTTTTTTTTTTTTAATGCTGCTTTTGTATTAATATATTTGAGTCATAGTTTTTCAGAAAATGAGTCTTTGAGATGATATTTTTAAGAAATGAATTTATTAAAAGGCAATAACAAAAATTACTACTACTCTGATCTGCTTTACTTTGAATTATGACAGGCACTTTCCATTCATTGTCTCCTAACTGTCCTATAATTGCTAGGCAGTACTACTTGACAAGGCTGCTTGTGATCCAGCAGATGTTAGATCCTCAGCTTTTGTAGCTTTAAATAATCCTGACATGATACTATAATCTTTCAAGAGAGCAGTGAAAGTGTTTAAACGTATAACCACTTTTTAATGCAGTCTAATGGGTGCAGCCCTGAGTAGTAAAGTGTCAGACCCTTATTTGCATTGGTTGGCCTAATAGGTCACTATATGCTGATTTCTTTAAAACATTTAGCATATTACTTGATGGCTCCTCTCCACAAGTAGAATTAATAGGAATCTCTTTAAATCCCAGCTCTGCTGGTATCTGTATGACTTTGGGCAGGTTACTCAGTCTGTGCCTCAGTTTTCTCGTCTGTAAAAAGGAGCTGTCACAGTAGCCACAATAGAGATGCTGTGGATTAATGAGTTACTGCATGACAAGGATTTAGAAGAGTGCGCTGTGTGGAGTCAGCCCCAGCCTCAGTGTTAACACCAATTACAATGGATGGCTCATTAGATGATTAAAGAAGAAAGGACCGTTTTTGAGGTTTTGAACCTGAGACTGAGAAGAATGACGGTGCCACTGACCAGATGGGAAAGACAGAAGGAGAAGCTGCATTTTTTTCCTCTTTCTTTTCTTTTTGTGTCTGTTGTGTTTTGGTGGAAAGAGGAGCCATTTTAGCCTCTCTAGCTCTTAGAGCTCATCTGGATAGTGACGGGCATGTTCTAAATTGGTGATTGTCAACCCTTTCTGCACTTTAAATTCACCGAGGGAGCTTCTAAAAGCTATCTATGCCTGACCCCACCTGGGACCAATTAAGTCAGAATCTATGTGGCTGCAGCCCAGCTATCTGTTTGTAAAAGCACCCTAGGTGATTCTAACTTCGAGAAGGTTTGAGAACCACTGCTCTACATGCATTTCTTGGTCTCCTCCAGCTTAGGAGGGAAGTCTAGCAGGTCATATTTTGTCCTCTTAAACCATTTTCTGTACTGCTTACGACTAACACATGCAGTGCAGTGGCTCACTGGACTGATCTGCTCTTCACCTTCTGCACTGAGCAGAATTGGGAAATGCTTGCTCCTTTCCAGCTTCTTTTCTCCCCTTCTCTTCAACATCTTTTTGTGCTGGCTCATACTTTTCTGATAGTTATGTTGGTAGATTATGATACATTTGAGAACTCTTAGACAAGAGATTGTATGTATATGTATAAGTTAAGTTTATCTGAGGATGTCTTTTAAAAAAAATTGAAATAGTTCCTTTTCCAAAGGACAACTTTCCTTAGTGGAACAAAAGATACTTGTCTTCTTGGCCTAGTTGCAGAAAAGCATGTTTGGTCAGCTTATTAGATTTGCCTGAGCTCATGTTTTGAACAGAGATTGTGTGTTTTACTGAGTGGAAATGTATTCTAGGACTTTTTGGATAATGTATAGGCTCTACACACGTCCCTTAATGATAGCCCTCTTATTGTAACTGTACTTCAGCTATTTGGACCTGGTTCAAGTCAAATTAATTCCATGAACTATACTGTTTTTGGTTGAAGTAGGGAAGAGAGTGCTTTAGGCTGTCCTGTAAATAAGGCATCTGAGTTGTCTTTAGTTCTTGCTTCAGTAAAAAAGCAGCAGCCCATTATCTAACCTATTCATGGTTTACTTTGTTCAGATGTCTCATTTGGGAGCATGTTTGCCCTCACTCAACTCGGAAACACAATTTTCCATCGCTTGAATAAAAGGGGGTATCTTTAATTGACTTGGAAAAAAAAACCACCTCATTTAAGAATTCTAGAGTTCTTAAAGCCTTTACAAATTGCTCTGCCGGATAACATTAAAATGCTGACCCTTTAGAAACTGCCACTCAATATGTATCTGTCCTACAATAGAGTTGGAAGAAGGATTATTCTGAGCAAGCTGTTAAAATGGGCCATTTGCTATGATTCATAGGCTTTTAATCCCAATAATTCTATAATATCTAGAATAAAATTCAACATTACTGTTTATAATTTTGGCGATGATAAGGATAAATGTGTGTTTACAAAGTATTGAGCGTGCACGTACACTAATCTCAGTGGAAATGTGAGTTACACTCTTTCCTCTCAGTATACTCTGACTGCTAGATGTTCCAGAGCATCGATATAATACAATTTGCAGATAGAAGTGTTTGTTCTCCGTAGAAATTGAGGTCTGTTACCAGAGTCCTTAACTCTAGTATCAGTCCGTGGTTCTCAAAGTATGGACAGATCAGCAGCATGTGCATCAGCTGGGAACGTTCTATATATGCAGATTTCTGGGCCTCCAGACCAATAAAATCAGAAACTCTGGAGGTGGGGCCCAGCAATTTGAATATTAGAAAGCCCTCTGGGAGATTCTATTACATGCTGGAGTTTGAAAACTACTGAGCAGTGGCCCACGTCCATGACTGTAAAGGCACTATTAAATGAAAGCCCCTGGTTAAGGGGCCCAGATATCAGTATTTATTTTTAAGCTGCCTTGGTGATTCCAATGTGCAGCCAGGCTTGCAGGTCACTGCTTTAGGACCTTGCTACTCAAAATGTGGGTGCCAGCTCAGCAGCAGGAGCGTTACCTGGGAGCTCATTAGAAATACAGAATCTCCAGCCCCACCTGAGACTACTAAATTGTAGTTTGTATTTTAACAAGACTCCCAGTCACTCATTAGCACATTAAAGTTTGTGAAATACTGCTTTATAGAAATAGTGAGTTTTCTTATAGAAGTCAGTTCCTAGAATGCCCTAAATTTTAAAATTTGTGAGGAGGCAGAAGAGCTGCTTTGGCTTCTGCCTGGTGGTGACTCAGGGAAGCAGCCATTGGGAGAAAATGGATGGTTCCAATAGCTTCTACTTAAAAGGACCCAGGACTGTTAGATATAACAATAGCCCATAAGCCATCAGTAAGTAAGTAATAGCAGTTACGACACTTTCAGGTGCAAGTAACAAAAATCCCAACTCAGACTGGTGTAAGCAATAAAAAGGAAATTTTTAGCTCAAATAGTGAAGTCCAGGAGTAATTCTGTCTTCAGTCCTGGCTGCATCAAGAAGCTTAAGTAATGTTATTAAGCCTTGTGTTTCACATATCTTTCAAAGTTACTTTCCCCTGTTAGATTCACCCCCAGGCCTTATACTAATCAAGGTTAAGCTAAGCTGTTGTTAAAAAGAGATCCCCTATAATATAGTGGCTCAAAATAGATGAATGTTTTATTGCCCTGTGATATAACAGACAGGGCTGGTGAGATGGCTGTGTCATGCTCACATGTAGCTCTTACCTGTGGTTCTAAGGTGGCTGCTCCACCTTTAGAGTCAAGAGGAATACACAGCTTGGAAGTATACACATATCACTTCCATTTACATCCCATTGGTCAGAACTTAGTTATATGGCCATGCCAGGTGCAATGCAAGTTGGGAAATGTAGTCTCTACATGGGCAGCCATATAACCAGTAAAAATCTGGGAAGGTTATAATACTAAAGAAGGGAAGATTTTAGACCTAATGACAACCAGGGGAGACCTCTCGCTTTATGGTGTCAAGATGGGGCCTGACAAGTACAGATGAACAAATAATCTATCTCTCAGCAGTTGTAGTAGGAAGAGCTTCTTTTCCCCAACACTTCTAGTGAGAATTGGAGGATAGCTTCTCTTTGACTCTGGATTGGCCCAGCTTGACTCTCTCTGGCCTGGATCACATGCATCATCTGTGGAACTACAAGTGGAGGAAGTATCACCAGAATCCCATGGATCGAGATAGGAAAGGACGGGTTCCTCAAAGAGAAATGCAGTTCTGTTACTGGAAGGAAGAGAATGGATGCTGTTGGAACCAGACACTTTTTCCTCCCTTCACCTCTGCTCTGGCTATTATTACCACTGTGTTTCCCCAGAAATAAGACCTAGCCGGACAATCAGCTCTAATGCGTCTTTTGGAGCAAAAATTAATATAAAACCCAGTATTGTGTTAGATTAGATTAGATTAGATTAGATTAGATTAGATCCGGTCTTATATTATAGTAAGATAAGACCGGGTATTATATTAATTTTTGCTCCAAAAGACACTTTAGAGCTGATTGTCAGGCTAGGTCTTATTTTCGGGGAAACATTGTATGGTGACTTCTCTTTTCCCTTTAAAGTCCAATCATTGCCTTGTGAATTTGCCAGGGTAAGATGTTTGGCACACACACAGTTTGCCTCAGGTTACACACCCTTGAGGACCCATCTTGGATATGTACTCAGGCATCACACTCTATCCATGTCAAAATTGTATATATCTATTTGGTGATAAAATAAATATAAACAGCATGTATAGTATAGAATGAGCTTAACCTCACTCTTATTAATTGATATTTGGACCTAGACAGGAAAGGGGCGGTGCTGAAGCCAGGAATGGTGGTGGACAGTAGTCAACTTAGTATGGAGTATTTGAAGATTATTAGCATATTAGAAAAAAGACATTTAAGAACAAATTTATTTGATGAGCTTAATAAACGTAGGAGACTGTAGCAAAGTGCCTTTGATGTCTTATTTTAATGGCTGGTAAATATAAATACAGGAAAAAATAAATTTATCTGGTTGGTAAATGCTTTTTAAAAATGTTCTCAATGAAATGGTTTGCATCTTTAACTGCTAAAGATTGTATAAATAGCGGCCTTTAATACATCAAACAATGAATGTTACAAAAACAATGAATTGTGTTCGTGTTTATCCTCTCATACTCAAGAGTTTGTTTTCTCTAACAAATATTTTTTTTATACCTTACTCATTGCACAGAGGAATTGAGGTGATTTCCAAGACTGCATATCTTTCCCACAAACTTTAGGAGAAATGATGTAAATGGTTGATTTTTATTCATATGCAACCAGAGCATTCTAAAAGCATGCTATGTAATACTTTTTGAGAAAGTTCTAGTCTTAAATGATAGAAAAATAATACATAACGTTCAGAATAACATGCTGTTTCCAAACCTCTCAACTAAATGCTTATTGTCCTTTCAATAAAAATGTGGATTGCAGGCACATTTGATGTAAATGAATTAAAATTTCATTTACCCAGAACTTTGTGTATTAGGTTAATAAGATTTACCCAAAATACCACTGTTAGTGTAATAAATATTAAGAGAGCATTTGTGAGATGCTTCCTTGTATTTACTGTTTCTCTCCTTGGGCATTAACTGCTCTTGGTGAATCTTTACCATGCTGCTCTTGTTTTGTGCCTTGAGGTATAAATACAGAAAACCCGGAAGATTCAAACAAATTCCATACCATAAACTTTCGTAGATGTGCTTAGTATTCATTCAGGAGAGCCTTTTAGTTTATTTAATGTAAAATTACTTTCTTTTTGCATTCTACATATACAAGAGGATGAGTTTTTATTTTACTGGATTTTTAAACAACAATCATGAAAAGATTTTCTGGAAAAATATCATCATTTAACAAGCTCCAGGAAGATACAGTGTGATAACTTACATCTGACCCCTTTTTTTCCTGCATCTTATATTCTTTTGGACAACCAGGAAAGAAAGGGGTGGGAGCTTCCAAGGAGACAGATTTTGATTGAATAAAAGGGAGAGCTTTCTAAAAGGCAGTCAGAGATGGAGTAGACACTTCTGAGGACTGACGCTAGTAGTAGACACTAGTGAGGGCTGTGCCTGGAATCAAGCAAACATGTATTTGGATGGCCATATATTTGGGATCTTTAGAGGAGATTCGGAGCATCAGCTGGCTGGGAGATTAGCTGACCTTTACAGCTTCCTTCTAACCTTAGATTCTGTTATTCTTATGTTATTTTGAAGTGGAATGCTGATCAACTTATAATATACGGAGGTGCCAAAAAAAATGTGTACAAGTGGATACTTTGGTCAACGTTGCTTAAGCAGTAGTTCGCCGCAATCAGAAGTGTCTGGATGCTGATGGTAACGCTGATGGTCGACTACCTCTTGTAATTGCAGAAGTCAAACGTGACTTATATTCATCTTTTGTTAATAGTATATATTGAGTATTACAATTTTAATACAGTTTTCCTTTCTTAAAATATGCATACATCTTTTTGGCACCCTCTATTTTTTATTTCCTTTGCTAATAGCTTGGTCTGAAACTAGACATCCTTTGTTGCCCTTGGTTGAAGGAGTATGGCATTCTAGAGCCAACTTTCTGTTAAACTGATGGCAAGAGCTCTATTTGCCAAATGTAGGGGACGCTGTAACTATTGAAATTTGACATTGCCTCATACTTCAAGTGACCCTAACAGGTACTTAATCATGTAGAATAGCCAACTGGACTGTCTGATGTGAGCCAGAGAGGTGCGTACCTGGGAGATAAGGCAAACTCAAGTCACAGTGAGTGGCCTTGAAGGGGAAGGACTTATGGGAGAAGGAAGATAGTCTTTAGAGGTGAAGAAGCAGAGGGTCTCCAAACCAATATCAAGAGAAAGGGGCCACTGTCCGAAACTGTCAGGGGTATGGGGGGAGGTACTCTTAGCCTCCTCCCAAGCTTTCTCTTCTACACCACTTTGCTAACATGCACCAAGTAACTTTTCTTACATGGGGCAAGGACAGGAAGGCCATGTCATCACCCATGACCCATGGGGTCATAGCACAAAGCTTCCTTTATGAGGCTTAAGCAACCATTGTGAAAAACACCACAGAAACAAATCAGGGGCAGAAAGACTCCTAACAATTTCCCTACCTCTTTGCTTTTGCCCAAATAGCACTTATTTCATGTTTCGTTCTTTAATGTGAGTGAAGCAAGAGAATGCTGGATGAGTAGCCAGAGACTTGGGTTCTTATAGGCTGGCCTTTCTCTGCCAGTAACCAGCTGTGACCTCTGGCAAATCACTCCACCTCTTTTGCTGCAGGTTCCCATTTGTAAAACCTGTTTCCTATTGATCCCTGCAGCCAAACATGCTGTAGTTATTTAATGGCTATGCTCATTCTTTTTTTAAGGCAATCTTTTTTTCCCTCCCTTTACCTACTGCCTTGAAATAAAATATTTTAAATTCCTGTCCACATTTTAACATTGTATGCTGTTCTCCTCTCTTTTCCTTTGTCAGCCAAGTAAATTGGTTACAGTTGCCACTTAGAATGCAGTAATTTTTCATGACTAACCTTTTCCTCTAGAGGTGCTACTCCATCTAGCTGTTATAGCTCAGGTTTCTTCCTCCCAGATAGGAGGATGGATGTTGCTTTTGAGTATGGGAAATAGAAGTTGGAGTAGGAGGTAAAGTTCTCACAGTAGGGGAAAATGTTGTCCACCTGTTAGAGACAGGAAGTAACTGGGGTGTGAAGGCCAGCTCTCCTTGTTCTGTGGATGACAATTCTCAGCAGATTGTTTCCCCTGCATTTTAGGTTCTGAATATTACACAGTGAATATATGAGGTGTGATAAAAAAAATATGGTGAATGTTAAAAAAAAAATTATTACAGTAAAGGACCTATTGCTATTAATCTCCCTCAAAATATTCCCCCTTGCTTCTAACACACTTATCCCATCATTCTTGCCGCTTTCTGAAGCAGTTCTGAAATTCCTCATTCGAAAGTGTCTTTAGTTGCACTGTTGTGGCTACCTCGATGTCCTGAATCGATTCAAAATGTTTTCCTTTCATGGTCATTTTGACTTTGGGGAAGAGCCAGAAGTCACATGGTGCCAGATCCAGTGTATAAGGTGGGTGAGGATACACTGTAACATTTTTGTTTGACAGAAATTGCAGCATCAGAAGTGATGTGTGACATGGAGCATTTCCATTGTGATCAAAATATACAGTGAATGCTGCTGCCGAGCCATCCAACAGAAAGGCAGGGATCCTCAATATGGGAAGCGGCACATGGAACCTTAGTAACAGTGTGTGACAAGTTTCAACTTGTTTGGTGCAGTCAGTCGGGTGTGAGCTACGGTTGAGTGTGCCATAAATCATCCTCCATCATGACAATGCTCCATGTCACACATCGCTTCTCGTATACAGCAATTTCTGTCAAATAAAAACATTACGGTGTGTCCTCGCCCACCTTATTCACCGGATCGGGCACCTTGCAACTTCTGGCTCTTCCCCAAAGTCAAAATGATTCAGGACATCGAGGCAGCCATGACAGCCCAACTAAAGACACTCATGATAGAGGACTTCTACAACTGCTTCAGAAAGTGGCAACAAAGATGGGAAAATTGTGTTTGAAACGAAGGGAAGTATTTTGAGGGGGATTAATGACCACGTGTCTTTTACTGCAATACATTTTTTAAATTTAAACATTCACTGTATTGCTTGAAGACACCTCATATGGTTTTGTTGTCTAGGAATCTAATAGTTCTATTAAAAACTGGGCAAGTGAATACATTCTGAAAAGATCATGAGGCTGCGAGTAGCTCAAGTATGGTATTCTGGGGGACCCAAGGAGTTGATGAACCGCCTCTTCCAAAGGCTACATTCCACTCAGCATGATCTATTCACAAATTTTCAAATGTGAAAGTCTCCCAAATGTTTATGGAATTGCTGGCAAAAATTGCTATGAGGCAGGTGAAAAATACCTCCCACCTGTGATCATGCCATGCCCACCAGTTTACAGCTCATTAGCCCCAGGAATGCCTGAAAGAGTTTTTCGGGGATGATGGGTCTCCTTGCCCAAAGTGTTGTCCTCACCCTGCCTGTTTTAGAAAAATCCTGTGGGGAGGGGGGTGTTTTGTTAAAAATGCACATTCTTGATTCCCACCTACTGCATTATAATGTCTAAACACTGAAGTTACAGCATAATTGCTTTAGGCTGAAAGACTGCACAGCTTGGAATGACTTTCTGTAAACCCCACTTCGATGCTAAGCTTTCTGGTGTTTTTAGTTAGGGGTCTGAGTTCCTCTACAAAATGCAAAATTTGACACTGAGCTCAGGATCAAAACATACCTAGCATTATCTGGAAATTATTTATTCGTTAAAAAGGAGTTTATTTGGCCATGTAATAGGATAACTATCAAACAATATTATTTCTTTTATGCTACTTGCAGTTGATGTACATATACATGTACATAATATTTAATAGCTTTCTTGAGATATAACTCACATACCACAAAAAGTCACCCTTTTAAGTGTTCAGTTTAGTGGTTTTTAGTATTTTCATTGTTGTGCACAGTCACCACAATCCGATTTTAGAACATTATCATCACTCCCAAAAGAAACCCTCTGTCCATTCCATCCCTCACCAAATCCTAGTGGTTACTAATCTACATTATGTCTTTATTGTGTCTATAGGTTTGCCTACTCTGGACGTTTTGTATAAATGGAATCATATAATATGTGGTCTTTTGTGACTGGCTTCTTTCACTTAACATGACTTTTTCAAGGTTCATCTGTGTTGCTACATATATTAGTACCGCATTTCCCTTTATTGCCAAGTAATATTCCATTGTGTGGACATATCAGATTTTGTTTACCCACTCATCAGTTGATGGACATTTGGGTTGTTTTAACTTTTTGGCTATGACAACATTGTGTACAAGTTTTTGTGTGGACACATGTTTTCGTTTTTCTTGGCTATGTGCCTAGGAGTGGAATTGCTGGGTCATACGGTAACTCTGTGTTTAACATTTTTAGAAACTGCCAAACTTTTTCCAAAGTGGCTGTAATAATTTACGTTCCCATCAGCAGTGCACAGGGTTTCAATTTCTCCACATTCTTGCCAACACTTGTTTTTTTCTGTCCTTTTGATTATAGTCATTCTACTTGGTGTGAAGTGATATCTCATTGTAGTTTTGCATTTACCTAATGACTGAGGATGTTGTGCATCTTTTTTTCTGGTCCTATTAGCCATTTGTATTTCTTCTGGAGAAATGTTTATTTAAATTTTTTGCCTATTTTAAAATTGGGTTGTCTTATTGAATTTGAGAGTTCGTTATATGTTCTTGATACAAGTCCCTATCAGATAGACAATTTGTAAATATTTTCTCCCATTCTGTGGTTTATCTCTTCATTCTTGTGATAGGATTCTTTAAAGCACAAAAGTTTTTAATTTTCCCCCATTTAACTATTTTTGTTGTTGTTGATTTTCATATCATATATAAGAAACCATTCATTTCCAAAATGATTTATTTGCACAGGTTTATTCCCATATGTTTTAAGAGTTTCATGGTTTTACCTCTTACATTTAGGTTTAGAATCCATTTTTAATTAATTTTTGCATATGTTGTGGAGTAGGGGTACAGTTATTTTTTAATGTGGTACCCAGTTGTCTCAACACATTATGTTAAAGACTATTCTTTCCCCCACTGAATTGTCTTGGTAACCCTGTTGAAAATCAATTGGCCATAAATGTAACGAATTATTTCTGGACTCTCAATTTTATTCCACTTATCTATATGATCTATATGCAGTACTATATATACATATTTATATATATAAATATATGTGTGTTGTGTGTGTGTATATATACATATATATGTACATATATATGTACACACATATATATATATATATATATATATATATATATATAAGGGTGTAAAATAAATGGGGTGCCAAAAAATGTATACAAGTGGACACTTTGGTTAGTGTTGCTCAAGCAGTAGTTCGCCATAATCAGAAGTGTCTGGACGCTGATGGTAACCACTTTGAGCACCTCTTGTAATTGCCGAAGTCAAATGTGACTTGTATTCATCTTTTGTTATCAGTATATATTGAGTATTACAATTTTAATACAGTTTTCCTTTCTTAAAGTGTGTATACATTTTTTAGCACCTTCTGTGTATGTGTATATATATGTACATATATATCTGCATATGCACATAGAAGGAGGTCTTAAAGCAAATTTGGTATTGATTGATGTATTCTTTTGGCTTTAATTTAAAGTGGTTAAAAATGGGACAAATTAAAAAGTAGGAATTTAAGACATTAACTACGTCAGGATATTTGGCCATACCTCGGTTGGTCATGCCTCCAGCCTCAGTTGAATCCACTTGTTAGGGATACAAACAGTAGGTTGCAGAGTGGTTGGATTGCTTAGTTTTTATTCTTTTTTTTTCTTCCTTGTAAAAAGGACTGCATTACTGAATGTTTTGGAGTGGAGTGCATTTTAGATCTCTCTGTTCTTGGCCTAGCCCTGCCAGTCAGATCTTGGTTAAGTGACTTTTGTGAGCTCTGAACGCCCTCCACCTTGCATACGGATTCTTGGGCTTGAGTTTCTTCAGCTGTGAAATGAAGGAGTTTGACTAGAATCTAATGCTTCCTCCCAAACAACTTGAAATTCTGTGATTTGTGTGCATGGCCACCCTTTAAAAATGGCGTGTTTTATCCATGTCATATACACCACAAAACTGAAAGAATAAAGACATATCCTATTAATTCTCTCATTTTACTGCTGATTCTGGTGAGAAGAAACTGGTAAGCAGGTAAATGGTAGGACTGAAGCGACCAGTTCTCTTAAATTATTTAGTTTCATGGTATAAAAACCTAGTCGTGTGCTCTTTGTAATGTTTCTTTCTTATTTTATTTTTTTAATGAAACGCATGACATAGAAAAAGGAAAAGACAGATTTTGCTGTGATACTGTGTGCTTCGTCTGCCTTATGGATCTAGTAGTTAAGACGGACTTTCTTAACTTGAGAGCAGTTAAGTATAGATAAATAGCTGAAGCTTCTTTCAGAATGCCTTAATTTTATTCTTGGGTTCATGGGAATTTAGAAATATAGGCTTTTAATTGTTCACAGCTGGTGCATGAATATAGTGGTAATAATAATTAGGAATAATATGGTTCACCTCTTAAGCTGTTAATTTTAATCCACTAAATTGTTTTTTGATATGAAGTCTGGCAGAGTCTTTAAGGGGAGCATTTGGAAGAAATCCATCTTAGTTTTCAGTCAGGCAGTGTGCAAGTCCAGCTTGTCTTACTAATTTGTTATGATTTCTATGGCTTGAGTTTTCATGTCTTCTACCTAAAAGCACATAAATACACCAGCCCACACTCAACAATATCCATGCAGACATTCCCACTGCAGAGCCCTTGAGCACAAGCACCGAGTACAAGCACAAGTATAAAGCCCATATCAAGTGTGTGTGGGGAGCTGGCACCCTCTGGTGTGGCCCTCTGCAGTGGGACCAGACCTGATGGAGAGAGGAGCCTTGTTAGGAGAGTGAGTTTGCTTTGAAGCTTTTATGAATGGAGGCTGAACCCAAGTGTGGCACTCACTACTGTCTTGTGATAAAAAGAACTCTTCTAATTCCCTAGAGAGTAGACTTTAAAACCATAAAGATAATTTTATAAGTTACTCCCCTCCCCTTGCTTTTTGTAAAAGCCTCAAATTCTAAAGTATTATGACAATATTTTGGTGGTTTACTTCCCATGGTTTCTTAATGCTCCATCCATCATAGAGGAAATTTTCAAGATGTTTCAAGATGATAAATATTTATTAGAGAATAAGTATAAAAATAGAATGTATATTCTTGAAGAATGATTTAGATGGATGTTGTGTTCTGGGAAACTTTTAAGCAACAACAAAATAGATCTCTTATGAGAACATGTAATTAAATTATTTAAAAAATAACCTCTTTTACCCTGGATAATTTGGGGAGAAAAAAAATCTTAGTTATATTTCATATGTGAAAAAAAACTTAAATTCTAATTAACTATGTTTTTTTTTTAGAAGTAGTAGTGTAACATTAAGTATATGAACAAATTGATAGCTTTTCATAATTTATGCTGGCCACTAATTTGGCTGTGTTAGTAAGTAGCTGTTATCTGGAACTGAATGATTCTCATAACACATGATCTTTAGTTTTTTCATAGTAGTTCCTGGAACAAGATAGCTTTTGCCAGATATAGTTGATATAAGTATCATGCCAAAAAACGTTCGTAGGGACAATTTTTTTTTTACTTTTAAAAGTACACATTGTAAAAAAAAAAGCTCTCTTGAATCTACAAACAGACCCATTTTATGAAGTTAAGCTGTTAGTCACATTATATTTCCAGGAAAACAAGGTAGAATTGTTTTCACTTTAAAGGGCCATGGTACTGAAGTAGAGAGAGGTTGTGACTTCATGGAAACACTAGATCAGAATAGAAATTAGTGTGTGATCCATAAATTTAGCAGTTTCCAAATGGGTGATTTTTGCTGCATTACGCACTTTTACTTTTTCTTGAAACTGTTTATCAGAGTGAACAGAGGAGCAGTAAGAATTCCATTACTGAGTCCTACATCCCTGCCTCTCAAAGAGCCTCTTTTCCCATCCCAAGCTGTTTATGTACCAGCAGCATGTGGACACTGTGCATGCTTATGTTTTAAGTATTTGCTTCTGGAGAGCCAGCTTGAAAAATAAAACAGAAAAATCCATTGGCATTTTAAGAGGTGAATCCACAGAAGATGTTGTTTGCAATGTGCCGAAAACATAAGGTCCAAACAGCCGGCACAGGCCTGATGCCAGGCAATTTCACTGTGAGAGAAAGAGGAGGTCTGAAGCAGTCCTTTTAGGATTATCTCCAACTCAGCAGCTGCTGTCTGAGTTTGATTCTGCACATCCTGCTCTGGGAGACCTGCCGTAACCCTTGGGCCCCTGGGGAACTTCAGGGCTGCCTTTTAAACAAAAGACTCTTCCCCTAGACACCCATGGCAGAAGCCCAAACAATGTGGAGGTTAAAGGAAGGTGGAGCTTTTGAAGATTGGATTTGAGAGGACAATCTAGGTAGGAAACTGATTGCTGATTTGAACCGCAAGTGCCTTTTAAGACCCTATAGATGAGGAAGCAGCGGCTCAGAAAAGTTAAGTGACTTGCCCAAAGAGAACTAGTTGGAACTGAAATCCAGGCCTCCTCATTCCCAGGTTATAGCTGCCTTATATAATACCACATTCTTGAAGACATGATTCTCACATCAGTATAAATAGTATGTTGTGTATTTTGGAAAATTGAGCTGAAGGAGAAGAAACTTTAAAAAAGCATTTTGGAGTTATGAGTTAACCACCTTTTATAGACTGTCCAGTTATATTCAGATTTTTCTGTCAAGCGATAGGGTTTCTTTTATTTTTATCAGTGTGTAAATCTTAATAAGTTACCGACCAGTAAATAGAGTATTCCAGTAAAATTTACCTATGATTCTTAAAGGCAGAACAGGCATGTTGGAGAGGTGTTGGGAGGGAAGCTAAGAAGGATGTTTATGTAACGAACTCTTTTGTTCAGCTCTGGCAGTGTCTGGAGCATGGCCACAGCCTCTGAGGATTTATGGCCTCTAGTCTAGAGAAGGTAGGTGGGCTCATATTATCTGTACTGAGGAACATGTGTGGGGTCTTTGAGCGTAAGGCTGTCCAGGTTACAAAAGGCTTTGTCAAAGAAAATGTCTATCCAGAGTTCTTTGAGAGTAATATGTTGCTGTTTATTTCACATCTGGGCTTGGAATTGAGAATTTTCTCTGTTTTGTGATTGTAACGAGAACCCCAGTTTTATTTCTTTCAAAGATTGAGAAGCTAATTTCTTGTAGGAAAGAATCCGTGAAATCCAAGGATATCACTAGAATGTGGATGGTTTCTCTTCTTGCCCAATTAAAGGATTGAGCTGGTAGAGTCTTGTTAGTTATAATGGAACTATTTAACATTGTTGTCCTGAAGGGTTTTGACTAAGTGAGAGAGAAAAATGAGGAAGATCTTATTCACTAAAATGCCAAGTGGTTATGGAATCTGTTTTTATCCTTTTTAATAGTGGAGTTTCTAATTGCTTCATTCATTTGTAAAGGTTATGTTGAGTGCCAGCCAAGTATCCTTTTCTGTGTCCCACCATCCTTTCTGCAAAACTTAAAAGAAAATGCTATGTTTAGGATACTCTATTGAGATACACTGGAATGTTTTTCGTTACATTTATTCTCTCTCTAAGATTTTCGTGACATCTATAGCTGAAAATGGGTAAGGGGGGGGGGGGTCTGGAGCACATAGTAGGATGATATTATACTATTTCCCAAATAGGTAAATGTGAGAGTCTTCTTTTAGAGCTATGCCTTGGGAAACATCTTTTGTTAATGGCCTAATTAGGACATGCCAATGTCTATTTATTGGTTGATGATCTTTTGAAGTACCTGTTGCCTGAAAGTGAGATTTTCAAGTAGTTACTTGACTTTTTTCTCCCTCTGACTGGAGAAAAGTTAGGGCAGAAGGGAAAGCTATTTATTATTTTTGTTTTTCTTCACCAAAAACACAGTTTGGGATACTTTGGAAAGAGAAAGGTGTCAAAAGGTCATTAATCCTTTCCTCTTTTGTTTCTCTTCATTGGTAGTGGCTTTGGCCCCACTGAGAAACACTCGCTGAATGCTATTATTATGCTGTAATGATATCAAAGGAGGCCAAAGTGATATCAGTGATTTTTTCAGTAAGCAGTCATTCTAGTTTATATGATATAAACATTTTTGGAGAACTGTCTGGATACCAAGGTAGGGGAATAGCTTAAGGATCTATGATCTATATTTGAAGAAGTTATGAAGCTGTCTAACTGGATATTTAGAGAGTTTCAGGATGTACAGTATAAGATAAATCCTGTATATGTATTGCTTCCAATCATCACCTTCACCAGAAGTAACATTTCTCAGGTGGTAGCTTTCTCTAGAAAGGGGATATATGTGTCTATTTCTGGATTAGTTTTAAACAAGTGAAGTGTATTTCCGACCTACTGCCTTTTGCCTGGGGTTGGAACTTTTCCTTTTCGCTGCTTGTCATGTGGCATTTGAATGGAAATGTGTCCTCCCTTTCAGAGCCAAAAGATTCTGTGTAATTCATCAGGAAAAATTTCTCCAAGGAGTTATTAATTCAGTTGCTCCATAGTAAATGGCTCAAAATACAGTGATGAACCTCTGAATTTGAAATTTCATTTAAAAATCATTTTTTCTTCTTTAAAAAATGTATACAATGGATTTCTGAGCAGCTGAAATCTCACACTGGATAGCATTGTTAGTCTCTGTAATTTCTTTTTAGAAGACTTGGTGTTTTGCTGCTGAAGCTAAACTATACTAACATGAGGTTTAGGCTTTTGAAGTGTAGAAGTAGTTCAGCAATAATAACAGGAGATCCTTTAGATTTCCTTGAAGAAGAAAGATGACTGTATGGTGAATATACATGAATATCACATGTTTGAACATGTTACTTACTAATTTTGGTTGTGAGTTAAGCTTCCCCTTGGTGGAATGGGCCTCTTCCAGGAATAACACTTGATGTCCTTGGTGCTATTGGAGAGGTGCCTTTCATTCTCAGCATTCTGGGGAGATTTACCTCTGTGAGCCTGATAAAAATATGTGGAAAGATGATTAGTTTAATTGGCCCACTATTATAATTATTTAGTAGGAGGTGACTGTGGGACGGCTATTATAGCCTAAAATGCCTGGTGTGAAGTGGAGGGGACTCATTGAAAACCTCAGCAACATTATAAAATGTTGGTTTAAGTGTACATTTAGTAATAAATTACCCTGGCACTTTAAGAAGAATGGAGGCATTCTTAACTATTTGGGACAAGAGTCCATCAAAAAAAGAAAAAAAGAGGTGAGCTTTTTTTCAAGGCTAATTGTAGGGAATTCTGCTAATGATGTCTCTTCTTTTAAAATAGTATATAGGGTAACAGGAGTTAGTGGATGTAAACTCAATGTTTGTTACTTTAAGATTGATACTCTGAGGTTGTTGCAGCAGACACTCAAGGTGGCCATAATGGTGGTGGTGTTTTAGCTTCTTTCAGAAAAGAAGCCCAGTGCAGGGTCATGTTGTAAAGCGGAGTATTTTTCTTTCACATCAAAGGACAGGGAATATTCTACAGACACTGAACTAAAAAGTAGGGAGCAAGCATTTCAGTACTTGCATTGGGAAAGTATGTGTGGAATGTCAATAGTTCACAGACCAGGGACCCCGAAGTGAATCCAGGTGCCTGCCCCACTGCTGTTTTCCTAGAGAGAAATGATTGTAGGCAGAAATTGCAGCCAGATGAACCAAAAATAAAATTGATGGCTTTATTGGACATTCTTTTCATGAAATTTAACTTTCTAATGTGCACATACATCACTCTGGAGATGTTATTATAAATGGCTGACCTTTTGTTTTGGGGGAGCTGCTGCTCACTGTCTGTGCAGCTCTGTTCAGCTTTGCTTTGATTCCAGCCCACATCTGTTGAGCATGTGATCAATTTTTTTTCCTCTGAAGCACACTGACAACTGGCTAAAAAGATTTAATGAAAACCAGTCAGAACTAATTTCAGTGAGATATTCTAACTCTTCTGGTTTCAGATGTAGAAGTTAAGGCTCCCCAAAAGCCGCTGTTTGGAGGGCAGCATCAGGAAGTCTCCTTGGGCTGGGAGCTGGGTTTCTTTGTCTTAACCCCCCACACTGTCCCTGGCTAATGATTGCAGGATGGCTGGGAATAATGAAACAGTGCTGCAAAGCTTGTTATCAGCCAGCTCGAGTAATATTGAAAAAATCATTCCTCCTTCTCTTCCTCTTTTCCCATGGAAGTCAGAGCACTCCTGTGGTTACACCCAATAAATACTGCAGATTTCACTGGGATTTTATTTTTTTCGTTTTTTTTTTTTTAATGGGGGTGACAATTGTTAGTAAAATTACATAGATTTCAGGTGTACAATTCTGTATTACATCATCTATAAATCCCATTCTGTGTTCACAATCCAGAGTCAGTTTTCCTTCCATCACCAAATATTTGATACCCCTTACCCTCAACTCGCAGCCCCCTCCCCCCTTACCCTCTGGTAACGACTAAACTATTGTCTGTGTCTATCAGTTTTTGGTTCTCATTTGTTTGTCTTGTTCTTTTGTTCTTTATGGTTTATATACCACATATCAGTGAAATCACATGGTTCTCTGCTTTTTCTGTCTGACTTATTTCGCTCAGCATTACTCTCTCAAGATCCATCCATGTTGTCACAAATGTTCCTATATCATCTTACCGCTGAATAGTATTCCATTGTGTATATATACCACAACTTCTTGATCCATTCATGTATCGAAGGACATTTTGGTTGTTTCCATGTCTTGGCCACTGTAAACAAAGCTGCAATGAACATTGGAGCACATGTGTCTTATGGATAAATGATTTCAGATTTTTTGAGTAGATACCCAGGAGAGGGAATGCTGGGTAATATGGTAATTCTATTCGTAATTTTTTGAGGAACCTCCACACTGCCTTCCATAACGGCTGCACCAGTCTGCATTCCCACCAACAGTGTATGAGGGTTCCTTTTCCTCCACAGCCTCTCCAACACTTGTTACTGTTTGTCTTGTTGATGATAGTCATTCTGACTGGGGTGAGGTGATATCTCATTGTGGTTTTGATTTGCATTTCTCTGATGATTAGTGATGTTGAGCATTTTTTCATATGTCTATTTGCCATTTGTATGTCCTCTTTGGAGAAATGTCTCTTCAAGTCCTCTGCCCATTTTTCAATTGGGTTGTTTGTTTTTTTGTTGTTGAGTTGCATGAGTTCCTTGTATATTTTGGATAGTACCCCTTATCGGAGGCACTGTTTGCAAAACTCTTCTCCCATTCAGTTGGTGGCCTCTTTATTTTGTGGATGGTTTCTTTTGCTGTGCAGAAGCTTTTAAGTTTCATATAGTCCCATTCGTTCATTTCAGCTTTTACTTCTATTGCCTTTAGAGTCAAATTAATAAAAAGCTCTTTGCACCTAAGGTCCATAAGTTTAGTACCTATGTTCTCTTCTATGCAGTCTATTGTGTCAGGTCTTATGCGTAAGCCTTTGATCCAATTTGAATTTATTTTGATACATGGTGACACATAGCAGTCCAGTTTCATTCTTTTGCACGTGGCTTTCCAGTTCTCCCAGCACCATTTATTGAAGAGGCTGTCTTTCCTCCACTGTATGTTTTTTAGCTTCTTTGTCAAAAATTATCTGTCCATATTTATGTGGTTTTATTTCTGGGTTCTCAATTCGGTTCCATTGGTCTATGTGTCTGTTTTTCTCCCAATACCATGCTGTTTTGGTTATTGTAGCCCTGTAGTACAAGTTAAAGTCAGGGAGTGTGATACCTCCATTATTGTTCTTTTTTCTTCAGAATGCTTTGGCTATTCGGGGTCTTTTGTGGTTCCAAACAAATCTGATGATTTTTTGTTTTATTTCTTTAAAAAAATGCCATTGGGATTTTGATGGGGGTTGCATTAAATCTGTATATTGCTTTGGGTAATATGGCCATTTTAACTATGTTGATTCTTCCAATCCATGAGCACGGAATATCTTTCCAATTCTTTGTGTCTTCTTCAATTTCTTTCAAAAATGTCTTACAGTTTTCAGCATATAGGTCTTTCACATCCTTGGTTAAGTTTATTCCTAGGTATTTTATTCTTTTTGCGGTAATTGCAAAAGGAATTGTTTTTTGTATTTCTTTTTCTGAGATTTCATTGTTAGTATATAGGAATGCAATGGACTTTTGTACATTGATTTTGTAGCCAGCAACTTTACTGTATTCGTTGATTGTTTCTAATAGCTTTTTGGTGGAGTCTTTAGGGTTTTCTATATATAGCATCATGTCATCTGCAAAGACTGATAATTTAACTTCTTCATTCCCAATTTGGATGCCTTTTATTTCTTTCTCTTGCCTGACTGCTCTGGCAAGGACTTCCAACACTATGTTGAAAAGCAGAGGTGATAGGGTACAGCCCTGTCGTGTTCCTGAACGTAGAGCAAAGGGCTTCAGTTTTTACCATTAATGATGAGATTAGCTGAGGGCTTGTCATATACGGCCTTTATTATGTTAAGGTATTTTCGTTCCATACCTATTTTATTGTTTTATTCATAAATGGATGTTGTATCTTGTTAAACGCTTTTTCTGCATCAATTGATATAATCATATGAGTTTTGTCCTTTATTTTGTTTATGTGATAGATCACATTGATGGATTTGTGGATGTTGAACCATCCTTGTGCCCTGGGGATGAACCCCACTTGGTCGTGATGAATAATCTTTTTAATGCATTGTTGTATTCGATTTGCTAGAATTTTGTTTAGGATTTTTGCATCTGTATTCATCAGAGATATTGGTCTGTAGTTTTCTTTTTTTGTGTTGTCCTTACCAGGTTTTGGTATCAGGGTAATGTTGGCCTCATAAAAAGAGTTAGGGAGTACTGTCTCTTCCTCAATTTTTTGGAAAAGTTTGAGCAGGATTGGTAATAGATCCTCTTTGAAGGTTTGGTAGAATTCACTAGTGAAGCCATCTGATCCCAGACTTTTGCTTTTGGGGAGGTTTTGGAAGACTGATTCAATTTTGTTACTGGTGATCGGTCTGTTTAGATTTTCCAGTTCTTCATGGTTCAGCCTTGGAAGGCTATATGTTTCTAAGAACTTGTCCATTTCTTCTAGGTATTGAATTTGGTGGCATATAGTCCTTCGTAGTATTCTTGGATGATCCTTTGTATTTCTGTGGGGTCCATGATACTTCCACTTTTTCATTTCTGATTTTGATAATTACTGTCTTCTCTCTTTTTATCTTAGTGAGTCCTGCCAAAGGTTTGTCAATCTGGTTAATCTTTTCAAAGAACCAGCTCTTTGTCATATTAATTTTTTCTATTGTCTTTTTGTTCTCTATTTCATTTAGTTCTGCTCTGATTTTTATTTCCTTTCTTCTGCTGACCTTGGGTTTCATTTGTTCTTCTTTCTCTAGTTCTTTAAGGTGTAATGTGAAGTTATTTATTTGTGATTTTTCTTGTTTCTTGAGATAGGCCTGTAATGATATAAATTTCCCTCTTAAAACTGCTTTCGCTGCATCCCAAAAATTTTGGTAGGATGTATTTTCATTGTCATTTGTTTCTATGTATCTTTTGATCTCTCCTCTAATTTCTTCTTTGACCCAGTCATTTTTTAAAATTATGTTGTTTACTCTCCATGTATTTGTTTTTGCTTGTTTTTTTGCTGTCTTTTTGCAGTTGATATCCAATTTCAAAGTTTTGTGATCAGAGAGTATGCTGGGTATGATTTCAATATTCTTAAATTTGCTGAGGATGATTTTATGTTCCAATATATGGTCTATCTTTGAGAATGTTCCATGTACACTGGAAAAGAATGTATAGTCTGATGTTTTAGGATGAATTGCTCTATATACGTCAGTTATGTCTATTTCATCTAATGTATCCTTTAGGGCTCATATTTTGTTATTTATTTTCTGTTTGGATGATCTATCCATAGCTGTCCATGATGTATTTAAGTCCCGTAGTATAACTGTGTTTTGGTCAATTTCTCCCTTTAGTTCTGTTAGTAGTTGCTTGGTGTATTTCGGTGCTCCCTGATTGGGGGCATAAATATTGATGACTGTTATGTCTTCTTGTTGTATAGTCCCTTTACCATTATGAAATGTCCATCTTTGTCTCTTGTTATCTTTTTCATCCTGAAGTCTGTTTCATCTGATATCATTATGGCTACACCTGATTTTCTCTGGGTACCATTTGCTTGGAGTGTCAATTTCCACCCTTTCACTTTGAGTCTATGCTTGTCCTTGTAGCTGAGATGTGTCTCTTGGAGACAGCATATGGTTGGGTTTAGTTTTTTGATCCAATCCGCTACTCTGTGTCTTTTTATTGGTGAGTTCAGTCCATTTACATTTAGGGTGATTATTGATATGTGAGGATTTCCTGTCATTCTATCTTTAGTTTTCTGGTAAGGCTGTGTCTCCATTGTTTCTTTGCCTTTTTGTTGTTGTCTATTATTTCTGTGTGGTGGTATTCTATGATGTTTCCTCTGTTTCTTCTTTTATTGCAGTATATATTTCAGTTCTGGATTTTTTTTGAGTGGTTACCCTTAAGTTTATGTAAAAGAAAGTTTGATATTTAGAGTATTCCATTTTCTTCAGCATGCTTACTTTCTCCATTCCCATATTTTAGTTCAGGCCTTTACTCTCCCCCTTTTTATGTTTTGGTTGCCACAAATTGTCCCTGTTGATGGTGGTCGAATAGCCTCCTTTAGTATTTCTTGTAGTGCAAGTCGTGTATTAGAAAATTCCCTCAGCTTTTGTATGTCTGGAAAGGTCTTTATTCCTCCTTCATATCTACAGGATATCTTTCCTGGATATATTATTCTTGGCCCATAATTTCTCTCTTTCAATAGTTTGAATATTTGGTTCCACTCCCTCCTGGCTTGTAGAGTTTCAGCTGAAAAATCTGATGATAATCTAATGGGCTTTCCTTTGTAGGTTATTGTTTTCTTTTTCTGGCTGCCTTGAGGATTCTTTCTTTGTTGTTGATTTTAGACAGTTTCAATACAATGTGCCTTGGAGAAGGCCTGTTGGGATTGAGGTAATTAGGTGTTCTATTTGCTTCTTTGATTCGAGGATCCAGTTCTGTCCACAAGTTTGGGAAGTTCTCATTGACAATTTGTTTGACTATATTCTCTGTTCCCTTCTCTCTTTCTTCTCCTTCTGGTATGCCCATGATTCTTATATTGCTCTTTCTGATGGAGTCAGAAAGTTCTTGTAGAGTTCTTTCATTTCTTTTAAGTCTCAAGTTTCTTTCTTCTTCCATCTGTGTAATTTCCAGGTTTCAATCTTCGAAATCACTGATTCTTTCCTCCATCTGGTCAACTCTACTACCTAAGCTGGTTATTTCATTCTTAATTTCTTCTATTGAGTTCTTAATCTCCAGAAATTGTATTTGGTTCTTTTCTAAAATTTCAATCTCTGTGGTAAAATGCTCATGTTGTTCTTTGATTGTGTTTGAGTTCATTAAACTGCCTTTCTGTGTTTTCTTGCATCTCCTGAGTTTTTTGAGAACTGAAATCTTGAATTCTCTGTCATTTAAGTCACATAGTTCTGTATCTTTAAGTTCCTTTTCTGGAGACTTTTCATTTTCTTTCTGAGCTGTCTTGTTGCCTTGGTTATTCATGGCAATTACTGATTTATTATTTCTCTTCCTAGACATCTACAGGAGTGGCTTCTGCAACAGGTTGATAGGAAAACGTCTTTCTTTTGTTTTCCAGTACTTGTAGGTAGAATGTTTTATTTTCTCTCTGACTGCAGCCTTTTTTTCTCTCTCTCACACGGTAGTGCTGTGTTTTCTCTGCACTATTGCAGCTTTTCACACAATGGGGGGATTTCCTGGGAGATGGGCTTCTCCTCTGTTAATAGTTCACCTGGTTCACAGGGCGCAGTATCCGTGTGTGTATGCGGAGAGCTTTTGAAGTTCCAAAGCTCCTCCTGCAGCAGATTCAGAGCCCGTATGTGTCAGTAGTTCTGTTTACTCCTGCAGGGATCCACCCAGATAGGTTGGGCCAGGGGCAGGGTGAATTGTGAGAGGTGGCCCAGGCAATGGCAGCAACCACCACCACAGCCGGTCCTGCTTCCACAGCTCCCTCCCCTTTGCTGGAACTAGTTGGGCTGCGAATCTGTGTCTGCAGTCTACAGTTCTCAGAACAGCAAATATTCTGTTCTTTTGATCCGACACTGCTACTATTCCGCTTCTAGCACCAGGCAGGTGGGGGCGGGGCGAGCTCTGGGAGGGGAGGGAGGGGGCGGCTAGTCTCAGTGCCTAAGGCTTCCGTTCTCTGCTCTGCGGTGAGGGCTTAAACCACTGTTTTCAGCCTTCTTCCCTCAGTCTTTTCTCCGAGGTCTCTGCTGTGAGCATTGGGTTCAGCCGTGTTATATGCTGTCCCCTCAGCCCCGTGGGCCATAAGCGGAGCCCTGGCAGTCCGAGTTCTTCCCTCTTTCGCAGGCGGTAGTTGAGGGATGCAGAGAGCTCGGAGCACTGAGCTAGGTCTGCGTCCTGTTGCCACGCAGCTCCGTCTCCGCACCTCTCCCTTCCCTCCTCCCCCATTCGCGTGATTCACCCACCTTTAGGTGAATTTCGTAGTGGGCCTCTTCGTCTTGCCTGTCTGCTGTGCAGGGAGTCCTTTGTGGAGTTATTGTTGATCGATTAGTTGTAAATTCCAGGGGAGCTTTACAGAGGCTCACCTCACGCCTCCATTTTGATGATGTCTCACTGTGCTTTTTAATGGGACCTAATGTAGTGTCATTTGTGCACTTCAGTGATTGGTTCTTTTTTTGTGTGTGGTTTACTGCTCAACCTTGAAAAGAAGTAAGGTTTAAGGATTTTCCAACAATTACTGTTTTTTTATGGAACCAGAATTTGAGTGAGACAAGGCTTTGGCCATTATTTAACAGGTTACCTAGTTTTCCATATTAGCTTTGGGGATACTGGAGGAATTAAGTGACAATTATGTAAAACTATACTCTGTGCTTGAGCTTGTTCCAGAGAAATGATTGAAACCCCTGCTCTCCCTCCCTTCATGCAAATCCCAGTTATGATTTCAGCCTCTACCCAAGTGCTCTGCTGCCTGTCCTCCCCGTGCCCAGGGCACTCTCTACCTTATCCTTGGCCAATCTGGAGGCACGAAGTGGTGAGGAGGCTTCCTGTCAGTGTGTGCTGTCACTTAGAACATGCAATGGCCCTGTCTTAATCATCCTAATGAAGCATCTGCCCCTCACCCGGGAAAGCCACCCTTCTTGGTGTTGCTGCTGCCTTCTTTCTAGGCCACCAAAGTCAGCCACCCACCTGTGTTTGGGTCTACCAGTAGGCCTCCATTCTTATAGTGTTGGACTGGTCCCCTTAGGTCACTGGATAAGTTCTTCATCAGAGCTGCTTTCCCATTGGGTTGAGGCTTCCACCATCTTCCTTGGGTTCCTATTTTCTGTGAGCTGTTAGCGGGCAGGGAGAAGATTCTTGCCCTGCAGGCTAGAAGTCTGGCCCAATTCCTCTTGTCTCTGTCTTCTAGGAAACTCTGGGAACAAAAACTTCCTCTACTGGTCTACTCTCCAGGCAGATTCCTTGAATTTGAACAGTTTTAAAAACTGGTACTTGGAAGGGTTAGAGGACTTGTCTAAGACCACACCTTACTGGCAAACTGGATTTCCAGGTCTTTATTGATTTCTGGGAACTCTCTGTTGATTTGTTGGATTTTTTCCTCTGGAAAGAGCACTGCGTGGGCCTCAGTTTCTCCATATGTAAAATCATATAACAACTACTTATGTAATTGAAGGGGGCAGTCAGAGGTCAGAGGCCCCCACAGGAAAGGGTCTAGGATATTTGCATAGCTCTTTATAATTTATAGAGCTTTTTCCACACAGTATCAGGCTTCGTCCCCCCAGTAGCCCTGTGGGGTGGGCATCACTGACCTTGTTTCACAGATGAGGAAAGTAAGTCCCAGAGAGGTTGAAAGCAAGCCTTGTCAAAACTGAGCATTTGGCCTGAAGTTTGTTAAGTATCAAACGATAGAGACAGTCATGGCTTTGGGACGTGACTACCCGGCAGTGGTAGGCACATTTTTGCCATGTATATAGTTATTTCCCGCTGTTTTGGTCCTGTAGGCCTCTCCAGAATAACTTTGTACCTATTTTTATTATGGGTCTAAGGAGGTTGGAATTCCGTGAATATGTACTTACTATTTGTGATTCTGGATTTAAAGTAGGAATGCAAACTTTAAGTTGTTGAAAATGAAGTATCAAAAATCATTGTGTATAGGCAAAAGAAAAAAATTACAGTTTTACATGCTTGATATGCAGAGCTGATCTCCTTACAACACTTGCTAAAATCACTCCGTTATCATACAGTGTTTGTTTTATGTAACCTATGACCAGTAAATGGCATGACCAAATATTTTACAGTTGTAGAAATTTCTTCCCTCCCTTCCTTAAAGTTTTAAAAGGTGGAACAGATGTCTTTAGTCTATTTTCAATGTGATGGGGAAGGTAGAGGAAGATCTTTCTAGATTTCAGGAATGCCACGAGGGGTTGGTCTCCTGCTAACAGTGCGTAGATTGTGCTGAGAACAGTGGAAACCCCACCTCCATCAAGGGGAAAGTATTAAACAGTGAACAAAAAGTGGGACAAGGCCTTTCCCTTTTCTTTCTGAGAATTTTTAAGGGCCTTCATAAGTGCTTGAGACACATCACAAAGATGAAAGGTCAAGCCAGGAACCAAAGATTGGGTTCCGTATTGACCCTCCATGTAGCTGTGGTTAGGGTGTCTGATTTTACTCTGTCTGTATGGATCCATCTGTAAAACAAGGACAGTGATTCTGCTGTCTGTTGCCTAGAGGAAGGCTGGAAAGGTGCTCTCATGGAACCTGGATCTGCTGGGGGACCTGGGAGGCCTGGAGACTGGCCTGAAGGAGAAAGGCAGGTGTCCTCAGGGAAGGTGGTGGCTTCATACAACAGTCTTTTCCTAATGTTTGGGTGACTCCAGTTCCTAATACTTGGCTCGGGTTTTGGATGTCAGAGTCATATTCTTCATTCTCTGTGACTCCTGCTAATTTTTGCCACTGACCCACCCAGGATTACTTTCAGCAGCTAGCCTGGTACCTGACTCATAGTAGGTGCTCAGTAAATATTGTTGAACAAAATGTAACCGCAGAGGGAAAAGGGAAAGTGTGTCTCTTGACGTGTGGGATGAGAGATCATGCTTAGGGACAGGATCCTGAGCTTCACTATTCTGCCTCTGGAGTGTCTGAATGCACCCTTGGTAGCAATAGAGGCAATACTGCAATATCATAAATACCATTGGAATCATTCTTTGTTTTTCATTGTCATTGTCCTTGTCACTGCTTGTCCAGAACACATACTATAGGAGACTCCTAACTGTTCTCCCTGCATCTGTTGGGTGCTTTAACACTAATCAAACCATCCACTCTCCAGGTTATTTTTATCCTTCTACAACAGAAATCTGACTGTGGCACTCTCCTACCTAAATGCCCTTCCCTGACTGACTCCCTTTTGCCTCCAGTAAAGTCCGTACTCCTTGCTGTTCAGGCACACAGTGGCCCCTGTGTGTCTCTGCTGCGTCAAATCCTGGGGCCTCCATGTGCAGCCCTGTATGGAGGCTGTTCAAGTGGGGTCTGTACTCTACCAGGTAGAGTTAGAGTTACTGGGTTTTAAAAGCCCCTGGTTTGAGGTGGGTCTCCAGATGACCTGGGAATCAACATATTTGGGACACATCAATAAGATACATGAAAAAAAAGGGCATTGAATGTTTGGAACAGGAATGCAATTATCCATGTTAAGTAACCAGGGAAAACTGAGATGTTAAGGGATCTTTGCATATAGTCGTCAAAAATCAATTTAATAAAAAGTCTGTTTTTCACCTGATTGTATAGTTCATCTGGAAGACTATATAAGTGTATATGTACACACACATAATATAACCTTGAATAACACGTTTGAATTGCACGAGTCCACTTATATGTGGATTTTTTTCAATAAGTATACCATTGGTCCTCCTTATCCCAGGGTTTCGAATCTGCGGATTTAGCCAACCATAGATGAAAAACAGTATTTTTGATCCATGGTTGGGAATCCATAAATACAAAAAAATGACTGTATGCATTGTTCTACGCCATTTTACATAAGGGACTTGAGCATCTGTGGATTTTGGTATCTTCAGGGGTCCCAGTAGATACTGAGGGATAACTGTAGTTAAATTTTGGGGGAATCAAAGGTTATACCCAGTTTTTCGACTGCGCAGGAATTGGCATCTCTAACCCACGCATTGTTCAAGGGTCAACCGTGTACATGTAGTATATATATCTTTTTTAATTTGGAAAAGGAGTGAGGCAGAGACTTATACTACTGGAGATTAAAACAAAGCTATGACAATAAAAGGGGATGATGTTGGTGTAAAAATATACAAACAATCAAACAAAATAGCACCTCACAAAACTTTTCAGTGTATAGAATAACGATTATATGATAAGTCATCGGGAGAAGGTATAGATTATCTGGTAAAGGAGGTTGGGAAATTGGATACTTAAAAAACACACAAAAGACCTATTTAGATCATTGCCTCAAGTCATACACCAAAATATCCATGTGTACTGGAGATATATATATTGGCCTTAAACTAAAAACAAAAACAAAAAAATCTCTGAAAGAGTATACTTTTTTAAGTCTGAGAGCAAGAAACGATCTGATTGCTCAACTTGAATACATCAAATTATCCTTTTACTGAAAAATTATAAATGACTAATAATGATCACTGGGATCAAAAAGTGCACACCAAAACAAGTATTCATTGTTCGATCATCACATTAAGAAAGATTTAGAAAATGCAAATACTCAGTTCTCATTAGGCTATGCTTAGATACCGTTTTTAGAAAGAAATGTAATTTAAAATAAATTTCAAATAAAATATTTAAAAATGATTTGTATTTTACGTATACTGGGGGATATTACTATTTAAAAACTGGTATTAATTATTTAAAAATGAAAATAATCTCTAATTTTAGTTTCATAAGCTTGGTTTTAATCTTAGTTTTGTTATTCATTTTTAAACAGCCTTTGGCCTTTGGGTTGTCCAAAGAGAGATACCTATAATTTACAACTCTTAATCATATGCTTCTCCATATAAAATATGACAAAAAGATAACCTAACTCATTGAGGAAAACATGCCTTTTATAAAGGGGATTTATGAGCCTAATATGCTAGAAGACCATAATGAGGCATTCTATGTAAAAGACAAGTCATATTAGACTCCAGTTTCTGAAATGCTCAAATTGTAATTCACTGTGTGTTGGATGTTGAACAAGCTACTTTACCTCTCTGGGTCTTAATGTACTCATCTGTAAAGTGAAAGACTTTGGTTAGATCACAGTTTACCCACTGGGATACCCTTGCACAGCTATGCCAAGATTCTGTTACACCTCTGGCTCTCAGGGCAGCTGGCTGGAGCCCAGGGTAGCTGGACATAGCCCAGGGAGGAGGCCACATCACTTCCAGCCAAGAGCAGCCATTTGTTCCTCCCAGTAAGCTGTGCAGATATTACCACAAATCACACTTAATGTATGAAACCCATATGCAGCGAGTTGTTTTAAAATCAAGAAGAGAAAGCTAAATGGAAAAGGAGATAATTTCAAATGACATAATGAACCACTTTTCCTTTCCACTCAGCATTCAATACCCATGTTAAAAAAAATGAAAGGAAGAAAATAAATCAAAATGTTATCAGTAATTATCTCTGGAGGTAGGCTGATGGGTAATTTTTATTGTCTTCTTTATAATATTTTATATCTTTCAAATTTACTGTGTTAAGAGTGGATTAAATTTAGAATAAGATTAGTTATTAAAAACAAACAAATTCTCACTTGTAGCCATCCTTACATTCCAAAACTCCATGAATACAATTGGCCGCAGTGGCTATCAGTGTTAAGATTCTAACAAAAAGAAAACACCAAACCTGGGCCCATTTCCCATTATGTAAATATCCTGGGTCATTTTCATCCTAGGGTTTCTTGCTCAATGCTTATTTTCAAGGCTAGTTTAAGGTGTGAGAAATAACCTTTGAGCCGAAGGCCTGTCTGTAGAGTGAGTTCAAAGCCTCCTTGTTTAGGTTAGCTTATCCCTTCTCCTCTCCACATTCCTCCCAAAATTCTTTCTTCCTTCTCTTCCCTTTCCCTATGATTATTGACAACACTGAATAATGATTTTTTCTTTGATCTTCTTGATCTCCAGTGTGTATATAGTTAGGTGTATGTCCCTTGTGCCCTCTTAGCTAAGCTATGGAGATTCTGTTTTTAATTTGTCCATTACATGACAGCCCTTCTAGTTCCTTAGTCATTACTGTTTTTCCTCTCCCAGCTCCCTCCTGCTTATTTACATTTTTCTGGTAATAAGTTGCCTAGAATTTTCGAATCTATTAATTTAAACCAGATTGGGGTAACGAGAGTGGAAATGTGGGCTTTTTTCCTGCCATTTGTTGGTTTTGCTTTACTTTAAAGATAAGAAGTAGTAAATAGTAAAGGCCATAGTAAATGTGTTTAAACCCTATTTTTTCTGGCTTCTTAAAAAGATACTCCATTGACTCCACATATTTTAGTTGTCTGAAAGTGTGATTGTTTTATCTAAATGATGGAGGTAGCGAGCACATGGGGAATTAGGAGAAGTGCCATTATAATTCTAAAGCAGGATTTTAGAATGATTAATAACGAGGTACCATGGCATGTAGTAATCACTTATAACAATTAGAATATATTACAACATTGTTTTTTTTTAAAAAAATATGCTAAATATAGATTACTTTTTCTTTTATATAACACTTTAGGATCTTACAGTTTGCCATGACATTCTGAGTATAGATAATAAACTAATAGAAATTTCCAATTGGTAGAATGCCAGTAAACAACATTGTAATTATGTATTTATTTTTTACAGTAATGTTGATTTCTTACAGTGATGCTATTGCAGTTTGTGCCATTGTAACAAATTGGTTGAGTGCCTCCTAGTAGTTATAAACCATCCCGCTCTGCATTGCATATGATGTTAGGTTGGTGCAAAAGTAATTGCGGTTTAAAAGGTTAAAAATAATTGGGAAAACCACAATTACTTTTGCACCAACCTAATAGAATCACACTGTAGTTGGCCATGAGTTCTGACCTAAAATGATAGCATTACAAAATGTCAGAGCTAGTATGGACCATGAGGTCATCTAATCCAGTGTTTCCCAGCCATTTTCACATCATGGCACACATTGAAAAGGTTTGCACATCTCACTACTGGGAAACAAATGGCTTGAGGTGATGGATTTGGGACCTCCATTGTGAGTAGGCTCTATCCAGTTGCCCTGAAGGCCCAGGAGCATCAAAATCATACCATTGGAAAGTTGATCTAATCTAACCCTCCTGTATTACAAATGAGACACATCTATGTTTACCATTCAGACCCAGAGAGGTAAAGTAGCTTGTTTAAAGTCACACAATGAATTAGGGATGTTGTGGCAAATAGAGTTTGAGCATTTCAGAAACTGAAGTCTCATATGACTTCTCTTTTACAAAGAATGCCTCATTTTGGTCTTTTTCAAGGACATTAAGGACCATAAAAACCTTTCATAGGGCATGCTTTCTCAAAAGGTTTATCTCTTTGCCATATTTTATATGGAGAAGTATATGATTAATAGTAGTAAATTATAAATATATTTCTTTTGTACAGCCCAAAGAATAAATGGTCCTTTCAAAAATAAATAAATAAATAAGGCTATGAAACTAAAAACAACCAAACCACTTTATAATATTTTATTTACACAAATCAAGAATACACGTGTATAAAACCTGTAAGCTTAGTAGTTGCCTTGCTTTTAAAATTCAAGAGATAAAAGTAAGATGAAAAGGAGGTTGAAAATTTAAATATCATAGTGAATCACCACCACCTCCATCCTTATTTACCATCTATCAACTATGTAAGCCTCTTACAAATACTAGTAAACTGTGGTTATCTGACGTAGTTTTATGATTCAGTTCTCATAAGTTCTCTTTAAACCCCATGATATGATTCACTGATTCTAGTGTAATTATGGCTTGGTTCAGCCTTACGTTCATGTGCTTGCCATCCAAAATGCATACTGGGAAATTGCATCTCATGTTCAGTTCTTTGAACTACAAACTCAATGTGCCAATGCAGGACAATTTACAGCGTGCTAGGATTGTGACATCAGATTGAGTTGTTCCATCATTTCTTCCAGGTCTTTAGTTCTAGACTAGCATCACCTACCATTAATAGCTATATGATTTGGAAGTTCCTTAATCTCTCTCTTTGCCTCCATTTCCTCATCTATACAGTGGGGAATAGCAGTACCTGCCTTCTAGGCTTGTTGCAGATTAATTAAATTAATAAATGCAAAGTCTTAAGAATAATACCTGGCACATAGTAAACCCACAGCAAATGTTAGCTGTTATTTGCTACCATGGATTGTCATTGAGTAGGGGCCAGTAGGGTCCTTCGGGTACAGACAAGGGCTACCTACTTTTTTAGTCTCAGACTTACCTCATTCTATAAAAACAGTAGTCAGCTATCAGAGTTCTTGGGTGCTAGGGAGTATGATTATTGCTAGATACCTCCAAGTCTCTGCCTATTGAAGGCACTTTTTCTTTGGGCCTTCTTTGGGATCAAAAAGAAAGCCTATGTCCTGGAACATGAGTAAAACTACCGTGTTTCCCTGAAAATAAGACCTAGCCACACAATCAGCTCTAATGCGTCTTTTGGAGCAAAACTTAATATAACCCAGTATTAGATTAGATTAGATTAGATTAACATTTAATTATGGTTATTCTTTTGCAGAAATGTTGTGGAACAAAAGGAGCTGAAGATCCCAACTTTTGGCTTTCCTAAGATTGAATAAAATGAGTATCTAGACAGCACGGTGCTTTTTCAGTCATGTGCTCCCCCAAAGAGTGTGAGAGAAAGAGCTGGAGTTCTGAATTCAGACAAGCCGGCTTTGGCTCCTAGCCCACACTTACCACTGAGTACATCCTGGGCTGTGTCTTTACCTTCGCCAATAGTCTTCCAGTTTGGAGCTACCTTCTAGAGGTGTTGTAAGCCATCAGGGATATGGTGTAAGAGACTATCAAGGTGCCTGGAATGTAGACTGTTCACCTTAATTGTGCCCTCTCTTTTCTGAGTTCATCATTGCTAAAGTAATGTTTTAAGTGCATTGTTGGGCAGTCTTGTGTGGTGACCCATGTGAGTCTGTTTCATGCTAGTGGCCTTTTCAGGGTAACTTTTGATTAATGGTTCTCAAGCTCGTCCTCCTCTGTCTTCCTCCTCCACAAACTTTTTAGCATCATTTTAAGTTATTTAAGCTCATTGAGTTTTGTCATCCAGATCCCCCTCCCCCCGTCACAATCTATAGCTTCATTGTGCTCCTTGCCCTCTCACTGATAAATTAGCCCCCTCCTCCATAGGGTTGCCAGATAAAATACAGGATGCCTAGTTAAAATAGAATTTGAGATAAACACCTTTTCTTTTTTAGCATAGGTATGTCCTGTGCCCTGTTTGGGACATACTTACACAGTTGAGCCTTGAACAATGCCTGGGTTAGGGGTGCAGACCCCCTGCGCAGTCGAAAATCTGAGTGTCATGTTTGACTCCCGAAAGACTTGACTGCTAATAGCCAACTGTTGACTGGAAGCCTTACCAATAATATAAACAACTGATTACCACATATTTTGCATATTATATGTATTATATATGGTATTTTACAATAAAGTAAGCTAGAGAAACGAAAATGTTACCGAGAAAATGCATTTACAGCACTCATATTTATTGAAAAAAAAAAAAAAAATCCGTGTCTAAGTGGACCTGCACAGTGCAAACTGGTGTTCAGGTTCAACTGTACTAAAAAGTATTCATTATTTGAAATTCAAATTTAACTGAGTATCCCTTATTTTTAAGTCTGGCAACCTTGTGAATATCTGTAGCAGTTATGCTGTTATAAGTCTTACTCCCACAGTAGTATATTTTGTCCTTCTGAATGCTAAGAGGAATAAGCGAGGCTTCCCAGGTGCTTCCTGAGGCCTGTTTTGACTACCTTAAAAAGAAAATGCCTGCAGGTTAATACTAGGAGATTCTGACACTTGGTAGGGAATTCTGTGATGTCAGGGCATGAGATGTATATCTACTTTGATTTGGGAGATTGACATGATGTAAAAAGATGGTCATTCACCAGTTAAGTGTTATTTTAGGCAGTTTTATGAAATGTAGAAATGGCTTGCTCGTGCAGTTCAAAGGCAAGATGCTGAAGGGGAAACCCAAACGAGAATGATTTGTGTTTGTCAACCATGAACATGGTGTAAATGTCCACAGGGAACACTGAAGTAATCAGATGACAAGGACATGCTCCTCAAAGAATTTAGTTTATGGGTGAGAAATCTGAAAATAGAATGGCTTAAGCCAACTTTTCTCTTTCTTCCTTTTGTTTTTTTCTTTTAATTTCCCTCCCGTGAGACAGAACTATGTCTGCCACAGCTACGGATAGCAATACTCAAGTGAGGGTGGGTCATGGCCTGGATACTCCAGGTAGAGGTTCCACTGATGTTTCATGATCTTTCTTGAGCACCTGCTGGATGTGGGTCATCATCACATTTATTGAGTGCCTGTGTGTGCCTGACAGGGCTTTAGGTGCTGAGGCTGCAGCAACGAGTGACAGTTACCGCCCCAGCCTCATGGAGCTTGTTGTGCTCTATCATTGTGGGTGCTTTGAGAAATAGAAAGATTTGCCAGGTCGGGAGGGAAACCTGGCCTCTAGGAGCTATGTGCTTTCTCTTTGTGGCATTTTAGATAAAGAGTCTACTGTAAGCTCATCCCGCTTCAGGTCCCTCATTGAGGAATTTTATAATTAGAATCTTCAATAGCTAGTCTAAGCAGACAGTGGCAGGCTAATAAATTAGCTAGTCAACCAGTCAGTCTATCTACCTTTATAAAATAATGAAGGCACCCTCCATGTCGTGCCAGGTACAATGCCTCCTAAAATTGGTGCGTTATCAGTACTTTGGTGGGGGGCTGCTGTTACGAGGAATGGTGGAACTTGATTAATTATAATGACATTTTGATAAATTTTAGGGGGCTAAAAGATTGTGCTGTAACACGTAAGCTTTTTCCTCCTTATCAGAAGAATTTATAAATGGTACATAGTAAGAAAGAAGGCTAGTGCCGCTTTCAGTTCTAATTTTTCTTTTTAAGGTAAGAGAAAAAGTAAGCCTGATTTTAAACCCCTTGGAATTTGAACTCTTGATTGTGTTCCAGAAATTTCTTGGTCTGCTTGAGATCACCAGCCTAAAGTTTACAGGATTTTATAGTGTCCAGGTATCTCAGAGCTGTCACAACTTTCTCAGAAAATTCTGAAAACAATATACTTAATGTATAGATGCATACAGTGGAGTACTCTTTAGGGCTGTAATGAGGTTTTATCATGTCAAAAAGATTGCCATAGAAATCAGTGGCTTTAGGTATCCAAGGAAGTTAAAAGAAATGAATAACTTTTCTTCTGAAAGAATTTTACTTTGGGATATTTTGGTTATTTTGTACTAGTTTCAAACGCTATTTTAGTGAACCCAGTATTTTGTAGTCGGACTATAATCTGCAACCATGAATTTCTAAGGATAACAAAGGAAATTTAAAAAAATTCATTTTCCCATTCCTTAAGGGCTAAATGCACTTAAAAGAATCTGTCAGCTTTGTCTTTAAAATCATTCTATTTACAAGTGACTCCCGACTTCAGGCCTAATTGGTTCCTGAATGGTTAGTCTTGAGGCTTGGCTGTAACAAAAACTCTTATTTCCTGTAGGCTGTGTTAAATGTAAAGCTTGTGTTATATATTGGGCTTCCATTCCTGGAAGCCAATTTTATAATATTAAAAATAACACAGTGGATATAAAAATATATCAAAAATACAAATGCACTTTTTAAAATAAGTATTTATTAAATATTTCAAACCAAAGATACTAAAGATAGTAAAACAGCTTTGCTGTAAATGTTACTTTTGGGGAATTTTTCTGCTTAGGCTGAATTGACATAAGCTTGTTAGAATCCAATGTTAAATCTCCCTAAAGTAAATATAGGTATTTTTACCATTGCTTCAAGGACATTTAAATTGTGTTATATACTGGGTTGTCTACCTCAAATTCTGTTGTGTGTGAAAAGTATAGAAATGCTGCTAAGTTTCTTAATTGCTAAAAGTTGAAGGAGGGGCAGTTACTATGGCAACTTCTTCAGCTACACGTGATCTGATATTTCAGAAGGATGTTCTTAGCTGAGCTGTGAATGAAATATTAAGCATTCAATCAAGTCTTCAGAATGTGAAGAGCAATTGCTAAAGAAATTCACCTGCCCTAAGTGCAATTAGAGCAGACAGCTAGCTGGGTCTGTACCGTCCCCCTGAGTCAGCCTTGTCAGTCCACTGACCAAGGCATTGACTTTGGACACAGTCCTTCATGGGTCTGATTGCAATCAGTGTTGGTTATCCCTGTGAGGCTCTTAAAAGATGAGAGGCAGTTGGAAGTTGATCTGTCTTTGGTGTTTGCTGCCCAAACATCACTAGGATGTTCTTTCATCTGTATGTGTTTGTGTCTCAAGAAGGTAAGCAAAATATAAATTTTGGCTAAAAGACCAAATTTACGCTGTAATCATTTTCTGATTTTCCTTTTAAATAAAGTAGGGCCTGTGTCATGCAGGATGTCATGCGGGGTCTCTGGTCCTGCTCCCCACATAAGAACGCAGGACATGGTGAGGCCAAACAGGAACACCCACGGAGCCATAGGTAGGGGAGTCATACCACTATAGTCTCGCTGGCAGCTGGAAGCAGAAGCCACATGATCTACAACCCGCCGTCCGCTTCTCTGCCAACCAACCTCACTTGCTAGCCCCCATTTTTTGCTAGTGAAGCCACGGCAGTTATATTAGTGGCCAATGGCTAAATGGTTACAGCTGACGGCCAACTAGCCACAGCTGATGGCCATCCAATCACAGTTGATGTCCATTTATTACCCGAGTGAGCACCTTTCCACGTGAGGGCAAGAGCCTGGAAACTGCACTCCTGGCTCTGTCCCCATAGCCTGGCATTATCTCGTAATAACCAGTACTAACCGTAGAATTTTGTGTGTCTGTGCCTACATGAGCCATAGATGTCCCTACAAAAGTGACATTAAAGGAATATCTTCTATCTCCCATGTTTTCAAAAATGAAACACATCTAAGCGTGAATAAGATGATACAAAAGTATTTTCTTCAAACACTTTTGGGTACTTATTTTTTCTTACTGACATTCTTGACTAGATTTTGTGCTTAGTAGGGTTGCATACATGGTAAAGTACTTAAGTATTTGTAGATTCATTATATGTTGACTCTCACTTTGTGGTTGAATTTGTAGTTTTAAAAAAATTACTGAATTATGTAGGAAGGAAAGAGAAACAGTGATCTGCATTATTGTTCATAGTCGAGTAAACATCAATCTGTAAATCAGCATGTATGAAGCATAGTAGATATTTGCCTAGTACTAACCACAGGGATCAAAGAAATGTGAGGAATGATGCCTGCTCCTTTTAAGTTGCCTGGTCTGATTTCCTGAGCACAAACTAGTTTTTAAAAACCAATATAACATGAGTTTAATCAGATTTTCACAGCAATGCGTTCTACTCACATTTTTTTCATTATGTTTTCTTGGATTAGATAACATTTCTGGTATTCTTAGTGTTGTAGGTCACACCATTTTTCAGGTTTTCCAGTTTTTCAGGTTTTTCCAGTTTTCTAAGGTGTTATTTCTGGATCAAGGTATAATTTAACCCTTTCCTACACTTAGGACGGATAATAGAAATTACCAAAGCAGTTCTGATCCATGAACTTGGTTGGGGAAATGGGACCATATTGACAGGAAGAGTTAACAGAAGAAATATTTTTAAAACCAGTCATTATGTTTAGTTTTATTAGGATAAGTAGATCAAGCCGCCCAGAAGTTCCAAGGAGTAGGAAAAAAAAGTGTAGTGTTCTTTATGAAAATCAGCTGTGATTATGCATTTCTGATGCCTGTTCAGAGTCTCAAGATGGAGGCAGGAAGGAAAGGGGAAGCCCCTACAGGTACAGCAGTGGTGCCTTGAAGACTATCAGAGTGTACATAGTAGCTCTCATCAGGGCCTCCCTGTGCTCACCTGCCCATCTTGGGAGGTCACTCTTGTAGAGACAGTGGTTACCCAGAAGCCCTTCCCCCACACAATTTTTAAAACTTCTGTGGTTTACAAAGTCAGGATTTGAAAGATATAGTTGTGTTACTTTTTTTAATTGACAGTTTGTCTATGTTTCTGTAAGACATTTCCTATATTACAATCCAAGAAAGAGACTTGAAATTTTCTCATATTTGCGGAGACTGGGCTCTAGTCTTTGAGGTATAGTTACTTCATTGATTCAAATGTATGTATTATGGAAAAACAATATATGATATATACATATACTGGAATATTATTCAGCCTCAAAAAGGAAGGAAATTCTGGCACATGCTGCAACATGGATGAATCTTGAGGACATTATGCTAAGTGAAATAAGCCAGTCATAAAAAGACGAGTATTGTATGATTCCGCTTATACGAGGTACCCATAATACTCAAATTCATAGAAACAGAAAGTGGAAGGGTGGTTGCCAGAGGCTGAGGAAGGAGGAATGAGGAGTTATTTAATAAATAAAGTGTCAGTTTTACAAGATGAAAAGAGTTCTGAAGATAGAAGGTGGAGATAGTTGTGATGTAATGATGTTGGATCTGCTGACATTTTCTGGGTGTGGGCCAGGATCGTGTCTCGTGAAGCCAAAGAATGGAAACACGGACCAGGGAGAGGCAAAGAGTTGTAAAAGAAGATAGTGTATTAGAGGCAGGAAAAGAGGTTGCAGCTCCCAAGCGGGAGGGGGTACCCGAAACTGGGAAGCCCATTAGCCAAGGCAAAAGGCTTTTACTTTTATACTTTCCCCTGCTTGCTTGGGGTAGGGGGCTGGAATCTTCTAACGGAATTCATCTATTAGATTTTATCTGGTTTGCCCATCCTGAAGGGATTAACGAAATAACCCATTCCTATCTATCAGATCTGCTCCTTTGTCTGGCCAGAAGGGATTTGAGATTATTAACCTCAAGGCGTATTTTCATGTCTCTGTCCTGGAGTGAAGGAGACATTCCAGGACCTAGAGTTTCAGGATACGGCTGCTTTTTTGTTTATTCCACCAGGGATGTCCCTGTCTACCTACATACTAACCTGTCTCAGTTGTAGAACATTGTGAATGTGCTAAACAATACTGAGCTGTACATCTAAAAATGGTTAAAATAGTAAGTTTTACAGTATGTATTTTATTACAATTACAAATCGTATTTTATTACAATTAAAAAGTATTTGTTGAGCATCTGTTTTTTGGGTTCCAGTTATACTCCAGTGACTGACTGGAATAAGTCCCAGGATTGAGGGTCAGTGAGAGGTGAGGATGTGATGCTGCTGGGATGGGGAACCCATGGTCACATCAGGGTTAAGGATTCTTGGGTCCTAAACTCAGGTGAACCTGAACCAAGCCATGAAAAGGCACTTGAAATGGTTCTCTTTGTAATTCCCACTTCTGACTGCTTCCCCTCACATGAGTGCTGCCTCCTTGCTGCAGCCCCAAGCCAGTGCCTTGGGGTCACTTTTACTAGCTTCTCCTTTAACTGGTTTGCTTTCTGCTCTGTTCCCAAATCGAGCTCCTCTCTTCCTCCTTGGCTTGCACTGTTAAATCCTCTATTGATGTGTGAGAATCTCTGGTTTTACAGCCATGCCATGCCGTTTTCCTTCTTGGACTATAAATTCAGAGAGGACGTGGGCTACGTACTTTGACCTTTGCAGCACCCAGCACAGTAAAACATACTTAATGAATGTTTTGGATGAGAATGGGCCTCTGAAGTTGGACTCTGACTTGCTAATGCCTATTTAATTGAAGGTTCTTAGTGCCTCTTTAGCAGTGAAGGATAGTATTCTGTTTACAGCAGAGAACAAACAAGCCCTTAAGCTTTCACCAGTGGCCCCAAGGAATGTGCATTCAGGTATTACCCAAGTACACACTGACCTGGACTTTGCATCTCAGAGAGGAGGAGAGAAACGACTGGGGCAGTGGGGTAGCTTCTCTTTCTTGTGCATGGTTCAGAGATGGGCGCTCAGGGCTGGGGTGGGTCTGAATGTGCACGAACCAGTTCAGCTTATTAAATATGCGATTTCCCTTCTTTTCCTCAGTGAAGAGACTTTTTCTTCTACCCAAAATAATAGTTGTAAGTTGGGCTACCATACGTCCTAATTTTTTATACCTGTTTTTTTCTGGCTTAATTATTAACAGCTCCCCGGTTCACTCTCAAAAGTGCCCTGGCTTGGATAAATTTTATTGCTGCCCTTGTTAGAAGGTGAGACATGTAGAGACAATCAATTATTAGGGGGAGGTGGGTAGAAAAAGGAAGGGAAACTTAGGCTGCTGGAGATTCAGAAGGTGAGGAATTTGGGAAATAGTGGTCTGGCGTATTAGGTATTCTTTGAATGGGAAAAATTATTTGGCTTTTAAATTATAAGCATGCTAGTCTAATATGTTAGAGTTTGAAAGTCTCGAGGGCTGCATGGGATCAAAGGAAGATTTATTTTAATTAGTCATACTATAGAATCCTTTAGCATAGGTTAATATGTTTACTTAGAGCTTCAAACATTTTTATGGCTAATGGCAAAAGAGTTTGCTGTAATGTACAAAATGTGTGTATATATCCTGCATTTGTTTCTTTAACTATGAAAAAGAATTCCAGTCTGCTTAAATTCTGTTTTATGTGTGTGTGTGTGTGTGTGTGTGTGTGTGTGTGTGTGTTTAACTTAGATCATTGTAGAGTTTATATTCAATATTGACTGACCTTAGCTGTTAAGAAAAGCCAAGCTGGTAATGAAGCAAATTAGGTAGGACCATATTAAATATCTTCATATTTGTTAAGGGAATATTATGCAACCTGAACAAAATAAGTGTTTTTTAAATAAAGTATCATTTAGGAATTTTTTATGTTGCAAGTTTTAATTTAAACTAGTTTGAGCTGATTTTCTGTTAAGGAGATGTGTATGTTTAAGTAAACGCAAGGCTCGCTGTCAGGGCTTCCAGAGTTGGTCGAGCAGCCCAACAATCTCAGCACCAACATGTTTATTTCCACTTCTCTGCTCTGGCATCTGCTTCAGCTTGAGCCTAATGCTCCCCTTGCTGTGGACAGTCATCATATTGTTGGAGTTTTTATCATGACAATCTCTGTGTTACTTGTATATAAAAATAAAGCAAAAATATTTTCAAAAGTTACCCAGTAATATTGTCTTATATTTTGAAAAAGCTTTACAATTTTACAAAGGACCATCACATCCATCTTGTTGGATCAGCAGTCTTACTGGGTGGAGGAATTATCATTTGTATTTTACATGTGAAGAAATAGAATATGAGTGACTTGCTCAAGGTGTTACAGCTGGCAGGATGAACTTGGACTCAAATCCAGGTCTTCTGACTTTACGTCCATTGCTCCAGCCAGGATATTCTTTTTGCCCAGTTTATTTCAGAAAGTTTTGTTTCCAATTTCCTTTACATTTAGGTTTAATTTAAGGTTGTACCACACTATTCCTTACTAGCAAAGAAATAACCTGGGTGCCTTTGGGCTAATCGGACATGGCTTACCCATCAGCAAAGTGACTTTACTGATGCAGAATTACTCGCATCCTATGGGTGTACTCTGGAGAGGCCAAGGGGGCCTGGTTCAAATATCCTTTTGACAGTTAATTCTGCCTCAGTTACCACCCCATTCCATTCTGAGCATAGGCTTTTTCCCATCAGTGTTCCTCAGCCGTTGCCCTTCCTGCTTACTAACTGTCCTGTTAGTGCTAACTTCCACTTTAACGTGTGCTCATCCCTCAAGAACCAGGTGAAATGCAGCTGCCTCAATGCTGCTTCCTCTGTTTATTCCGGTAATTACTCTTTCTTTCCCGAGCTCCTGGAGTACCTTGAATTTCTTGTATGGTACTTATCACATGCTGCTTTGCACCATAGCTATTTGTCTTTATTATATTCCTCCCTTCAAGCCTGTGCTGAGTTCCTCAAGGGCAGCGACCATTTCTCATTCATCTTGGTGTCCCCTCAGCACTTAGCACACTGCCATATCCCTAGGAAACTTTGCAGTTAATTTTTTTAGAATAAATGGATGGATTTAGAGATGGTTATGCCCACTCAGAAGATTTGAGGATTGCAGATTCTTAAAACACATGGATATTATAGAGCACCTTATTATTGGTATAATTATCACTTGGTTTATGCATAATTAAACAAGTAATTGTATATTTTTATGCAGTAGGTTATCATGTATGGTGTTAAGCCTGCACTACTTTTTATGGCCCTACCATTTAAATTGCATAAGTGTTTTTGAGAATGCTGCCGTGGAGAAGGGGGAATGAGGTCTTTTTCAGAAGCTCATTGCAGAGATGAGATCTTTTTCAGAAGCTCATTGACCTGGCTCCTTGCAGTTGTCGGTGTATCCTGTTAGGCTAAGCCATGGCACAGCTGTCTCCACCTGACTAGCTTTTCTCTTGTAGCTTGCATTCATTGCATTAGGTTTCAAGGATTTTAACTCTTCTCTGCCAGGCCTGGGTTTCAGAAATATTTTAGAGGATTTTTGGAAAATAGAAATTCGATAGACAAGATTTTGGTGGTTGTCATGCAGGGTGTCATGCGGGGTCTCTGGTCCCGCTCCCCACATAAGAACGCAGAATATGGTGAAGCCAAAAAGGAACACCCACGGAGCCACAGGTAGGGAAGTCATACCAGTATATTCTCGCTGGCAGCTGGATTGGAGACACAGGAAGCAGGAGCCACACTATCCGCAACCTGCCGTTCACTTCTCTCTGCCAACCAACCCCACTTGCTAACTGCAATCCGCTCTTGCTAGCTCAGCCACCATCTTCTTACTAGCCCCATTTTCTGCTAGCGTAGTGTCATGTGGGGCGGCCTGCGGGGTCTCTGGTCCCACTCCCCACATAAGAATGTAGGGCATGATGAGGCCAAAAAGGAACACCCATGGAGCCGTAGGTAGGGGAGTCATACCACTATACTCTCGCTGGCGGCTGGGTTGGAGACACAGGAAGCAGGAGCCACACTGTTCGCAACCCTCACTGCGCTGCTTGCAGGCTCAGCCACCATCTTCTTGCTCGCCCCCATTTTCTGCTATCGTAGCAGCCATGGCAGTTATATCAGTGGCCAATGGCTCACTGGTTACAGCTGACGACGGCCAACTAGTCACAGCTGATAGCCATCCAATCACAGTTGATGGTCATTTACTACCTGAGCCAGTACCTTTCCACATGAGGCCGAGAGCCTGGAAACTGCACTCCTGGCTCTTACCCCACAGTGGTTTTGAGAGTTCTCTCTATATATACTTCATTTTTTTAGTGTTTACATATTTACATTTCACTCCATGTTCTCCCATTTTTGTAGAACGTAGAGTGGCCTAGGAACTGGCATTTTTGAGAACCTCCCCACTTTTCCCCCAGCTAATTCATTCTGATGTGTGGGGTCAAAGAAAAATTCATCCCAAGAGACACCAGAATAAATACTTTGCGGAATGCGGGACTTAGAGATAAAACTTTCAAAATGTGTAAGATTTAGGTGGGTGGAGAAGAGACTGTTTCCATGTTGAGGTAAGAAATAGGACAAAGTACAGTGTGAGCAAAGCATGCACAATTTTAGGACACTCTAGACAAGGGGGATCCTAACCAAACTGCAGTGGAAGATGACTTTAGAGCAATGGTTCGCAAACTGGCTGCACAAGAAGTGGTCCAGTGAGCTTCTGAAACATTCACATGCCTGCGTTCCACCCCCACCCAGCAATTCTGTCAGCCTGGGGTGTTCTGAGGTTTAGGGTGTGTCCTGCGCATTTGCACTTCTAACAAACATCTGACTAACCTTGATCACCTGGAGTGATGGAACTCCCTGCTTTATGGAGTAAAAGAGGATAAGCTGATGTTGGTAGGAGGAACTACATTTGTGCAGTCTTTCTATTTTTGGATGAGGTTTTTGGGATTTAAGGGGAGACTAGAGCTCTAGCTGGGAAATAGTTTCAGGGCTGCTGAGTCATCTTGGGGCGGTGATACATGCAGTGACGGGACAGGGAGAGTGAGGATCAGGAATTAAAGGGTCGGCCTTTTCCTTGGAAGAAGGTATAGACAACTGAAAAGGGAGTTTACTCTTTTGTAAACTCCTAAGAGATTGCAGAGAAAATTTACGTAATCTATTGAAATTTTTTAGAAAGGTAACCTTTGTAATCCTGTAAACCCCTATAAAGGCCTGACAGTGGCCCCTCATAGACATCCAAAATAGCGTAAGATCAGAGATTAGTTGATCTAGTCTTGGGGTTTGACTTGGAATCCATGAGCCCTGGACACATGTATGGACTTCGTGAATCAACTCCCTGGACCCGCAGAATTCTGTGTGAACACACGTTTTCCGGGGAGAGGATCCGCAGTCTTGATCACATTCTCAAAGGAGCCTGTATTGGGATTTAGGGTAAGATAACTTAGTACTTTTCTGATTGGCTGGCTGGATTTCTCTCTCTTCTTTTTAAAATTCCAGAACAAATTCTTGTTAGTGAAAAAATTAACCAATAAAACAAAGAAAGCTCATGACCATAGGATGGAATGATAGGGGAGCCCTGGACTTTCCTATAGAAGACCCTCCATTTGTTTTTGTGTAGGTTGGTGTGTCGTCATTAATAATAAACTGGAGGAAAAGGGAACGGGAACTTTCTTGTAGAAATGTGTGATGAATTTTTCTGTTCCTCGTGGAGCAATTTCAGTGGTCTCAGCGGAATTGCAAAGTGCTATTGTAATGGCAAGGCGGTGAATTACTAGTTATTACTATCAAGTTTGGAGCTGAGGAAGAAAGCTGGTGTGTGAAATAGTACTATGTGTGAATGGATTTCTCAAGTGTTTCATTAAAGATTCATCAGAATGTTTAGCCTTCTAACCACCCTAGAGTCTCTGGCTTCTGATTCTCTTGTGAAATTAAAAAATGCTTTTGGGAAGAGGGGCTAACCAAGCCTTTTGTTTGCATTCCCATGTATTGATTAATGGGCCAGCAGAGCATCCTGCTGTGAATTCCCTTGGCTGATGGTACCCATCACAATGAGCACAGCTTTTCTGAGCTGGCACTTTCCTTGCAGCCCATAGGCTGCTATATTGGGTGTGACCATTTGTTAAAAGCCACAGTGCTAGAATGAAGATGGGCCATTTCTAAGTGGCCTATTGAGGAAAATGCAGGCTGTTTTCAATTTATTATTGTTTCTTGAATGTTTGAGCTGACTTGAAAGTTTCAGCAGTAAAGTCGGCCTCCTGTTGAAAAATGTACTTGCATCTTATCTCTTGGTTATACAAGTAAAAATCTGGTTCATTAGCATATACGATAAAAGACATCTACAGCCCCATTTACAGTGAGTCATAGTCAGTAAATACAGATCTAGAAGGCCTAACTAGGACTCAGGCTTACCCATAAACTTGGTGACCACCTCCAACCAACGCTCTCCACTAGGCTATTTATAGAAGCCGCCAGCAATTGTTAGGTGTTGGTCTGGCCGACAGGGTCTATATTGATTCTCCTCTGCCCAGTATTCAATCTTGAGGCTAGTCTGGGTCCTTCATAAGAGTTACAGATGGTAATAGACCATGTCAGGACGTACCTAGGTAGAGGATGTTTTTAAACATGATACCTTTATCCTTGATATCCTAGGATATCATATCCTTGACAAAGGATATCAGGGTGGCTTTCATGCAGAACAGTGGGGTCTGGCTTTAAAGGATGCTTTCTTTGTCTTAATATCTGGGCTGACTTGGCCTGAGTCCTGGTTTGACTTCTGTGGAAACTTTTTATGCAGTTTTTGTAGATGTTCATTACGTCCAACAACAACAACAACAACAATAGTAAAGGTAGGTGAGCTATCACTACTTGTGTTTCCCCAAACATGAAGGGTTAAGGAGGAAGGACGTTCCAAGAACCACAAATGCTCTTTGCTGCAGGTATGTGGCATGGTTCACCTTGATAGAGGGCTTCTTATCATCTTCAGGCAATCTGCAGCCCCCGGGGTGAGCAAATTGCTACTTTTTAACCTGTATTTTACCCAGACACTTCCATTTCACTTTGTTTCTTCTTGAAGTGGCAGGAATATTCCTGAAAAGTGAGGAGCTACTGGAAATAACTATGACCAGAAACAGACCAATGAAATTCCTGGCCAGAGCCTTCTGTTTAAATCATTTTTAACATTGAGAATTTGCTTTGCAATTAATATGAAACAAGGAGTTTGCAACTTTGAGGGACGTGCACTTTACTGTCTTGATGTCAATTTTGATGGTAAATAGGACCACATCAATAAAAAAGCTCTGACCCCAACTCTCTTTGGGAGACAGAACTTGGGAGACAGTGTTCACATGGAGTAGACATCATATTTAATGGGTTTTAGTAGCATATTGCGTATTGTGTAAAACTAAATTGAACTCAGATGTGCCTGTGTACCTTTTATCTCCTAGAGAGCAAATTATATCTGTCAGAAACATTTCTTGGGTAGTCAGAGTATAGGAATCTAAAAACTGATTGTTTAGCAGAACACTCTTATACTGAAACCGAGATAACTTAGTTTCTCAGGTAAACTTAGGAAAGTGTATTATTTAAAAACAATCTGGGGTATTGCCAAACTTATGCTGTATTTTCCTCCTTTGCGTTTTCCTCCCAACCTGAGCCTTTGACATGGAAAAACAAACAAAACCTTTTTTCCTCCCAACATTTACCTGTGTTTCCTAACTCTTGTGAGCAGCTTTGGTGGCTTTGAGGCTCTCCTGCAGGGTGTGGAATAGGTTGAGGTGAATAACAAAAATCTTAGTTGTAGATAGCCCTGAAAATGGGACAGAAATCTTTATCTTTGAAAATTGTCCACCAACTGCTGTGAACTGAGCAGCTTTTTTAGGCCTGTGAGCTGATGCCAGGGGAAAGTTCATCCCAAACAACAGTGACACTAGGACAGGTTAACACAGCTGATAGGTAGAACCAGTGTCCTTCACCTAATAGGCAAATCGAACCAGTAATTTAGGGGATGTTTAATAATTGTCCCTCTGTTTCTTCCTGTTTCAAGTGTCTTAATCAGGTTGTTATCCTGGTGCCTCCCATCAAGGAAAATATGGTTTGAAAAGTCCTCACATCAGTTTCTCTTCTGAGGGCTAGGGTAATAATTCATATATGCTTGCATTCCTTGAAATGGCTTTGTGGAGGGACTTAATAAGTATTATTGAATTTAATTTTTTTAAATTTAGTGAGCATTGTTTAAAACAAATAAAATCTATTACCTTATATTAGACCAGAGCTTAGAAACTTGTAATGTGGTGACATATGTACTCTTCCTTTAGCTGAAAGAAAAGAGTTAGAGTAACCTTTCTGATTCATCAGTTTTGAAATCCAGCTCACCTTTAAGACTACACTCTCTTTTAGGTTTGAAATTTTACACTTGGGTCTTTGGGTCTCCCTAGTAGTGTGCAGTACTTCCAGATACAGGCACCATAGATAGGCTGGGGACCTCTCTACTTATATGAAAATGGAAACCTAAAATGTTTGTCAAAGATCTCATCTTTACAAGTGAGTAAATAGAATGTAAAATGTAAAAATTAAAATCAAAAGGGGAGATGGGAGGGTTGTCCCAATCTCACGCTAGAATTTTGGTTATAGTTATAATCAAGCACTTGATAGAGAATGCTGACAGTCATTCCCAGAGATAGACAAATCCACTAAAAAGGAAAGTTTAATGGCCCACTGTGGAGACAGAGTCCCAGAGAGCAGTTTCCAGGCTCTCGGCCTCACATGGAAAGGTGCCGGTTTGGGTAGTAGATGGCTGTCAGCTGTGACTGGTTGGCCATCAGCTGTAACCAGTTAGCCACTGGACACTCATATAACTGCCATGACTGCGTTGGTTGGTTGGTTGGTTGGCAGGTGGAGAAGTGGACGGTGGGTTGTGGATCGTGTGGATCCTGCTTTGTGTGTGTCTCCAACCCAGCCGCCAGCGGGAGTGTGGTCGTATGACTCCCCTGTCTATGGCTCCGTGGGTGTTCCTTTTTGGCCTCACCATATCCTGCATTCTTATGTGGGGAGCGGGAGCTGAGACCCCGCATGACACCCCACGTGACACCAAGAGAAATATTATCTATTATTATCACTATTGACACAAGGACTTGTATCAAAGGTGCTCCTGAAACAAGGAGTTTTGATGCTCTCCAACATGTATGTACCACGTGTCCACTAACTAGGGCTGCTTCTCACCCAATGCACAGAGCCCTAGAGCCCTAGGGAATAACATAGTAAGACAAGTCCCCTGACCTCTGTTCTCCAGGAACTTTTCGTTAAACTAAAAATGTTCTATGGAAGTATACTACAGCGATTCTTATTTAAACAAGCCAATCATGAGAGTCCAGTGCTCTTGTGATTGTTCTTCACTGGCATCTGGAACCCCCAGGAGCCTTGGCGTGCGGGAGACCCTACTCGATCTGCCATTTGTTGTGCGACTCAGCCTGCGGGGTCTCTGGTCCTGCTCCCTACATAAGAACACAGGATATGGCTAGGCCAAAAAGGAATACCCACGGAGCCTTAGGTAGGGGAGTCATACCACTATAGTCTCACTGGTGGCACTATAGTCTCACTGGAGGCTGGAGTCACACAACCTGCAACATGCTGTCTGCTTTTCTGCCTGCCAACCGACCAACTGACTCGACTCCCTCACCCACCAACGCAGCCGCGGCAGTTATATCAGTGGCTAATTGGCTAACCGGTTACAGCTGACGGCCAACTAGCCACAGCTGACCCGAGGCAGCACCTTTCCATGTGAGGCTGAAAGCCTGGAAACTGCTCTCTGGGACTCTGTCCCCACACTCCTCCCCTACAGGGTCTCGCCTCACAATCTATGCAACAAGCGTCTTCTGCGAGGGACCCTGTGCAAGGAGCCTGGAGGTGAATGCAATATCCTGGACACAGCCAGGCTCTCTGGACACAGCCGGGTTTCTCAGGGCACCACCAGTCCTTCTGGGCACAGCCAGACTTTCTGGGCTTCTTAGGGTACCACCAGTCTCCTCCTGCCCTCCTGGCAGGCGGTACTGTCGCACTGTAACCCCGCCAGGGCTGTGGCAACACCTGAGGAGGGTGGAGAGCATGCCTGCGTGTCACTGCTTTCACCACCTGGATTCAGAGATGGAACTCTCCTACCGACGTCTGTAAGCTGAGGCCATGTAGCACGTCCACCCCTAGAATATACTCCAGAACGGGGGAGACATAAACCTTGTAGGTACGAAGGGGAAGCCTTCCTATACCCAGTGGTAAGGAAACAGCTTTCACAGTCACAGTCTTTCCTCCGTAGCCATCAATGCAGATTGCTGGTCCAGGGAACAGTTCTGGGTTCCCATAAACAAGACTGCAGTCTGTGCCAGTGTCAACTAGGGCCAAAACCCTCTGCACTTTAGAAGGGGACCAATGTATGGACAGTTCCACGTGGGGCCTCTGGTCCCTGCTCGTCCCCTCTGACCAGGTACCTTGGCCCCACCCCTAATCAAGCTGAAAGGTGTCGGCCTCAAGCGGCTGCATGAAGTCATGGAGGGACACGGGTCGCGCTTTCCCAGAATTCTCCTTTAGGCTTCTCTGGAATTGCTGTTCCGGACGCAACTGTTTCCAAAGTTCCAACAACAGTGCATTGCCTTCTCGGTCTATTTTTTCCCGATCGACCCCTGCTGCCACGAGATCACATATTACTCTCTGAGACCCGTGACCTCACCCCTTTACTTTTGATTTTGGCTTCCAGGTCTCAACTGCATGGACCTCCTGTCTTAACTTCCTTTGCCTTCGGCTTTCAACATCCACTAGGATGGCCATGGCAGTTGTAACTTCATGGATCCGTCGCCCCACATAGGGCGTGAGAATGGCAACCAGGGATCCAAAAGCACTCGCAGGTGCAGTATCCAAAAACATTTCATGCTGGCTGTAAAAAGCTCGTCATCCGGACCCTTCATATTAGGGTTGAACATAGCAAGTCTCACCCATTTCACGGATTATTTGAGTAAGTTCTGTATATGACTGCCATTGACTCACAGTGTCTGGCAGCTCGCCAGCCTGTCCCCATACTGTGCGTACCGCAGCCGTGAGCCACTCCATTAGAGAATGGTTGCCCTTGTTTTGGGCCAACCTATGACAGTTCTTTAACCTTTGTCACAGGGACGGATGCGGTGTCACAAAGACTAGCTTTTCCATCTCTCCTGGGGAGCAGAGAATGTTGTCTGCTCCCTCATCCCATAAACGTAATAACCAAGCCGAGACTGGCTCTCTAGGGCACTGTCTGTACCGCCTCCCCAGCTCCTGCAACTCAGTGGAAGTGTAAGGGGTGTAGGTTGTGAACTCAGTCACAGCTGGGTTGCCGGCAGCAACGCCGCCAGGACCCAAATGGGTTGCTCACGTTTTACCCTTTGCTTCAAGATTGGTGGGGTTTGGGGGTTGGGAGCTACATTGTCTCCACTTGCTTCCTCCGCCTCTGCCTCAGAGTCTCTCCACTGTGGGGCCCCTCTTGTAACAGGTAGTCCTGGGCTTCCAGCGCCTCCTACTGGGACACCTGGTCCGGCACCTGGGCCATTTCATTAAGCGCACTTTCCGTATTGAGACTCAAGGCCGTGAGGAACATCCAGCCCACGCGGCCGGCTGTAGCCTTCGCCTCCTCTGGCAACCGCTCAGCCAGAGCCTACAGGGCCCTCTCCACACTGGCCGGAGAGCCGTCCATGTCCTCCCACCCCTCCTAGGGGGTCCAACTCCTGAGAACAGTGGCCACCGCACACCACACACTGTGTGGGGCCCACCTGTCCTCCTGCCCAGAGTCAGACTCCTTTCCTACCTGGTCGGAATCTTGCTCGCTGTGCCAGGTGTCTGAGTGGGTGGAGAAGCCATCACAGGAACGGCACGGATGTTGGTTCGAACAACCTATCCTGTCCAGGGGTGGGTCCGTACGTGGACCCAGGGACCCAAAACGGGGGTGGCACAGACCACCACCCTCGCCAAGTGGGGTGCCTACTTGGAGCAACGTAGCACCCTTAGTTCAAGCCCTTTGAGCACAGAGCTACAACAGGTGCTGGGGCCTGTGGAGCTTGTAGCCCAGGCTGAGCCAAGCGCTCTGCCTAGAGGGGAGGACTTGGAGCCCTCACCCTGCAAAGAAGGACAGTCCCCAGTACCTGAGGATGCCGGGTTTACCGATGGTTCTAGCCGAGGGGCTGCAGCTGTTTGGATGGCTATTGGTGTGCAGCCCAAAACAGACACCATTTGGTTTGATACCGGGACAGCCAGAGTAGCCAGTGGGCTGATCTACGGGCTGTGTGGATGGTAATCAGCCACGAGCCCGGGCCCCTAGTTATTTGTACTGACAGCTGGGCGGTGTTCCGGGGCCTAACGTTGTGGCTCCCTACGTGGAAACACCAAAACTTGTTGGTAGGACACCGTCCACTGTGGGGTCAAGCCATGTGGCAGGACCTCTGGGACCTAGGGCAAAGAATGGGGGTGACCCTAATGCATGTCACAGATCACTCCCCCTTAGTGTCCCCAGGTAACGATGAAGCAGACGCCCTAGCGCGGGTACGATGGTTAGAGCGGGCTCCTGCCACTGATGTGGCCCATTGGCTGCATAGGAAATTGCAGCATGCTGGAAGCCTAACCATGTGGCAGGTGAGCAGACGCTAGGGTCTGCCTTTGAAATGGCAGGAGATAGCAGATGCTTGCTATAACTGTGCCATCTGTGCCCAGGACAGCCCCCAAAGGCGGAGGCTCCCCTGGGAGACACAGCATATTACGCGAGGGAGGGTGCCACTCACTCGCTGGCAAGTGGATTACATTGGACCCCTGCCTAAGGCCTGCAATGCTATGTATGCGTTCACAGCAGTGGACACTGCTACGGAGTTGATGTTTGCTTGGCTGTGTCCGGCTGCGGATCAGCGGCATACAGTGGTCGCTCTTACACGGCTGTTCGCTCTCTATGGGCGCCCCCAAGTCATTGAAAGTGACGGTGTCGTGCGGGAGACCCTGCTCGCTGCGCCATTTGTCATGCAGGAGACCCTGCTCGCTGCGCCATTTGTCGGGCGCGGAGGCCTTCTCCCCGTGCCATCTTTCAGGCGGGGCGGCCTGCGGGGTCTCTGCTCCCGCTCCCCACACAAGAACGCAGGATATGGTGAGGCCGAAAAGGAACACCCACGGAGCCACAGGTAGGGGAGCCACACCACCACGGTCTCACTGGAGGCTGGACCCACCGGACGCCGACCTGCCGTCCGCTTTTCCGCCAACCAACCGACTGACGACTCTCCTCTACTCTCTCCTCTGTTCCTCTCTCTCGGCTCTCCTCTTCCGCTCTCTTCGGCTCTGCTCGGCTCTTCGGCAATCCTCGTAGCCGCAGCAGTTATACCAGCGGCCAATCGGCCAACCGGCCACAGCCGACGGCCATTCACCACCCGAGCCAGCACCCCTCCACGTGAGGCCGAGAGCCTGTAAACTACTCTCTGGGGCTTTGTCCCCACAGACGGGTACCCATTTTACAGGACAAGAAGTGCAGCGCTGAGCTGCCAGGATGGACGTGCAATGGTTGTTTCATACCCCATATAACCCACAAGCAGCTGGCATGATTGAACGCTACAATGGCCTTTGAAGCAAGGCCTCCGGGTGTCAAAACACCCTCCCACAATGCGTGACTGAGCCTCGCGTCTATGGGATGTACTGAGAATCCTGAATGAGAAACCACGGAAGGGAGGGCCCGCACCAGTAGAAGCTCTGCTACATGGAACGGCCGCTCCCATTCAATTACAAGTTACCACCAGTGAGACTCTGTTAAAGCCAGGCTATGGCAGGAATGGAAACATTTTGCTGCCATCACCCACATGCTTGAAAGCAGGGGAACGGCAGCAATGAACTTGGCCCTGGCAGGTCAAAAGCCCCCACTGTCGGTGGTTGGACCTGATAGCCCCATGGGGGGCCGGTTTGACTCATGGTTTGCAAGTGACGCCAGGGGTGGTGGCTGAGTGGCCACTGCAAGTGACTGTAGTATACGGAAGTCCTGACACTGGGATGATTTTGCGGGGAACCTATGTGCTCTCATTATGGCCTATTATGGGGTCTCCTTTTCTGTTACATGTTGAAACTACGCAAGGGACCCCAAACACTGCCATAAAGTTCAGGTACCACAAACCGGAAAAGGTGCCAGTGGCAGCAACCCTTCTTTCCCAGGACAAAAAGCTAGCGTGTATCCTCCCAGATGGAAGGAGTTTGCCATTGTTGGTTCCTAAGACTACTGTTTCTTTCCATCCGTAGGTGCCAGGGACGCTCATGGAAGATGCTTGTCACGTAAATTGTGAGGCGAGACACTGTAGGGGTGGAGTGTGGGGACAGAGTCCCAGAGAGCAGTTTCCAGGCTCTCAGCCTCACGTGGAAAGGTGCTGGCTCGGGTAGTAGATGGCCGTCAGCTGTGGCTAATTGACCATCAGCTGTTACCAGTTAGCCAATTAGCCCCTGATACAACTGCTGCAGCTGTGCTGGAGAGTCGGGAGTGGAGTTGAGTAGAGTTGGTCGGTTGGCAGGCAGAAAAGCGGACGGCAGGTTGCGGGTCGTGTGACTCCAGCCTCCAGTGAGACTATAGTGGTACAACTCCCCTACCTATAGCTCCCTGGGTGTTCCTTTTTGGCCTCACCATATCTTGTGTTCTTATGTGGGGAGCGGGACCAGAGGCCCCACAGGCCACCCCACACAACAAATGGCGCAGCGAGCAGAGTCTCCTGCACGACAGTAGGGATGTCAGAATAGTAGGTGACTCTCCCTGGGGAACTCTGTTTGGTTCAAGCCAAGCCCTGTTACCTTGGGGAGGGTTTCTTTGGCCCACACCTAAGCAGGTAGGGTAGGTACAGAGAGATAACTGTGACAGCCTTGCTGTGGGTTGCATAACAGTCCTCCTATAAGTTCCAAGAAATTCACGTGTCACCCAGTGAATGGGATTAAGTGAGAGAATCTGCCTGCAGTTATAATTTGCCTAATCAAACCCATCTCCTCTTCCTAGAACAGTATAAAACAGACTACTTCTTCAGTAAAGAATTACTAGTAACTAACACTTAATGTAGTGCTTACTTACTGTGAGCCAAGCACCAATTCTAAGCAGTCTGCATATGTAGTCATGGAATCCTCACAACATCTTATGAGGCAGGTTACACTATTATTAGCCCCACTTTACAGGTGAGGAAACCAGAGGACTTAAGTAACTTTCCCAAGGTCCGCGTGGTGGTGGAACCAGGAATAAACCCCACCATGTAGCTGGAAAACCCTTCCCTTAACCTCTCATACCTCTCATCGCCAACTGCAAGCTAGTTTCAGGGTGGTTAATTTGGAGTCTGATAGGCTTTTCAGGTGATTTGAGTTTGATCATTTATGAGAGCAGGCAAGTCATTTTCTGAGAGCTCATCCGTCGGTAGGACCTAGTGCTGTGGGAGTTTCTCTTTCCCCTCTGGCTCCAACCCCCAGGGACTTGGTGCCAAGTCCTCTTGTGCCCATTTCTTTTTTCTTGGAATAGATTTTTCTCTGATATCTACATCTTCCTGCACATCTTTTCTTCTCTTCCTCCTTCCTTTTTCTTAAACAAGGTCAGCCTGTGTTCACTCTTGGGGTATGTTCCCCGTGAATCAGGGACTTGACTTGCTTGCAGGGGGAGGTGCCAGTTCTTGCTACTCTCTCAACAGCTTGAATTCCTCCCAGTTTGGGGAAAGTAACAAATTACAGCATTCTTCAACAGAAGCAGTGGCACATTGATGTGCACCGTGTTTCCCCCAAAATAAGACCTAACCGGAAAATAAGCCCTAGCATGATTTTTCAGGATGTTCGTAATGTAAGCCCTATCCTAAAAATAAGCCCCAGTTAAGATCGTCAGCCGGACAGATGCATTTAGTACATCCGTTGCAACTCACGACGGACGTATTGAATTATAAAATAATAATATTAATATATAAATAAATAATATTATTGACATTAATACTTAAAATAAATGATAATATAAATTAAAATTAAGTATTTGTAAATCCTCAAGCGGTGCCTTTGGACGAGAGATAAACGCTTATGTAAACAGATGAACAGGTGACTTATTGCTGAATGACCAATTGGAGTACAGACACAACACACAATGGCACCTCGAATAACATGCGCACTTGATAATGAACGGACGTGTCTGTGTCTAATATGAATCTTCATAATTCAATATGTCGTGTGTTGTAATGGACGTACTTAATGCACTCATGTGAAATAAGTAAATGTTTTCTGAATTTTGGTGCCTGCAATTTTTTGTCACTTTTGTGTGGACCATCATTCTTAACTGTCATCATTTTTGTTGCCATTCCTGTCTCGTAAGTCTTCAGTTAACACTTGATTTAATGGTAGATTTAAAGGGAATAATATTTTGACCCCCAGACAAAATGAGTGCAAAAAGAAATAGCTGTTCTGTGGAGTGCAAGAAAGGAATCATGGAGGGCTTCTGGGGCAAGAATCTTATGGCTTTCTGCAAAGAGAAGACATTGGATCTCCGAATGGTCCGAAAATGGCAAGCAGAGTATGATAACCTCAGTCAACAGGTGGATGAGGGAAATGCTAAGAAGCACAAGTGTGGATCAGGTCGGCAACCATTATTTTCTGAGCTGGAAGATATCATCTGTGAATGTATTGCTGACAGGAGAGCAAAGGCTTTGGTTGTGCGCAGGGCTGATATTTAAGCATTTGCCCTTGCAATGGCACCACAGTTAGAAATATCCCCAGAAGAATTCAAAGCATCACAACATTGGCTGGATGGCTTTCTTCCGCGATATGAACTGTCTCTAAGATCAACAACACTGTTCAAGCTGGAAGATACTGAAGTTATTAAACGTGCACTTGCATTCAAATCCTTTGTTGATGGCATCGACTTTTCTAAATATACCAACTTTCCAACATGATTGCTGTGGATGAAACTGCAGTGTTTATGGGCCAAGGATCTCAAACAACAATTGATCAGAGGGGTGTCTCGTCAATCTGCATTCCCTCCACTGGTTACGAAAGTGCACATGTTACCTGTATTTTGGCAATTCATCTGGATAGAAAGAAAGCCCACCTCTAATCATCATTAAGGGCAAGAAAGATAAAGTTGAATGTGTTTCAGGCCTTTATGTTCTTGAAACCGAAAAAGCCTGGTGCACACAAGCAGTTATAAGGACGCGGGTCGATTTAACGCTGCTACTTGTTTTGCAAGGTGGCCAAAGAGGTCTGCTAGTCTGGGATTCAGCCAGCACTTACCTTGCTAAAGACATGAAGAACTTCCTTGCAGAGAGAAGAATAAATCAAATAATGATTCCCGCTGGAATGACTGCCTATCTCCAGATTCTTGATATTGCAATAAACAAGCCATTCAAGGACCATTTGTGCATGGAAATCAATGACTGCATTGAAAATAGAATGGAGAGAAATCAGTGTGGAAACTTTGTGAAGCCTAGCCTGCAAGAGGTCGTGACTTGGGTGAAGAATTCATAGGAGTAAAATCACTGAAGCTGTGTTGCCAATGCACTACGAGCAGGCTACATGGACAGGAAGTGCTCATTTAAGGAGAACTCTGTTGCTGGACATGAGAGATTGGGGCCAATGGTTCTACAGGAAATGGAGTCGCAAGAAATTCAACCCGAATTCGGGCTTTGGAGACTTATGATGATGTTCCAGAAGAAGATGACATGACTGTATTTGAATAAATGTAGATTTTTGTACATGAATAAATGTAGATTGTTGTACATGAAAAAATAAGACATCCCCTGAAAATAAGCCCTAATGCATCTTTTGGAGCAAAAATTAATATGAGACCCGGTCTTATTTTCAGGGAAGTACGGTATTTATCTTGCCTCTCTTGATGTTGCTCTGCTCCAGCTAGGCTTAGCCCAAACCACTGCTTTACCCAGAACTTATTCCAGTTAATGTCTCAGCCACCAGGTGAAATGAGGAATGAGATACAGATTCTAATAGTATCTGATATAAAACTCTAACTTGTTTTGACTCTGAGCTCCATCTTGGGACTACATTCTATCCAGAGGCCCTGAGGAACTTTTTCCCTTCTGTTTTTATATATTAAAGTTCTCTAATTATATTCTATGTTATTGATTTTGGCAAATGTTTGTTTCAAAATTGAGAGCGAAGTAAAGGGTATAAGTTTACAGTATGCTGTGTTGTGGCTGTGCATTTGTCTGAATTCTATCCAATGTCTAAAAGAAAGGAATTCTATCAAGCCATAATCGTTTGACATAAAATCAATTTACATTTTGCCTTTTTTAAAAGGGTTGATTTAATACAGTTTGTGTTTGCATATCTAAGAGAGTTTATTCTGATTCAAGCTCATTATAAAGTCCTAAATTTTACTTAAACAAAATTTTCTAATAGTCCCTACTTACAGGCTGTCTTCCTCTTCCTCAAGATTAGAAGAGACAAAGGACTTTAAGTTATTGTCACTAACATAACATATAATTAAAAGTAGTTTTATACTGTTTTGAAGCCTATTAGTTTTGTTTTGCGGTTATGCTGTTCTTTAGAAGGGACACTTTACATTCCCTTCAGTGTATTTAGTTAACTTTTCAGAGTATCATTCCCTCCCCCCCACATTTAGAGGACTAAATGATGAAATTCCTGTGGAGTCTTGAAGCATCTTGCCTTTCTTAAGGAGTAATGTTTCTCCAGTTCATTAAGCTTATAAGAGTTTTCTGGTATTGAATGAAAAAGAATTTTAGGTATTTCAGGAATTTCTGAATAGCTATTATATAATCAGACTGATGAAAAGAAAACAGTTTTAAATGTGGCGTTCTGTGTAACACAAGTTTCAAATTTTAAAAATGATGCCAAAATTGGGCACCCTTGTTTAACAAAATGCTCTTTCACCCTGAGGGAGAAATTGCTGAAAGGCATAAAATAAGTTTCACTTGATAAATATTTGAAAGAAAAATGTGTTTTGTCAGGCATACATTTTAAATAGACCCAACCCCAATAAACCACTATTAATTTGGTACTAATTTCAGAAAATTTGAATTACAGGCATTCAGTTTTGTTAGCTAATCTACAAATACGTATTCTATCCAGGTTGTATATGAGAATGTGTTTTTATAAAATTTTATACTGTTTTATTATTTTGATTTTTTAAATAATGTTTTGAAGATACCAATAGCATATGGTATTATAACTATAAATAACCTAGAAGTAATTTTTTAACATATAAATAGTCCAAACACGTTTTTTTGTGTGTCAGGGATATGTCTACCGAGTTACTACTCTTGCTAAGTTTGATTGCTATAAAGCTTCCTTTTAGGAAGCAATCAGGGTAACAGGAAGTTGTAGAGATAAGCTAAGCTCACACCAACAGCAGTCTTAGAGCAACTGGCACTTTTTCCTTTCTTGCGGTTTTTTGGCAGCGGTAAGTGCACACACCAATAACAGTAGATAATACAGCCATTTATCTATTGTGTAGAACCACAAATGCTTCTCTATGTGCTTTATTGCACTACTTTAGAATATTGCCTTCAGACCACAGGAGCCATTTATACTTCAACTTATTTATGTTCAATTTTACACAAAGATTCATAATCTGTCTGTCTGGTTTGGCTGCAAGTGCTCCATATAACAAGGTGATTGACTGGTTGATGACACACAATTCTGGATTTCTACCAGGGATATTTTTTCTAAGGAGGTTTACATGGTGATTATTTAAAATATAAGATCCTGGTGTACTGAACTATAATGTATAAGTATCCAAGCAGCCTGCCATCTATCTGTAAAGGGTCATAGGAGAGGTTAGCTTCCAAATTATAATATTCCTGAGTTTTCTGAATATCATTCCCTTCAGTGAAGCTCAAGTCTGAGAGTATTACTCTTTTAAAATGATTATATCTTTGGGCACATGTTTCTTAATTTGTCTCAGATTTTAAAAGGAAAAAAGATTTTATGCAGGTCGTGGTTTATTTTCCAGTATTTAATTTTTAAAAATTATAATCTTATAATGCTATTTTGCCAAACACTTTACAACACTTTGACTTATTTCATTCCTCACAAGAGTGCTCTGAGATAGGTGTTGGAACCTTCTGTTGACATACACTGAGTAGGACAGAGGTCACACCTAACATTGTGTGGTACCCACCTTGTTCTTGAATTGGGACTTGGGACTTGGGTTCACTTTGGATCCTGTCCGTTTTGCAATCTACCACACAAAGCTTTTTTTTCTCTTCTTTTTTATGTTAAGATAAAAACATATCCTTAGCAAGGCGCTACAGGTCTGGCCTCTGCCTCCTCCTGTGTCTTCTCACCCTGGTTTGCCTGCTCTTCTGCTGTTCAGCCTGTGGTTTGCTTTTCAGCCTCTCCTATGGTCCCAGCTTCCTCCCTCCAGGGGCTTCTGCATTAGCTGCGCTCGTCTTTATGGAACTCTCTTCCTACCCCATGCTTCTTTTTCTTCCTCCTGTCCTTCTTCGCCTAGTTAAGGCCTATTCGTTCATCAGGCCTCAGCGCAAGTCTTTTTTGATCTACCTCCCCCACCTTACACTCATAATTTCACTCCTCCTTGGAAGCACTTACTTCTACAGTTTATTTTTGTGGCACTTGGTTGTCTCCCCTCATTAGACCAAGCTCCAGAGAATGGGGACTTTGTCTACTTTTGCATTCTGTGTTATAACTGGGGAAGTAAGTCCCCTTTGTGGGGTCTTTAAGGATCATTACAACATGGCTCCCGGGATTACATTCGGAGAAGCATATAAATGTAATGGAGTTATTTTACTCACAGGTTCTAGAAGAGGGAGGCAATGTGAACCATGCAGGGAGGGGCACCCAGAGAACCTGCTCAGCCAAGCAAATGGGGAACTGAGTCAGAGTGTGGTCCCTTGGCAAGTTCCTTTATTGGGGTTGGGGGAGTACACAAGCAAAAGGATTGAGGGGATTTCATTGAATGTCAGTAGGAGAGACCAGAGAGGGCAAGAAGGGGAACTTGTCACAAGAACCAGCCTTATCATACTGGTGCAGCTAATTGGCTGGGCATGGTGTTGACAGCCTGTTTGTGGGGATGTTGAGGCATGAGGAAACTAGGAAGTTTTAAAAATTTACAGTACATACCCGTTATGTTCTCAGCCCCTAGAGTGGTATCTAGCACAGAAGGTCTCAGGTATCAGGATGAACGAATGATACAGACTTTGTTTTGTCTCCTTTCTTAGACCATTAGAATCGTGGGGAGTTCATGGGATTCAGTTAGTGTCCATTAAGAGTAGCTGGGATAGCACTCAGCTAGATTTGAACAAATGAGGAATGCTTTGTTTTGTTTAGTTCTGACTCCAGTCAATTAACCAATACTTACTGAACACGAAGTGCTCTAGCTCTGTTGTCTTTTTTCCTCCATGTTAGCATTTTCTCATGTTTACAGAGCAATGAGAATGATTCAAGTAGCTGCTCGAAGCCACCCGGTAAAAGTAGGCAGATAATAAATAATAGTATTTATTTAGAGGAGCTGCACAAACATTTAAACACAAATGTATGTCACTGTTAGAATTTAATAATGTAGGCTACATTTGAAAAATTTTCCCTTTGGTTTATAATACTTCATGATCTTGGAAGTTTTCAGAGAATGAGGCCACTTCTCAGTTACTCCTGACAAAATTTACTCTTCAAATTTTATAGCATTTTCTGCACCAATGTCCTTCCTTTGTTCGTTTCTCAAACTCCCTTTGTTGACCCTGCAAGTTGAGGCATTCATACAAATTTACATACTACTTTGTCTGCTGCACAGAAGGTTTGAGATAGTGTAAATTTTCTCTTTGTCTAAGAATAGTATATTTCTAGCTTGGGCTATAATAAATTGTTAATCTTAGTGAAAGTTAGCTAGACATTAACTTCTTCTTGAGCTTGATTGTTAAATTATAGTTTGTTTGGATTGAGTTCTCAGAATATCCCACATACACAGATATTCAAGTGTGATTAAGTGACATACTTGGAAGTCAAACTTGACTATAAAGTTTATGGTTTGGATTATTTTTGTAATGTTATTTCAGATTTCCTACCATCATATTCCTCTCTTTGGGGCTGATAATTTGAGAAGTTAACTACATATAAACCAGCGTTAGTAAGAAATTTTATATTTAAAAGAAAAAGAAACTAAACATGGAAATTACTCCTTCTCTGGCTACACCACTGCCCCCACCCCATGGACACACATTTTTAACTACTTTTAGGATTGTGCCAATTAAATATTTTGCCATGTACCTGGTCAGTTGGTGTGTATATGAGAATGGTGCCATTTCTTGCTGAACAATATTTTTCTCTCTTTGATACTTGCCTTAAACCCAAGAACACAGTAGCTGTGTTGTGTAGTACGAAGGTCCTAGAATGCCAGGCTGGGATTTTTTAAAGGAAGATACATAAGTACAGGAGGAATGCAAGTGCATTAAACTGATCCTGAGGATAGATGTCAGGGCGTGTCTAAACCATGTCCACATTTAGCGTACTTTGTAAATAAAGCCCATAATTGGTACGTATGAGTAGTTAGAGCAGTTCTAATTGCATGAAACCTGTCTGAGAGAAGGATCCATTCTGTTCTTGGCAGTTGAAGAGATTATAAGTGTAGGGTAGAGCTGTGTGTCATTTTAGAAATGGTTTGCTCTAGGGTCCAGACATGCTGCTGTGGTGGGTGGAGACAGGGTGAGAGGAAAATAGCTGGACTTGCTCTCGTTCTTGGGAAAGGAGAAGGGGATTTGTGATTCTGGCTCAAGATTTGGGTAGCCAGGAGCAATGCTCACGCAAAAGAGCTGGCTGATGGTGGTTTTGTGGTCAGCAACTGATGGGCCTTCATTGGTAGGTGTGTTGCCTGTTTAGGCACTTGTTTTAGTGGTTTGTCTTTGTCTTCAATTATATCCTTGACACACAGGGAGGAGATCGTTTCAAAGTAAACATAACGATGAAGAATTTCTGAATTTTATCTCCTGAGATTGGCTTAGGGTTCTTTGACTAAGTTCCTGACACTTAATTGGTTCTCTGAAATATAGATTTATTGAATGAATGAATGTGATTTCTAAAAGGCTAAGTCCATATAAATCAAATATCCATTTTTTGAAGCATTTCTATAAATCAAATGAAACTAAGCAATATATATATTTGTAAAACCTCAGTGGAAAATGCTTAAATCATACATTATCTTAAAAGTCACATGTAATTTCTAAATTAGTTCACAGATTGCTAGTAGAGGAACTAGTTTATTTTTAGACCTATTTTTGCTTGACATTAAAAATGGGGAGTAAATCTTCTCATGGTAACTTAATGACTAAGTTATCTACTTTATGCTCAGTTCTGGGCAAGGAGGTTGCTATATGGGACTTTCACAAGGAATAACGGTGGAAACAAGGTTCCCATATTTAGCACATGGGCTAATAGGGACTAGGTGAGGTATGATGACGTGAGAGAGGCAAGTCAAGGCTGAATGGCCAAGAAGGAGGTGAAATTTGATGTGGGGCTTAAAAGATTTAGGAGTTTGACAGCTAGAGAGGAGAAAGGAAGGGATTGCTGGGACATCGCCACTATTTCAGAGATGGGAGTTGAGGGTGGGACACTGAGGTAAGTGATGACTTTGAGGTTATTATAAAAGGGGAAATGAGGGTGGACTGTGGAGCCATGCAGAGGATTTTGGGCTTAATAAGTAGTAAGAGGGCATTGAAGATTTCTGAAAAGAGAAGTAGAATAAAACTGCGGTTCAAAGATAAGCTTGATTTGCTATGTTCATGAGTACTTCTCATGACATTAGTATAATTTGCAATTTCTGTAAACATATACCAGATATTGTCTCTTATAGGTTTTGGCCTACATTTTTAGCCTAATATACGATCAATAATGATTCAGTGACTAAACCTTTCTAAGGATTAGGTTTTTGTCTCAATTTTTATACTTCTCTAAGTTAGAGTGCAATTCTGTTCTACAAGAGGGGAATTAGATGAAACTCAAGAGTTCTCAAGACATTCTAACCAAGTTGGAATTAACCCAGGAATAGTAAGCCAACTTTTCCAGTTACTACTGGACTGCCTAATGTGAAATGAATTTTAGATACTTGGAGAAACAAAACACCAAAGGCTTCATATAAAACCAAATGTTAGTTTTAAAGTTAGTGTTAATTTTAATCTAAAAGATGGCAAAATATAAAAAATTCACCCCCCGCAATTTTCAGTTGATTTTTTACAGCTTTATTGAGATATAATTCACACACCATACAATTTATCTATTTAAAAAGTATACAACTCAATGGTTTTTAGTGTATTTAGTGTTGTGCAACCATCACCACAATCTAATTTTAGAACTTTTTCATCACCCCCACCCCGAAAAAAACCTGTATCCATTAGCAGTCACTCTCCCCACTCTACAGTTCTCACTTATCTCTTCCTCCTTCCCCCAGCTCTAGTCCAGTTGATGTCTTTTTAAATAGTATTTTATCAATTGTTACCATGGATTTTGATGACAGAAGACCTAGATTCAATCCCCAGCTTATTAGTAGTATGACCTTGAGAACATTTCTGCAACAGCATAGATGGGCCTAGAGGGTATTGTGCTGAGCAGAGTAAGTCAGACAGAGAAAGACAAATGCCATACGATTTATCTGTGGAATCTAAAGAACTAAATAAACAAACATACAAAACAGAAAAACTCATAGATATATAGAGAACATTTTGATGGTAGCCTGTTGGGAGGAGGGTTGGGGAGATGAAAAAGTAGAAGGGATTAAGAAGTACAAATTGATATTTATAAAATAGTCATGAGGATGTAAAGTATAGCATAAGGAATATAGTTAATAATATTGTAATAACTATGTATGGTGTCGGATGGATACTAGATTTATCAAGTGATCAATTTGTAAGTTATATAAATGTCTAATCACTATGTTGTACACCTGAAACTAATATAATGTTATATTATCTATAACATTATATATATGTAACTATAATTAAAAAATTAAAAATTGTTTTTAAAATTTCTTAACTTTGTAAAGTCTTTCTGTATTTTTAAAACATGGTTAATATCTATTTCACAGCTTGTTGTGATGATTAAGGGATATTTATATAAAAGTGCTTTTTGTTAAGTGCTGTATGCATTCATTATTCTACAGGGGTGTGTAACTGAATTATTAAAGGGTCTCAAATATTAATCTTTAAAATAGTTGGAACACAATGGAATGTATAACAAATGTTTGGCTATGAAAGAACAGATTTTATGTTTTTAAGGCTATGATTTTATTATTTATGTGACTTTAGGGTTTGACGTTTAAGGTAGAAGTTTTTCTGGATTTCCCTGTAGAACTTAGTATATAGTACTTATGGTATTTTTGGATCACAAACCTCTTTGAGAATTTGATGAAAGCTATGCACATATACTTGATTTTATTAAAGAAAACCAGGAGGTTAACAGATCTCTTAAAACCATCCATACACTCCCTACATATACTAGGGTAAGAGCCCATGCATGGTCTTTTAAAAAGTGACAAAAATAGCTCTTCAAAACTGGAATGAGCAGTCCCACACATTGCCAAGAAAGCACAGCCATCAGCCTGAAGTGTTTACCCTCTAATTTTTAATATCCACATAAAAGTGTGCCTAGTATGTGCTTGGCCAAGCAAGGTGGATTTTCTTTTAGGTACAGAGATAAAGAGTAGAGAAGAAATGAAGAGTAGTATCCCTGAAAGACAGCGCTGGTGAGGGGAAGAATAAGCAAGCGGAGTATTTCATTGTAAGCAATGCCCCTGAGGCCTACACCTGCACATTTAGAACCTTGTATAAACAAGCATTGCATTCCCGAAGGACTAGGGGAATTGGGAATTCACAAACCTTACTGCACAAGGTGAGGGGGGTGGCCTTAATGAAGGTTATTCTCCAGAAAGCTGTTACTCACAGGCCACTTGATACTACTTGATTTCACAGTGGTTAAATGGCCCAACAGTATGGCATGCTCAGTTGATTTAACAAAGAAATTCTTGCCTGGATCTAAAAAGCAAATTTCTTTACCAAATCTGTTTGCCCAGTTCCCTCCCTTAATTCGAAACACATTATTATGGGGAGATATTTGGGTAGCAGTGGTTAAAGAATCTAAAAACAAAGCTCAGAGGTTGAGACTAAGAGAAAAGATGAGGGGAAAGACAAATGAACGCAAGAGTGGCCAGGTAGACCCTGTCAAATAAGAAGGAAGATCACTTGCTACACAACCTTTAAATAATAGTCCTTTATCACATATGTCTTTTGCAAATATTTTCTCCCACTCTGGCTTTTCTTCTCACATGCTTGGCATGGTCTTTTACAGAGTAGAAGTTTTTTAATTTTAATTAAGTCTACCTTATCAATTATTTCTTCCATGGATTGTGCTTTTGATGTTGTATCTAAAAAGTCATTGCCATACCCAAGGTCATTTAGATTTTCTCCCATGTTATCTTTTAGGAGTTTTATAGTTTCGCATTTTATATTTAGGTCTATGTTCCATTTGAAGTTAATTTTTGTGAAGGGTGTAAAGTCTGTGCCTAGAATTTTTTCTTTTTTTGGTCTGTTGCTGTCCACTGTCCCAGCATCATGTGAAAAGACTCCTTTTTCTCCATTGTACTGCTTTTGCCCCTTTGTCGAAGATCACTTGACTAAGTGGGTCTATTTCTCCTCCACAATCTTTTAGTGACTTAAAGATAAATGGACAAGAGGTGGCATTTTTCACTGGAGTAGCCTCCCTTGCTTACCCTTGACAGGATTTCTGAAGGCTGGGGAGTCAGGATGGCAGGGAGCTGGTATTGAGGGCATTCCCTGTGGAACGTGGTATCTATGGAAGTTTCTGAGGAGAGGACTCATTCATTGTCAAGAATAATAAGTGAGAGGCTCTGCATTTTTGAATAAGTATGAATCTAGTCCTCATTTCCTCCTCTTCTGCAGGCTCCTCATTCCTAATCCAGTAATTGTAACTGATAAGATAATTAGAGAAAAAATATCTTATGTTGTGTAACTGCTAGAACCAGGGATTCCTTTGAAACAAATATAACTGGTAATCTTCACCTTCAATTCTTTATTCTCATGAAACCTAAAATTAAATTAAGGTTGTTTTCAAGCAAAGCTTTTGTGCTTAAATTACCCCCATTTTTCTCTCCATATCTGCAGGCTAACCTAAATTCCAGATTTTCCATTTGAGAACTTGGATGGTTTTCCCATGAAGGCCAAGGTTAATTTAGTGATAGGTTAATGACTGGGAGAGGGGACTTATTCACAGAATTCCATCCTTTTTTTCCCCCCCCTTTATATTTCCCCCTGGTAGTATCACTTAACTCTGTGGCTTCAGACCATCATTTTCCACATATATCACTCCTAATTTGTTTTTCTGGCTCTGTGCTTTTTTCTGCTTCATGATTCCAATCAGCTGATAGACATTTTCCCATGGACACCCTGTTGGTACCTCAAACACCAAAAACAATATCTGCCCATCTTCTCCCAAACTTATCTTTTCCATTGCTATTTCTGTAAATGGTGTTAGTGAGATGTCTCTGTTGCCAAGTCTTGTTGACGTTTCCAGTTCTGAGACCTTATAAATCTCTCCCTTGTCCATGTTCCACTACCTTTGCTCTAGATTAGCCTTCTTGACAGGCTTCCATCAACTCTTGCTAATGCTTCCTAACCCACCCTTCTTAATGATCTCACTTACTACTCTCCAAATTTTCAAGAGCTCACAATTTCCAGTTAGATAGAGTTTGGACTTCCTAAGTTAGTACTCAATGCCTCAAATTTCCTGGCCTTTATACCCAACTTTCATCATTATTTTACATTTCCTCTCCTGATCCTTGCTACCTAACTAAGCTGAGTATTCTCCCTATACCCCTGTTTCCTATAAACATCTTACGCTTTTCCACTTTTATGTCACTGTTCTGAGACTTCTAAGGTAGTGGTCCTCAAACTGTAGAGTGTGTCAGACCCACCTGGAAGACTGGTTACAGCACAAATCACTGGGTCCCCACCCCCAGAGTTTCTACGTCAGTAGGTTTAGGATGGGTTCTGAGAATCTGTGCTCCTACGTGTCTGGTGATGCTGATGCTGGTGGTGCAGGAGCCCCACCTTGCGCTTGCGGACTGCTCTTCTAAGCAGTTTTCAAAGCTGAGATGGAAGTGTTATAGTTCATATTTCATACATTTGGGTTAAAAGATGAATTTCATTCATAAGGAGGCTGTCAGTTATTCAGATCTGTGTATTGGAGCTTATGTACAACAGTGCTAAAATTGTGTTTTGAACTTAAAAAAATCTTTAAGTTCTTACTGTGCCAGCTGACAGGCTCTTTGCCTGTAAAAGCACTGTTGAATTGAAGGTTATCCTTCTGTTTCCTCTCTACATATTGGATGTAGACACTTGCCATATTTACCCATGAGCCACCGATGTCCACACTCTGTCATTACAGACCAACAGGCCCTACAGCCAGTCAACTGCCAATTACCAAACTACAGGCCTGTATTCCAAAAGCAGTTTAGTCAAGCTATGCCAGCATCTTGGTTGTCTTCTGTTACCAGGCCTAGGCATAGTCTTATAGCTTGGTGGCTTGGTAATTATACCCTTTCAGAAAGACTCAGGTGTCCCCAGTTGTCCTGGTGAGAAGGTTGTACATTTCAGTCTTATTCTTAAATGTAGGGATCCTGTCTTTGTCCCATTCCAAATCAAAGTTAAGCCCCCTAGAGGTAGGGAGAAGAGGGGTGGGAAGGCTCTGTGGCCTCTAGCCTATTAGAGGTACCTTAGTGCTTTTAACGTTGCAAGGGCATGTCCAAGGGTAGATGCAATTTGAATAGAGCATTTGGAACTCCTTAGAAAGTAATCAGTACCTAATAGAAGGTTTTTCACTTTACTTCTCATTATGGTTATATTCGGCTGGCCTAGACTGCAGACCTTGAACGTAGAGCTGTATGTATTGGTTGCATGTTGCCTAGCCTCACACAGAGAGGTAAGGGACCTCTAATTTAATGGGGCTTCTTTTGGAAGGATCCTAAAGCCTGAAGAATTCTCTCTGATTGGTGAGGGTACCTAAGTTGTTTCCTATAAGCTTCTGGACTTTTGATTATCTAACCTGAAATAAAACTTTGCAAGGAAATGCCTCAAGATTCTCAATTTTTTCCCTATGGTTCGTCTTACAAGTTTTATTATCTCCTATAGGTAAGTGATGAAGTCAGCCCTGATAGTGCTTTGGGAAAGCGCCTTGCTCATTGTTTTGGCAGTTGAACTTTGTGATCCTTTAGAAAACTGACTTAATTGTCTGCTGTTGCATTTTAGTCATCCTTCTGTACACTCTTCACTCTGCTTCATAAACTTTGATAAGTTAGCAATGGGATAGCCTTTCTGTCCAGGTATATTTATTTTTCTTTAAAAATTAATGCATTGAGGAAAGGAAAGTAATTTTTAGGAAAATCACAATACATTAAACAATGTACATTAAAGGCATGTAGTGTATCAAGTATCTCAGTTACCAGGTATTATAAATGAATATTATATGAATGAATTATTATATGAATGAATATTACGCATTAATACACTAAGATCTTATGTCTGAAGTTTGTTTTAGAAATGAGATTTCTGTTTAGTATTAGCCTGGTTAAATGAGTATGTTTGCTGTTTGTTAATTATCAATTTTTTAAAAATTCTCAATTTTTTCTAGAGGTGAAAGCTTTATAAAGGATGTTCAAGTCCAATCTCTCATTTTATAGGTCAGTACAATGAGGTCCTGATAAATCACACTGGTCACTGAAACCACTCTGAACCTGACTTAATCTTTGATTCAGAAGCTATCTCAGGGTCTTATAGGATCATTGTACTGAAAAGAGTCTTTATTGTTTCTCTGTGCTGAAGAAGTGAATTTAGGTGGCATTGCAGTTTAACAGGGTTTTGGATAAATAGCGTTTAACGTATATAAATCCTAATACTGTATACACATGTGGTCTTGTGTATTAGGGTAGGGACGAGGTGCAGAGAATTGAACACTGGGGACACCAGCAGCAATTTCTTCTGTAACTGTAGACTTAAGAGTGTTGCCTTGTGGCTGTGTCTCAATTTTCCTTGATACCAGTCTCACCTACATCACACATAGACTGAGAAAGAGTGCATTTCTCTCAGCAAGCCCTGGAAAGGTCTGATTGGAAAGGCTGTGTAGAAATTGCCATGAAGAATTTGGAGACATTTGGAATGTAATGGTGTTTCCCCTGGGGATGGGAGGTGAAGGGCCCAGGGATGGATCATTGAGGAATCAATGATGTTGAGATCATAGAGTTGAAGTTGCAATACCTGAGTTTGTGTCACCCTATACAAGATTTATACTGTCAGTGGGCATGCCACCCGCAAGACCTGGGCTTGAGTCTTCCTTCTTCCCTGCCCCGTATGCCACTATGCCACTTATTAGCTGTATGGTCTTGTGTAGGACTCACATCCTTTTTGATGTCGATGGTGCCCACTCCCTGGTCTACTGCACATGGGTGCAGTGAATCTTCACTTTTACTGGATGATGTGAAAGTGTGTCAAAGACGTAAAGCCTCAAAATGAAATATCTGGTGATTTATCAGGTGTTTTATCAGGCATATCATGGTCATATTATATTTTTATGTTGGCTGACTTTATTGTGGGCTTCTTAGATGCTTTTAAAGAAATACGGAATTGTGAGGGGTGTAAATGTCTAACTATTACATTGTTTGTACACCTGAAACTAATAAAAAAAGAAAAAAGAAAATTAAATACAGAATTTTAATTTAAAATCATATTTCATGCAGGAACATTGGCGTTGACTTTGGCAAATTAATTAACTGAAACACTTAAATTCTCTCATAGACTTTAAATATTTCTTGATTATTTAAGAGCATTTCATTCATCCTAACACTATGGAGTTATAAAACCATTAATGGTATTACAGTTCTGGAAGCAAAGGCGACAGCTAATTCATTAGAATGATAAGGAATATTGTAGAAGGGTTTTTAATTGTTCTACTCACAACATTTCTGGGGGGAAAAGAAATGTGAATCATAACAGATTTTAATTGGTCATACTTTACATGCCTAAAGAAACTCTTATAGTCACTATTGTACTTTTTAGTTTTATATGAAACACAACTAATATGCATATATATACCATGCCAAAAAAATATTTTTGCTGATTGTTCTTAGTTTCCCTGAGATTGGCAGTATTTTTTTTTAAATCATTCTGGCCTAGGATGGGCATTATTTTCACACTTTAATCCCACTGTAAACATTTATATTTCAAGAGGGTGTATGTGTGTGTCAGTATGTGTTTTTGTGTGGTTGTTCAAGTGTATGTTTATTTTCTAAAGCTTACACAAATGAAAATTTATTAGTAAGATTTCATGGCTGTAACAACTTCTATCAAATGTCATCAGAGTCTCACTTCAAGAAATCTGGCAGCAAAAGGGTAGGGAAGAATTCTCATTTCTCAATTGCAGCTTGAAGAAAACATGGTATCTTATAAAAGTCCTAAGTTTTGGAATGTTCTGCCATCTTAAATCTGACTGAATGTTCACAAGACTAATTTAGTTGTCATAGATATTTTTTCCTAAACTTATTTTTACCATAAGGGGGGCGGGGGGTGGGGGGTGGGAGATGAGGGTAAGGGGGATTGAATATATGGTGATGGAAGGAGAACTGACTCTGGGTGATGAACACACAATGGGATTTATAGATGATGTAATACAGAATTGTACACCTGAAATCTATGTAATTTTACTAACAATTGTCACCCCAATAAATTTAATTAAAAAAAAAAAAAAGCCTCATTACCCACCTGTATTCTGAGAAATGGAATGGGAATAACATTTTTTGAGTACCTGCTATGTGTCAGGTACTGTTAGACATTTATGTGCAGGTGGTCATTATAACCACGGTGGAAGGTAGCCCTGTAATATTCATTTTTTAGAAGAGGAAACTCCTCTAAAATATCGCTGTCATTTGAACCCAGGTCTACCACACACTTTAAAGTCTATAGTTTTTCCCACTGCTTGTTTATAGAGGCATAATTATGTCTTTTTCTAATATGCCAGGAAACCTTATTTTATGTTTTAGAATCGATAAAGGAGAATTGTCTCCATTTTATTTGCTTTGTCTTACAAAGTTATACAAGGTAGGAGCCAGGTAAACCCTCTGTCTGTAGTGAAGCCTGTGGGTTTTTCCTGTCTTCCTCAGAAGTTTTTAATTACTCTTGGCACATCTTGTGGTAAAAGAGCACATCTTGTGGGGGTGGAAAATGAAACGTTTACTATAATGAATAAAATTGTTAGCCAACTCAAAGAGTTGGTTTAAACAAAAGGGGGAAGCAGCTTGAATAAATTTTTCACAATCTATCTTTAAACCATAACCAAAACCTGTCATAGACACTAAACTGTCCAGTTGCTAGCATTGTCTTATTAGTCTTTGGTGATGGCACGCTGACACCTGTCAGTATTAGCTAGACAGGCAAGGTGGCTGGAGGAGTGATGTATGTGGTACTTGCCTAACGGAAAACCTGGACGTGAAACTCTTGGTTGGACCTCTTGATTCACAGATGGAAATACATACCACAGAGATTGAGTTAATGCCATCTTTTCTTGCATCTGCAAGTTTGTGGAATGTGAATTCGTCAGATTCTATAAATTGAGCATGGGTCTGCTGAAGCCAGGAGTTAGATAGTACAGTCCTGATCTAGGACTATTGCTCAGGCTGCCATTTTGGAAATGTGGGTCTTTAGTTATAAGAGAAACTAGGGGAAAAGTGAATTCATTCAAAAAACACATATTGGAAAACCTCTGATTTTCAGTCAAGATGGCAAGAGTAGGAAAACGCTGTGTTTGCCTCTTCTTACAACCACATCATAATTACAACTAAACTACAGAACAACCATTATTGAGAATTGCATGAAGTCTAGGTGAACTGAAGACCTAAAATTAAGAACATACAGAAGAATCTATCTTGAGATTGGCAGGAGGAGTGAAGACACAGAATGGGCTGGTCCCAAACCTACATGTTACTTTTAAAAATCGGGAGGGATATCTCGCCTGTGGAGGGCCCCTCTGAGGAGCAAGGGGACCCAGCCCCACACCAGGAATCCCAGCTCAGTCTCCAGAGCCGGAAAGAAAAGTCCCCATAACTTCTGGCTGTGAAAACCAGCGGAGATTATGGTTGAGTGAGACAGAGGACAGCTGGAGTCCCAGGTGTTCCTCTTAAAGGGCCCGCATGGACTTATTCACAGATGGACTCACTTGCTCTGGGTTCCAGAGCTGGTGCAGCCGCTCAAAAAGCACCAGAGACTTGTGGGATGAAACTGAATTGCCTAGCTTTAGGGAGAGGGCTGGAAGGGCAGCCTTTTCCCACACGGAAGTGCTGGTAGAAACCATTGTTTCTTTGTTGAGCCCATCCTCTCCCGGAGTGCAGACCCAGGCAGCTGCCATATATGAGTCTCCATCAACCTAGCAAACACTATTTGCCCTGCCCTGATGATTCCCTGAGACCCATCTTCACCGAACTTTTGGTCCCATCCAAGCCGTTTCAAGTGGCTTTTCCATACAAATAGCCTGTCTTGGCTCATGCTTCGGACTTTCCTAAAATCTCTCAAAGGTCACAGAACCCAAACAAGCAGCATCTGGCCTCAACATGCCCTATACCTCTTGCTGAGCAGCCTCAAGCCTGGCACTAGTGGCAGCTAGCTGAGGTGCCTCAGCCTCTCCCAGGCACCTCCTACTCACCTCTAAGCCCAGCAAAGGTGGCACCCATCCGCAGATTGCTCTATGGCTCATGCCAGTTGGCCCCAGACAGAGCACAGACTATGTCTGAACTTGACCTGTGGCAGGGAACCTCTCAGGAGGCCTTAGGGCTGGCACACCTGGTTTCTGGCTTTGGATCAAGCTGGAGCACCGCCCAGCTGCTTCCGAGGGTGACACATTCAAAGGACAGACTGGGCAGGCAATAGACCCCCACTAAAGCAAATCCTGCTCTGTAGGTTAAGCCCGTGCACAAAACCTCCTCCATCATAGTCACAGCCAATCCTCACAACCAGTCAGTCCAAGGTCAATCCCTCCCACTGATGTGCAAGCAGCAACAAGGCTCAACTACAACAGGACGGCACACACAACCCACACAAGGGACACACCTGGAGCTCCTGGCTCAGGTGACCAGAGAGACCGCACCACTGGGCTCCATAGGACACCTGCTACATAAAGCCACTATACTAAGACTAGGCGATATAGCAGCCCTACCTAATACAGAGGAAGAAACACAGGAAGGCAGACAAAATGAAGAAACATGTCCCAAATGACAGGGCAGAACAAAGCTCCAGAAAAAGAACTAAACAATATGGAGACAAGTAATCTACCAGATGCAGAGTTCAAAACAGTCGTTATAAGGATGCTCAGTGAACTTAGGGAAAGAATTGATGAACTCAGTGAGAACTTTAAAATAGAGGTAGGAAACATAAAAACGGAGATAGAAAACATAAAATAGAACCAGGAAGAAATGAAAAATACAATAACTGAAATAAAGAATATATTAGAGGGAAATCAGCAATAGATTGGGTGAAGCAGAGGATTTAATAAGTGATTTAGAAGTTAAGGTAGCAGAAAACACCCAATCAGACCAGGAAAAGGGAAAAAAAAAGAGTGAATAAAATGAAGATAGTTTAAGGGAGCCCCTGAGACAACATCAAATGTACCAACATTCAGCATCATTGGGGAGAGGAGAAGAGACAGAGCAAGGAATTGAAAACATATTTGAAGCACTAATGACAGAAAACTTTCCTAACCTGGTTAAGGAAATAGACATACAAGCCCAGGAAGTGAGGAGAGTCCCAAACAAGATGAACCCCAAAATGTCAAAGGATAAAGAGAGAGAGTGTCTTAAAAGCAGCAAGAGAAAAGCACTTAGTTGTCTACAAGAGAGTTCCTATAAGACTGTCAGCTAATTTCTCAATAGAAACTTTGCAGGCTAGATGGGTTGGCATGAAATACTCAAAATGATGGAAACCAAGGACCTACAACCAAGATTACTGTACCCAGCAAAACTATCGTTTGGAATCAAACGATGGATAAAGAGCTTCCCAGACAAGAAAAAGCTAAAGGAGTTCGTCACCACCAAACCAGTAGTACAAGAAATGTTAGAGGGATTTCTTTAAGAAGAAGAAGGAAAATAACACATTAAAAATGTTGGGGGGGGGGCCTGCCGGGTGGCTCAGGCAGTTAGAGCAATATGTTCCTAACTCCAAAGGCTGCCGGTTTGATTCCCACATGGCCCAGTGGGCTCTCAACCACAAGGTTGCCAGTTCAATTCCTCGAGTCTGGCAAGGGATGGTGGGCTCCGCCCACCTTGAGCTGAGCTTTGCCCCTGAGCTCCCGAATGCCTCAGTTGGTTGGAGCACATCCTCTCAACCATAAGGATGCCGGTTCGACTCCCACAAGGGATGGTGGGCTGCGCCCCCTGCAACTAGCAACTGCAACTGGACCTGGAGCTGAGCTGCGCCCTCCACAACTAAGATTGAAAGGACAACAGTTACTTGACTTGGGAAAAAAGTCCTGGAAGTACACACTGTTCCTCAATCAAGTCCTGTTCCCCTTCCCCAATAAAATCTTAAAGAAAAAGAGAGGAGATTTTAAAAAAAAAAAAAAAAAAAAAAATGTTGGGGGAAGAAGGGCAATAACTTCATATCTATCAACAATTACTTTAAATGTAAATCATGCTCCAATCAAAAGATAGGCTGGCTGAATGTATAAGAAAACAGAACTCTTACATATGCTGCCTAGAAGAGACTTTAGATCAAAAGACACACACAGACTGAAAGTAAAAGGGATGGGAAAAAGATATTTCATGAAAATGGAAATTTAAAAAAAGCTGGGGCAGCAATACTTATACCAGACAAAATAGACCTTAAAACAAAGTCTATATAACAAGAGACAAAGAAGGACCCAGTAATCATACTTTTTGGTATTTATCCGAAGAAACTGAGAATACTACTTTCAAGGGAGCGGTGCATCCAATTGTCCATTGCAGCATTATTTACAATAACCAAGATATAGAGGCAACCTGGGTGTCCATCATTGAATGAATGGATAAAGAGATGATACATATATGCAGTGGAAAATTACTCAGCCATGAAAAATAATGAAGTCTTGCCATCTGCAACAACATAGATGGGCCTAGAGTGTATTGTGCTGAGTGGAGTAAGTCAGACAGACAAAGACAAATGCCATATGGTTTCACTTATATGTGGAATCTAAAGAACAAAAGAAACAAACAAAACAGAAATAAGCTCATAGATACAGAGAACATTTTGATGGTTGCCAGCTGGGGGCGGGGATTGGGGAAGTGAAAAAGGAGAAGGGATTAGGAAGTACAAATTGGTAGTTACAAAATAGTCATGGGGATGTGGGCTATAGCATAAGGAATATAGTTAATAATATTGTAATAACTATCTATGGTGTCAGATGGGTACTAGATTTATCGGGGTCATAACTTTGTAAGTTATATAAATGTCTAATCACTGTATTGTACGTCTGAAACTAATGTAATATTCTATGTCAGCTGTAATTGAAAATAAAACACTTATTTAAAAAAAATAAAGAGAAAAAACTAAGTGAAAAAACAAACAAAGCTTTATTGAACATTTTATGTGCTTGGTAGAAAAACAGGTGACTAGGGGAACTCTTCATCTGTTTGGGGTAGGCAGACATAAGTCAGAGTGTAATATAAGCAAGAGGTATAAAGAGTAATGAAAAATCAGTATGAGATCAGGAAGAATGAGAAGTTCGTATGGCTGGGACTTGGATAGGAATGGTAGAATGTTCTTTCATGCTGTCTCCGCCTTCCTCCTAATGGTCTCAGCCTAGATATCCTTACTGCCATGAATCCCTTTACTTGGCTCCCACCCCAGGACTGGATTATGTTCCCTTGTTGTGGGGTCCTAGAGTTCAGTGTACTACCGTTAGCAGACCATCTCCCCCCGGATTATAACTAGCTGTTACCTTTCACCTTCCTTGTGAGCTCCCATGAGAGGAAGAGCTACATAGACATGGCACCCTGTACTTAGTAGATACTTAAATACTTGCTAAATGAAATGAAGTTATAAAGGTTCAAATCCAGTTGTAGAGGACCCTGTAATAATAATAGGTGATATTTATTGATTGTTTACTATGTGCCAGGCACTGTAAAAATTGCTTGGCACATATTAATTCATTTAATTTTTAAAAAACTCATAAAGTAGGTATTATTATTCCATTTTATAGATGGAAAACCTGAGGCACGGAAAATTGAATGTGTTCTCAAAGGTCACTCAGTTTGAATCGGGAGTCCTGCTCTCACCCACTGTGCTCCCTGCCTCTAGCTCACCCTTCTGGAGAATGTAGATTGGCTTCTGGGGACATTGGGGTCTGTTAGTGCTATAAGCAGGGGAGTGTGTGAGCACGTGTGCCCTGTGCCAAAGTAATCCTGACACTGTTGTACAGATGGACTGTACAAAGAAGAAAGACATCTAAAGCAATGCAAAGTCGGTCCTGAAATGGCAGTAGCTAGACATATTAGCATGATTTATTGACCTAACAAACACACCAAGTGCTTACTGTGTGCCAGGCACTGTTTAAAGTGCTTTACATACGGAAGCAACCTAGGTGTCCATTAGTGGATGGAGAAAGAAGATGTGACACACACACACACACACACACACACACACACACACACACACACACACAGTGGGATAGATTCAGCAATAAAAAAGAAGGAAATCTTGCCGTTTGTGACAATATGGATGGATCTAGAGGGTATTATGCTAAGTGAAATAAGTCAGACAGAGAAAGACAAATGCTATATGATTTTACTTATATGTAGACTCTAAAAATAAACAAACAAACAAATGAATAAGCAAAACAAAACAGAAACCAACCCATTAGATGTAGAGAAAAAGTTGATGGCTGCCAGAGGAGGAGGAGGTGGGGGGATGGGAATAAAAATTTTATAAATTAACAAAAAAATATGTGATCACCGGTGATTTGGACCCCAGTATAGTTGACACTGCTTCCATCCTTTCATTTCTGCTCTGGTCCTGATGTGCTACCCGGATGCAAAATAGCCAGGGCTCGGTGGTGAGAAAGTTTAAAAAAAAAAAAGTGCTTTACAAATATTAAGTTATTTAATGCTCATGGCAATCTATGAGGAAGGCCCTATTACTGCCATCCCCATTTCATAGATGAGGAACCTGAGATTCAGAGAGGCCCCACATCTGGTAAGTAGCAGAGCCAAGCAAGTCTGGTTCTAGGCTCTTAACCACTACCCCATGCTGCCATTGAGTCTTCCTGTAAAGGCAACAATGACTAGTAGTCTGTAGTGGTGTTTCCACTCCACATAGTACAGGATCTCAGTGATATTTGGCGGACAGATTCTTCCATTTGTAAAAGCGTAGCTCTAAAGACATTTGTCTAGACATATTTATATGATTATATTCTATTTAATATATGCTAGCTTAGTGCAGAAAAAAAAAGCAGACATAGGCCCTTGCCCTTACGGAACTTATATACTGCTGAGGGGAATCAGAAAAGCATATAGATATATAAAGAACAAAATACTTTTAGCTAGAGACAGGTAAATGAAAAAAATAAAACCAGGTAATGTAATATACCTGTGCTGTCCCCCTTTTTAGTCACTAGCTAGCCACAGGTGTCCACTGACCATTTGAAATGTGGGCAGTCCAAATTGAGAAGTGTTGTAAGTATAAAATACATACTGGAATTCAAAGACTTAATATGAAAAGAAAATTATAAATGTCTCATGAATAATTTTTACATTGGTCACATCTTAAAAATTTTTACATATAGTTGATTAAATAAATTAAAGTAATGTCAGGTGAAATAAACCAGGCACAAAAGGACAAATATCGTATGATTCCACTTATATGAGGAATAGTCAAATTCGTAGAAACAAAGTAGAATGATGGTTACTGGGGCTGAGGGTAGGGTTCTAGTAGGTACAGAGTTTCAGTTTAGGGAGATGAAAAATGTCTGGAGGTGGATGGTGGTGATGGTTATACAAAAATATGAACATACTTAATATCACTGAATTGTACAACTGAAAATGGTTAAAATGGTAAAATTTATGTGTGTTTCCCCACAACTTTTAAAAAGCCAAAAAATGAATTTAACTTAATATTTCTTTAACTACTAGAAAATTTAAAATTACATACGTGGTTCACATTATATTTCTGTTGGACTGTGCTGGGATAGGGAGTGATGGGTAAAATGGTTAGGAAAGACCTTTGTGAGAAGGTCTTCAAAAAGAAAAATGTGTATTCTTTTGTTGAAATGAGAAGGAATTGACTACACAGAAGCTTGAGGGAAGAGTTTCAGGCAGATGAATAGCTGTTGCAAAGGCCCCGGAGTGCGAATAAATTTGTATGTTTGGGTAGGTTGGATGAGATGAGGATGGAAGGGAGGGCAGATCATGCAACCTTATGGGCCGTGGTGACTGGTACTACTCTGCTTGACTTGGGAATAGAAACAAAGTAATAAAAAAAACCATGCAAATTCTGTATACACTAAACCATACGAAATTGCTGATATTTTTAACCTTCAAAATGGCAATTTTATCTGATTAAACCTAATATTGTCTGTAGTTTGAGATTTGATGGTTTCACCAGTAATGTGCTTGGTCTGCTAGCAAAGAACACACTTCATTTTCTAATTTTTTGTTCATTGCTGAGCATCTTGGAGAACAGCACCCTGTCCTGCTGGCTTGTGGAGTGCAGTCCCCAACAAATCTGTGTTAACTGGAAGAAAACCTAGCTGGCCACAGACTAGAACTGTCACAAATAATAAAAAAGTCAGTACCTTGAACATTTCCTATTTTATAAACCTTCATGTTTGTCAGCTTGGTGGCTTTTGGAACCTAGAGGGAGAGATAATAGTCTCATTAGCATCTTTGGATCTTGGCTCTATCAAGTCACCAGGGACATTTATTATAATTGCACAGGTAGACTTTTCCTTCTGGAAAGGTCTTGGCTCAGGACAAGTAAATTGAAGCGTTGGCTTTCTCAGGAGGGAAGCGTTGTTAGGAAGGTAAGTTGGGGTTTGTTTACCTTTATATTAAAGGCCATCAGTGCTTGCTCAGGTAGTTTTGTGACCAAATTCTGTTTCCTGAGTTCACCTTGGCGGCCTCATTGTGTGTTATTATTATTACCTTTCCCGGAGCAGGGGGCCTGGGACAACGAGAGGTGACCCCACAGGAGGTGTTGAGGAACAAATCATTTTCTTAATAGTCTGACTCCTGAGCCTCTGATGAAATGTTTGTTCATATTAAAGGGAAAGATGGTTAATGCCTAAAATCTTTCATTTCATGAAAACATTTTCTGGGCTTTGAAACATTTCTGGCCACCTGCTGGGGACCGGTGAATCCAGCCAGTGATACTGACTACGGACTTGTGCTCCAAGTCTTCTGTGGAGGCGTTCTGTGTCATGTTTGAACTCCCCAGTGAAACGGGTCTAGTGGCTCTGGGCATCTTGGGTGGTGTGCGTGGGAAAGGTAACTGCGGCTTCCCTAGGTTCTTTGGGGTTTAAAAGTTGACTGGATACTTATGCTCCCCTGGGAAGATTAGACATCATTTCCTGGTAGCCTACGTGCTGTTTAAGCTAATTTTATAAAAACTATAGAGGTGTGTTCTGTCCCCTATTCTGTAATTATTGATATCTGAGCCACAAACAAATTGTGGGAAATATATCCCACAATTTCTAGACGATTTCTCAGTTCTGCCTATGCTGTGTGGTCGCCATTGTGCTATCTGTGTTGACTGACAAATGGTCAACTAATATAAGTCATTATGTACATTAACTCAACACTTTCTAACCTAGTGAGGAATTCCTTATTTCAATAGGTTTATATGGAGGTGGAGTTAGGTTTAGACTTAGTTACAGGTCCCTTTTTCATTTGTTTCTCAGTCCTAATTAGCTTCTTTTATTTGTTCATTTTGTTTGGTTCATGCCAGGGTTCGCCAAATGATTGTGACCACCTGGCTTGGTTGTGACTAGACTAACAAAACTGTGTGACCTCTCTGGAGGTGGCTTGAGTTTAAGGAATAGTCAGTCACTTTTTAAACATGGTACCTGGCCTGCCTAAAAGAGCAAACACATTTACATAAATATAAATATTCGTTTGTATTGGGTTTTTATTTTACAGTTTCATTAGCTGTTTCACACACTGCATCTCTTTATTCTTCACTTGAAACTGGGAAATTGGCATTCCTGTTTTCTCATCTTGTAGTTAAGGAAACTGAACCTCAGAGTTTCAGTCCAGGAGCATTGACTTCAGGTTGGTTTCTCTTCACCACACCTCCCACTACCATGTCCTGACATTCCCACAAGTGGCCAAAAGAACTAGGAGAATCCAATCATTCAACATAAGTGGAGGAAACTATCATCTATCCATATCATTTCTGATCTAACTTTAGTAACTCCTGCTAGTGTGTCCTGCTTGCTCATTCTTCAAATACAGCCTCAGCATGACTTGCTGTCTGAGCCTACACCTGTTTCTTCTATATTCGTGAGTCAGTGAAGGGCCAAATTGGAAACTTGGGTGTTAGACTTAATATTTGGGTGATGGTGGGCAAACCATGTGATCATTAAGGCTCAAGTTCCAGTTGTAAATGGGAATAAAACCTGCCTTGTTGGGTGTTGGGAGTATTTGGGGAGTAAGTGCTCTGTACGGACAGCAGCTACTGGTATCATTTAAAAATAATCCTTATATCCTGTGACTCACATTTTATTCAATCATTTGGCAGGTCCTGGAGATTTTACCCACATCAATGCCATTGATTCCATCCTCTCCTGTCCAACCCCTCTACCTTATGCTTCTTACAGAATTACTGCCATAATTTGACTCATCGCCTTGATCCAGTCCAGCCCCTCTAATCCATCATCTATACTACACCCCGCCTGATCTTTCTAAAAACACAAATTTGAACTTCTCCTTATAGTCCCCCATTTGTTTTCGGAATAAACATAAATTCCCTAATTTTTCCCCAAAAGCCCTGTAGGATCTGACCTTTCCCAGCCTCATCTCTGCTGTCATTCCTGTTCCTGGACACACTCCCTCCCCTCCACTCAGAATTAGGACTCTGAGATCCCCATGCTGCCCTGCTTCCTGAAATTCTGGCATTTCCCTTTGCCTCAATTTCCCTTATTCTCTCCCTGTCCTCCACTTCTTTTTCCCTCTGCCTAGCTCATCTTCAGCTTTGTGGTCTTAGCACCCTGCACAACTCTTGCCTTAAATGGATACATGGTGACCAGCATCTTAAGACTACGGAGCCTCTCAAGTCTGTAGCCTCCCTGGGGTGTTGGCAAGGCTGGAAACAGTTTGGGTCTTCAGAGGAAGACCCTTATTGGTAGTTGAGCCACCAGGAGACCTGAAGTCTGCATCTGGGAACTTGGGGTAAAGAGAAATGAAATCATTGTTGCTACAATTTGTCAGCTTTATCAGCAGCAAGACAGCCTACTTGCAGTTTATCTGAATTCAAGTGTATACAGCAGCTGTCCCATCAAGACTTTAATCTAGAACTGCCATTTGGCTATTCAGAATTTAAATCATAATTGCCCCTGCAAAAGCAACAGCCCTTCCCTTCCAAGCAACAACCAGCTAAGAGTGGTTGTCTGTGGTTACCAGGTACAAAATCTCCATTAGCTGAAAAGCAAGAAATCCAGGCGTTCATCACATTCTGTAGGACCCTGCACTGTTGTGATCAGAATCCCACCCGTCCATAGTCATCTGAGAGCTTTCTATGGAAGGTTTCATCTAGTCCTGGGCTGTTGTTCTGTGAGAAAGACATTTAACACCTCCCATCTTTATGTTATGCTTTACTTCTTTTGGAAAGCACAAGAAGCATGAAAAAATTATTCCATTCCATGCATGTTCTAAACAACTAGAAATCTAAGCCTTTCTCCTTCACAAAAAGTGTGGGGATTTGCCTTGCTCCTATAAGAGGTAAAGCCTGCTAAAGATGTTTGAGTGTTGATGTCTCTTTGACTTTAGTGCCCAGACATACAGGTATGCCTGAAAAAGAAGCACATGATACACCTGCTGTGAATCTTGTAAATGCAAACCTGTGTTAAAGAGAATGCTGTGACCAGGGACAAGAGTTTGTTCTTTAAGATTAGGTTGCTCTCTTTATGTGTGTTTGTTTTCGTCTACCTTTTATTCCAGTATAATACAATGAGAAAAGTACACAAATCATAAGTGTGCAGCTTGCATTTTCAGGTTGCCCTTTTAATGTATTAATAGATAATACATTAATAATTTAGGGTTTGGTCCTACCACCAATTTCTTGTTAATTAAATTAAGGAGTTAGTGAGGATGGAGCTAGGGATGAAGTTCTGAATGCCATTCTCTTGACACAGCTGTTTAATAACCTTCCCATAACTCAAGTTTTATTTTCCTGGTGGTAATATTTGAGCCACTGATAGCCTGTAATTTTTACCTCCAATTCTTTTTTTAGTCTTTTGAATACATACATAAATTCCATTAACGCCACACACAAAAATGGTCTACTCCTGTCTTTGTGTGTCAGGTAGGACGATCTCTTCCCCCCTAAATTCAATAATTGGTAGTAACCTACCATGTTTGCTTTATTCTCTCTTATATGTGTTTTTGGGAGTTGTACTATTGATAGTAAATTTTGGTCATCAGGACACTTCCTCCCTGGATACATTGGCATTCATCCCCTATGAGTAAGGATATTATCTTATATAAGAAAGTTAATGACGATTCTTTAATATTTTCTCATACCCAGTCCATGTTCAGATTTCCCAGTTCCAAGAATATCTTTTTTTTAGTTTTCTCTTTTAAACCACAATGTGCTAGAGATTTTATCCCCTGCAATTTATTAATGCATCAGAGAATACCCGGATGATTCTGACAGATAAGTGGGGGAACAATGGTGCAACTCTTTATTTAATGCGTAAAGACAGATGAGCCATTTTCCCAAGAAAATACGGCATTTGCCTGTTTGCTGTCTCCTTCCTTGCTTGATGCAACAGTATAGGCAAGAATGAATGAATGAGAATTCATAACTCTGTCACCACTGTGAATGGACCACTTACCACTTCTAGGAATCTGCAAATGTCTTACTTATTTGGTGAAGCTAATTGAGTGGGATGCCATTTGGGCTGAGACAGCAAGGTACACACATTGTTAGCAACTAGGAACCATGTCTTGTGTGCTGGTTTGCCAAAAACCTGTTGTCTCTCAAGCAGGGAACATAGCTCAGGGTAGAATATTTGGGCAGGCCTCAGGAGTTCTCCAGGCATTTGGGCTTCATGATAGTTAATGAAGCCCATCATCATCATCATCATCGTCATCGTCATCATTACTAGGTACACTTTAAGATTTATAGAATAATTGAACAGATAGTCCATAGAGTTCTATGTACTCTTCCAGCCTCCCCATTTTCCTTATTGTGTACATTTGTTATTATTGTGTACATTTGTATATATGGCAATTAACAATCAATATTGGTACATTGTTATTAGCTATAGTTCATAATTTGCATTAAAGTTCACATTTTATGTGGTACAGTTCTATGGGCTTTGACAAATGCATAATGTCACGTATCTATCATTATAGTTTCATACAGAATAGTTTCATTGCCCTAAATCTTCACCTGTTTGTCCCACTCTCCTTCCCCCTGAGCCTGTGGCAACCACTGACCTTTTCTCTGTCTCTATAGTTTTGCCTTTTCTAGAACGTCATATAGTTGAAATCATACATTATGTAGCCTTTTCAGACTGACTTCTTTTACTTACTAATATGCGTTTAAGTTTCCTCCCTGTCTTTTGGTGGCTTGATAGCCAATTTCATTTTATCCCTGAATAATATTTCATTGTTGGCTATATCATATTTTGTTTATCCTTTCACAAGTCTTGCTGTTTCATTTTTAAACAAATGATAGGACATTTCGGCACATACTAGGTGTTTGATAAATAGTTATTAAATGGCTTAGTTAGATTGAATCCTTAATTTTTCTGACAGGCATATAGTGCCAAGGAAGAGTTATGATGGAAAAAGCAATTGTGTTGTTGGGCATTAATTTCTACTAATGTGAGGTTATTGTTTAAGGAGAGAGCATTTAACCCCGTAGCAGCTTAGCCCAGCATCAGTTGCAGGACTTTGATCTAGGCTTCCAACAGCTGCTTTAAAATTCCCTCTAGAACTAGTATAGTAATACAGTAGGCACTAGCCAGTATTTGAATTTAAGTTGATTAAAAATAAATAAAATAAAAAATTCAGTGTTGCACTAGCCATATTTCAACTGCTCGATAGTCATCTATTTGTGGCTAGTGGCTACCATTTTGGACAAGGTACACATGGGACATTCTGTCATAGTAAGTTTTATCGGACAGCCTTGCTCTAGAGAATTCAAATAGAAGGATGGGATTGAAATTAGTTGACCAGGCTGATTCTGGTTTCAGTGCTTAACTGTTTTGTGCTGCAGCAATTTTACAATGGAAGACAGGAAGGCCAGAGATTTGTTTGCTGGAGAAAATTTGCTTAAAATAACTGTGGGGACAGAACCAGGAGTGCAGTTTCCAGGCTCTAGGCCTCACGTGGAAAGGTGCTGGCTCAGGTAGTAAATGGCCATCAACTGTGATTGGATGGCCATTAGCTGTGGCTAGTTGGCCGTCAGCTGTAACCAGGGAGCCATTGGCCACTAATATAACTGCCATGGCTATGCTAACAGAAAATGGGGGGCTAGCAGGAAGATGGTGGCTAGGCCTGCTAGCGGTGCAGTGAGCATTGCGAACGGTGTGGCTCCTGCTTTTGTTTCTCCAACCCAGCCGCCAGTGAGACTATAGTGGTATGACTCCCCTACCTATGGCTCCGTGGGTGTTCCTGTTTGGCCTCACCATATCCTGCGTTCTTGTGTGGGGAGCGTGGGGAGCGGGACCAGAGACCCCGCAGGCCGCCCTGCACAACAAATGGCGCAGGAGCAGGGTCTTCCGCACAACAATAACTTACTGGGGATAAAAAGGCTGCCAGGGCCAGTGAAGCTGTGAAATCCTCCTTGTGTGTCAGCCACAGGAGGTAGCGCTTGACAAAGGTTTAGGCCCTTGATCAGCCAGTGTTAAGGAGTTTTACAGAACTCTCAGCTCTTGCTTCTTTAGTGTGGTGAAAAAGTAGGGGCCTTCTCTAATTTGAGGGGTTGCAGTGGGTGTGGAGAAGGAGTTAAACTTCTCAACTAATAAATTTGCAAATTGTATACCCATTCCTTCAGTAAACTCCTGTGATTGTTGGATGCCAGGAACGTGAAACCTTGAATGAGTATCAGATACTTGCTGCAGAAATTGTAGCTCACTGCCTTGAAATTGAAATTACTCTTATTTGGAAGCAAAGCAAATGGCAGTTAAGTTTTCTTGGTTTACTGCTTTTTTTGACAGCTCTTTGGATTTGATCAGATTACATTTCACTCACGTGGTAAGCGCCACATTGACACAAAATATTATGGGCTGTCAGTCTGCTTAGATTCCAGCTCTGTATTTGTTTCATGTATGGCATTTTCACAAAATCTTTGGGTTTTTTTCCTTCTAAGCAGAAGTACAGATAACAGATGTTACACTGAATTGTACTTTACCTTAATGTCTAATCTGGAAATTGGCTGTTGATGTTGGTGAGGGTTTTTAATATAATTTTTAAATGAAAATGCCAAATTGCACTTCCTATACATTGTAGCTTTAAATATTGACTTTTTGCCTTTTGAAATGTTTGAGTTTCTAAGATGCCTAGTGTAGAAAGGTTAATTTGATAGAATAATATATCTACCATAATTCCTGTGAAAAGATTTAAAATATTCTGGTATTTGGAAGGTCTGTCAGGATGTGACCACTTGGAATCATGACTGTCTATAAACACAGGAAAAATTGATAGTTTTCTCTAAGAATAGGCACAGAGTTTAAAATAGTATGTTATCTTGCAAATGAAGAATGGGAAATGCCAGATCTCAAATGAAGACAGATTTCCCTTTAATCTTTCAGCTAGTGTCACCTGCTAAACAACTCTTACAAAGGTTGCTGAGGTTTAATCAGTGTATTAATAATGATTGCATTTGTTCAACTGACTTAAAAGCGAACATGTCCCTTGAATGAAAGGCAGGATAATGGATGGATTTCTTATATATACTATGGTTTTTTAATTTAATTTAAGTAATGTATTTTAATTTAGATATTGTTTTATGTTAGCAAAATCTAGAGAAATTGATTATGGTTTCTTAGCGTGGGATTGTTTTCTTAAAAGCCGTGAAAGGGAAAAGAATCAATATTAGCACTTTCCGAGCGGCAGCTTTTTACAGAGCCCCCCAGCACGATTGATTACAGCTGCTTTTGTAAAGGATTTAAAGAGAACAATCTGTATTAAAAACATTATTCTTTGGTATGAGCTTCAACAGTTCCAAATGGGTTTCCATGGGGGCTGCTCTGCAATGTGACTATTTGAAGGGATTGTGGCCTTCACTGGTGGGCCAGGGTGGGCCAGGGCAGCAAGGCAGAGGAAAGGCTATTAGGTGAGGAGCTGCTGGCTTGTGTGACAAAGAGGTTACCCGGGCAGCTGCAGTCATTCAGCCACATTCTTCAGCCTCCAACGCAGGAGGGTCAAAAAGCTAGTTATTTTTCTCCGAGCAGTGTGTAAGGTTAAGCAGCAGGAAGAGAGAGAGTCGGAAGTATGTCTTTGTTCCAGAGCCTTGGCTAAAGGCAGGTGTGTTCATTTGAAGTTAGAAGTAACAGATATCTCCCCAGCCTCCATATTCTGAGACCAGTGAGGAGATGATGTGTTTTCACTGGGCATCTTACACATGAGCGCCATGACCCAGTTATTCTCAGGCTGTATGTTGACCCTGTACCAATTAAATAATAAACTCTACTCTGTAGGCAGAGACACCATCGGAGGCAGGGTGCCTGGAGCAGTTAACTCTATTAGAAATGGGTCCCATTTGAAAAGCAAGTGACAGAATCCTAGTGAGAGATCATTAATGCGGCCTGGGCTCCCATGGTTTTTAATTCTCAGTTAAGACTCTGCTCTGGGAAATAAAGATGTAACAGGTAGCCCAGGTGGTTTTCATCCTAAAAGGGGGGTGCTTTTTATATAGACCTTGCCATTGGTCGTTTTACAGAAGACATTTGCAGGAATAGGGTGATCCATTAATTTGCGAAGAATTGAAGATCCTGGGGAATTTTTAGAAAATAGTACTGGGTTTATCAGCATCAAATTTTATTTAATACGCTTGTGTGCTAAATCACCACAGAGGCCTTTGGTATAGCTTCCTTCAGAACTGGTAGAAAGCTGCTTTTATTACTGGATTCACTTGGAGGGAAAAAAATTCCTTGAGATGGTCAGATATGTTTTTGACTCGTAACTTTCCTTTTCTTTATCTCCTATATTTTTGGAAAACATAAGAAATAGTGCTTTTGAATCTGTGTTCCAACTGAGACTTAATTATCACTAGTGAATTACTATGACTCATCCTTATTTGCGGGCAAAAAAATAATAATGCTCTTTTTAAATATATTCTCAAAAGTGCTTTTTAAGTAATTTTTTAATTGAACATGTAATTTTACCATCTTGCAAAGTTTTCTCTTTCCCCTCATCCTCCATATCCTCATATCATAAAAATGAGAGTATATAGTGCCATGAGCAGAATATCAGAATGTCTTCATATGCAGATTTTGATAGCGGTATAGCATACAAACAGAAGACAGTGCTGGATGGATTACATCACGTTTTGGATTTTTGAAGGCTTTGGCCACGTGTCGGTTTGCACAGCCAATAAAATATTTAACGTTGGTGAAAAAAATATTACTGTTCACAAGTCTCTTTTCATTTGGCAAGACCATAAATGTTATCTTCAGATGAATTAGTCAAGACAGCACTTGAGCACACCAACAGGAGCGCTTTCTAAAATGCGTGTGCTTAGAGATGGCACAGGTCCTATGACTATATACACAGTGCACACGAAGCACGTCCTGTTGGCTGGGAGCTCATGTTCCTGCCTCAGGTGTCATGGTGCAGGAGGTTCTATTTCTTGGGGAATTTCTTCCAATATAAAGAACCAGCTGCAAAAATCTTCCTTGAAAAAGTCCTCAGGTCAGGTAGTCATTGTGTCAACCCAAAGGTTTTCTAGAATCAGTAAAAAGAAAGGCAGAATGACAGGCTCCCCTTACAGACCGATGATGGAAGTAGTAGAAGGACCCTGAAAACCAGGAGCAGTGTGGGACATCTGTGGGGCTAGTTGGCTTGTCAGCAAGTTCAGGTAGTAGCCTCTGCAGGTGGGGACTAAGCTGGAAGGCAGCTTGTTCACTGAGAAACCAGATAGCCACACCTAGGTGCTGAGTGCCTTCCTTGCTTTAAATAACCCAGGAGAAAAGAGTAGCTAATGAGATGGGTGATTAGACTAAGGAAATTTTGGAACCAAGAATTTTGTGATTGTATATCTATTTTACTAGACCTTTGTTTTTGTGACTTCAGATAAAATGGATCAGGAGTGGCTGAAGCACTATTATGTCAGTCTGTGGCACTTTTCTGAAGAGTGAAGTTTTTTTTCATGCATGTCACTTATACACCCATATACTTCCATGGTACTTTCTCTATGTAACGCATCTGGCTGTGTTTGAATGTACTCACTGGTAAATAATTAATAAATAAGTTTGTTTGGAAGCTGGTCGTTGGTCATTTGTGACCATGACTCATTGGTCATATGTATTGTGTACACTTACCACCATGTATGTTTTTTTGTTTTTTTGTTTTTTTTATGTGACTGGAAAGAAGTCATTCACAAGCCCACCTCACACTCACTCTCATCATTTTCCATCCCCATTTCAATGCTTGGTCAATATGAAATTTTAATAGAGTTGTAATATTAGAAAATATTAAAACAACATATGCCTTTTAAATTTAAGGTATAGTCTAAACATTTTTCCTTCTTACTCTATGGTATGTGATTTTTAATGACTATCATGAGAAAATTCATGTATCATACATAATTTACATAGCTACTCCTCTGTAGTTGGTACTCAGGTTGTCTCAGTGATCTCTCTTTTCTTTTTCTAATTGAGGTATAGTTGACATACTCAGTGATTTTTTTTTTTTTAATGCAGTAGTGCACATCCCAACTTTTCTTGTGTTTAGAATATTTAGGATAATTCCTGAGAGTAGAAATATCTGGTCAGATAGTATAAAAGATTTCAGATCTTCTTAAAACACATTGCCATGTTTCCCAAAGGGCCTGTGCCAGTTTCTGTTAGTTGGCATCTATTCAATAGTCAAAGCTTCTCTTTATTGGCCACTAGTAAAGTGTCCCATATTCCTATTAGCATTCAAACTCAGTGCTAGCTTAGACCTCTGCATTACAGGCTCAGTTGGAAATTCTATCCATCAATTGTGGGGCACACGTTCTTTCTCCCACATCAGCCAGAGCCTGGAAGGGAAAGGTGTGCCCTTTGGACCTAAGGTCTTTCCCATTTTCCTGTCCCATAGGCTTCCTGTGGCATTGTGTCAGCCCCCATATATGGTGGAAAATGTAAGTGGCTATGCCTTGGAACCCAAAATTATAGCAGTTGAAAATCCCTTAGAGTGAGTTATTAAATCTAAACCAGAGCTTGTTGGCTTCCTGTGCTTAACTTGGAGTCTGTTCCATTATGCTAGTTTTTACAAAACACTTCTGAATAAGAAATAAATTCCAAATCTCTTTCTCCCCCTTTCCTGCCAAACTCCACCAGGAAACAGAATCTCATTACTTCAGTTAGAATATATTAATACTGACCCTCTCCAGCACTTGGGACTTTTCAGGTTAAGCTCACACGGCTTCTATTTTTACTCTAGTCTAAACTGTGGTCATATAGATAGCAAAATAAATACTGGAATATTCTAGTTTGAGAGGGGGAGAGGCAGCATTGCTTATAATAACATGTCTACATACTTTTTCCCTCTGTTTGATATTCCAAAAAAGGAAGAAAGCACAACTTGGCACATCTGTAAGTAATGAACATTTTCCTTTTGTGTGTCATGCGTGTTCAACATAATCCCGCTCGAAGTCCCAGGCGTTGCTTTTGTATACATTGCTTTGGAGAACACTATTTTTGTTGCCAACAAATTTAATTCAAGACAAAAGGTGCTTCCTTTCTCTCTCTGGATCAGGAATGAGAACCTTTCACCACAAACAGGAGTAAGAATTGTTGGTGTGTTCCGCTTTTGTTTTGTTTTTTGTTTTGTTTTTTACCCCCTGGTTGACTTCTTATTACTCAAGAGGAAGACTGGTTTTTTGTTAATATTAACAATAAACCACTTTCTGGAGGAGTATTTTTTAAAAACCTATTGATTGAATTTCATAATTCAAATGTTTCAAAATGCAAAACTTACAGGACATAAAGTTAAAATTCCCTCCAAGTGAGATATTTTTCTTTCAATTAGTTGTCTCTGTCACTTCTCTAGGTTACAAAGTATAAGGTATGTCAAGAATTTGGGTGCAGAGTTTAGATTTCGTTCTGCTCATTTTATTTAATTAAGCATTCTTCTTCATGAAATGATGGCTTATAGAAGCTGAGAGATTTGGATCAGAGGTTGAAGGTGATTTGCCAGTGATAGGATTATTGGTAGATGAGCATATTCTCAATGAGTGTCTGTGATTAGGGCTGTTCGTTGTTACCAAGTTCTAGATTAAAGAGAAATGCAACTGGGGAACTTGCATCTTGCCTGTTTTGTGTGTCGTGATGCTTGGGGTAGATGAGGGGAACATCATTCAGTTTAATAAGCATACAAGATCTTCTGGATCGTTATATCTGAGATGTTCTTTTAAATCGATCCAACAAACCACTATTGAGTTCTATAGACTCAGTACATAAACACTATAGGAAGAAAAATAATTTTGAAGCACCAGCTACACCAACATATATACAATGAAGCACCTTTTCTGAAAATATTGATCCTTTTTAATCATAAATACAAGTTTAGAGGAGCAAAGTAATCCTTTGGCAAGATTTGTTGTTTTTGTTAATATGCTGATTATTTTACTGAGCATTTTATTAAAGATTTTATTTGAGCTTTGTTGAGTAGGCAGTCTAACTGCTTTGAACCACATTCAGTGTTTTTTAAACAAAGAGGAAAATGTCTACAGTTAAGTACCCTAACACAGTGTTACTTTTTAAAATGCTTTTCAGACATTTAAATGTTCTGCAAAGACTAGCACTGTGCCTGGCTTGTTGGAGGGGTTAATGAGTTGCCCCTTTCATCTAATGTCATCCTTATCTTTCTGGCAGTCCTCCTCTAGTTAGGAGGCTGAATTCCAGGTTGCACTTTTTTAAGAGGCCAAGTAAGAGAACATTGACTTAGTTTTCCCAGATCTGAGGTAACTTCTTTTAAAAGTATCTTATTTCCTTTCACCAAATGGCTTAATACTTGGGTTCAGCCTTTCAGAAAAATGTGACTTCTCAGCTCTTTGTTGAGCCTTTACCATACACTGGCTCTTAGAGTACAGTGGTCAGCCAGGTAGGGATGCAGAAAATATCAGACCTGGTCCTGGTTCTGGGACCTCTTCCCGGAATGTACATTTTAAGTGGTGAGAACGATTCTCTCTCTGTTTGAGGCATCCACCAGGAAAATCCAACCTGAGAACCGAGTTCCAAATGACTGGTTCAGACTTGAAGGACTGTAAATAGACACTATAGTTCTGTCATCTGCATTGTTTTGGTTTGTTTAAAAAGATTTGTGGAACCAGTAGAATTTCTCTGCAGTTGCCCATGATTTGACTTATTTTGATTTTTTTTTCTAAAAAAATTTATTTTATCTTTTTTATGAGTAGCCCAGTCAACCTTTGGCCTCACACTTTACAAACCAAATGTGATTCTACCTTCATGTAACCTGATGTTTTTTTCAGAATTGGGTTTATTTTTCTAATATGTACCAATAAATAGTTTAATTCCATTCCCCACTCAACGGAAGGTGTGCTGAAATGTTTCTTGAAGTAAAAGACCGTAGCTTTCTATGTAATTAATGAAGGACTAGTTTAGATGTTTGAAGGAGTTTTGAGCCAAAGACCTATCTTAAGTACGGGTTTAAGAATTTTCTTTCATGGGTGACCTCTTTTTGACCTTGGCTTTTGTATGTATTATATACAGGGTGGTAGAATAAGGGACATGATTAGGTACCAGGTAGTTGCCTATAAACAAACCCTTAAAATAAGTATTGGTAAATACAAAGATATTTGCTTATAAACTTACATAAATCAGTCATCTCACATATTCAAAGACAACAATGTGTTTTTCCAATAATAAACAGGACTATTTCCTTTTATTACATCTTTGGTTCAGATGGGACACCTGATGGAAAAGAAAGTATTACTAAAAACAAATGGCATTTGCTGTACGTGGCTCTAGGTCTCCTCTATATGGGGAACTTATAGGACATTAGGCAGTGAAGAAACTGTTAAGCTAGAACTCTTAATGTGGATTTTTCCTATCAATAATGTGAAAAATGCTAGTTCTAAAAGACATTAAGTAGATATTCTGAGGGGAGAATTTCCATGGCCAAAGTTTGAAAGTGCTGGATCAAGCAAAGTTCAACGACTATTGCAGTCTTTTCAGGGTGTTTATTATGATTATGTGCAAATCACAAGCAAAAGGAGGGGGAAGTAGGCACAGCATGGCCGACACTCTCAGCACACGCGTTGAAGTCCAGATTTGGGTGCGAATCTCTGCTCCCACTTCTGATCTGTATGTCTTTGGGGAAGCCTCAATTCCTTTGTCTGCACTGGAGATTTTAGAGATGATTTAATGTGTCAGTGCTTACAGAACACTTAGCACAAAATGCCTGGCACATAAGAAACACTTAAGTGGCTACAGCTATGAGGACTGACATTTAAGCTCGCAAACTCATCCTAGACAAAGTGCTACATACCTCATTGCTGAATCTCACCATGGTCACCTTCGAAGCACTTCCCCTGGGAAGCTATGCACCCATGCCAGCGCCTAGTCCACTCTTCAAAGCAATCTTGGAACTCTTTCTCTGGAATGGGCATCAGAGCTGTCGTCATATTACCCTTCATGTCCTAAACGTCATCAAAATGTCTTTCTTTTAATATTTCCTTTATGTTTGGGTAAAGAAAGAAGTCACTGGGGGCCAGATCAGGTGAGTAGGAGGGTGTTCCAATACAGTTATTTATTTACTGGCTAAAAACTCCCTTTGCTTTTGTTCGTCGGTGAGCTCCTTCAGGACCATTTTTGCAACACACCTTTCTCATGCCAAGATTTTCAGTTAAGATTTTCCTAACTGTTTCTCTATCGATGTTTACTTGGTGTGCTATGCTTCTCACAGTCAGCCAACGATTTTGACAGACAATTTGACAGATTTTTGCAATGTTTTCGTCAGTTCTGCTTGTTACTGGCTGCCCTGACCTCTCTTCATCAGTGATATGTTCTCTCCCCTCAGAAAAACATTTAATCCATTTGTACACTGCCGTTTTCTTCATGGCATTATCAAAACTTGGACTAACATGTCCCTGATTTTACTTCCACTCTCACCACGTTTAACAAGAAATTTAACGTTTGTTCGTTGCTCTAATTTCAAGCTCAGACATTCTTGCCACGACACACAGAAACACACAACAATAGAAACGAATGCCACTCATCGACAAGAATGACATGAGCACAGCTGTGAGACACTGATTTACCAGGGTTATGAAACCTCACCGAGCTGTTTGTACAGTGCTGCCAATGTAAGCCCATGGTGGCAAGTTCACAAACTTAAATGACCTCATAATCCTTTGAACCCTAGTCTGAATGGCTCTGATCTCTTTATGTTGTGGGGCATTACAGTACAACAGAAAGAGCCTAGAGTTAGGTGTCAGAAATTTTGAGCTCCATTTTGGCCACCAATGGGTGATTTTAAATTGATTTGCCACTATGGTGTTCTGTGTGTTCACCTTTGGAAGAAAAAAAAAAGGTTCTCTCGATGCCTATAATGTTTTAGGCAAGCTATAAGGTTATATGTTCCTTTAGGCTATACTAGGCCAGAATTGGCAAGTTCATCTTAACACGTTGCGTACGGATCACGAGAATCTTCACGAGGGATTTAAACCCTGCCGTACGCAACGTGTTAAGGGCAAGTATATCATCTCTGAGTAACTGTGTGGGAAAAATTTTTATTTCATTTAATATGTGTGTTAGCTAGTAATGAAATAGTTTATTAAGTTGCTTCTGGAAAAATAAGCTAAAGTTACAGCCAGTTTGGCACTTTTTAATCACCATTAAAGTTAGTATACATTAGAGTAAATCAGGACTGGATGTGCCTTTCTCCTAAAACTAAGAGGCATCATCTGGGTGTTTTTTTCTATGATGTGATACAGAATGTAATATCAGGTCACATGAATATTTTACTTTTATGTCCAAAGGCTAATTTTCTGAAGGTTTGGTCCAAAAGTGGGTGGTGTTAATGAATAGTTAGGTTTTCTACTCTCTGACTTTGTTATTAACCTAAATTTAAACATAAAGTGAATTTAACACCACTGCTTTGAGCTTTAATTATCTTATAGGATGCACTGGTTTAAGGCATTTGGAGGACATTCATCTAGTAGATAAAGCTGTGTATCTTTCAAGGAGGCCCTCGAATTTCTAAATAATAGATTTCTACAATGGCGGGTTAAAACATGATAGTTGTTCCACGTAGGCTACGTGAGAAAACTCCAATGATTAGATTTGTTCATGTGCTGTCTCACAACTTTGCTGAGAAAATGGACATGTTTGTGATATTTCTTACTAAAACCAAGATTGGTGAGCTTGATGGTCTTTTATGCATTGAATTAACACTTTCTCTTCCTATTCATTACAAACACCATATGCATTTGGGCTGAATCATTTTATCGAAACACTAGTTTTCATCATCCTCAAGTATGTAAGACCTACATCACAACTGTTTTCCTCAACTTTCCATCCTTAAAGGGGTTTATTTCCTCTTACAGGTCTTACATAAAGGAAATTGCTGTCACCAGGTCTCAGTGGAGTTTTTGGTCATGGAGTCTGGGGTTTGGGTAGAAATAGCTGCAGCTGACTTTGGAATTGCAGGTGAGGCCACACAGTAAAAGAACTTCCGAGGCTAAGGAGCTTTCATTGAATCCTATGGGTGATGGCATGCCAGTTCAAGGTTTTCAGCAGGGAAGTGATGCGGTCATGTTTAGGAATGGTCCCTCTGCAGAGAATGGATTCAAAGACAAAGACTTGACCAGTAGCTAAACAAGGAGGCCTTAGTAATGGTCCAGACCCAACACGAAGAAGTTGCTGCAGTTTGGGGGCTAGAGTAGGAGGCATGGAGTTAGGATACAAATATGTAGTTTGCCTGCCTTCTCGACATTGGGGGTACGCAACTGCATCAGATGTGCGTTCTCCTCTGGGAAGAACTGTGTCATCTATGGAGGCAGTTTAGTGCTTCAGTTTCCACGGCTGAACGTGGCACAGAGCAGGGAACCTCTATCTTGGTCTGCGGTCGATTTTCTTTCTCGTAGTACCTAGTACTTGTTTTCTACAATGTTGCTTTGCTCTCCTGTGTGCACATTTGCATCAGCCAAGGGGGAAAAGGTCTGAAAGACCAGCTTTGTTTTTCTTCCAACTTGTACTCTGAGCCCTATTAGCCAACAGTATTGATACTGCCTCACAGAATGGTCAGTCCCAAATTAAACAAACTCCTTACGAAATCCTACAGTCAGGTTGCAGCTCTGCACTTTTGGGCTGTGCCTCTGAGCATTTTTTCCTCGTTGCTTTTGTCCAATGGCTCTATCTCATTGACCAAGAGAGTGTTCAGAGTGTTTCTTGGGGTAGTCTGCTTCGTGAAGCAGACCACATTTGGCTAGGTGTGAAAGCAATTGTTTGAGTCACCCTTTTTCACGGCTTTTGAGAGATGCACATCTTCTTGTCCCAAGGGAATGTTGGTGCATAATTCATTTCCCTCTCCAGACATGTTAACTATAAAAATCCTTTCAGCACAGTGTGGAGTCCTCACAAAAGGAATTTGTCATGTTTGGAAGGTAATTTTTGTTTAAAGAAAAGACAATGGAGGTATTCTTTGAGCATTATCTTCTACAGAATGAAAAGGGCCTACTTATTAAATTGGACTCTCTGGAAGGATTTTGTTCATTCCTCCTGTATGTTTGACATGAGAGCAGGAGATGACGGTTAGTATGATGTGAAATTATTTGCACCATATTGGATGATGGAGGAACAAATACTTTTAGCTGCCCTTGAGCACATTAAACATCCTGTCAGCCCCCGGACCATCTTGGAATCCTGCAGACCCCAAGTGGCCAATGGCAAGCCAGTTTCTCTAGACATGCCCTTTCCTCCACTTCAAGTCTTGTGATAATTCAGGCCTGACAGCTCCTTATAAGGAGCCAGTTTTCCTGGGGATGCCAGTTGCTTGTCCAGCTACCCAGTGTGGTTGAACTGTGAGTTGGCCAGAATCTCTGGGAGATGTTTCTGGCCCATCTGCCTGTTAGTTTGAAAGACGTGTCAGTCTGGACAACTGGGTCACATGATGAATAGAAATCAATTTACACACAGGGATTAAGTATCTTAGTGTTACCCATGCCACATCAGACTTCTCTGACAGAGTCAAGAGGAAAATGAAAGTCATTCAACATTAAGAAAAGAGAAACGAGTTTCTAATATGTAAATGGAGTTTTTACTTACTTTAGAGACTGTAGGTTACTTAAGTGGATGCAATGCAACATGTATGGGACAGATGATCTTCCAGGCTTAGAACTGAGAGATTTTAACTAGGAATCCCGGAGGTGACATGTGTTAACTCTGAAAGCTGAGTCAAAGGCCAATTTGTTTTAGGTAATCTCAATCAACAAATATTTATTGAGTATCCATGCACTTTGAGAAGGGCAGGGAGTACACACAGATCATTGAAGACCTGTCTTCAGTGAGTTATACTCGGCCAAGGAGCAAGAGAAATACTACACATGAGACCGTTAGAAGTAACAGCAATAGTTTGTGTCTTCAATTATTTATATGCTACAAAATAGAAGTTTATCACTAGGGAATCCATAAGGACTGGAGAGATCAGAGCCTGTCTAGGGATAGATAGGATTTTAGAAAGAGAACAAGAGTCCTTCAGATGAAGTTCATAGGACGAAGGTTAATGAATACAAGCAGGACTGAAAATTGCTCTCAGGTGGGAGCATATGCAGCCCAAGCAGCATTAACTGAGCATCTACTGTCTGCTCGGCATTGTGACCACAGGGAGCTCGGGTGGATTAATGCTGAACTGAGGTACAATCCTTGCCATCAAAGGAGCTGTGAGTCTAATAGGGGTCAGTTAAGTTGATTGTAGAGCTATGGAATGCAGGGCTCCTGATACGGTTCACAAGCTTTGGGAATTACGGCCTGGAATGGTGATAGCCTTGGAAACCAATGTAATGCAGGATGGCCTCAGATCGTAGAGTTAAGCTCTAACCATTCTAGCAGAAAAATTCCAGCATACGCTTGGCTCAAGGTGGTCATTCAATGCCTGCAAGCCAGCCTACTGGAAAACCAATCTCTAAGGTTTCAGTTCTCAGAATGTGCTGGTGTGGTAGCGCAAACAGAATGGGTTCCCATGCTTTTCTGTCAGTTGGCACTGAAGCCTGGTGCAGAATATGGGCTCAGATTTAAAATACTTCAGCCTCACCGGCCAGCAGCTGAAACTTGAGAGAATAAAGTGGTACTGTTATAGAGGGCTGGACCCGTCTGTCCTCCTACGAAGGTTCAAGTCACCGTGACTACTGGAACAGAAAGTTTTATTTTAAGAGGAAATCTAGTGAAAGCCAATATAGTAAAGGAAACTTTTTTTTATAATTCTTGTTAGGAACAAACATTCCATTTGAATTTTTAAAATAGGACAATAATGAGTTTGCTTGTTTCCAAACAAATATTATTTAGAAGCTGAGAGTCTGCTTTATTTGTTTCTGGGCTTTCAAGAGATATTGGTGGTAAAATATCAATTTACTAAAACCATTTGAGAAAATTATATGTCTACTCTGCCTTCAATTCATGCGTGTTACTCTTTTGGCAGGATTAGGTTGAATTTTATACTAAAACTCTTATTGAAGGCAAGACCTAAGAAGCTGTGGAACTGGTTTACTTAGTGAATGATCGCTGTCCATAGTCAGCGTGTGATTTGCCGTTACCAGTAATATGAAAAGAATGTTCTTGTGTGGGTTTATCTGCATCTGTCATTAAGGCTCCGCTAAGCCAATGAGCTCAAGAAGGGGGCTTGTGGTAGGCCTTTACCCCCGTTAGTTGAGCCTCATAGGCACTGCTCCTCGTAGGGTGCCATGCCTGGCCTCTGCATGAGTCTGGGCTGTGGCCGAAAGATCTGGACTGCCCAAGTGACTGGGGAGCTCTTGGCTGTAGTGATAAGCATGGCCAAAGCTCTGAGCACGGCAGCCATGGTGGGCCTTGATGGATCCGTGGGTGATGATTCAGCATAAGTGCTCTCATACCTTTGTATACATCACCCAAGAAAGTCTTAAATGATTTCAGTGTTTTGTAGCTTTCTCAGGAAGGGAGCTTCACAGTGATTTTGTGACAAAGTGAGTGCCTCAGACAGGTTTAGTGGAATATAACAAAATAAGCACATGATAGGTGCTTAGGTCTCTGAGCCATCTGCATTCTACTGGATTAGGCTACATAGGCTTCCGTTGGGGCATTCGTCTGTGTGGTCAGCCCTTCATGTGTGTTGCCACGGTGTCCTGAGGAAGGATAGGGCCAGAGATGGGGATTCAGAGTGTTCACCACGATAAATAAGCACATTTCTTAATCTCTCACCATCCTGAATGCCTTCTCTTTCCTTTCTCAGAGGGCAGAGCTGACGTCTGATAAAGACATGTACCTTGACAACAGCTCCATTGAAGATGCTTCAGGAGTGTATCCTATTGATGACGATGACTATGCTTCTGCTTCAGGCTCGGGTAAGTCTGACAACTGCTTCACACTCGCCTTCATTCTTCATGCTCCCCCTACCCTACCCCCCACCCTGGAACTTACCTCAGGGAGACAGGCAACGTATATAGTAGTTAAGAGTATGCTCTGTGGAGTCGAAGTGTTTGGGAGTGAATTCTGGCTCTTCATCACGTAAGCTATGAGATCTTGGGAGTGTATTTAACTTGGCTGAACCTCAGTTTCCTCATTTATAGAATGGAAGGTCCCTATCACATAAGCTTGTGAGGATTAAAGGGGTTGACACATCTATAGCTCTTAGAGTTTCTTACTTGTCATATAGTCAGTGTTCTGTCAACATTAGCTTTTAATTTTATTATTAAGGCTTTCAGAGTGATGTCATGGAAGTCACCCTTAAATAAATCCTTCAAACACTAGTTCTGTAAAGCTGCCAACCCTATATTAAAGATTATGGATGAACCCAAGAAGAGGTATACTTTTTTACTCCTAGTGTATTGTTCAAATGTAGGAGGAACAATGTAGCAGCCAAGTTAAATGATTCTATAAGGATATCTTCAACTCCCTTGGTGTATCAGTTATCTATTGCCTCAATAATGCTGTATAACAAACCACTCCAAAATGTAGTGGGTAAAAACAACATTCATTTAGCTCATTATTCTGCGGGTTGGCAATTAAGGCTGGACTAACTGGCCTGCATATGTCAGTGGTCAGCTGCAGGCTGGGTATGCAGCTTTGCTGATCTTGGCTGGACTGTCATATCTCTGGGGCAGCTAGGCAGACGTGGCTCTGGTCCACACAGTCTCTCATCCTCTAGTATGCAAGCCATTTGTTCACAAGGAGGAGGCAGAGATCCCAAGAGAGCAGAAGTATACAAAGTGTCTTAAAGCCTAACCTTAGAACTGGTGCAGCATCATTTTATTGGTCAAAGCAAATCATAAGGGTAGCCCAGGCTCCACCTTTTAATGAAAGGAGCTGCAAAGTCACATTGCGGAGGATGTGAATACAAGGGGAAATAAATGAATCTGGCCATTTTTGCAATCTGCCATACCTGGTAAATATTTAATCTGTGCCAAAAATTGCCCCCAAGGAGCTGCAAAACAGGAATAGTTTGTGCAGATATTTAATTAATGACCAAGTCAGGAATTTGGTCAGCAACATGCTACCAAAGTCTTATCCAAGACATTTCTTGCTTTGAATTTTCATTGTAGATTCAACAGATGGTAAAAGTTATGCTCACCATAGATGTCTAACAATCAGGGTAGCCTGGGCTTCAGAGTGGCCCAGAACAAATTAAAATCAACTATATCTTTGGTAGAGATCTAGCAATGTAAGAGTAAGTGCCTTAAGTTGGAAAACAGCAAGTCTGAAAAACACAAGAGAGGCAGTGGCTGACCTAGTAACAATGAGCTTACAAATGCAATCCTAATGTAAAAATAGCCCTAGTTATTCTTGGGAGAGTGATATATATCGCACATGCAGATTGAGTGTGAAAAGACCAGTTCTCCATAGCCCACAACTCTATTAATATCTTTCATTCATGGCACCTCTTTTTTTTCCCTTAACACCTCAAAAGTGTTTTGTAACTGTCATCTTCAAAATGTCCCAGGAAATAATAAATATGGACACTTTTTTGTCCCCATTTCACAGATCTTAGAATCCAAGAGTTGTTAGGGGTTTGTAGCTGTCGTCCAAGTCATTTTGCTGATTTCTGCCAAGATTGTCCTTAAGTGTAGTATTAAAAAAGAAGGTACACAGTCCTGCTCCTCTGCTGATCCCCCCTCCCCAATCCAGATAAAAGGCATTTGGAGTGGGTCATTTGAAATCCTGAGCCCACAAACCAGATAGATCAAGTTGACGCTTAAATGTGGGCTGGCATTGCTCCTGCCTTGACTCCCGCCTTGGGAAGACCATCACTGCAAAGAAGTGCATCATTCTGAACCTTGGAAAGCCCCTTGCACTGCACTGAGGATGTTGATTTTCAGCTTAAAGGTAGTAGAAGTTATAACTAAAGTTTGTAAAGCACTTACTGTGTGCCAGACACTGTTCCTATCCTTATAACATCTCTGCGAGTACAAATTCTATTACTGTCTCCATTTTTCACATGAGAAAACCTGAGGCACAGAGAGATTAAATAACTTTCCCCAGATCACACTGTTAGAAAGTAATGGAGCTTGGATAGGGAGTTTGGCTTGAGAGTGTGTTCTTTCACTCCTTTGCTGGACTGCCTCCTTGTGTCATAAAGCCCCACTCTAGAATTAGAAAACCCTGCCTAGATGATGGCCAGTCCCAGCTGCAAATGCTCCCCCCTCAAGGTTTTGGCCAATGTTATCTCTGTCTTCACTCCTATCCAGCTATCCAGTGGGAAAGCAAATGGATTGGAGAAAAATGGCCAAAGACCCAGTGGGTACTTCCCAGGTGAGGAGACGGGGCCATGCTATATGTTTAAACTCAAGGATGGGCATTAGTAAATATGAAAACTTCAGCTATTCACCTAAACATTTCATAGGCATTTGCTGTGTGCCAGACACTATGCCATCTTATTGGGACACAGGGATGAGAAAAACTTGGCCCCTGTCCCAAGGAACCAAGAGTCTGATGACAGAAATATAGAAATGAGAAAAAATAATTCTAATACTATGTCGTGGATGACATAACAGGAAAATACTGTTTATCATACATTTAACAGTTAAATGCAGAGCTCTGGTTAAAGATGGTAAATTGAACACACATACATTTCAGTACCCAACTAAACTGACAATAAAGGAATTGGGCCTAAACTCACAAGGACAAACAAAGCAGTAGAGGAAACAAAAGCCACTGTGTTTTTAAAGCTAGGAAGCAGATGGAATAGTAACAGACATGGCAGATACGAGAAAGCTGAGTTAGCCAGCATTGGGGGAGGGGGCAGCGAGCCAAGAAACAACCCACTTATAACAGCAGAGTCCCCTTGGGGTGCAGGAATTGGTGGCACTAGATGGAGGGTGAAAGTGGTACTAAACTCAGGGTGATTGGTTGAAAGTCTCTTTAGGAAGCAAGTACATTCCCTGATCCCGTCCCATCAAATGCAGCAAAAGGATTCATGCTCCCAACCTCAGAAGAAAACAGGAGGTTTATTATCTGGAGAGGATGAAGCACAGAGTCTTGGGACTGGGAGTGTACCAAGCACAGATGGGGTAGGGGGTACCGTATTGAAAACAGGGGGAACAAGTTCTTAGGCTAAGAGTTATTTAATGCTGAGCCATTCCCAGTTGTCTTCTCCTAATCAGTTCTGGAACACTGACAGTCTGGCCCTTTCAGGGGAATTGGATCAACTCAAAGGAAACCACTCCGTGATGCTAGCATTGGGGGCACCCCAGCCAAACACACAGCTCTGGTCTTACCTGATGATGTCCACCTTTGACAGCCTTCTCCTGCATGCTCAGACCTTCTAATCAGCTTTTCATTGTTTCCCTCTTAGATGTGAAAAGACAACCAAGGCTCCCCAGATGTTTATGGAAAAATTTATAAAATGAAAAATAGAGACCTCCCCACACCCTCCCCACAAATGGGGAGAGAACAGAAACTCACAGGGGGAAGAAAACTTACAGAAAAATGTATTACATTTGGAGAGATAGGAGGATGCTTTAATGGTGGAACTAGAAGAGGCTACTATAAAAAAAGGACCATTCTGAGTGCTCAATGGAGTCCTTGGAGAGTGGAAGTATTGTGTCAGAAATGAAAAACTCATTAGAAGATAATGAGGGATACAGAGGATATTTATTCATGTATTCAACAAATATTTATTAACCACCTGCCACATGGGGGAACAAATATCATTCTAAATGCTAGGAACACATCAGCAAATAAAAGTTTAATAATGCTTTCTCTGGTGGTGGAATAATTTATCCCTTTCTATATTTCCGTCTTTCAACATTTCATCTGTGAAAATGTGTTCTTTTTTTTTTAACATGTATTCCTTTTATAAGTAGAATAAAATGCTATTTTTAATAAAAAGAAGAGATTCAGTGAACAGTGGGAACAGAGAGAAAGAAATAGTTCCGTGATGGAGGGAGAGGATGACGTTGATTCTGGGGGGGTTATTGTAAGTAGGAGTTTCCCAGGTGGAAGCAGGCTCTGGGCTCTGGGGTAGGAATGTCTCAGGCAGAAAGAACAGCTGAAAGTCAGGGATGAGGGAGATGTGCTCCTGAAAGTCAGGAGCTCCCAGATTTCTGGTTTGGGGAAGAGGTTCAATCTTTTTGATGAAGATAATAAATACAATAGAAGTGCCGCCCGAGGCAGATCACTCATCTGTCTCTAACTTCAGAAGTGCCAGCTTGAGGAAATTTTCTACTTCACAGATCTCTTCACAGATCCTCCACACTCCTAGTTTAGTGATTCATATTTGTAACAATTGTTAACCAAGGGGATCTTGAAAGCCCTTAAATGAAAATTTTTTATTTCTCAGTTAAATTTTTTTTATAAGAAAATGATTTATTATAGGAGCAAATAAAGGATATAAACTGATGGAAAACAAGTAAGCTGATACAAAAGAGCAATGTTTTGGAGTCATCATTATTAATGACTTACATTTACATAACATTTTATGTGTACAAAGTTCTTTCAAATATACAAAGTGATCAAATAATATGGTGAATGTTTAAATAAACTTTATTACAGTAAAAGACACATTGCCATTAATCCCCCACTCCCTTGCTTCGAACACACTTATCCCATCCTTCTTGCCACTTTCTGAAGCAGTTCTGGAAGTCCTCTTTTGTGAGTGTCTTTAGTTTCACTGTCATGGCTACCTCGAGGTCCTGAATTGATTCAAAATGTTTTCCTTTCATTGTTATTTTTACTTTGAGGAAGAGCCAGAAGTCGCACAGTGCCAGATCCACTGAATAAGGTGGATGAGGGCACACCATAATGTTTTTATCTGACAGAAATTGCCGTATAGCAGAAACGATGTGTGACAGAGAGCATTGTCATGATGGAGGATGAAGTAAAGACACTCATGAAAGAGGACTTCCAGAACTGCTTCAGAAAGTAGCAAGAATGATGGGATAAGTGTGCTCAAAGAAAGGGGGAGTATTTTGAGGAGAATTAATGGCAATGTGTCTTGTACTGTAATACATTTTTTTTATTTAAACATTCACCATATTTTTCAATCACACCTCATATATCACATTTGCACCTCTAAGAATTAGTTATTATTTTCCCCATTTTACAGATGAAGAAACTAAGAGTCAAGCATTACTTGCCTGATGTCACAGAGCTAATAAATGCCAGAAACAGTACTAGGTTTGGTAGTTTGTTTAATGCCAAATCTTTATTTGTTCCAATTTGTTCCTGCCATTTCTTTCCTATATAATTAGTGTAAAAAGTGAACCATAGTCATAGCCATAGAACTTGTTTCCAGCACGTTACCTATTACTTCTCAAACTGCTTATCACATTAACATAATTCTGTGAGGGGTTTGGAGGTCTTCATCATTCGTTCCTGTCTTAGGAAACAGGTTAGTTTGAATTACAGAGTTTGAGTTTATTTGAGTTGTTACAATTTTGACAAATGATCAACTTAAAAAGAATGTTGTATTTGAATGTCAGAAATTTTCAAATGTTATTCTGATAAAGAGGTAAAAGAAAAAAATAGTGCACACATGGCAGTTGGTGGTCAGTCACTTGTTGAACAAATACTGGATCAGAACCTGTATGTGCTAGGGACTCAGGCACTCAGGGAACAAAACAGATGCAATCCCTTAGACTATGGAGCTTCCAGTCCAGTAGAGGAGACTTCAGTCAGTAGTTACACAGATAAATGCATAATTACAAACTTCTGATCATCGCAATTAGGGTAAGATAGGTGGTGCAAAAATCCATTAAGCAGAACACTATGACCTAATAGGGAAGGGAGGCCATCCCGAGAATTGACCTTTGTGTTGAGGTCTGGACATAAGTTAGAAATTAACTAGGCTTCACCTTCTGGCAGAAGATGAGGTGACAATGGCGGGACCACAGGGAACAACAGAGAAAATGTTGTGCAAGGAAGCTGGAAAGGTAGCAGAACTGAGCTTGATGCATTTTATATTCATCTCAGGAGCAGTGGAGAGCCATTGTAATAGTTTTAAACCAGAGGATGGATGATATAATCATAGCCAGTTTGTGGACAGTGGACTGAAAGGGGGCTATTAAAAAGAAGGCACGTATGGTGGTTCATGGACAGATTACAGTGGCTTGGATGAGGGTGGTGGCCCTGGAACTATAGAAAGGTGTTAGAGTGGAGAGATATTAAAAAGGTAAAATGAATAGAACTGGGTGATGGATTCAATGTGGTGGTAAGGAAGAGGAAGTCAGAGTTGTGCTTTATAGGAAATGGGAGGTTCCATTCACTGCAGGGTAGCACCAGGTTTGTGGGGGAAGAGGGTAGGAGATAATGATTTCTCTTTTGGCCATGTTCGAGATGTATAGTACCTTGGAATCATTTGAGTGAAAAATGTCAAGTAAGCCAGTGGAAATATAGGTCTGCATTTCAGAGGAGTGGTATAAGCTGATAGGTAAACTTAAGTTTTATTTATATTTAGATGGTAATTGAGCCATGAAGTTATATAAGATAAAAAATGCTGAGTAAGAAGAAGCCTAGGGCTCAATCTTAAGGAATTCTTGATATATTGTGTTCAGGTAGAAGAGAATGAACCTGCAAAGGAGACAGAAGTACCCCGAGATGTGAGGGGAAAGCCAGGAAGTCAGAGTCATAGAAGCCCACAGATAATGTATCAAGAAGGAGATGATGGTTGACAGGTGTCCAGTGGTGCTAGGAGGTTCGATTGGATGAGGACCACTCTAGAAAATGTCATTGGATCTAGCAACATGGAGGATATTAGTGACCTTAACCAAACAGTACTAAGTGTGATGACAGGGAAAATCTGACTAGGGAGGGTAGAGCAGAAGGAGAGTGGAGTAGATGGTGAGGAAATGACCTAGTAAGAATCCACAATATCATTGAAAAAAGGGGAGCTCCCTCAGATAAGGGGTCAGCTGTGGGAGAGTCTTCATTTTTTGCTTATTGTTTTATTGTGTTTTAAAATGTAGAAGGGAAGAAATCACATTGAGCAGGAGACATTGAACATTGCAAGTGAAAGAAGGGCTACTTGAGAGTGTTCAGGATAATATTATTTTTTTTTAAATTTTATTTTATTAAATTTATTGGGGTGACAATTGTTAGTAAAATTACATAGATTTCAGGTGTACAATTCTGTATTACATCATCTATAAATCCCATTGTGTGTTCATCACCCAGAGTCAGTTCTCCTTCCATCACCATATATTCGATCCCCCTTACCCTCATCTCCCACCCCCCACCCCCCACCCCCCTTACCCTCTGGCAACCACTAAACTATTGTCTGTGTCTATGAGTTTCTGTTTCTCATTTGTTTGTCTTGTTCTTTTGTTGTTTTTGGTTTATATACCACATATCACAAGACAAATAGTAACAAATGTTGGAGAGGCTGTGGAGAAAAAGGAACCCTCATACACTGTTGGTGGGAATGCAGACTGGTACAGCCGTTATGGAAGGCAGTGTGGAGGTTCCTCAAAAAATTACGAATAGAATTGCCATATGACCCAGCAATCCCTCTCCTGGGTATCTACCCAAAAAATCTGAAAACATTTAGAGATAAAGACACGTGTGCTCCAATGTTCATTGCAGCTTTGTTTATGGTGGCCAAGACATGGAAACAACCAAAATGTCCTTCGATAGATGAATGGATAAAGAAGTTGTGGTATATATACACAATGGAATACTATTCGGCAGTAAGAAAAGATGATATAGGAACATTTGTGACAACATGGATGGATCTTGACAGACTAATGCTGAGCGAAACAAGTCAGACAGAAAAAGCAGATAATATTATTTTTAAAATTGCCAGGCTACCCACAATCCACTTTGAAATCACTTCTTCACTGCAGTGAAGGCTGCTGAATCCTTGATGAGCAGTTATTTTGAAAGAACATGGCTCTGCCAGTGTCAACCTTAGACAATATTATCTGATAAGATGGAAATCTGCGTCATGATTCATGTACTTAGCTCCTCTTTACTTCTTTTTCCAGGGGCTGATGAGGACATAGAGAGTCCTGAGCTGACAACATCTCGACCACTTCCAAAGATACCGTTCACTAGTGCTGCTCCAAAAGTGGAAACCACCACGCTGAAGGTACAGAACAAGATACCTGCTCAGACAAAGGTGTGTTTTGTTTTGTTTTGCATTGCATTATCAGGTTGCTGTAAATTCGCTTTCATATAATTATTCAGAATGGTTCTTTTAAGAGGCACCATTTAAAAATCTGTAAGGACAAATGGTCTTTATATTATTGTAAATGGCTCTTACTCTTTATGATTGTTTTGACATTTACCACCCACTACTTTTTTTGTGTTAAATAGACTTTGATTTTTAGAGCAGTTTTAGGTTCACAAGCAAAATTGAGTGGCAGGTACAGCCATATATGCACATATGCATAGCCTCCCCCACAATAAACACCCTGCACCAGAGTGGTACATCTTTATAATCAAAGAACCTACATTGACACGTCATTATCACCCCAAGTCCACCATTCACCTTATGACTCACTCATGGTATTTGTCATTCTGTGAGTTCTGACAAATGTAGAATGACATGTACCCACCATTATAGGATCATAAAGAACACTTTTCTGTCCTAAAAGTCACCTGTGTGCTCCACCTTTTCATCCCTCCTTTCCCCTGAGACCCTGGCAACTACTGATCTTCTTAGTGTCTCCAAGTCTTGGCTTTTCCAGAACGTCATATAATTGGAATCATACAGTATGTAGCCTTTCACATTGGCTACTTTCACTCAGTGATATGCATGGAAGGTTCCACCATGCCTTTTCATTGCTGGGCAGCTCATTCTACCTACTGCTTTTATCACCCAGGCCTAGCTTATTACATGAATAGTTTTTACAGGGTGCCCCTTCTTAAAGAACTCACAAGTTAAGAAGCAAAACCTTTTCCATTTATTTGGCTCAAGCCAAGAAAATTTGTTTTTGTTTCATAAAGAATTTGTTCTGAGTTAAAACCATTGTAAACTTTACATATGCTGAAACAGGAATAAGGAGACTCCAGATACTGGTCACAATAACTTTTTTCTCCAAGTCTCCACTGCCCACCATCAGTGGTACGTAAACTTTGCCATTTTTCCATGATAATGATGAATCGTAGTACATCTCTATATATTTATTTAGAGAGCTGACTTACTAAGAAATAAGGTTTTTGGCCTTAGAATAGAGCAAAGCCACCAGCTAATGAAAACTACGAGACTTATGATTTTGGCCTTATTAATGTTATATGGCAATTAGCTGACCACCCACTGCTGGTAAGCTATTTAAGTTGGTAAATGCATATTAAAGTCTGAATAAGGCCTAAGTTTCAAATCCTGGATCTGGTCAAGTTTCTGAGCGTCTCTGAGCCCATTTCCCATGGGTCATTGAGAAGATTAAATGTGAGGGCAGGTAACATGGCCCCTGAGACCTGGTAACCATTCTGTAAGCCTTACCTGAATTTGGTTAGAGCAGTCGAGACCAAACCAATTCACCAAATGAATGTGTATAATAATTGCAGTGGTGGACTTTGTAGACAGTCAGGAGTAGCATGCTGCTTATTGAAACAAAGAAACGCAAGTGTCCCCTTGTGGAACTCACCCATCTGTTGGTTAGAAATGAGATGCTGCCAAGCTTTAGCAGTAGAAGATGTGGGAGAATGTGTCATGAAGGTAGTAACAGGCATTCTCTGGACTAAGACGCTCCCCTCTGCAGGCAGGAACACAAGTGCGCTTCCTGCCCTTTCATTTTTCTACTTTTTCCAGAGTGCCATCCTCTTCCTCCCCCCACCCCACCCCAGCCTCTCTTCTGTCCTTCCAGTGCCTGTGAAGAAGCTGGTGAATGACAAAGCTAGATGGGTGTCTGCAGATGTGGAGCAACCAGGTCAACCCTCTCCAGACTGGAGCGCTCTCTGTAGGATTAAGAAGAGTCAGTACTGTTAGCTGACTGACTTCACAGGCCAGGCGATAGGAAAGAAAGGAGTTCTGTGAGCACTGAGGCAGACATACCTGGCATATGCTGGTCCACACATGGTAGCTGCTCCATAAAAGTATTAAGTTGAGTGAATGAAAGAAAGAAGGGAGAAGGGAAGAAACGAAAAGTAACAGGTACAGTTGATGGTAGTATAGCTGAATACCTCAGGGCACATGGCACAGTTATGTAGTGTAATTATTAAAGATGAATTTGGCTTTACCACATTTTTATTTGACTGCTTGTCATGACTGAATCTCTTAAAGTCAGTGACCATTTGGACTCACTACCTTGAGGCAAGAAACTCAGTTTTGGCTTTCAGTAATAAGTAGTATCCTAAGCCAAACCTAATTTGACGTAGAGTTCTGGTCAGTTGACAAGAATGGATTGAAAATTGATTGAAGTTTTTAAGAATTGGCTTTAAGGACGTAATTGTGTCAGATCAAGATAAAAAAGATAGATGTTTGGCAGATGAGCTTAAGAAATTAAGGTTCTCCAAACATTTTAATATGTTTATATTCCTAGTATCATTTGTGTTCAATGTAGTAATAATGAAATTTCATTCATTCATGGGAGATTTATTGAGTGCTACTCATTATGTGTCAAATACTCTTCTAGGTACTGATAATATTGATAATGAATATTAATAATAGTGATTAACTTTCCTATTTTGCAGTTTCATGGTACAGCTAAATTAAACATTACCTCTAAGATACCATTAATGCAGACTTTGCTTTTGAATGGGTCTCACAGTGGCATTAATGTCATCATTATAGATATTCTATTTAGTTTGTTGTAAATTTATGTGACAAAAAATAAAAAGAACAGTTATTTGTTCAAGAAGAGCATTGCTCTTAATCTCTTAACTTCCATTACATTTCCATGGCATTTAAACAACCAGACATGGATATAACAGACCTTTAATTGGCTTCATTTACTCATCTGTGCTGCTTTTTTGTACTTTCATTTTGCACATACATACAAGAGTTTAGATGTTTCAGATTAGTTCCATACTGTAGAAAGAATTCTTCTTAGTCAAGCCCCTGCTTCCATACAATAAAACTTTTCAATGTAAAAAATGAATGTTCTATCCAGAGTGGGTGCACCAATGGACCATTTCTCTAAGTGCACAATGACCCCAGTTCTTGGAGACCTCCTGTCACCACACTTGCAGACTCGGGGAATGCAAGCTGCTTACTGGCTGCTGGATTGGAAGCTGAATCAGGGGGAATCGAAGTGTCAATTCTCTCAATGTTTTAGGGACTCAAGAAACCTGAGGGGAAATCATATTAATTTGTCATAACAGTGGGACAAAGATGATGCAGATAAGTTAAACTCAGTCTCTAATATTATAGTATCTACTTATGTCCATCTCATCTGCCACCAGAACTTGCTTGCTTTCTTCCCTAATCACAAACCTGAATACCCACCTATTTGAATCTACTCTTCCCTTTCCTAATCTCTAGTAGCAGTGCTAATGAGCAGTGGAAAGGTTCCTAGATTAGAACCCAGATAATCCATTCTCTTATCTGTTGAGGTGTTTGTTCTTTGGTCAGGCAGGCAATTAGAGATGGGATTTCCATGAGAAGAATGGAGAAAACTCAAGCAGAGTACTGCCAGTAAGCTTCCCTCTTCAGCTTTACTTTGGTACATGAAAGTCTGGGAAGACCTTTCATATTTTCTTCTCTCACAATGATGGAGAAAACAGTGAAAGTTTGGGTGTATTTTGTGCAGCTGTGAAATGATAAATTCTCCATGGCCTCTGCTTTTTGTAAGTCATAGCCTGTTGTGGTTTCAGTCAGTACAGGGTGTCCTGCAGCTTGGTAAAGTAATACACTTCATCACACTTTATTACATACCATCTTCAGTGGAAGCCTTGTGCTCTGTTCACTGATGCAGAGACCCATTGACCTCATATACTCTAGAGTTCAAATGAATCTACCTGGTCTAGCTTGTGGTCCTTTCTAGAAATGCCAATGATCTTAAGGCACCCCAAGAAGGTGAGATCTTTTCTTCTTACTTTATTTAACTGCTTAGACTTAAGTAGCAGGCTGCCATTTTGGATGAACCCAGGCCTTCAGAAAGCAATCAGTCACTTAACTGGGCCACCGCTTAGAGTCCTAATGAAGGTGGTTGGCTATTATTAGGAAGAGTAATAGAGCTAAAAAGGATTATTGTCTACAGTAATAGCCCAATGCAGTTGACAATGTTTTTCATCAGTAGTGTTAACAAACAAGAACTTCAGGCTTATAGAGAATAGACAACTCATTTGAACTGAGCTTCTTTAACCTAGTAAGTCTCAAACTATAGAATTGTCTGGAGAGCCTTTAAAAAACAACAAAAATCAGTGGTCGCTTCCCCACCCCAGACTAACTGACACAGAATCTCTAGTGTTAGGGCTTGCTTTTTTTTTTTAACTTTTCAAATTTCATTGTAGCTGTAGGTCATTCACACAAATGGCCAATGTTGGAGCTGAATGTTAGAAAGCCAACAGGTGATTTCTGTGTTGGTGTGGTAGACTACAAAATGTTCTGAGGTTTTAGAGAGGTGAAAGATGAGGGAGGGCTTCCTTAAGGACAAATGAAAGAAATGCAAAATTTGGATTGGAGTTAGGAGCAATACATGTACCAAGGCACAGATGTTAAGATCAATTGTGGTAAGTGGCAATAGAGAAGGCTGTGCAGGGTTTCACACTGGGGATTAAGCTAGGAGCAGGACTGGAAGCCGCCCAGTACATGCAGTTATGAGGTTGCTGCAAGAAAAGAACTCAGATATGATGTGATAAAAACCTGAACAATTCTGTGGAAATGAGAATTCAAGAAAGGAACTCAGTTTGAGAGAATAGTGAAAGACAAATTGACTGTGATAATGTTTGGAATGTGCAAAAATAACTTTGGGGGCCCAAAAGAATAGTTGATATTATTAATGGAAATAGAAAAGAGGGTTGATCTGATTCGGTGCTGCAACCAAGGGTAGTGTCTTATAGGCTTCTGGGTAGATGGCAATAATGCTGACTGGAGGTGAGATTGTGAGAGTTACTATCTTAGATTTATACTTTAGAATTGTGGAATACCCAAGAGCCTGAGAGTGTCTGTGGGAACAGAGCCCCAAAGAGCAGTTTCCAGGCTCTCGGCCTCACATAGAAAGGTGCTGGCTCAGGTAATAAATGACCATCAACTGTGATTGCATGGCCATCAGCTGTGGCTAGTTGGCCGCCAGCTGTAACCAGTGAGCCATTGGCCACTAATATAACTGCCGTGGCTATGCTAGCAGAAAATGGGGGCTAGCAAGAAGATGGTGGCTGAGCCTGCTAGCGGTGCAGTGAGGGTTGCGAACGATGTGGCTCCTGCTTTTGTGTCTCTAACCCAGCTGCCAGCAAGACTATAGTGGTATGACTCCCCTACCTATGGCTCCGTGGGTGTTGCTTTTTGGCCTCACCATATCCTGCGTTCTTATGTGGGAAGCGGGACCAGAGACCCCGCAGGCCAACCCGCATGACAGTGTCTGTCATCAGATGAAGAAACTGAGGTCCAGAAAAGTGGTATGACTTGGTCAGGGTCACTGTCATGCGGGGACTCAGCTCCCACTCCCTGCACAAGAACGCAGGATATGGTGAGGTGTCGTGCAGGAGACCCTGCTCGCTGCGCCATTTGTCGTGCGCGGCGGCCTGCGGGGTCTCTGCTCCCGCTCCCCACACAAGAACGCAGGATATGGTGAGGCCAAAAAGGAACACCCACGGAGCCATAGGTAGGGGAGTCATACCACTATGGTCTCACTGGAGGTTGGATTCACTGGATGTGCGACCTGCTGTCCGTTTTCTGCCAACCGACTGACGACTCTCCTCCACTCTCCTCGGCTCTCCTCCGTAGCCGCAGCAGTTATATTAGCGGCTAATTGGCTAACTGGCTACAGCTGACGGCCATCCACCACCCGAGCCAGCACCTCTCCACGTGAGGCCAAGAGCCTGCAAACCACTTTCTGGGGCTCGGTCCCCACATGAGGCCAAAAAGGAACACCAATGGAGCCATAGTTAGGGGAGTCATACCACTATATTCTCCCTGCTGGCTGGTCGAGACACAAAAGCAAACATCCGCCAGTACCCCAGCAAGGGGTCTTCCTGTACCCCAGTCTCGCTGGAGGCTGGGCGAGACACAGGAAGTAGGATCCACATGATCCACAATCCGCCATCCACACTTGCTAACCCCATTTGCTAACTGCAATCCGCTTCTCTGTCAACCAGCCAAACCCCTAGTGTAGCCACAGCAGTTATATTAGTGGCTAATGGCTAACTGGTTACAGCTGATGACCAACCAGTCACAGCTGACAGCCATCTACTACCCAAGCCAGCACCTTTCCACTTGAGGTTGAGAGCCTGGAAACTGCTCTTTGGGACTCTGTCCCCACAGTCACACAGGACCTACTTGTAGAACCCAGGTCCCCTGAAGCTCTAGTTTAGAGTTTGCTGAAGGTGTAAAAGTGTATAAGTAGAGGGGGGGATTACAGAGTCAGCCTGGGGGCTCTACTCCTCACACAGTAGGATCAGGAAGAACCCTTGGAAGTATCTAAAAAGAACACCTGAAAGGAAGCTGACTTCACAGTGCCCCGTGTAGCAAAGAGATGAAGGAATAAGGAGAATTGGGACAGTGTTACTGTCCCAGAGACAAAGATGATAGTCTGCCAGAGAGACAGATGGTAGTCTGACGTCAGAAGAGTGGTGAGAAAGTAAGATCTTATGAAATGGCAGCTAAAACAACCTAACCATGTCATTAGGATTATTATGAATTCACTAACTATCCGCCTTGCCTATACATGTGATGGGTGTTATATGAAACCCTAAACTACATGGATTTATCATAGGACTCACCCCTTGGTATAAACATCACGCAAACTGATTATTCCAATTATTTCTTAAATTCTTGTTTGAAAAAAATCCAAACTTTGAAATATATTTATCTATTATTCTTTTTAGCATATTTAAAAAAATAATCTTTACAATCTTTCCATTTTTCCATACCAGTCACCTGAAGAAATTGATAAGGAAAAAGTTCACCCGCCTGACACAGAAAGAAAAATGGACCCAGATGAGGAGGATCCAAAAGTGTATACTGAGAAGCACCCAGACAACCTGTTTAAAAGAACAGAAGTCCTGGCGGGTGAGTTGCTTAATAGGGGTCAGCTGAGAAGGTCCTTAAATGAGCCAGTCTGTGTAAGTGAGATTTGGACGTAGGTGTAGACAAAGCTTGCGAAATGTCACTTTTTCACTGAGAGCAATTTGAGGGGTTTGGGGTGGGATTTCTTTCCATAATGTGAGGCAAGAGTTATGCAAATATTGTCTTCCTTTTAGTGTCAGCTTCCTCAGCCTATCCTTTGGCCAGCCACTGGGTTGGAGGAAGAGGAAAGTTAAGATCTGAATTGGTCCAGAACAACTGGGTGCAGGGGTTTGGCAGGATGTGAAGATCAATCAGTCTTGCTCCAAGTCATTCTGATTTCAGAATAAATTTAAAAGAAGGAAAAATTCTTCAGAGGAAAGTCAATTGACACAAATAACATCCAAGGCATTAAGGATGTTTCTCTAATTGTAACTTACCTGGTGGAAATACTAACATCTGATTTTAAAGGGGAAGATTTGCAAGAGTTAAGAACACTTAATCATTGAAAGAATAGTCCCAAATCCTAGTCTATAAAAAAAATTTGCATGCTTTTTTTCCTATTTCCTCTTACAAAATTTAAGTCAATTATATCATGTTTTGTGTTTTCATTGAAAAGGCAATTAGAAGATTAAATTATGAAATATGAGTACTGAAAAGACTAAAGAATCTGAAAGTATGGAATTAGTTGAGTTCACAGACAGATTTTTCTTATTGAGGCTTTTGGGTGATATTATTAACACTAATCAAAGAAAGCAGTGTACCTTCCTCAGGAGTGTCAGATTTGCACAATTGTCTGGTTGCTTCATTTAATCCAGTTTTCACAATTTTGGGGATTTTCAAATGAAGCCTTTTAAAAGTGTTATAAATAGATTGGGCTTGACAAAGCTATTTCTGCAACCCTTGAATCTCTTCTAAAAGTAATCTGTGTTTTGGTATGTTTCAGCTGTTATTGCTGGTGGAGTTATCGGCTTTCTCTTTGCAATTTTCCTTATCCTGCTGTTGGTGTATCGCATGAGAAAGAAGGATGAAGGAAGTTATGACCTTGGAGAGCGCAAACCATCCAGTGCTGCTTATCAGAAGGCACCTACTAAGGAGTTTTATGCGTGAAACTCCCACTTAGTGTCTCTATTTATGAGATCACTGAACTTTTAAAAATAAAGCTTTTGCATAGAATAATGAAGATCTTTGTTTTTGTTTTTTCATTAAAGAGCCATTCTGGCATTTTAATGATAAAATTCCATTGTATTTAAAACTTTTCATGTATTTCTTTAGAACAACATAAAATTAAAACTTAACATCTGCAGTGTTCTGTGAATAGCAGTGGCAAAATATTATGTTATGGAAATTCTCAATGTTCATGGAATCAGTTTAGACTTTTATGTGCAAATGCGAAGTGATTGTTTTTATTCAATGGTTTGAAGATGAAAATTGTTTAATTTGTGTTAGCATGTCTTTAACTGATCTTACAAAGTTGGTCTTACTTTGTTAATTTATCTGTTGTTCCCCTCTTCTTCTCTGCTCTCTCCTCTCGTCCCCTGGAAAACAAAACAAAACTCTATGCCTTTTGTAGCTGTTATGGTGCAATTTGTCTTTGGATACTTCAGATAATGGTAATTTAGTGTATATGTGATTTTCAAATACGTAAACTTTAACCTCTACTTTGTATAAATTTTTAAGTGTCAGACTATCCATTTTACACTTCCTTTGTTTTTCATTACCTACCGATTTGCAACGGCAAATTAATGTGTAAAATTGGATTATTACCAGAAAACTGTTTAGTCATATCTATCTAATCAGATCTTCCTATAGGAGGATTTGATGTGAGTTACTGACAAGCCTCAGCAAACCCAAAGATGCTAACAGTATTTTGAGAAGTTGCTGCAGATTCCTTTGGCCACTGTATTTGTTAATTTCTTACAATTTGAAGGTACGAGTAGCGGTTTAAGGAAAAAATCAGTTTTTGTTCTTAAAATGCAGTTAAGTTGTAAACGTCTTTTTAAGCCTTTGAAGTGCCTATGATTCTATGTAACTCGTCACAGACTGGTGTTAATGAATATATATAACAGTTTAAAAAGTTGGTATTTTATAAGCACAGACAATTCTAATGGTAACTTTTGTAGTATTATGAATAGACATAAATTGTAATTTGGGGACATAAAAACTACTGAATAAATCATGTGGCCTAATATTGAAAATGTCACTGTTATAAATTTTGTACATTTTGATCAAATGTACATCTCCCCTTTGCTAATAACTGTCTGCTCTCAAGGATGACATGGGTTTGATTTCTGAGTGTTCTACAATGTCTATAAATCAAAACCAAAGAGCTCATCATTGAGGCTGTTGCAGATTCGCTACGAATCAACCAGAGGAAATCTGAATGTATTGTCCTGTGTGTATTGGGGTGTAGGTATGGGAAGACTGCCAGGGCGGAAATTGTGAAGTTTGCAACCTTTGTAGGAGAGCTGATGGCATTATTGAGACAGATGTCTGCTTTTCCAAACAACTTTTAGGGCTATAAATTCCAAAGAACTGAAGGGGCTTTCTTAACGTCGGTATCTAAAGTTTAGTTTTATAGATTGATTTACCTTTGAACTGTGCTCCAAATCTCTCCTGAAGCTTAACTGAAGTATTAATAGATGGGAGGGGCAAGGAGGCTCTGTGCATTAAAAGGACAGCCTCACTGCTTACCATTGAAATTGCTAAAAGAAAAAAGCGGGGAGGGGGAGATGGCCGGTTAGCTCAGTTGGTTAGAGTGTGGTGCTGATAACACCAAGGTTGCCGATTCGATCCCAGCGTGGGCCACCGTGAGCTGCACCCTCCTTAAAAAAAGAAAAAGAAAAGAAATTGTTGGCAAGCAATGATGCCTGATGGAGGAGACGAAAGTCTGAGGGTACCCTGCCTGGGTACTGCTTCTAACTGAACATTTTCTTTTTCTATTTTACCGTTAATATTGTTTTAAATTATGAGCCACCAAAGTAGGAAGAAGACAGCAACCTTTTTAACATATAATTTACTTTTAATAAAGTATAACTACTTCATTTAGATAGAAAATAGTCCCTGGAATTGCCACATAACTCATTTAAACAAAGAAATTTGAAGTAACCCTTGAAACAGTGTTTACTTAAATTCTTAATGGCCTTAATTCTCAAATTCCTGCCCCATCGTATATAGAATCAATCTAGTTGGACTGATTAAAAGGAAGTGATAGCACCTTCTGAAGTTGCATGATGTCCCTCAGTTACAGAGATTAAGAGAATAGTGGGCAGACCTCTTAACAGTGCAATGCAAAGTAAAATTCAGATACCCATTCCAGGAAAAGAAAATTTCTGGCAAATATTTTGTCACTGCTGTAAAGCAAAATATTTGTTAAAGTGCCAAAATAAAGTCTGTAATGCTGAAAGTAAAAAAATCATTGCATAGACTGATATACAGTTTTCTTCAACTCTGTTTTCTGCCTGGTTTTATTTTATTTTACTTTTAAGATGCGGTAAGTAGTGCTATAAAAAGTGTTACGATTACCGAGTTCAGGAAAATTTTGGTCAGCTATAAATATTAAAGCCAATGTGAAAATTTCCTGTTTCCTTAACTACATGTAAATGATTTCCTTTGTGTGAATATGGCTTTGTGTTTGAGAGACCTGCAATATTCAAACTGTCCCATATTTAGCACATGGGGGAAATGGGATGAGCTCATGTTTTTTGAAAAGTTTCAGCTACAGGTGCACAGTATCTGAACTTCAAGATTGGGACCTAGTTAACAAAATTGAATTTAGGTTGGACAAATTTGCAGAAATTGCCATCTGTTAATGTTAAAAGTTGATAGATTCAGATCAAATGTTTAGTGAATTAGTATTTTGGTAATGGACTTATTTTTTGCAAATTAGACAAAATACATTTGCATTGAGGATATAGTCTCTTTGAATAGGGTTTAGGAGACGAAGCTAAATAAGTAGAACATAATTACCTTGCTCTGGTTGTCCTAAAGAACTAAAATGTCCTGCAAATGGTGATTGCTAGTTCCTGCAAGATCAGGTGCAATAATAACTTACAGTTTTTACTAACTTATTTCATCACTATCTTAGACATTTTGAAACCTTAAGGAAAATTTTTAAGAACAAAATATGTTTGCTTTTAGGAGCAAAAATATAAAAACTAAAAATATTGCAGGGTTATTTTTATAAGCAGGGTCTTTACAACTTTATTATAATTATATAATGGGGTGGTAGAAAACATTTTTTAATACATTTGGTCTAAGAAGGCAGTGACATTAAGTAACACAATCTGTATAACTTGAGCTCTAAGCTTCTGGCAGACAACAGTGAGACCCTAAGAGGTTTCCATTTAAAATTCATCAAGCCAGATGATAAATGAAGTAGTCTGAATTGAGTAATCACTAAGGGTTTTTTCAGTGCTAATATTTTACGACAATAGTAAAATCTGAGATTTGGCCATTTTGGGGGAATTAGATTTAGCTGGCATGGAAAACCTCATAAAGGATAAAACAACTGTCTGCCATTTAGTGATAAAAATTGTGTTAAAATGAATTTTGTCCCCCTTGCCTAACTCGGGGTAACTTCATGCTTACAGTTTATGGTTCTAAGAGTTCATTCCTTTTTGTTTATCTACTGCAAATGGTCTTTGGCAGGGCCTTTTCTGACCAAGGAATCGTGGTCACTTTGGAAGCAACTTGGTTTTCCTGGGAATTATCTGGAAGGGTGTAACCCAAGCAATAATTCTAACATGCAAATAGAGGAGTGAAGCTTTAGGCTTTGGTTCTTCAGATGTGCTGAGCACAGACTCATTCATTCCAGTTGTCTTGGTAAAACAGCATTCAAGCTACAAATCCTTGTATGTGCAAGACATCAGAGGCTTAATCAACAGATATTTGCCTACTGACTATGCACTGGGCACTATTCTAGAAGCTGGAGGTATAGTAGTAAACTAGGTAGACAGACACCCTGCTCTCATGCGGTTTGGAGAAGAATGCACAGTGAAAACAATCAATAAATAAAACAAGTGGAAATTACCAGTCGGTGGTAATTTCCATGATGAACATAATGCAGGCTGATGTAAGAGACTGAACAACTATATTAACCCTGATAGGCTGGGTATGCTGTGGTAACGTTCTCAAGGTCTCTAACTTAAAACAGCAAAGATTTATTTCTTGCTCATGCCACATGTCCATGGGTTGGCAGAGAGTTCTGTTCTAAATAATTGTCATCCTCAGTCCAGGTGTCAGGCCAATGGAGTAGCCATTACCTGGAACTCTGCCATTCACTGTGGTAGAAAGAAAATCATGAGGTGTACATTGGCTCTTAAAGCTTCCACACAGTAGTGACATTTGTCACTCGCACCCAAATTTCATTGGACAAAGGAAGTCATGTGGGCACATCTAACTTCTAGGATGCAGGGAAGTACCTCCTACTTTGTACCCATAGGAGGGAAGTGGGATATTTATGAATAGCTACAATTACTATAGCCTGGTCAAGAGAGATCTCAGAGGGTGAGGCCTGAATGGTGTGGATCCAGTTATGCTAAAATCAGGATGAGTATTCCAGGATGTGGGGAGCTCTAAAGAGGGAAGGAGCTTGGCATGTTGGAGGAACAATGAGAAGGGCAGTGGCTGCTGAGCAAGGGAACAGTGGTACAGGATGTAGAATAAGAGGGCTCAGAAGTGTAATCGCCTCCTAGCTGGTCTTCTATTTTTCTTCCCTTATATTTTATTCCCTTCAAGGAAGCTGGGCTGATCTCTATGACATAAATTACATCACTCCCTTCAATGGCTCCTATAGCACTTAAGATGAAGTCCTGACTCCTTACATTTGCCCTCAAGATCTTCAAGAACTGACCACTTGAAAATGATAAGGACAAACAGTGGGGGTCACATGGCTAGTTAGGAGGTCATTATTGTGACCTAGGGGAGAAATGATGGTGGCTTGGCCTAAGATGGTAATGATAAAGATGGAAAAGACTGGAGAGGAGGTAGAATCAACAGGTCTTGATAAAAGGTTGGAAGGAGTAGGGAGTAAAGAAAGAAAGGAAGCTAACATGACACCCATATTTTTGACTGAGCTGGATGAGTCACGTATTGAGGAATATCAGGGAGTTGGTAAAAAAAGAGTTCCGTTTGGGCCACCTTAAGTTAAGACTATTAGACACCCAAGTGGAGGTGTCAAGTGAACAATTGAAAGTAAGAATCTGAAGCTCAGGGGAGAAGTCTGAGCTGGAGCTATAAATATAGGAGCAGTGTCCATCCTGTGCCTGTTGGTACGCTGACTTCCTTCTCTTCCCTGCTCTGCTCCATATAGAAATTGGAGTGGGGAGAGGGATGACCCATGCAAACTACATTTCCCAAGATTCTTTGCCAATGGCTACAGGGAAAATGGCCAATAGCAGCTACTGGCTGAAGACTGAAGCTCAAGAGGAAGGGAAAAGCCAGACTACTTTCCCCTCTCCCTGCTTTGGGTAGCATCTCTAGCATTGATGAATCTCCTCTATGGTTTGAATTCCCATTGGGCCAACTCTCCTTCAAGTTCCCAGCTCCCACTGTTTATAAACTCTCATAAACTCCTCTTTCCCTTTTTGTCTCCCCAGCCTTAGAGAGAGTAGCAGCTTCCTGCTGTTGATATTCTCTGGGTGATCTCACCCTCCACAGTTTGCCCTTATAGTTTTTCCAATTATCTTCAGAACTGATTTCCTAGGTTAAATTCCCTCTATTGTATTACCAGCATGGGTTCTATTTTCCTTCCTGGACTCCAACCGATGACTTAGGAGTGAACAACATGAAGATGGTATTAAAAGCCATGGGACCAGAGGAGATTATCTGGAGAGGTAAGGACATATAGAAGGAGGATGGCCCTGGACCTGCCTTCTAGAACAATCTGTCTTTTTAGATGATTGACCAGTGCTACCAGATTCACTCTTTAGCATTGGTCACAGGACTGTATTTTCATTTTGGCAGATGCTTAGCTGGAAAACAATCTTTAATTACAAGGAGAGAAAAATCCTCATGATATATCAGAGAGCTCATTTTTGAGCAAATTAATAAACATGTAAAAGTATCCACTTCTACCAGGTCATTAATAACATACAGTATGAACTGTAGTTTGTTTTTGTTTGTTCTTAAGTAATTAGGCAGAGGAGTAAGAACTGTTTGAATATTCAGAAAATATCTCTATTATCCATCCGTGTTTATAATGGGAAAATAACAGCAAACAAAACAGGAATTCTCCCATTGGTAGCTGTGTCCTGGGGGTCATTGAAAGCAGGATTTTTGCCTCCTTAACTATATTCTGCTTAGGTAAATACCAGAGTAAGCTTGCATTTCCTCTAATCCAGACCAACTGGAAGGAAAACCAGTAAAGATGGTACAAAATGTAGATGGATTTGGCTCCAGGTGAAACCCAGAACTTGGGGATCCTTTCCTGATAACCCCACATCTCAGTCCTTTCTTTCTTTTTTTTTTTTTTTGTTACTTTTTTTTTACTTAGCCCATGTTTTTCATGTGTAAAATACAAATAACAACATCTACTGCATTGGCTTGTGGGAATTCAATAAGACATTTAATGAGGTGATGCACTGAGCATGATATCTGGCATCTAATAGAACCTAAATACAGGATCACTTATTCATTCTTCCTCCAGTTGTTTCCCAGGGACTCAATGTGTGGCAGGCACTGCTCCAGGCCCTGGGAATACAGTAGCCAATAAAGCAAAGTCCCAGTCTTGAGGAATTTACATTCTAGTGGGAAGAGACAGACAATATGTAATATATCAATGAGAAGGTAACATTTGAGCAAAGACTTGAAGGTGATGAGAGATTAAACCATAGTGGGTGGGGGAAGAGGTCTGGGGACCTGGGGAGCATTCAAGGCAGAAGGAACAGCAAGTGCCAAGGCCTTGAGTGTGGCTGAGTTACAAGTGAGCTAGAGACTAGAGTGGCAGGCAGTAAGTGAAGGATCCATGGGCCAGATGGTATATATACATCTTTGTAGCCATTGTAATGACCTCGGAGAGGTGTTGCAGGATTTTGAGCCAAGGAGTGACATTATCTGACCTATGCTTAGAATTCATTCTCAGACCTTAGCACGTATTAGAACCACTGGGAGCACTTGTTAAAAACAGATTTCTGGACCCCACCTCCAGAGTTTCTGAATCTATAGGTGGGTAAAACCTGAGACTTGGCATTTCCAACAACTTTTCCAGGTGCAGCTGCTGATGCTAGTCTAGAGACCCCATCTGGAGAACCATTGCTTCAAAGGGATTGCTTTGATTATTGTGTGATTGGTTGTGGGTGGTGGAAGCGGACAAAACAAAAGCAGGAAGACTGGTGAGGCTATTGTAATACTCAAGAAGAGAGATCATCCTGGTGGACGGAAGTGGTAAGAAGTGATCAGATTCTGGAGAGCTAAAGTCTGGAAACACTAGTGAAATCATAATAAATGGTTTATTGATATTATAATATCTGATAACATAATATGATCCATGTTTCCAGGCCTTATGGCCACCCCGTATTTTGAAGGTGTAGCCAATACCTTCAAATTTGCTAACAAATTCTAGGTCACTCGTCTCCCTGATGGGCACAAGCTCTAGACCTTTCTCTTCCTAGGACATCAGGAACTACTGTCAGTATCCAGTCCCTATCAACCTCACTCCCTTCTCTTCATCTCATAACCTTCAACATATACCTTATTCCAGCCTTGTGTTATATGTATCAGGTGTGATCAAAGTCTACAGTGAATGTTTAAATTTAAAACTTCTTATTACAGTAAAAGACACATTGCCATTAATCCCCCTCAAAATACTCCCCCTCGCTTTGCACACACTTATCCCATCATTCTTGCCACTTTCTGAAGCAGTTCTGGAAGTCCTCTTTTGTGAGTGTCTTTAGTTGTGCTGTGATGGTTGTCTCCATGTCCTGAATCATTTTGACTTTGGGGAAGGGCCAGAAGTCACACGGTGCCAGATCTGGTGAATAAGGTGAATGAGGACACACCGTAGTGTTTTTATTTGACAGAAATTGCTGTACTAGAAGGAATGTGTGGCACAGAGGCTTTGCTTTCATTGTGATCGAAACATATGGTGAGTGATGCTGCCCAGTGCTATCCAACGAAAAGGCAGGATCTTCAATAGAGGAAGTGGTGCATCGAACCTTAGTGACAGTGTGTGACAAGTTTCAACTTGTTCAGTGCAGTCAGTTGGGTATGAGCTACGGTTGAGAGAAGGTGTGTTTTAAAGTGTGCCGTAAATCATCCTCCATCATGACAACACTCCATGTCACACATCATTTCTGGTATATGGCAATTTCTGTCAAATAAAAACATTACAGTGTGTCCTTATCCACCTTATTCACCAAATCTGGCATCTTGCCACTTCTGGCTCTTCCCCAAAGTCAAAATGATTCAGGACATTGAGACAGCCAGGACAGTGCAACTAACGACACTCACGAAAGAGGACTTCCAGATCTGTTTCAGAAAGTGGCAGGAAGGACAGGAAGGGCGTGTTCCAAGTGAGGGGGAGGATTAATGGCAATGAGTCTTTCACTGTAATAATTTTTTTATTATTATTTAAACATTCACTGTATTGTTTAATCACACGTCGTTCCTTCAGTTTTAAGTATGCTGAGGACCCAGATCAGGTTGAATTCATTTGCCACGCCTCACCTGCCCTTAGTGCCTAGCTCAGTTCCCAGCATTGGATGATGGATGCATGCACACATAACCAGATCCCTTTTACTAGTCTCTTACTCAATTCCTCTCAGAAATTTAGTAAGACCCCATATGTCTGGGACATTCAGCCAAACAAAACGAAACAAGCAATCTATATCATGTAAAAAGTCTAAACAGAATTCAAATAAGTAGGTGATCACAGATATTTATTAAAACCCTGGGCTTGAACTTCACTTTCTTAAAACATAGAAAGTGCTCTGACAGGTTAATGGTTTTCTTACAGATACATTTTATCATTTTGTAGATAAATATTTAGCATTTATGCAGGGAACTTATTAGTGTTTTCTTCCTTTGTACTTTCAATATTTCCGTTATTGTGCCACATAATCACCATGCTGGATTCATGCTGTCCTGAGATCAAAAACTACCCTTTTTATGACCCTCTCTCCCATTTATGTGAAGGAGGCTGGGCTGTAAACATGGCATGAAAAAATTCTTATATGTCATCTTGATTGCTAACATCTGTTCAAATTTCCATTCATAAATTCAAAATTCAGACTTCTGCAGCCATCTGTTTTCTTGCAACAATCTGAAAAGAAGAAAAGCCTAAGGCAGATGTACAAGTTGGAAAAGAGCTTCTGCCTGGCTTGTCCAACGTTTCTGAGGTTTTGCTTGCTTCCTTTTTCCTCCCTAGCAGAGTAGGCATGCTTTTTCTTCTTTCAAGGTCGTATTTCAGTCCTTGTGTCGCAGTTTCTTGTCATACTGGGAGAAGAGATTAAGAAATGGCCGGAGTAATTTTTGTTTTTCTTCCCACCCATCTATTTAGTTAATTTACTCGTGTTAACCATGTCTTCTGGACAATGTGGAAAAAAACTTTATTATTCATTTTATCACTGCCTTTCAGTGCCTTCTCTCTCTCTCTCTCTTTTACACACACACACACACACACACACACACACTCATGCGCGCGCACGCGCGAATGGAATACCTATTTTATGAACAAGAAGACAGGAACTGAAATCTTCCTGCTGACTTGCCTCTAGTTGCCTGGCAATCTCAGCTGACACTGGAGAACGGGAACTCACTGCTTGCCTAGATCACAGACAATTTTCTAGCTTGCTGAACCACTGGGCCTCTCATTGGGAATTGCTGTGCAGATGACTTTGGCGTGGTTAATGGATATGATTTGGCAGCTGCAGGACCCAGATGCCAAGCTAGGCAACGGCTTTTATTTTGCTCTTGGCAGTGTCATCTATGTCTAAGGGACTGGGCTGCTTCTAAAGCCACTTGGCTTTATTCCAACGGTGCTGTTGCAGCAACTGTGAAATGCCTTCGAAAGCTGACATGACAGTTTGGGGGCCTGCTGGGCTATAGTACTCTCTCAAATGTAACCAAGCTTGGGACTCACTTTTAGCTTTATATAATAATTTTTTTCTAGCTTATCTTAAGAAATAAGTCCTCAGCAAACCCCATGCAGAGTCTATTTTGCCTTCTAATGTCCCTCTCTGAGAATCTCAGCAGAATGAGTGAGAACGCACCCATCCCAAACCTTACTTGATAGCTCTGTTGTAAGCTGGTGGTTTGTGGGATCATCGTGCTGGGTTATATGTACTCATTTTCATTCTACTCTGACATTGCTTTTATATAAAACTCATGACTGCTGTTCTGATCTCACAGTTGACCTGGAATGAGTCATTTAACCATTCTGACAAGTTCTTGAAATGCCATGAGAGTAGACAATGTCAAAACCTTACCTCCCTTATGTTTGTTGGCATGTGGATCATTGGGGTACTAATGTTTGTGAGTTTGAGGAAGGCCTTGGCCAGCACTCCTGACACACGAATACTCAATTTACGAATTGCCTATAATTCTGAACGGTTGGTGTCACCCCATCAGAGGAGTGCTGGCCATTGATTTCCACAGGCCCTCCCACACTCTTACTGAAACCTCGATCACAGCAGTTTCTGCCTCCCCTCTTTGTTCTCAGAATCCTTGCCCTGTCCCCTTCCCCTACTCCCTGGGCTCCTGAGGGCTCAAGATTGAGAAGTATTCAGAGACAAGGTCACAAACCTTAGCTTACAGCTAAGAGTTTAAAAGGGTCTGAAGCAGAGATGGCAAATGCCTGGCTTTGGGGGCCTCTCTTCCTACTTCTCCATATGGCAGACGTTATTAATTGATCCTAATATGCTCTCCTACTAAGGCCAACATCAGAATTCTTCTCCAGACAGCACTCAGTGCAGCCATAAGAAATGGACTGGACTTGGGTAGAAAGATGAAAACTATTCACAATCCTCTGCCCAGAGGGACACTAGTCTTGAGACCATAGTTGTTCTAAATCAGCGGTGTTGTGAGTTAAAAAACTGTTTAAATACGTTGACCTAGGAACCAAACCTAATTTGCAATATTGTTTTGTTGAGAAATACATTAGAACTTGAAACATGAGCTTACAAGTGAACTTTTGGAAAGCAACTGGTACGTAAATTGGAGTTCTCTCCTGTACTTGGTACTTGGCAGTAAGAGTGGCAACATGGGTTGAGCTTAAGAGTTTGGACTCCTAGCTCTACTCCTGTCCCTGCCTTGTACTGGCTGTGTGACTTTACACAAGTTAATTAATCTCTCTGTGACTTGCTTATTTCATCTATACAATGGAAAAGGTAATAGGATTACCCCACTCATAGGCTTATTATGATGATTAAAAATTTATTTTTTTTGTAAAGCACGTAGAATAGTGCCTAGCATACTACGGTACAATATAAGAGTTCATGAATTAAATATCAAGTTCAAATCTGAACTGGGAGGCTATGTTTCCTTCATTCCCTTCATGAAACAAACAACAGAGTTGATCATAAATTTTATAGTTGTATAAGTGAGGCATTATTTGTATCTATTAATAATTTATTCAACATTCTACAAATATGTTAACTCATTTGATAGTCCCAATCACCTTCTGAGGCAGGGTATTAGTCCCCATTTTATAGGTGAGATAACAGGCATTTCTATATGTTGTTAAAATGAACTGATATAGCCATATACACCCCCTAGGCACCTCTCAAACACATGTAGCAAGTTAGTGACCTTATGCCAAAGACAAGGAGACTTCAGGGACTTTGCCCAAATGTCTTCTATAACATCAACATGCCCCAGCTGATAAAAATGTGTCATTTCAAGGTTCTGAATACTGACCCACTGACTTTCCCCCGCTAATTCTATTATTTAAATTTTACCTAAAAAAATTACCCCTTACTACTACAAAAACAGGGCATGTACATTGCTGTATATTAGAAAATAAAGACAAGCAAAAATAAGAGAATAAAATAGTATTCCCCACTCAGTGAGTACCAGTGCTAAGGTTAGAACTTCATTTGTATTTCTCTTTTTTTTCCCACAGAATGAGATCACATGACACATACTACTGTTCTATTACCAGCGTTTTTTTTATTGTTGTTTTGTTTTATTTTTCTGGTCAATGATCTCCACTTTTCCATTTCAATACATTTATCTCATCTAATAATAAACCATATTTACATTACCCAATTGTCTCTAAAACGTGTTGTATCGCAGTTTATCTAAACTTGAATCTCATCCAGGACCATGTTTGCATCAGCTTGCTATGTCTCATAAGCCTCTTTTAATCTATCTTTTTTTCATAATGCAGATGATGAGACTGGGCTAGTTGTCCTGCATCCCTGACCTTTTTGTTTTTGAACTTGCATATGATTCCAAATTTACAGTAAATTTTCCATACAAGTAATTTGTTCTTCTTTTCTGAAGTAAAGGAGAGTAAGTTGCTGAAAAGATGCCCCATCACATCCAGACATTTAAGCATGTATTTCTTACACAAAAGACATTCTCTTACTTTACCACAGTCAGGAAATTAACATTGATACATCACTACCTCCTAACCCTCAGACCCCCCCTCAAGCTTCTCCAATTGCCCCAGCAATATTCTTTAGATGAAGGATCCAGTCTGGAACCATGTGTTGAATTTTGTTGTCATGTCTGCTTAGCCTCTCTTTTTTAAAAAAAATTTTATAAAAAATATAGCTAACATATAATATTATATTAGTTTCAGTGGTATACTATAGTTATTCAACATTTACATACCTTAAGAAGTGATCACCATGATAAGCCCAGCAACCATCTGACACCATACTGTGCTATCATAATATTATTGACTATATTCCCCATGCTGTACATTACATCCCCATGACTTATTTGCTTTAAACCTGGAAATTTAGACCTCCTATTCCTCTTCCCCCCTTTTCAAATTTATCAATTACAGTTGACATTCCATATTATTTTATATTAATTTTATATATATTGCAATATAATGGTTAGATATTTATATAATTTAAGAAGTGATCCCCTGACTAGTCTAGTACCCACCTGGCACTATGCATGGTTATTACCATACCACTGACTGTATTCCATATGTTTTACTTTACAGCACCATGATTATTTTGTAACTACCAATTTGTATTTTTAAATCCCTTCACCTTTTTCACCCTGCCCAGCCCCCCTCCCATCTATCACCCCAAAAAATCTAGTACCCATCTGACGCCGCACATAGTTATTAAAATATTATTGCTTAGTTCTTATGCTATACCCTACATCCCATAACTACTTTGTACTTATGTACCAAAATGTACCAATTTGTACTTCTTAATCCCTTTCCCTTTTTCCACCCCCACCCCCAACCTCCCTCCCATCTGGCAGCAATCAAATTGTCCTCTGCATCTATGAGTTTGTTTCTCTTTTGTTTGTTAATTTTGTTCTTATATTCCACACATAAGCAAAATCCCATTGCATCTGTCATTCTCTCTCTGACATACTTCACTCAGCACAACATCCTCCAGGTCCTTTCATGTCGCCACAGATGGCAAGAACCCCTCCCTTTCATGGCCGAGCAATATTCCATTGTATATATGTACCACCTCCTCTTTTTCCATTCTTCCACTGAGGACACCCAGGCTGCCTCCACATCTTGGCCATTATAAACAATGCTGCAATGAACATATGGATGCACATGTCCATTTAATGTAGCTTTTTGGATTTCTTCAGATAAATATTCTGAAGTGGGATCACTGGGTCCTTCATTATCTCTTCTTATAGACTTTGATTTAAAGTCTATTTTGTCTGGTATAAGTATTGCAACCCCAGCTCTTTTTGTTTTCTTTTCATTTCCATTTTCAAAAAATATCTCTTTCCATCCTTTTACTTTCTGTCTGTGTGTCTCTGTCAATCTGAAGTGAGTCTCTTATAGGCAGTACATGTAAGGTTTTTGTTTTCTTATCCATTCAGCCCTCCTATGTCTTTTGATTGAAGCATTTAATCAATTTATATTGAAAGCAATTGTTGATAGATAAGTAGCTATTGCTGTTTTATTATTCATCATTTTTATTTTTTTATTTTTTCCTGTCTTAAAGAAGTCCCTCTAAGATTCCTTGTAATACTGGTTTGGTGGTGATGAACTCCTTTAGCCTTGTCTTGTCTGGGAAGCTCTTAATCCAGTCTTTGATTTTAAATGATAGCCTGCTGGGTAGAGTAATCTTGGTTGTAAGTCCTCGCTTTTCACAACATTGAAAATTTTGTGCCAATTCTGGCCTGCAAAGTTTCTATTGAGAAATCAGCTGACAGTCTAATGGGAGCTCCCTTATAAGTTACTAATTGCCTTTTTCTTGCTGCTTTTAGGTTTCTTTCTTTGTTTTAAACCTTTGCCATTTTTATTATAATGTGTCTAGTTGTGGGTCTATTTGCGTTCAACTTGTTTGGGACCCTCTGTGCTATCTGAACTTGTATGTCTATTTCCTTCACCAGGTTATGAAAATTTTCCATCATTATTTCTTCAAATAGTTTCTCAATCTTTTGGTTCTAGTAATCCTATGATGTGAATGTTGTTACATTTGATGTTGTCCCAGAGGTCTCTTAAACCATCCTCATTTTGGGGGAATTCTTTTCTCATTTTGCTGTTCTGACTGGGTGGGTTCTGCTACCTTGTCTTCCAAATTGCTGATTCAATCTTCTTCTTCATTTAATCTGCTCTTAATTCTTTCTAGTGCATTCTTCATTTCAATTGTTGTATTCTTCACTTCTGACTGGCTCTTTTTTATAGTTTCTGTTTTTTCGGTTTTTTGTTTTGTTTTGTTTGTTATTTCCTTGTTGAAATTCTCCTAAATTCCTTGAGCATTCTTATAACCATTGTTTTGAACTCTGTTTCTGGTAGGTTGCTTGCCTCCATTTTGTTTAGTTCTTTTTCTGGATTTTGCTCCTGTTCTTTCATTTGGGACACATTTCTTTGTTTCCTCATTTTTGGCTTCCTTTCTGTGTTTGTTTCTATACATTAGATAGATCTGCTATGTCTTCCAGTCTTGGCCAGGTGGACTTATGTAGTAGGTGTCCTGTGGGGCCCAGTGGAACAGTCTCTCTGTTCACCTGAGCTGGGTGCTCCAGGAGTGTCCCTTTTGAGGGTTCTGTGTGCCATCCTGTTATAGTTGAGCCTTGAGTGCTATTGGTATGTCAGTGGGTGGGATTGACCCACAGGGTAATTGGCTGTGGGATTTGGCCACATCCACAGCTTATGGGGTGCTTGCCACATGGAACAGTATTTGCCTCAGCAGGCTCTGGTACCTACTGAGACCACCTTTAGTGTGTGACACTTGTGGGAGTAATTAGGCTGTGCTCTGGTGTGGTTTGAAGCCAACCTCCAAGTATGTTGGTTCTGGGGCCTCTTGCAAGGGGCTGTGGTGCAGGCCAAGGTCACCTACTGCCTGTGACTGGCCACGGACTAACTAGTAGGAGCTATAAAGCGATCCACCATTGTTCACTGCCTGTGCTAAACCATAGACGTGTGGGAGAGGCCTCATTGTGAACCAAGGTCAGCTGCCACCAGTATTAGGCCTAGGGTAACTCCACAAAAAGCCAGGACACCCAGAGGCCTGCTGCCATCTGCTGGCTCCCTTAAGGTTCAGCCACAGATAAAACCTTGTGTGGTATGCAAGTTGGGTGAGGCAGGGTCTCAGGGAGCCACTAGAGTGGGAAGAGTTGTGGCTATCAAGTTAATGTAGATTCTGGTTTGGTTTAGTGCTGGGCCTGGAATGCATCAGCAAAAGTCTGAGAGCACATCATGGCCAGTTGCTGCTGCTTGGGGCCTGCTGGACTCTAGTAGTTTTCCAAAAAAGAGTGCGATGTGAGCAGGGCTGGCTTCTCATGAGAAAGTGCCTTCAGTAGTGCGTGAGTTGTGTGAGGCGGGGTTGCCTCACACAGCAGGACAGAGCAGCATTGCTCATCAGGCCAATCAGATTCAGATTTGGCCTGTGGGAGGAGGGCTTAAAACAGGCAAGATGGCACCCACCTGCTGGCTGCACAGAAACAGGATCCCCCACTGGCAAAACGCCAATTGTCCTCCAGTTCTCCTCCCATAGCCTCACACCTCAGTCTTCTCCATCCCTACCATACGTGTCTGGGTCTGCCGAGTCACCATCCCTCCACTGTAGCCCAAGTTGGGTGCCTGTGAAAAAGTGAGTCTATGGGCTGGCCATTTTGGAGAACATGTGGGTTTCCAACAGCCTTCCATCCCACCTGAACAGTCAGAATCCCCGCTGTTTTTCACAGCCAGTTGTTGTGGGAGCTCTTCTTTCCAGCACCAGTACTCTGGGCTAGGGAACCCAGTGTGGGAAGCTGTGATCCCTCACTCCTCCAGGAGGCCCCTCCTTGACCGAGATATCCCTCTTGATTCTCAACTGCCAGAGGGAGGTTTGGGTCCTATTCCTATTCCAAGTCTCTGCCTTTCCTACCAGTCTCAGGGTAGCTTCTTTATATTTTCAGTTGTAGGACTTCTGCTCAGCTAGACTTCAGATGGTTCTCCAGTTTGATTATTCTATAATTTTGTTGTAATTTTAATGTATTTATGGAAGGATGCAGGCACAGTGTTTATCTATTCTGCCATTTTGTTCCTTTTACCTCAAGATTTCTTTGGTCTCTTTTGGTTTTCAATCTTTTCTTGACTTTCATGACCTTGACATTTGTGCAGATTAGAGGACAGTTATTTTGTAGAATGTCCCCCTATTTAGATTTGTCTGATGTGTTTTCATAATTAGATTCAGTCTATGCATTTCTGTCAGAAATATCACAGAACTGACGCTTATTCTTCCCCTTGCATTCCATTAGGTGGCATAAGATTTAGATTTGTCCTATTACTGATAATGTTAACATTGACCATTGACTAAGGTAGTATCTGCCCAGGCATTTTTCCCTTTTGTAATTAGTAAGTACCTTATGGGGAGGTACTTTAGAACTATAAATATTTTATAATTTCACTTTATTTATTTATTTATTTATTTATTTATTTACATCAGTATAGAACCACAGATTTCTATTTTCTAATGGGTTATAATCTGTTGTTATATTTATTTTCATGCTTATTATGTCCCATACTTGGCTAGTGAGAGTCCCTTCAAATTGGTGTCTGTGTCCTTCTGATGTGACATGTTTCTAAATTCTTTAATCAATTTTTTACTTTCTGGTACAAAAAGAGGTCTCAGGCTTATCTTGTACTTTCCCTAGCCACTGCTCTGGAATCAGCCATTTATCAGAGGATCCCTGGTGTCTTTTACTGGAGAATAGTATTTAGAAACCAAAATCTAGGCACTCAGTATGCTCATTGCTATTGGAGTATCACTGCCCCCAGATCTCTGTGCATAGAGTAGGGAATGTGCGTATATGTATGTGTACGACGTCAGATAATTAAGTTCGTGAACTTGTTGCAACAATGTTGCTAACCTTTTTTTTGATATCAGAGAGATTATTTATCATGAATTTGTACCAACTGATAAGTGCTGAAAAGGCTGCATGAAAAAGTTAGACAACCTGAACTTTTCACCAACAATTCATGGCTCTTGCATCACGACAATGCAGCAGCTCACACGGCACTGTCTGTGAGGGAGCTTTTAGCCAGTAAACAAATAACTGTATTGGAACACCCTCCCTACTCACCTGATCTGGCCCCCAATGACTCCTTTCTTTACCCGAAGATAAAAGAAACATTGAAAGGAAGACATTTTGATGACATTCAGGACATCAAGCGTAATACGAGGACAGCTCTGATGGCCATTCCAGAAAAAGAATTCCAAACTTGCTTTGAAGGGAGGGCTAGGTACTGGCATCAGTGCATAGCTTCCCAAGGGGAGTACTTCAAAGGTGACCATAGTGATATTTGGCAATGAGGTATGTAGCACTTTTTCTAGGATGAGTTCGCAAACTTAATTGACCTTGTACACTTTTATATTTATTTTTCTATTATCTATTGTCTATCTATCTATATATCTATATATCTATGTATCTATGTATCTATGTACCTATGTATGTATGTATGTATGTATGTATGTATTTATGTATGTATGTATCTATCTATCTATCTATCTATCTATCTATCTATCTATCTATCATCTATCTATCATCTATCTATCTATCTATGTATCTATCTATCTAGCCATCCATCCACCTTCTATCTTAATAACTATGTGTTCACATCATCATCTCCAATTCTAATCTAACACCATAGGGTTCATTCTAGTTTTCCCCTTTCCATATTTGTAATTTCCTTCTCCGACAAGGAGACACCTAGCTTTCATTGTCCTGAATATATTTACTTATCTAATCAATCCACCTCTATGTAGCCAATCTCCCATCTTCCCTCTTCACACCACTTGGGCTTCAACACCCCACACTAGACGAACCACCCAGTTCAAGCTCTGCCACTTCATGCAACCCCACCCTTCTATGTGGATATCCTCCTTACCACATTGGGGAGCTAACACATCATGCCAGTGCCACCCCACCCCTCTATCTTCTGACACCATGCTGAGCCACCAGCTATATGGACTTCTTCCTCATTCTGCTCAGACTTCAATGTCTTATACTGAGTTGCACCCCTGTGGGGAAGGGATATCCTCATCACCCTCCTCCTGCTATGACACCACACAAAGGGTTGCCCTGCTACATGGAGACTCACCTCACCCTACTTAGCTTTCGTCTCCTCACACCAGGCTGCCCGTCTACAGAAATGCCTTCCTCACCCTTCTAGAGCCAGGCTACCCTGTGCTAGATTCAGCCCTTGTGTGGATACATACTCAGGCTTCAGCATCCTATTGTTGGCCACTGCGACTTACCCTCGCACACACACACACACACACACACACACACACACACGCTTTACTTGATCAGCTCCATCTAATGACTTTTGCACTAATTGTTCAGGAAGGAGAGAAGAAAGGAGAAAAGCAGAAGAGGAAGAGGAGGGGTCATAACTGACTCTGGAGAAAAAGAGTACTGGTGCTTTACCACTAACCTCTCCCACCAATGACTGAGACCCCAGATTCATTCTTTAGTTACTAGCTGAATAACAAAGTGCTTAGTGGTAATTCCACAAAAACCACGGGTTTCTTTTCTATGGATATCTCTTTTTGAGAGAGAGCCAGGAAGAGATTTCTATTGTTCTTTCCCAAAGGATTTGGTAAGGAGAGAAGCCAGTTTGCTAATAAGTAGTAGGGGACTGCATTAGTTTCCAAGGGCTACTATCCCAAGTACCAGAGACTAGGTGGCTTAAAGAACAGATATTTATTTTCTCACAGTTCCTGTAGGCTAGGAGTTCAAAATCAAGGTGTCTTCAGGGCTGGTATCTTCTGAGGCCTCTCTCCTTATCTGTAGATGGCTGTCATCTCCCTTTGTGTTAATATTATCCTCCCTCTGTGTATTTGTGTTCTAAACTCTTTTTCCAATAAGGACACCAGTCATATTGGATTAGGGCCCACCCTAATGACCTCATTTTAACTTAATTACCTCTTTAAAGATTCTGTCTCCAAATATGGTCACATTCTAAGGTACTGGGGGTTAGGACTTCAACATGTGAATTTTGAGGAGGCACAATTGAGTCTATAATAGGAACATACTCCTATAAGGCTGAAAGTATTACATTCTTCTTTGTGTGGCCAGAGTGCCTTATGCAATATAGATTTTTTAAACACATCCTTATTTGAATGACTAACCTTTTAATAAAAGCGTACTTTTTCTTATTTTTTCCCATCAAAAATTCCTATTACCAAATCTGGGGAAAATAGTCAAATATTTGGTGGGCTATAGAGAAGGTTTTGTCCTTTGAGTTTCCTGAATAACATAAATTAAAGCCTATGGCAACAACATCAAAAGAAAGTGAACATGTATTAAAGGTACCTGGAAGATTTTCTATAAGGCCTATTGAAGGAGACAAAATTACTCAGTGGTTCTTGCTTATGGAGAGATATCTGGCTTAAAGGTCCTGGGCTGGGTACAGAGGATGGAGACACTGGTCCATGGGATAAAAAGTGTGCAGTCCAGAGTTTTTGGAGGAACCACATTCAGTGTGATACCTGAATAGAAGGCCAGGCTTGATGTACCATGAAGTGTCAATCCAAACAGATCCAGGCACCGGATCACAGGACAGAAGTAGAGATTAGAGATAGGAAACCAGAACAAGAGGGTTTAGAGTGGAAAGTACAAACTGGAACCTGGAGCAATTTTCTGAACCACTGGAACATAAAAGTAAGAGCTGTTTATAGGTCTTCAGCAATCTTAGCCATAGTGATGAAGGAGTTCTTAGGGTAGCCAAAGCAAGTCAGGTACTCTGTCAATCAGGACTCTCTTGAAAGCAAATAATGGAAACTCTAACTCAAATAAGTTTAAATAAAAAGGGAATTTATTGGTGCATGTAGCTGAAAGGGGCAAATCTAGCTTCAGGCACAGCTGGGTCTTTAGGTTCAAATGGTATCAGTACTTTCCATCTTTTGTCTGCTCAACTCTGCCTCTCTCTTTGGTTTGGCTATATTTTTCACCACATATGACCTTTCTAGGGTTAGCAAAGATGTTTTCAGATAGGACAACTTCCACTTTTCTTCATCTGTCCAGAAGAATTCACTCTTTCTCTTCCAGTGTCCCTATTAAATTTTAAGATAGACTTTTCATCATTTTAAGCTATATCCATTCAACAACCAATCAGATGGTCAGGAAGATGGCGTACTCTGAGTGGTCATTCTTCATCTGGTGGCAGGTAAGCACAACTGTACCAGATTCATGTGGAAAGGGAGAACACAGGACCCCTAGAAGGGCAGCAAAGTGATGTTACCAGAAAAAGGGAGAATGGATACGTGGTGGGCAAAACTGTGCATCTGTCACAGACACCTATACAAAAAACAGGGAGTGGACACACTTCACCTTCCCAGGACATCTACTATCCTGAAATACTCTGTGTGCTAGATTATCCCTAACTTGAAGGAGAATAACCTGAAAGGCTAGGTCTGAGGACTCCATCAGACATCCTAGTTTCTTAATATGTATGGCACTGGCCTCCTTCTGAATCAGGACCTGTCTCTGCTTGGTAAAGCAATGTCCACTCTATGATCCACTTTTGCGTGTCATTTTAGTGTCCCCTAAGAGATCAGTAAGCAGTTAGCTTGACTGTAACATATGTAGTAGGCAAGATGCATCCAGGCTCAGCCAAGTAAAGAAATGAATCTTTAGCTCTCTGGTGAGAAGTCTCCTGCCATAGAGACCTAGTGACTGTTTCTGTCTTTAGTAGAAAATTTATAATCTACTCACAAATAAGGGGGAAATATCAGCTTGTTTCTGATTGCATTCCCTCCCTCCCATCCTCCCTCCTTCCTTTCTTCCTCCTTTCCCTCTTTCTTTCCTTCCATCTATCTATCTATCTATCTATCTATCTATCTATCTATCTATCTATAATCTATCATCTATCTAGCTATCTTTCTATTATCTATATCTATCATCTATCTATCTAGTCTATCATATATCTATCTTCTATCATCTATGAGACTTATATAGCATTCACTGTGTGTCAGGTACCATTTTAAGTGCTTCTTACAAATATCAACTCCTTTATTCCACATAACCTTCATATCCTAACTGTTTCATTTGTGTCCCAGTTGAGAAGAGAGGTTTTCTTCTGCAGGTTTATGAAAGTATACAAACTGATCCTGAAGATTTGGAAAGTCAAAGCAATCAATAATTGAAACTAATGAAAAGAAAGTTTGCTCAGGACAGATCAAGGTTACCAGCCCCATCCCAAAGAGAGAAGAAAATGTTAAACAAGTATTCACTAGAAGTATAGTTAGCCCTCACTTAACATTGTCTATAGGTTCTTGGAACTGTGGCAAAACAATGTATAATAAAACCAACTTTAGCATAGGCTAATTGATATAAACAAGAATTAAGTTCCTGTTGTATCTCATCAATGTTATAATGAAACGATGTTGAATGAAAGACAATCATTTGAGGACCTGCTGTATTTAGTCCCTGAGTTTTTTGAAAGTTATAATTTAAGATACTCTTCTGGATTACTTTAATGTGAGATAAATAAATGGAATTCAATCAAAGTTATTAAGGGTATTCTAAGTACTAGATACTATGCTAAAGATATATTTACTTATTTGTCCTCAGTGAATGAGACACAGTTCTTGCTATCATAAAACTTACTGTGTAGTGAATGATCAAATATGGCAGACTGATAATTACTTCCCTGTTTATACCATTCTTCTTCCTATTAGTAACAGAACATCCAAAATCTTTAGCTGTACATATGGCTGCTAAGCTAGCAACTACTTTCCCCAGAAACTTTTTGATAAGATTTAGTTATGAAATTATGTTTTGGTCAATTAGGTGTGAGAAGGAGTAATGCATGTAATTCACAAGTTATATTGTTTAAAGAATCTCCATATTTTCACTTCTTTTGTCTCCCTTCCTATAGATTGGAATGTTCAGATATGGTGCTGGGTCCAGCTTCTACCACGAGACAAGAACCACATTCTAGAAGCCTATCTCACCTGGGGTTCCTGTAAGAGTTAAGTCTTACAAAAAATGGTTTAAGTAACTTTTGTCTCCATTATTGCAAAGAAGGTACAAAGCTATACTATTCTAGAAACACAGGAGAAAAGTTAATTTATTAGCAGGATAAATATTTTAAAGCATTAAAGCTTATTTCTCTCTCAAGAAACCTCCACTGAGAAGGGTTGTTTGGGAACGTTGGGGAAGAAGATAGAAGGACCCTGGATTCTTGGATATCTATGTGGACCACAGCCTCCAACCCATTCTAGACTGCCTGCCTGGCTCTGAACTATATGAAAGAGAAGTTGATGTCAATATTATTGGAACCATTATATTTTGTGATGTCTTCTATATAGCAACTTAGCCTTTAGCCTATCTGATTTATACCAATAGGGGAAAGAGCATTGCCATAGGGCTCAAGAGGCTTGGGTTCAAAGAGCTGTGTGCTGTTGGGCCAGTTGGTATCAATCTGAGAAGATAAATATGAGCACTTTTGGTATTGTCTTTGGCACATTCCTTCAGCCAAGGGAGGCCATGTGGACAGAGCAGCTACTGCAGACTCAGGGAGAACAACTCTAAAGAAATGCCAGGAGGTATTTTTTTCCATTTGCCTCCCACTCAGCTTTCTCCTAGACTTTTATAGGGCAAATAACCCTCGTATTCATGAACCAAAAATTCAAGGTGCCAGGAAATGAAGTGGATGTGTAAAAGAACTGTCAGTCCAAATTCATATTAGCAAATGGCTGAGTTTTTTTTCTGGGAGATTCACCTCTTCCCAAAGACAAATAGCTATATTGTAGCTGCCAGCAGAGGGGGTGTTAATAGGCATTTTAGGGGAATGCTGTATTCTGGGTTCTACTAGATTTTATGTCTCTCCAACATGGTGACTGCAGCAGCAAAGTCCAACCACTGAGCATCCTCCTAATAGTTCTTATTAATAGAATCATGGTACAGTAGCTATACCTAGTACTCCTAACATTGGTGCCCAAAGTACAAAACCCATGGACAGTATCACATGCAACTCATGTCATCACTTAAAAGGTGGGGGAGGTATCAGTCTAGATTTTATAAATGAGAAAACTGATGTATGGAGAATTTTATATAACTTGTAGGAGGCCACAGAGCTATTAAATGATAGTGTGTCTGGCTCCACAATTGACGTTCTATTATACTATGCAGCCTCTAAGTACAGTTGACTTTTGAACAACTCAGGGTTAGGGGTGCTAACCTCCTGCACAGTCAAAAATCTGCACAAAACTACAGTTGGCTCTCCACATACAAGTTTCCCAACCATGAAGAACATGGTTGGTTCCCATCTTTGAACAATGTGGATTTGAACCATGTGGGTCCATTGAATTGGACTGACGCAGTTCAAACCTGTGTTGTTCAAGGGTCAACAATACTGAGCAAAAATGACCTCTGTGGTAGATTGAATTTTTGACCCTAATTTTTCACCTCTCCCTGTATCTACACTCTTTACAAATGAGTTCTAGTTTCTCTCACTAGAGGCATAATGTATTTCTCAGCCTTGTACTTTGGCCCAGACTTGGTTTGGCCAGTTGAATGTGGGGGGAGATCACTTTGTGCCTGTTTTGAGACTAGGCTTTAAGAGACCTCACAATTTCTGCCTGCTTTTTGGGGCTACTGCCATTGCCATGGAAAGAAGATGTCCTGGATAGTCAACTGCACCAAGGAGGTTAGTGAGAAGCTTCCTTAGGTAGTGCTCCCCCTTTATCCTGGTCCCCAGAATGAACATACATGGAGCAGATCTGAACCCAACCAAAAGCAAGGAATTAAGCCCAGGTTGACTTGCAGATTAAAACAGAGCAGCCATCCAAGCCCAGCCTAGAACTGATCTGGCTAAACTGCACACATTTGAGAAAGAATAAATCACTATTTAAGACACTAAGATGGTTGTTATACATCAACAGCTGACTGAAACAATCTCTTAGAACACTTTTAGCCACTATGGAAATATCATAGCCTTATCCTGAAATTGGGATGAGAGATATCGTTATTCTGCTCATAATTCTTTAATGGTTCCCTGTAGCTTTTATTATAAAGTCCACATTCTAACTGGTCTCTAAATGGTCTTTGAACTGATCCTTGCCTAACTGTCCACTTCATCTCGTCCGCGACACACTCATCACTTGGGATCACCCCACAGGCCGTGCTGCCTCACTCCTCCAAGTCTTTGTGAACTCAGTAACCTTTTCTTAAAGTGTCTTGCCTCCTCTTCGGAATAATTCTAATCATTGTTCAAGATGAAGCTGAAACATCGCCTCTTCTAGGAAGCTTTCTCTGCCTTCCAGTGGGATTTAGATGCCCCCTAAATATGCTTACCTTTAATCTTGACCTTATTTCACTACATTTAAACCATCTGTTTATATGTTTGTCTCTTTCACATGCCTCTAATCTCCTCAACAGCAGAGAGAGTGTTTCATTTATTTTTGATTCTTGGATTCCAGCTCAATACCAGGCACAAGACAAACCCCATAGGAAATGGCTACTAGACAAGAGCATGAGATATCAAGCAATTACTTTAAACCTTCCCAAACTAAGAAATCCATTGTATCTTTTTTTTTACTCTAAGAAGCTCTTTTCCCTCAACAAGAGAAGGGTTTTAACTGTACATGGTCCCCCAGCTCCATCTTCTTGCCTACCAACTAACTACTTACAGTATATATATAAATTTTAATGTGAATTGTGGTAAAATAGACATACCACGGAATGTATCATCTTAACAATTTGAAGTGTGCACAGTTCAGTGGCATTAAGTACATTCATGTTGTTTTACAACTATCATCACTATCCATCCACAAAATTCTTTTCATCTCACAAAACTGTTTGTATCCACTAAATCAAAACTTCCCATTCTCCCTTACCCTCCACCCCGACCCCTGGAACCCACCACTCTACTTTCTGTCTCTATGACTTTGATTATTCTAGGTACTTCACATGAGTGGAATCATGCAGTATTTTTCCTTTTATGAATGGCTTTTCTTTACTTTTTTTTTTTTTACTTTTTAAAATTAGTTTCAGGTGCACAAAACAATGTAATAGCTGGACATTTATCATATATATCCCTCACACAGTGACAACCCCCTCCCCTCATCCACTACCCCTCTGATATCGCATACTGGCTTTTCTTTACTTAGCATATGTCCTCAAGTTTCATCCATGTAGCATATATCAAAATTTTCTTCTTTTTTAAGGAAGCCTGAATAATATTTTATTTTCTGCATATACCATATTTATTTATTCGTTTGTTAATGCACCACAATTTGGTTGCTTCCGTCTTTTGGCTGTTGTGAATAATGCAACTATGAACATGTGTGCACAAATGTCTGCTTTCAATTGTTTTGGATAGAAACTGCAGGAGAGGAAGAAAATATTTTTCCTCTACTCTCCTAGGTGACTGGGGCCCTGAAAATTAAACAAGAGACAGGTTAACCGGAGAAATAGTTTATTATGTATGCATACAGAAGACTTCATAGAAAAGAAATGAAGACCCAAAGGAGTGGTTAGACTTGGGGTTTGTGCACCATTTTAACAAAGAACAATATTCATGAAAAATTGACAAGACAGAGGAAGAGAGGTTTAGGATTTTAGGGACAGTAAATTGTCGGAAGATATATATATATACATATGGGGGAAACTAATGGAAGATAAGGGTTATTTTAGTAAGGATAGTCTCTGCAGGTTCATCTCAGCACCACCTCCATCTCTGGTGATGAAGGTTATTTTCCTTCTCCTGGTACAGAAGAGGGCCGGGGGAAACCTTCACAAAGGGAAATCTATACCTTACCTTGAGGCAAAAAAGGTGAAGGTAGAGAGCTTTTTCCTGTATTTGTTGTTCTAATTGCATTCAGCTCAAAATAATCCTTATGCCGAGGTGGCATATTTTGAAGCAGCATATTCTGATCCCCTGCAGTACCCAAAAGTGGAATTACTGGATCATATGGTAATTCCTCTTTTAACTTTTTGAGGAAACTCCATACTGTTTTCCATAATGGCCGTATCATTATATTCCCTCAAACAGTGTACAGAAATTTCCATTTCTCCATATCCTTGCTAAAATTAGCTTTTTTCTTTTTCTTTTTCTTTCTTTTTTTTTAATAGTAGTCAGCCTACTGTTTTAAGTGAGATCTTATTTGGATTTATGACATATTGTCCATAGAGAATTTTGAAAGGAAGAAGAGTATTGAAAACACACATTTGTTTGTCCAACCAGGGCCTAATTGGAATCACTTGCAGAGGGTATAATGAAATCATACAATATGCTTAAAATAAAGCAACAAAAGCCCTGTCGCAGTTTGGGTTTCCCAGGAAGCAGACTCTATGACAGAAGTTACCATGCAGAAAGACTTTAGGGGAGTGCTAGAGGAGTCAGCAACTATGGCAAGGAAGGGCAGGGGAGAAAGCAGGATTAGATAGACGCTAACCCTGTGGAAGCTCAGAAGCTAGGATGGCTCTTCCAAGTAGTCCTCCTTTGGGATGCAGTCGTGGGAGGGGCAACTGTTTTCAAAAATGTGTATTTAATTTTGTTGAAGGTGACATCTACTTGTTCCAGAACCCAAGGGACTATGTTGTGATTCTTTCATTGGAACTTGCCGTGAATTCTCTATGGTGTATTTTCCCACCACTGAAAAATCTAATATCAGAGGGTCTGCCTGGCTTTGTGGACCAACTTCAGAATAATGTTCCCAGCACTCGGTCTTCTGAAGAGTCTTTTCCTTCTGTGAACATATTCAAACCTCGCAGGATTTCCTGACCCTCAGTATATAAGTTAGAGAATCTCCAGGTGTGAAATACTGACTCAAGAAAGAAAAGAGGCTTATCAAGCATTGTGCTTTCTTCTTTGTTGTGGCGGATGCAAGATATAACAATTTGCCTTTTACTTGAAAGAAAAATGTCATGCCACAGACCACTGATCACTAAACACCTTACTGATGTAGTGGATCCCTTCATCTTTGTTGGGTTTATTTCCCACTATCTGCAGCTCATGCGCCTTACAATATTGCTACCTCTGTAAGTCGTTTTTTTGCTCACTCACTCTAATTAGCATCATGTAATTGATATAGTGGACCAGTGTAATATTCTGTGAGATGTCCAGCTGGCCCCGATCTTTTTGGACTACATTATGAGAGAGTGTGGTATAATTAACATGGCCCTGAGGTTAGACTGTCCATTCCAAGTGAATGTCACTTGTTTCTTTTTTTTTTAAATAATTTTTATTTTTTTTTTAGTCACAGTTGACATACATTATATTAGTTTCAGGTGTACAACATAGTGATTAGACATTTATATAACTTACAAACTGAACACCCCGATAAATCTAATACCAATCTGACACTATACATAGTTATTATATTATTGATTACATTCCTTATGCTATACTTTATATCCCCATGACTATTTTGTAACTACCAATTTGTACTGCTTAATACCTTTTTCACTCAACTTCCCAACCCCCTCCCAGCTGACAACCATGAAAAAGTTCTCTGCATCTATCAGTTTTTGTTTTGTTTATTTTGTTTTTTAGATTCCACATATAAATGAACTCATATGGTATTTCTCTTTCTTTGTCTGATTTATTTCACTTAGTGTAATACCTTCTAGGTCCATTCATGTTGTTGCAGATGGCAAGACTTCATTCTTTTTTATGGCTGAGTAATATTCCACTGTACCATCTCTTCCCCATTCATTCATCCATTGATGGGCACCAAGGTTGCCACTTTATCTTGGCCATTGTAAATAATGCTGCAATGAACATATGGATGCACATGTCCCTTTGAAGTAGTGTTTTGGGTTTCTTCAAATAAATACCCAGAAGTGGGATTACTGGGTTCTTTGTCTCTTGTTATAGACTTTGTTTTAAAGTCTGTTTTGTCTGGTATATCTTCTGCTACTCCAGCATATATTTATTTATTTTTACATTTCCCTTTTCATTAAATACCTTTTTCCACCCCTTTACTTTCAGTCTGTATGTGTCTGTCGATCTCGAGTGAGTCACTTGCAGGCAGCATGTATAAGGATCTTATTTTCTTATCCAGTCAGCCACCCTATGTCTTTTTTTTGTATTAGTTTCAGGTGTACAAAACAATGTAAAACCATGTTTCCCTGAAAATAAGACCTAGCCGGACAATCAGGTCTAATGTGTCTTTTGGAGCAAAAATTAACATAAGACCCAGTCTTATTTTACTATAAGACCAGGTCTTATATAATATAATATAACATAATATAATATAATACAATATAATACCGGTCTTATATTAGTTTTTGCTCCAAAAGACGCCTATACACACACACACACACACACACACACACACACACACACACACACATAAAACTGCAGTCAACACCCATCACTATTCAGCTTCAGCTTCAGCTTCAGACACACACCGCAGCAGTCCGGCACCTTCACGGTCCATGAAGTGGTCTCCCCAATAAGATAAGTGTCTATCAGATACACTACAAAATCTTTCTAACATTACTGATTATACTCCCCAAACTGTCTTTTGTATCCCCGTGGCAATTTTGTGATTACCGATTGTGTCTTCTAATCCCCTCACCCTCTCCCCCATCCCCATCCCCTCCCATCTAACAACCCTCAGTTTTTTCTCTATATCTCTGATTAGTTTGTTCATTTATTCTATTCTTTAGATCATATGATACTTGTCTTTCTCCATCTGACTTATTTCACTTAGCATAATGTTCTCTAGGTCCATCCATATTGTTGCAAATGGTAAGATTTCATTCTTCTTTATGGACAAGTAATACTCCATTATATAAACGCACCACAATTTCTTAATCCAGTCATCTACCAATGGGAATTTTAGTTGTTTCCATGTCTTGGCTATTGCGAATAGCACTGCAATAAACATAGGGGTGTATAAATTTTTTCAAATTAGCATTTTGGATTACTCTGGATAGATACCTAAGAGTGGAATTGCTGTGTCATACGGTAGTTCCATTTCTAGTTTTTTGAGTTACTATCTCCATACTGATAACCCTAGTTGCTGCACTAATCTGCAATCCCACCAGCAGTGTTTGAGGGATCCCTTTTCTCCATATGCTCACCAGCACTTGTTGTTTGTTGATTTATTGATGATAGTCATTCTGACTGGGTTGAGGTGGTATCTCGTTGTGGCTTTTATTTGCATTTCTCTAATGAATAGTGATGTTGAGCATCTTTTCATAGGTTTCTTTGCCATCTCTATGTCCTCTTTAAAACAATGTCTCTTCATGTCCTCTTGCCTATTTTTTAATTGGGTTGTTTGCTTTTTTGGTGTTGAGTTAAATGAGTTTTTTTTAAATAAATTTTGGATATTAACCCCTTATCAGATGTATTATTGACAAATATCTTCTCCCATTCAGTAGGATGCCTTTTTGTTTTATGGATGGTTTCCTTTGCTATGAAAAAACTTTTTAGTTTCATGTAACCTCATATGTTTATTTTTTCTCTCACTTTCCTTGCCCTAGGGGATATATCAGTGAAAATATTACTAAGGATAATGTCTGCAAATTTACTTCCTATATTTCTTCTGGGACTTTTATGGTTTCAAATCTTACTTTAAGTCTTTAATCCATTTTGAATTTATTCTGATATATGGTATAAGGAGGTGGTCCAGCTTCATTTATTCACATGTGTCTGTCCAGGTTTCCCAGCACCATTTATTGAATAGACTGTCTTTACCCTAACGTAAATTCTTGCTTCCATTGTTGTAGATTAAATGAGTATATAGGCATGGATTTATTTCTGGGCTCTCTATTCTGTTCTATTGATCTATGTGTCTGTTTTTATGCCAGGATCATTGTGTTTTAATTACTATAGCCTTGTAGTATGATTTGATGCCAGGTATCATGATACTTCCCACTTTGTTCATATTTCTCAAGATTGCCGTGGCTTTTAGGGGTCTTTTATGGTTCCATATAAATTTTAGGATTATATGTTCTATTTCTGTGAAAAGTGTCCTTGGTAGTTTGATAGGGAGTGCTTTGAATCTCTACATTGCCTTAAGTACTTGGACATTTTAACTATATTAATTCTTCCCATTCATGAGCATGGTATGTGTTTCCATCTATTTGTATGTTTTTTAATTCATCTTTTCAGTGTCATAATTTTCTGAGTACAGGCCTTTTCCTTCTTTGGTTAAATTTATTCCTAAGTATTTTATAATTTTTGAAGCAATTGTAAATGGGTCTGTTTTCTCAATTTCTCCTTCTGATAGTTTATTATTGGTGTATACAAATGCAGCTGATTTCTGAATATTAATTTTGTATCCTGCTACTTTATAAAATTCATTTATCAGTTCTAATAGTTTTTTGGTGGAGTCTTTGGGTTCTCTAAATATAGTATCATGTCATCTACACATAATGACAATTTTACTTCCTCCTTACTGATTTGGATGCCTTTTATTTCTTTTTCTTGTCTGATTGCTGTGGATAGAACTTCCAGAACTATGAACAACCTTGTCTTGTTCCTGATCTTAAGGGGAATATTTTGAGCTTTTCCCCATTGAGTATGATGTTAGTTGTGGGTTTATCATATATGGCCTTTATTATGTTGAAATATGATCCCTCTATTTCTGCTCATAAATAGCTGTTGGATTTTGTCAAATGCTTTTTCTGCATCTTTTGATATGACCATATGATTTTTATTTTTCATTTTGTTAATGTGGTGTATCACATTAATTGATTTGTGTATATTCAACCAACTTTGCATACCAGGAATGAATCCCACTTGATCGTGGTGTATGATCTTTTTAATGTATTGCTGAATTCTGTTTGTTTATATTTTGTTGAGGATTTTTGCATCTATGTTCATTAGTGATATTGGCCTGTAGTTTTCCTTTTTGTAATATCCTTGTCTCATTTTGAGATCAAAGTGATTGTGGCCTCGTAAAGAGTGTGCGAGACTTCCCTCCTTCTGGATTTTTTGGAATAGTTTGAGGACAATAGCTGATAATTCTTTTTGAATGCTTTTAAAATTCACCTGTAAAGCCATCTGGTACAGGGCTTTTTTGGGGGAGAGACTGTTGATTACTGATTCAATTTCACTGGTAGTAATCAGTTTTCAGACTTTGCGTTTCTTCTTGAGTTAGCCTTGGAAGGTTGTATGCTTCTAGAAAATTATCCATTTCTTCCAGATTGTCCTATGTTGGCATATAGTTGCTCATAGCATTTTCTTAATTTTTTTTTTTTTTGTATTTCGGTGCTATCTGTTGTCACTTCTCCTCTTTCATTTCTGATTTTATTAATTTGGGCCCTCTCTTTTTTTTTGATGAGTCTGACTAAAGGTTTTTCGAGTTTGTTTATCTTCTCAAAAATCAGCTCTTGGTTTCATTGATCTTTTGTATTGGGTTTCTTTCTTTCTTTCTTTCTTTCTTTCTTTCTTTCTTTCTTTCTTTCTTGTCTCTATTTCATTGACTTCCACTTTGATTTTTATTATCTCCTTCCTTTTACTCCTTTGGGAATATTTTGCTGTTTTTTTCCAGTTCATTTAGGTGTAAGAATAAACTGTTGATTTGAGATTTTTCTTGTTTTTTTAGGTAGTCCTGCATTGCTGTGAATTTCCCTCTTAAGAGTGCTTTCGCTGCATCCCATAGATTTTGGGTCATTGTGTTTTCATTTTCGCTTGTCTCAAGGTATCTTGGTATCTTTTGATTTCTTCCTTGATCTCATTGTTGGCCCATTATTTAATAACATGTTATTCAGCCACCATGCATTTGTGTGTCTTTAATTTTTTCTTGTAATTGATTTCTAAGTTCATAGCAAAGTAGTCAGAGAAGATGCTTGATATGATATAAATTTTCTTAAATTTATTGAGACTTGTTTTGTGGCCTGACATGTGGTCTACCTTGGAAAATGTTCTATATGCACTCGAGAAGAATGTATATTCTACAGTTTTGGGGTGAAATGCTCTAAAAATATTGAGTAAATCCAACAGCTCCAATGTGTCATTTAAGGCTGCTGTTTCCATATTGATTTTCTATCTGGAGGATTTGTCCCTTGTTGACAGTGGTGTGGTGAAGTCCCCTACTATAATAGTGTTACTATTGATCTCTGTGGTTATGTCAGTCAATATCTGTTTTATATATTTAGGTGCTCCTATGTTGGGTGTATAGATGTTTACAAGGGTTATGTCCTCTTGTTGGATCAATCCCTTTATTATTACGTAGTGCCCATTTTTGTCTTTTACTATATTTTTCATTTTAAAGTCTATTTTGCCAGATATAAGTATTGATACTCTAGATTTTTTATCATATCCATTTGTATGAAATATCTTACTTCATCCCTTTACTTTCAGCCTGTGTGTGTTTTCTGGTCTGAGGTGAGTCTTTTGTATATAGCATATGCAAGGGTCTTGTTTTCTTATCCTCTCAGCCATCCTATGTCTTTTGATTGGAACATTTAATCTATTTACATTTAAAGTGACCATTAATAGGTACATAGTCATTGCCATCTTGTTATTTATATTTCTGGTCTTCATTAGTCAGATTGTTTTCATTTCTCTTCTGCTTAAAGAAGCCATTTTAACATTTTCTGCAATGCTGGCTTGGTGGTAATGAATTCCTTTAGCTTATTCTTTTCTGGGAAGCTCTTTATAACTCCTCAATTTTAAATGATAGCCTTGCTGGATAAAACAATCTAGGTTGTAGGTTTTTGTTTTTCATCACTTTGAATATTTCCTGCCACTCCCTTCTGGCCTGCAAAATTTCTATAGAAAAGTCAGCTGACAGTCTTATGGGAGCATACCTGTAAGTAACTCACTGTCTGTCTCTTGCTGCTTTTAGGATTCTCTCTTTGTCTTTAACCTTTGCCATTTTAACTATAATGTGTCTTTATGTGGGGCTGTTTGGGTTCATCTTGGTTGGAACTCTATGCATTTCCTGGCCTTTTATGTCGATTTCCTTCACTAGGTTAGGGAATTACTTCTTCAACTATGTTCTCTATTCCTGTTCCCTTTCTTCTCCATTGTATTTCTATGATGCGCATATTGTTGTGCTTGATGTTATCCTACAGGTCTCAAACTATTTTCATGTTTTTCATTCTTTATTCTTTTTGTTGTTGCACTTGGGTGATCCCTGCTATCTTGTCTTCTAAACCACTGATTCGATCCTTTGCTTCATCTAACCTGCTGGTAATTCCTTCGAGTGTGTTCTTTATTTCAGTTATTGTATTCTTTAGTTTTAACTGGTTGCTTTTTATGACTTCTCTCTCCTTCTTTTTGTTCTCACTAAGTTCCTTAAACATTCTTATCATCAGTTGGTCTAAACTCTATCTCTAATGGGTTGGTTACTTCTATTTCATTTAGTTCCAATTCTGGAGGTTTCTTCTGTTCCTTTATTTGGGACATACTTCTTTGTTTCCGCATTTTGGGTGACTCTCTGTGTTTGCTTCGATGTACTAGGTAGAACCCCTAGGTTTCTCAATCTTTGCAGGGTAGACTTATGTAGTATGTGTCCTTTATATTTGAATTGCACAGTCTCCGTATTCTCCTGTGCATGTGTTCCAGAGATGTCCCTTGTGTTGTGTGTATTTTCCTGTTGAAGTTGAACTTTAATTGCTTTTGGCTCATCAGTTGGTGGGATTGACTCCTAGGCTGACTAGCTGTGAGAATTGGCTGTGCCCACAGTATATGAGCTGCTGTTTGATGATTGACCCTCAGATGAGGTTTAGCCCCTATGGGCTCTTGTGCCTGTAGAAAATTCCCTTTGGATGTGTCACTTATAAGTCAAATCCAGTAATGCTGTGGTTTGTTCTGGAGTTGGCTCTGGGTGTGTTGTTTCTTGTGTCTCTTAGCCTCGGTCCTGGTGCAGGGCGATTTCAGAATAAAACAAATCAACAAGTACAGCAACAACAGCAAAAACAAAATACACTCACATGTAAAAACAACCTACAAACAACACTCAACACAAACAAAAATATCAAAAACATAAAGAAACAAAAGAAAAGAAAGAAAACAAAAAATAGCAAACCCCCCCCACACAAAAAAAAAATCAATACAGAAAAATGAAAACAGGAAAAATAGAGCAAGGAAAATAAAAAAGAAGAGAAAGAGAAAGGGGAAAATGTGTGTTTGTGTATGTGTGTGTGTGTGTGTGTATATATACTAAAAATGATAATAACACTAAAATAAAATAAAACAAACAAACAAAAAATCAGTACCAGTCTTGGCTTAAGCCCACCAGGTTGTCCTCTGCTGTACAAAAACTCCTCTGAGTCTTGTGGAGGCAGAACCAGCCACCTGGCACTCAGAGTGACACTGGCAATGCAGTTCTAGATGAGTGGGGCTATGGGGTGTGCTTGGTAGTTTTTACAAAGTCAGTGCAGTTTCTGCTGTAGCCTGCACAAACGCACGCTGAGAGCACCACAGCCAGTCATCGGGAGGTGGGCTTCTTCTCTGTGCACAGGTCTCCTGGGTCTTAGGGCACCTCTTCCATCAGGAGGTGTGGATGGTGTGAGATTTCTGAGCTGCTGAAAGCCCAGAGCTGCGTCTGCCCCCGCTGCTGACCCCTGCGTGTGTCTCAGCTGCCCAGAAAAGGTGGGGGCTGGTTAGGCAGGTGTCTTCGTCTCTCTGCTCAGCCTCTTCCTTAGGTTGTAGGTGCAAACAGACTTTTTCTAGTTCCTGAGAGATACAGCTCCTCTGTAATCTGACACTACTCCTTTGTTCAAGTACCAGCCTAAGACTCAGGAAGGGCTGGGGTAGGATTGCTGTGGGAGAGTGGGGGAGGGGCCTGGGTATGGAGTTTGCTTTCCATCTGACCAAGAGTGCCCAGCCACAGTTCTCAGCCGAGGTTTCTGCCTCAAATGCTGGGCACTGCAGTCCTCTGTGCTTATCTCTTGGCAGGATTGTTGGGTGCAGGGAGGGAGCCCATTGCCTGGCTGTTGCAATCTCTGGTCTGCATCCTGGGACCCTGCATCTCTGCAGCCCTAGATGCGAGCCAATCTTCACCCCTGTCCCTTCCCTCTTCCCACGCTCACCTGGTTTGCCCACCTTCAGGTAATCCTCCTGCGAGTCTCTTAGCTGTTCTGTGTGATGAGCAGAGAATCCTTTGATGAGTTGTAGATGTTCAATTTTGGTAACTTCCAGGGGAGAACTCAAGAAGCCTACCTCACTGCCCCACCCTTTGTCTTTTGATTGGAGCATTAAATCAATTTACATTGAAAGTAATTGTCGATGGACATGTAGTTATTGCCATTTTATTATTCATATTTTTAAAAATCTCTTCTCCTCCTTCTCCTTCTTCTTCAAATCCCTTTAACATTCCTTGTAAAACTGGTTTGGTTGTGAGGAATTACTTTACCTTTTTCTTGTCTAGGGATCTCTTTATCTGTCCTTTGATTCCAAATAATAATTTGCTGGGTAGGGTAATCTTGGTTGTAGGTGCTTGCTTTTCTTCACATTGAGTATTTTGTGCCAATCTTTTTGGCCTGCAAAGTTTTTATTGCAAAATCGGCTGATGGTCTTATGGGATGGGACTTCCTTGTAGGCAATTAACTGCTTTTCTCTTGCTGCTTTTAAGCTTCTCCCTTTGTCTTTAATCTTTGGCATTTTAATTAAGATGTGTCTTGGTGTGGGCCTCTTTGGGTTCCTCTTGTTTGGAACTCTCAGAGCTTCCTGGGCTTCTATTCACCAGGTTAAGAAAGTTTTCCATCATTTCCTTTTCTTCACCAGGTTAGGAAAGTTTTCCATCATTATTTCTTCAAATAGGTTTTCAATTCCTTGCTCTCTCTTCCTTTGGTATCCTTATAGTACACTTGATGTTGTCCCAGAGGCCCCTTAAACTGTCCTCATTTATTTATTTTTATTCTTTTTTTCTTTCTGCTGTTCTGATTGGGTATTTTCTGCTACCTTATCTTCCAAATCGCTGATTTGATCCTCTGTTTCATCTATTCAACTGCTGATTCCTTCTAATGTAGTTTTCACTGCAGTTATTGTATTCTTTATTTTTGATTACTTCTTTTTTATATTTTGTCTCCATTTTTATGTTTCCCATATTTTTGTTGACATTCTCACTGAGATCGCTGAGCATCCTTATAACCAGTGTTTTGAACTTCCTGTCTGGTAGGTTGTTTTTCTCCACTTTTTTTAGTTCTTTTTCTGGAGCTTTGTTCTGATCTTTCATTTGGGACATGTTTCTTTGTTTCATTTTGTCTCCCTCCCTGTGTTTGTTTCTATGTATTAGGTAGGGCTGTTATCTCTCCTGGTCTTGGTAGAGTGGCTTTATGTAGTTGTGTCCTTTGGGGCCCAGTGGTGCAGTCTGTCTGGTCACCTGAGTCAGGTGTCCAGGTGTGTCCCTTGTGTGGGTTGTGTGTTCCTTTCTGTTGTGGTTGAGCCTTGATTTCTGTTGGCTCATCAATGGGAAGCTGATTGATTGTGAGGAATTGTCATGACTACATTGGTGGAGCTATTGTTCAGGGGCTGACCCTATGGAGCAGGACTTGCTTTAGCAGGGTTCTGGTACCTGTCCAGTCTGCCCTTTGCATGTGTTGTTTGTGGAGGTAGTTGAGTGGTGCTCTGATGTGGTCTGAAGTGGGCCATTGGGTGTGCCATTTCTGGGGCCTCTAGGGAGGGGTTTTGTTGCAGACCAAGTGCAGCTGTTGCTTGTGCTCTGCCCAGGACCTTGGTATGAGCTACACAGTGATCTGTAGATGGTTGCCACTTGTGCTGGGCTTGGAGGTGCCTTGGGGAGGCTAAGCTGTGAACTGACGCTAGATGCCACTAGTGCCAGACTTGGGCCTGCTTAGCAATGTGTACAGGGCACACCGAGGCCAGATGCTACTTGTTTGGAATTTGTGAACCTTTGATTTTATGAAAGTCTGCAGCATAAGCTAAGAAAGGACTTTTATATGGAAAAGCCACTGCAAATGGCTTGGGTGGGCAAGGAATTTAGGTGGGGTGGGGTCTCAGGGAATCATCAGGGTGGGATGAATGTTGTTAGCCAGGTTGATGGAGATTCCTATGGTATCAGTCTTCACCTGCAGGCTGAGTGAGGGGAGGGGTCAACAAAGGAACAGTGGCTTCTGCCAGCACTTCTACCTGGGAGAAAGCTCCCCCACCAGCTCTCACCCTAAGGCCAGACAATTCAGTTCTTCCCTGTATGTCCCTGGCACCTTTTGAGCTGCTGCCCCAGTGCTGGAGCTCAGAGTGAATGAGACCGACAGTGAGTAAGTCCATGTGCAGGCCCCTTAAAAGAAATGCCTGGGAGTCTAGCAGTCCTCTGTCTCACTCATCCACAATTTCCACTGGTTTTCACAGCCAGAAGTTTGGGGACTTCTCTTCCTGGCACTGAAACCCTGGGGTGGGGAGCCTGGCATGGGACTGGAACTCCTCACTCCTCACGAGGGACCTCTGCAGTCAAGATATTTCTCCTGATTTTTAACTGCCACATGTGGGTGTGGGACCAGCCTTTTCCATGTCTCTGCCCCTCTTACCATTCTCAAGGTAGCTTCTTCTGTATGTCCTTAGTTGTAGGACTTCTGTGCAGCTAGATTTCAGGTCATTTTCAATGATGGTTGTTCTGAAGCTTAGTTGTAATTTTGTTGTGGTCTGTGAGGAGGTGAACACAGTGTTTACCTCTTCTACCATCTTGACTGGATGCCCTGAATGTGACCTATTTATGATCCTCCTTTCTAATGGGGATGGAAGAGAATATATTTATCAAATTAACAGCAGTGTACAATGTGCCTGAGGTCATGTTACTTTGCTCTGGCAAGGGTACCACATGGAACAGCAACCTCAACTGGGGCTACTGTTTGATTGAAATTGTAATAATACACACCCATATTCTGCCTATATTTAATTATTGAGGGGACCAGTCTGGTAAATTAAGTGGAGCTGGGGACCACCACCTCTGCCTCTATAAGAGGCAGATCTTTAAGTGTCACTCTGACCTAATTGCCACAATTTTTACATTATGATAATTGTACCCACAATTAATCACCACTGGTTTCTATTATCATCTTGGGATTCTATCATTCCTCTTAGGGAGCTCAGTTCTCTAGCAACACCTCCTGCCATCAGCTCTGGCCCACAGAGGGTAGTTACTTCTGAGCTTCTTGTAAGAGTGCCTCTCTAATCAGTGCATCCTGATTGCTTTGGTAAATGGTTGGTTGGTGGGCTGTCTAGCCTCAGGTAGTCTATCTTGTATGTCTACCTCTATGAGCTTTTGATCCCTTCCTCAACTTTCTGCCTTGACAGTTCTAGCATTTTTACTTCTTTTAGTGAGGGGCATCACTTTTTCCAAGATGCCCAGAGAGCTAACTTAGCAACATATTCATATTCTCTCTTAAGATTCATGCCAGGTGTGAATTTCTGTACCGTGGCAAGAGTTTCCATGTTGACAAATACTCCTTTGTTCATCTCTATATTTCACCCTCCTTGATCCTGCACCTTTAGGGACATTCCCATATTTTCTGAACTCATACTGGTACATATTAGCCAGATCTTGTACAATGTTAGGTAACAATTTCTTATTCCCGTATCAGGCCAAGAACAGCCCCAAACAGAGTACTGACCTTTGCATAGCAGACCACCCCAGATTGAGAATTTTACCTTTTTTAAAGAAGATATATGAAATGATTAAGGAGGGTCATCTGCTTTCTCTGCTCTTCTGTACAGTAGATGAATGTCTCCTTATATGCCAACAAAGGAGCTCTCTGGTTTTCATATTTACCTTTTGACTATACAGTAATCATTCTCAACCACTGTCTATTGTCTTAGCACAGCCTCTTGATTCCAGTGTGCTTACAATTTCTTTCCTATTTCTCTAATGCATCACATCCGTTTTTTGTGCTAAAAATTAAGGAAGAACTCAATGAGTAACACAACCTGCTACAAATGAGATTCTGAAAGAGGGCTAACAGCTGCGGGCTAATTGTCTGCCAGAAGTACTCCCAGAACTTAGTGAAATGAAGGTACAGAGGCATGAAGCACTGGAGTATGGTGGAGGACTACAAGCAGTTTCGAATTGAAGTTAGAGCTGGAACCGCAAAGTTAATACTTACTGTTAGAGTCAGAACCCATGTCTTCTAAGAGTTAGTCTAGTTATTATCCTAGTATAACAAGCAATCTCTGTGAAAGTCAAATAAGGCAGCTAGATTCCTTGCTTACATTGGGGGAAAGCCATGTGCTGTCCTCTTCTGATTCCTAATACCACCATCCCTTATCACAGGAACAGGACAGAGAGGTACTGAATAGGGTCTCTGGCAGGATACTCACAGCCTAGGCTTTATTCCAACAATTGGATGATCTTTCAGCACCAGTTATTGATGCTTCATTGGTGTCCTCTCCTCCCTCGCACTCTCATGCTCAAAGGTTCCTGTACCAGCCAACCCTTCATGGAAATAAGAACAGTGTCAATGACCAGTGATTGCTCCCTTCATCATCTCTCTTCTAAGAGGCAGAGGATGAAAGGAAGCTTTACCTTCCATTTCAAGGATTGTCACCACCCACCTTCCAGCAAATATTCAACTTTATTGAGGGATTTAATCCAACTTACTAGTCTATTCGAGGAGGTAAATATTTTCAATTTGAAAGTAATAAAAATTATTTCTAGAAACACTGGAAATTCCAAACAGGGGAAAAGAATAAATAAGTACATTCATCCCATCACACAGAGAGACAACCACTGTTACATTTTGGTACGTTTAATTCCCATGCTTTTCATTTCTTTTTTATTTTTTTTTACACATATATAATCATATAGAGCATTTTTCCTTCTTTAGACTTTAATTTTATAAAAGAAACAGTCTTCACTGTTTTAATCCTTGTGAACATAATATTAAGTGGACTATTACACAGCAATGAATATATTGCATAGTTAATCAATTCTTATTGTGGGGTAGATATGTATGACAAATACATATACAGTAAGCTATCGATAGGTTCTTGGAAACTATGACTTTAAGTGAAATGATATATAAAACAAAATCAATTTTACCATATGTCAATTTATATAAAGAAGAGTTAAGTTTCTACAGCATATTTCTGGTCACAAAAACATCACCAAACTTCTAAACAAAGACTCCAAACACTTCTAATATTAAACATTGAAATAAATGTGAGTTATATTTATATTTAAGAAAGATTAATAAAAACAGGTAAGATAATTGTTTTCTAACCTGCTTATTCCAGGGTCGTGGGTGTCTGGAGCCAATTCCAGCAGCTCAGGGCACCAGGGAAAACCCTGGACTAGACACCCTTCCATCGCAGGGCACACTTACATACACACATCCACATCCACACCCACACCCAGAATGGGACAATGCAGACACACTAATTCAGCTTACATGCACATCTTTGGGATGTGAGAGGAAACCAGAGTTCCCAGAGAAAGCCCATGCAAACATGGAGAGAATGTACAAACTCCACTGGTAGAGGCTCCACCTGGGAATCGATTCCCCCCCCCCACCCCATGAACATTAAAATGAAATGACTTTGAATGGAATGATGTTGTTCAAGGACTTGCTGTATTTATATAATTAAAACACTGTAAATGACCCTGTATTAAGCTTTTTAATTTAAAATTATATGCTGATGTTTATCATGTCATGAAAAATTATTCGTAAGCCTAATTTTTAATTGCTGCATGATATTTCACTATGTGGATGTACCAAAACTTATGAACAACTATAGTATTGTCATCTGATGTATTGTTAGTATTTTGCTATACTAAATGAATCTCCTGTATATATTGTTAGATTTCCTTAGAATACATTTCAGTAAGTGCATTACTGGGTAAAAGACTATGACAGACTGCTAGCTGTTCAGCAAACCTATTGTCCCTTCTTCCTCGGCACACAACTAGACTACATTTCCCATCCCCTCTCCCTCCCTCTGCAATGAAGTTTGTCAAGATAGCTGAGTTCTAGTCAGGGGAATGTGAGCTACTTCCAGGTCTGTCTATACTCTTTCTACTTCTGTGGAATGACCCTGGACTTCTCTATTGAATCTGGCTAAGGATCCATTAATTTCTATGTTCCTGAATGATTGTATAGTACATCTTTCTTCTCTCTCTCTCTCTCTCTCTCTCTCTCTCTCTCTCTCTCTCTCTCTCTCTCTCACACACACACACACACACACACCTGAGACCTGAAATAGTACAGGAATATCATATGAACAAGAAATAAACTTCTATTTTGTTTGAACCATTATAATACATTTTAGGGTCAATGTTTTAGCAGCTACTGTTATCACAACTAATAAAAGATACACATTTTAAAATACCTTTGTAAATTTTGTTATTTTTGTACTTATTTTTAAACTGCTGTCTAGAAAGGTACTGCTAATGTATGTTTTCACCTGCAATGTATGTGAAAGCCCACATCACTGTAAGCATTAAAAATACATTTGCTATCTTGAATGAAAAGATTTATCATCATTAATTTTGCATGTTTTGATTACTAGTGAAGTTGAATATTTTTCTACTTCTACTCATTTGAATTTCATGATGCTTTCCAAATATGGAAGTTGTATAATTTTTTTTAAAAACACTCAAATATATCTTTCCTCTGTGATACATTTCATTGTTTTAATCTACATGTTTATAAACAATTTGAAATTAATACTCTATTGACCTGAAGAAGCAGGTTTAATTTTTTCGCTAATATTTTAGAGGATCCCAAGCTATCACCATATTTTAAAGTTATAGTAGAACTGTCTGACCAATGAAACCAAGAAAACAAACTGGATTTGGTCCTGCAATTCTGGGAAAACTAAATTGTTAATCAGATAATTACAGAATAGAACAATCAAAACAAATCTCAAGCAATTCCTTTGAAATATTGGTGTTGGAAAACAAGGCCACCACCTGGTATATTCTATATTTATTTGGTTTTGGGGAGTGTAATTTGGCTGCAATTCACTATAATTAGGAACATTATTATAATGGAGTTTAGCTCAACTCATACATTGGCTTTGACTTAACATATTGGGTTTCTTTCATGAGCTGAACATTTTATTTCAAATATGGTCTCCACCCTAGTGCTATTCTCTGATGGGAAGGAATGGATGGTGACCAGGATTCTGGAAGTATAACCCGTTCCTTATACTTACTTTGACCTCTCTGTTCTTACGTGGCTCTGCAAGTCACCTGTACCTTACCCTCCTGGTTATCTTGGCCAGCTCAGTCTCAACTATTATTAGAACTTACAATACAAATATTTATTGAGTGCCTACTATGTGTCAGACACTGTTCTAGGTGTTGGGAATACAGCAGATAAAAAAGGAGGAAAGAAAAAAATCCCTGCCCTTGAGGAACTTTTAGACAGTATAGATATAATAAATACGTAGGTCTGACAATTAAGTTCGTGAACTTGTTTCAATGATGCTGTTAACCTTTTTTGATATCAGAGGGGTTATTCATTATGAATTTGTACCAACCGGACAAACAGTTAACCAAGTTTACGATTTGGAAGTGCTCAAAAGGCTGTGTGAAAATATTAGATGACCTGAACTTTTAGCCAACAATTCATGGCTCTTGCATCACGACAATGCACCAGCTCACAAAAAGTGCCTGTGAAGGAGTTTTTAGCCAGTAAACAAATAACTGTATTGGAACACCCTCCCTACTCACCTGACCTGGCCTCCAGTGACTTCTTTCTTTACCCAAAGATAAGGAAATATTGAAAGGAAGACATTTTGATGACATTCAGGACATCAAGGGTAATCCGACGACAGCTCTGATGACCATTCCAGAAAAAGAGTTCCAAGATTGCTTTGAATGGTAGACTAGGCACTGGAATCAGTGCATAGTTTCCCAAAGGGAATACTTCAAAGGTGACCATAGTGATATTCAGCAATGAGGTATGTAGCACTTTTTCTAGGATGAGTTCGCGAACTTAATTGTCAAACTTCGTAATTACTATTACGAAGTGTGTTGGAAAATGTTAAGTGGTATGGAAAAAGAACTAGAGTAGGGTGAAGGTGATTAAGAGTTTTAGGGTGGGGAGGAGCTGGTTGCAGTATTAAACAGCTCGTCAGGTTTAGTCTGATGGAGAAAATGAGATTTGAGTAAAAACTTAAAAGAAGTGAAAAAGAAGAGTTGATCAAGTTGATATGTAGGGAAGAGAAGCCAAGCAGCAGGAAAAAGCGCATTTGGACATAATAAGTTTGCGATGTCTGTTAGATATCCAAATGGAGAAATTAAGTTAGCAGTTGGATATACAAACTGAACATGAGGATGGAGGATATTTTAACCGGTTTAAAATATATTATCAGTACTCTATGAATGCCGTCTAAGCCCTAAAAATCTGGTAAGTTTTTATTTTCGTCATTTTAAAATGCTATGTACAGCACTAATTACAATAGCCACAAACTTGATAATTCCCAAATGTCTATCAACAGAATGGATAAATATATTGTGGTACATAGATGCACATAATAGAATACTATATAGCAATGAGAATGAATAAATCATAGCTATGCACAATAATATGAATGAATCTCTCAAACATATTTAAATTTTTAATTGGGGGAAAAACACGTAACAAAATTTATTAAGTGTATATTTTTAAGAGTATGGACCATACTCTTAAGTATATTCACATTGTTATACAACAGATCTTCAGACCTTTTTCAACCTGCAAAACTGAAAATCTATACCCATTAAACAACTCCCCATTTCCCCTTTCTATTGACCCTAGGCAACCATCAGTCTACTTTCTGTTTCTATGAATTTGACAATTTTAGATACCTCATATAAGTGGAATCATACTGTTTTTGGTTTCTTGTGATTGGCTTATTTTACTTAGCATAATGTCCTCAAGGTTCATCTACGTTGTAGTATATGACAGGATTTTTTTCTTTTTGAGGCTAAATAATAACCATATTTTATTTATCAATTCATTCATTGATGGCCATTTGGGTTGCTTCCACCTCTTGGCTGTTGTGAACAATGCTGTTATGAACATGACTGTGTAAATACCTCTTCAAGACTCTGCTTTCAATTCTTTTTGACTTATACCCAGAAGTGAGATATCTGGATCTTATGGTAACTCTATTTTCACTTTTATGAGAAACCACCATACTGTTTTCTACAGTGACTGCACCATTTTACATTCTCACCAATAGTGCACAAAAGTTCCAATTTCTTTATATCCTTACCAACACTTATTTTCTGAATTTTTTTCCAATAGTATCTATCCTAATGGGTGTGAGGTGGTATCTTGTGGTTTTGATTTGCATTTCTAAAATGATTAGTAATGCTGAGCATCTTTTCATATGCTCATCAGTCATTTGCATATTACCTTTGGAGAAATATTTCTGCAAGTCCTTTGTCCATTTTGTTTTTACCAGTTATTTGTGTTTTTGCTATTGTTGTTGTTGAGTTGTAGGAGTTCTTTATATATTCTAGATATTAGCCCCATATTAGATATATGATTTGCAAATATTTTCTCCCATTCTTAAGAAATTTTCACTTTGTTGATTGTGTCTTTTTATGCACAGTTTTTTATTTTGATGAAGTCCAGTTCATCTATTTCTGCTTTTGTTGCCTGTGCTTTTGGTGTCATACCCGAGAAATCATTGTCAAACCCAATATCATGAAGCCTTTCTTCTATGTTTTCTTCTAGGCATTTTATAATTTTAGGTCTTATATTTAGGTCTTTAATCCATTGTCAGTTAATTTTTGTATATGGTATAAGGTATAGGTCCAATTTTATTCTTTTGCATATGGATGTCCAGTTTTCCCAACCTAATTTGTTGAAGAGAATTTCCTTTTATCACTGAGTGGTCTTGGCACCCTTGTCAAAGATCAGTTCACCATATGCATCAGAGTTTATTTCTGGGATCTTTATTCTATTCCATTGGTCTATATGTTTGTCTATGTGATCAAACATATTTTTAATGAAAGAAGCCAGACACAAAATAATATAAAATGTATGATTTCATTTATATAACATTTAGAAAATAATTAAAACTAATCTGTTTTGTTAGAAGTTAGGCTAGGGGATATCCTTGTGGGTGTAGGTGGCTGAAAGGGGATAGGACAGGGGCTTTTGGTGGTACTGGTAATATTGTTTCTTGGTCTGTGTGCTTATTATACAGGTGGGTTCACTTTGAGTTATACAGATATTTAGTATTCATGCTATCAGAATCTTTATAGTATTTAATATAATCTTAATTAAAAACTGTTGCATAGAAATAGAGAAATATGATCAAAATTCACTGATCCTATATTGCCTTTAATTACTATGACATGTGTGTTTTCTCATCTATAATTCATAGAAACTACCTCATAGAGTCTTGTGAGAATTAAATTGCATTAACTCAGTGCTTACTATATAGTTAGTATCAAGAAATGTTAGCTATTAGTAACATCGAATACCACTAAATAACATTTATTCAGTACAAAGCTTGAGTGCAAGGCTTGCTAGGAATTTTTATAAAGTTTATTCAGTTAAATCCTTAGGTTTTATTATTTCCCATTTTATAGATAAGAAAATTATGCTTAGGTCAAATGACTAGCCCACGTCTACACAGCTAATAAACGGCAGAGCCAGACTTTAACTACTATTATAGATCATGTAAACCCATAGTCTTCAAATGTTTTTGCTAATATATTCTCGGGAACATTAAAAAAAATATTTCTATAATTTTCCATGTAAATTTAATAGTTGCAAAGAATAAAAGTTCCAGCATGTTGTAAATATTGGCATGTCAAAATAAAACTATTGTATCACTCTTCCAAATGTATCCAATGGGATTTTATATTCCAAAATAGACACTCAACATGATGTGATTAAAAAAATACTTGAAAAAGCTCATAGTAGTGAAAAATACTGCACTGTTCCTTTCCTTCTGTGAAGTTGTTTTTCCATCCCAATGCCTCTCATCCAGGATTTTATCCTTCTGGGTTTTAGGCTTCATAATATTTTGTTGATTGCCCTACCATAATTCTCCACAATAAAATATACATGTGTAAATTCAATTTTTAAAAATTTCCTGTTAAAATTTTTTCTCCAAATTATAATTTACTAGTAGTACATAATTTATTAAAACATAAATATATTACACATTTAATAAATAATTATTGAACATAAATGTAAAATATTAGAAATGAATTTTCATGAGATAAATGGGGGTCACATTCATGGAATGCTGATTAAACAAATTATCAAAATGTCCTTTGGTTTGGCTTCTGCGTCATCCTTCCCTTCAGGACATTGCATTTTAGAGAGGTGAGGGACGTGTGAGAGGAATTCTTTCATTTGGAAAGTAGAATAAAGGCAATTAATTATAAAAGACACCTTTCAAGTAAATCAATTTTTGAAGGAGGCAATATGACCTTTGAGGTTCTGGATCTTGAAACTGGTGCCTTAAAATTCTCTGTGCCTGTCCGTCTCTTGGAAAGTCCAAGAGCATGAAGATAATCACACTGCAGTTTATGCCTTTTGTCCTGGTGTAATTATTAACAGCACCCCTGTCACTGTCTAAGTATGTCAGTTTGGATTTGGATGATATTATTGGTCACTCCATCAAGTATCCCTTCTGATTCCCCAAGGGAGCATACATTCCGTTTTGAAGACCACTTTTCAAAGGGGTGCCTGATTTATTTCCTATTTTATTGCCTACTAAATTTTTAAAATATTTATTATTTACCTGTTGTGGGGACTGAGCCCCAGAAAGCAGTTTCCAGGCTCTCGGCCTCACATAGACAGGTGCTGGCTCAGGTAGTAAATGGCCATCAACTGTGATTGGATGGCCATCAGCTGTGGCTAGTTGGCCGTCAGCTGTAACCAGTGAACCATTGGCCACTAATATAACTGCTGTGGCTACGCTAGCAGGAAGAATAGGGGCTAGCAAGAAGATGGTGGCTGAGCCTGCAAGCAGAGCAATGAGGGTTGACAATTATGTGGCTCCTGTTTCCTGTTTCTCCAACCCAGTCGCCAGCGAGAATATAGTGGTATGACTCCCCTACCTATGGCTCCGTGGGTGTTCCTTTTTGGCCTCACCATATCCTGCGTTCTTGTGTGGGGAGAGGGAGCAGAGACCCCGCAGGCCACCTCACATGACACCTGTTATGTGCCACACACTATAAATTTGACACGTATTATTTCATTTTATCATCAGAATTATCATGTGAGGTGTTTTTATCGAAACCCCACTGTGGGGACAGAGCCCCAGAGAGTAGTTTACAGGCTCTCGGCCTCACGTAAAGGGGTACTGGCTCGGGTGGTGAATGGCCGTTGGCTGTGGCTGATTGGCCGTCGGCTGTGGCCAGTTAGCCAATTGGCTGCTGGTATAACTGCTGCAACTACGGAGGGCCGAGGAGAGCAGAAGAGAAGAGCCGAGAGAGAGGAACAGAGGAGAGAGTAGAGGAGAGTCATCGGTCGGTCGGTTGGCGGAAAGGCGGACGGCAGGTCACGCGTCCGGTGGGCCCAGCCTCCAGTGAGACTGTGGTATGACTCCCCTACCTATGGCTCCGTGGGTGTTCCTTTTCGGCCTCACCATATCCTGCGTTCTTGTGTGGGGAGCGGGAGCAGAGACCCCGCAGGCTGCCCCACCTGAAAGATGGCGCGGCGAGAAGGCCTCCGCGCATGACAAATGGCGCAGCGAGCAGGGTCTCCCGCACGACAAATGGCGCAGCGAGCAGGGTATGGTACCGGCCGAAACTCACCGAAGGATGGTCGAGCAGCTTATGCGTACAAAAGTTCAGCTTCGGGAGGCCTGTGAGGAGCTACGCTGGGAGCGGGAGGCACGGTCTGCCTGGGAGACTCGAGCCTCCAGCTGGCACATCACCCTCTTGGCCATGGAGGGCATTGTCCTCCTTTTCTTGATCTGCTTCGGCTGTTGGCTCCAAGGGTTGAGGACATCTTACACCAAGGCCTCCACCCACTCAGACACCTGGCACGGTGAGCAAGATTCCGACCAGGTAGGAATGGCGTCTGACTCTGGGCAGGAGGATGTATGGCCCCCCACACAGTATATGGTGTTCGGTGGCCACTGTTCTAAGGAGTTGGACCCCCAAGGAGGGGTGGGAGGACATGGACGGCTCTTCGGCCAGTGTGGAGAGGGCCCTGCAGGCTCTGGCTAAGCGATTGCCGGAGGAGGAGAAGGCAACAGCTGGCCGCGTGGGCTGGATGTTCCTCAAGGCCTTGAGTCTCAACACGGAAAATGGGCTTAATGAAGTGGCCCGGGCGCCGAACCAGGTGTCCCAGTTGGAAGCGCTGGAAGCCCGGGTCCGCCTGTTAGAACAGGGGCCCCAAGGTGGAGACTCTGAGGCAGAGGCGGAGGAAGCAAGTGGAGACAATGTAGCTCCCAACCCCCAAGCCCGGCCAATCTTTAAGCAAAGGGTAAAACGTGAGCAACCTTTGGGCCCTGGGGGCGTTGCTGCTGGCAACCCAGCTGTGACTGAGTTCATAACCTACACCCCATACACTCCCACTGAGTTGCAGGCGCTAGGGAGGCAGTACAGACAGCGCCCTGGAGAGCCAGTCTCAGCTTGGCTGTTACATTTATGGGATGAGGGAGCGGACAGCATTCTCTGCTCCCCAGGCGAGATGGAAAAGCTAGCCTTCGTGACAGTGCATCCGTCCCTGCGACAAAGGTTACAAAACTGCCATAGGTTGGCCCACAACCAGGGCAACCATTCTCTAATGGCGTGGCTCATGGCTGCAGTACGCACAGTATGGGGACAGGCTGGCGAGCTGCCAGACACTGTGTCAATGGCAGTCATATACAGAACTTATGCAAATAATCCGTGAAATGGGTATGAGACATGCTATTTTTAACCTCAATATGCAGGGCCCAGATGACGAGCTTTTTACTGCCAGCATGAGAGATCTGGTTTTGGATACTGCACCTGCGAGTGCTTTTGGATCCTTGGTTGCTATTCTTACACTGTATATAGGGCGGCGGATCCATGAAGTTACAACTGCCATGGCCACCCTAGGGGATGTTGAAAGCCGGAGGCGAAGGAAGTTACGACAGGAGGTCCGCACAGTTGAGACCTGGAAGCCCAAACCAAAGGTAAAGGGGCGAGGTCGCGGGCCTCAGAGAGTAACACGCGCACAGATGTGGCGTGATCTCGTGGCAGCAGGGGTCGATCGAAAGAAAATAGACCGACAACCCAATGCACTCCTGCTGGAACTTTGGAAACAGTTGCGTCCGGAACAACAATTCTGGAGAAACATAAAGGAGGAGTCTGGCAAAGCGCGACCCGTGTCCCTCCAGGACTTCATGCAGCCGCTTGAGGCCGACTCCTTGCAGCTTGATTAGGGGTGGGGCCAAGGTACCCGGTCAGAGGGGACGAGCAGGGACCGGAGGCCCCACGTGCAACTGTCCATACATTGGTCCCCTTCGAATGTACAGAGGGTTTTGGCTCTAGCTGACACTGGTGCTGACTGCAATCTCGTTTATGGGAACCCAGAACTGTTCCCCGGACCAGCAGTCTGCATTGATGGCTACGGGGGAAAAACTGTGACTGTGAAAGCTGTTTCCTTACCACTGGGTATAGGAAAGCTTCCTCCTCGTACCTACAAGGTTTATGTCTCCCCCGTTCCGGAATATATTCTAGGGGTGGACGTGCTACATGGCCTCAGCTTACAGACGTCGGTAGGAGAGTTCTGTCTCCTGATCCGGGTGGTGAAAGCGGTGACACACGGGCATGCTCACCACCCTCCTCAAGTGTTGCCACAGCCCTGGCGTGTGGTTACAGTGCGACAGTACCGCCTGCCAGAAGGGCAGGAGGAGATTGGTCGTACAATATTGGAATTGGAAAAGGCACATATAGTGAGGCCAACGCACAGTCCCTTTAACTCCCCAGTATGGCCTGTCAAGAAGCCAGATGGGACCTGGCGAATGACTGTGGACTATAGGGAGTTAAATAAGGTGACGCCACCCTTGCACGCTGCAGTGCCTTCAATTCATGATTTAGTGGATCATCTGACTGTCCGCCTGGGGACACATCACTATGTAGTGGACTTGGCCCTGGCAGGTCAAAAGCCCGCACTGTCGGTGGTTGGGTCTGATAGCCCCATGGGGGGCTGGTTTGACTCATGATTTGCAAGTGACGCCAGGGGTGGTGGCTGAGTGGCCACCGCAAGTGACTGCAGTATACAAAGGTCCCGATACCGGGATGATTTTGCGAGGAAACTATGTGCTCTCACTATGGCCTATTATGGGGTCCCCTGTTCTGTTACATGTTGAAACTATGCAAGGGACCCCAAGTACTGCCATAAAGGTCTGGTACCACAAACTGGGAAAGGTGCCAGTGGCAGCGACCCTCCTTTCCCAGGACAAAAAGCTAACATGTATCCTCCCAGATGGGAGGGATTTGCCATTGTTGGTTCCTAAGACTACTGTTTCTTTTCGTCTGTAGGTGTCAGTAGGCTAATACGGCACAGGGACCCTCGTGGAAGACGCTTGTTGCGTAGATTATGAGGCAAGACCCTGTAGGGGTGGAGTGTGGGGACAGAGCCCCAGAGAGTAGTTTACAGGCTCTCGGCCTCACGTAAAGGGGTACTGGCTCGGGTGGTGAATGGCCCGTCGGCTGTGGCTGATTGGCCGTCGGCTGTGGCCGGTTAGCCAATTGGCCGCTGGTATAACTGCTACAACTATGGAGGGCCGAGGAGAGCGGAAGAGGAGAGCCGAGAGAGAGGAACAGAGTCGAGAGAGTGGAGGAGAGTCGTCGGTCTGTCGGTTGGCGGAAAGGCGGACGGCAGGTCACGCGTCCGGTGGGCCCAGCCTCCAGTGAGACCATAGTGGTATGACTCCCCTACCTATGGCTCCGTGGGTGTTCTTTTTCGGCCTCACCATATCCTGCGTTCTTGTGTGGGGAGCGGGAGCAGAGACCCCGCAGGCTGCCCCGCCTGAAAGATGGCGTGGCGAGAAGGCCTCCGCAACTGAAAACCACTAGAAAGTGGCTAAACCAGAACCCAAGCTCTGGTCTCCCTGTTTCTAAAGCCTGTGCTTACAATCAAGTCCCCATTGGGTTTCCAGTGCAGGGCACTGCCTCGTGTTGGTTTCATTCCCTGAGGTGTGAGTTCCCACCTCCCGAAACCAGGGGCTTAGTTTAAGGCCTGCTCACTGCCAGACTGCCGTTTTGCTCACATCTCCCTGTGAAACACCTCCTATCGTGCTCCCTTTCACAGCTGTCTGTACTTTCTCTTTATCTCTGTCTTGATTCTGTTCACCAGCATTTCCTTTCTAAGTAGCAGCACTGTGGGGGCAGAGCCTCAGAAAGTAGTTTCCAGGCTCTCGGCCTCACATAGACAGGTGCTGGCTCAGGTAGTAAATGGCCATCAATGTGATTGGATGGCCATCAGCTGTGGCTAGTTGGCCATCAGCTGTAACCAGTGAGCCATTGGCCACTAATATAACTGCTGTGGCTATGCTAGCAAAAGAAGAGAGGAAGAATGGGGGCTAGCAAGAAGATGGCGGCTGGGCTGGCAAGCTTGGATGGCGGTTTGCGGACAGTGTGGATCCAGCCTCCAGTGAGAATATAGTGCCGCCAGAGAGGATATAGTGGTATGACTCCCCCATCTATGGCTCCATGGGTGTTCCTTTTTGGCCTCACCATATCCTGTGTTATGTGGGGAGCGGGACCAGAGACCTCGCAGGCCGTCCCGCACGACAAGCACAGTGACCAATCCATTGGGCAAAGGCAGTGTGGGGACAGAGCCCCAAAGTACAGTTTCCAGGCTCTCGGCTTCATGTAGAAAGGTGCTGGCTCAGGTAGTAAATGGCCATCAACTGTGATTGGATGGCCATCAGTTGTGGCTACTTGGCCGTCAGCTGTAACCAGTGAGCCATTGGCCACTAATATAACTGCCGTGGCTACGCTAGCAGAAAATGGGGGCTAGCAAGAAGATGGTGTCTGAGCCTGCAAGTGGTGCAGTGAGGGTTGCAGACAGTGTGACTCCTGCTTCCTGTGTCTCCAACCCAGCCGCCCATGAGACTATAGTAGTATGACTCCCCTACCTATGGCTCCGTGGGTGTTCCTTTTTGGCCTCACCATATCCTGCGTTCTTATGTGGGGAGCGGGACCAGAGACCCCGCATGACACCCTGCACGACAGGCAGCTAGACCAAACTCTCCAAAATGCTAATTTCACCATGCCCCTCACCTACTTAAGCCAGTCCAGTGCTTCCCCTAGGATAAAGTCTGAACCTCTTATCAAGATTAACAGGGCTCTTCTTTTCAAATGTACACGTTAGTCCTATTGACTTTCTCCTTTTCCTTCTCCAACCCCCACTGGCCTCAGCAATTGTTTGTCCCACACATCTGTACTTCACAAATCTGTCTTCTATTCAAACTGCAGATCTGAGCTTAGATCTTTGGGCTGCTTGCCTGGGCTTTGTGTGCCAGTCTCTGCTCCACTAACTTTGGTGCCCTTCCAGTAGTGTGCTGGAGCCAGCTGGTATAGGCTTTCAAAGCTGATTGCTCACATCACACCCCAACTCAAGCATTGCATGACTTCGTGTTGGCATTTCAAATCTGGCCATGGTGGGAGTATTTACATCACAGAAATTGGCAAATGGTACAAATGAGGGCTTAAAAACAAAACAAACAAACAAAAGAAACTGGCTGGTAAACATTTACCAGCACAACACTGTGCCTGCCCTTCTTATATTTTCACAGCCTCTGAACACCATTTATTTCTACATTCATTCAATGAATGTTTACTCACTGCCTACTAAATGTCAGATACTGTTCTAGTTGCTGGGGATATAAAGGTGGGCAAATAAGATAGTCCCTGCCATCGTGAGCTTATAGTGTTGAAAGGGGGAACTTACTTTAGTCAAATATTCACATACATAAAATATAAAATTATAATTATGTTAAGAACTGAAAATCCTTTTAATGGGATATTTGTTCTCGTCTAGAAAGGTTTTCCTGAGCTAAAATCTAAAGGCTAATTTTGAAGAAGGATCAAGGTGAGGGAAGAGCATTGTAGGCCAAGGGACTGACTAGTACTGTGGTCAGAGGGGGCATGACTCTCATGAGCAAGGGAAAAGCGTGGCTAGAAGGGAGCCAGGAAGTGTGGTGGGAGATGCAGCTGCAGAATTAAGGCAACATAGTTTTATAGTCCCTGCAAAGGAGTTTCACCTTTATCCTAAGAGCAGTAGAAAGTCACTGAAGTGTTCTCAGCGGGAAGAGCACATGGTGTAAGGGAAATCCGCACAGAATGGTAGTTCAGAAATCAACTCTAGAGCCAGGTTGCCTGGCTTGGAAAGCTAACTCTGCCACTTACTAGCATCTTACTAGTAACTTCTCTGTTCCTCAGTTTCCTCATAGATTAAATGGTGATAAAATAATACCTACTCTAAAGGGCTGTTTAGGAGGTTGTAAAGGTCTTAGAACAGCACTTGGCACATCATAAATGTTATGGAAGTGCTTGTTCAATTAAATAAAAACATCTTTGGTAAGATAACTGGATATAACAGGTGGCCTGTGGTCTAATAGGAGATGCAGACATAAATAATCATAACGTAACATGAAGTAAGAACAAAAGATAGTGAACACAAGACAAGGGTGAGGTTGGTTTCTAGTGGTTATTATGAGCAGAGTTCAGGGCATAAAGGCTGTTCCAGTTGGACAGAGTAACACTGAGCTGTGGAGATACACAAATGCCACTATAGCCAGAAGCCTAAAGTCTAGTGTAGAAAACAGACATGAATGAAAACCAATGGGGAAAAAAATCTTGTGGTGGAGGTACAAGAGGTGATTAGTGTCCACTAGAAAGCAAATGGGGAGGCTTTATGGAGGAGGGCCCAGCATCATGGTTGACTGCATGGGTTCTGGAAGCAGGCCAGCTCAATTAAGAATGCTCACTTTGTACCTCACTAGTTATGTGATTTGAGTTCTCTGATCCTCTATGTCCTCTTCTGTAAAGTGGGAATAATAACAACAATGACAATAACACCTAGCTCATAGTGTTGACAAGAATTCACAGTTAAAGCATGTAGTCCTGGCATGAAGCATTCAATAAATGTTAAGCTATTATTTTTAGTACATTATGAGTTGAACCTTCAGTGAGAAGAACTTTGATCAGCACTAAAGGAATACCATGAGAAAAGCCACAGAAGTTGAAAAGCATTAGATACACTTAAAGAACATCAAGTCAGTGACACTGAAAGTATGGGTATGAGTGCCAATCTATGAACTGTTTTCACTGGTTCATGACTGAGATAAAATTTGAAATTTTGAAAGGAAAGAAAACAAAAATAAATTGACAAAGTTTTTCTTGTATACTCAAAATAAAAACTGGGGTTTGTAGATTTTTATATTTTTTGTCACTTTTTCTAGCAAGTTTTTGATTGTAGCTTACAAAAATAATAGTCCATGACAGAATGGAAATAAGAAAAACTTGTCCTTTACCCCTGATAGTTTGAGAAAAAAATAATTCAGTGGAGCTGGATAGCACCACAAAGATGATCCTGAAAGGTGGGACAGGATCACATTGTGAGGAGCTTAGGAATCTTGATATCTCACAGTTCATACTTTATTCGTGGGCAACAAGGTTAATAAAAGTTTAGTGAGATTGTTAACGGTAGGTTATGTGTATGTAAATAAATGAACATTGCAGGTTTTGTATTTTTTTCCCCAGTGAGCATGTGTGGTTGTTGTTTTTTAAATTAAAAGGTTTTTTTTGGTTTGTTTTTTTCTGGTTCAGAAGAGAGACCTGAATTGTTCTGTGTTTCACAAAGATAACTGTTTGTATTTGATAAGAGTGTGGTTAAACAAAGGAATTCAAACTTACCAAAACATAAAACATTGAAAATACGTGAGCACACTCTTTGTGACCAGCAATGCGTGTGACTTGTTGAGATAAGGTACAGCGTGTAATGAGATGAGTCTCCTTTCTTCTTGGGCACCCTCATGTAATTAATGCATAAACTAAAGAGAAATGACTCTTCCTGGTCTCCCAGTTTGGGTCATCTCCGCCTTTCATCATCGTGGCCTAACAGTCCTGCACCCACAGGATGGGGAAAATAGCGGGTTAATAATTGCTTACCCGTGGGCGGCATTTGACAGCTCACAAAGCTTGGAGTTTCCAGACACCGTTAGCCAGATTCATGGAGGACCAAAACCTTTCCCGTTTTCCTTTCAGCTTCATAACCCCTTGCTTCTCTACCTGCAGGGACACTCATTAAAGCACACAATATCTCTGCCAAGGCTTTCGCCCGCCTTGAGGCTACAGCTTCTGGAACGCACCGCGGCCCAGAAGCCCAGGCCGTGCGGACCCGCAACGGTATGAGGAGTCCCTCTAGACTCTATATAAACAGCACGGTCAAGGGGCTCAGAACCCCGGGGGTGACACTCAATTTTCCACTGGGGGCCAGAACCCGGAAGGTGAGGAGCCATCCAGTCCTCTGAGTCCCGGCGAGGACCCACGGGCATGCTGGAGGTGGCTCCCCGAGCTCTCCCGCCTGGTAGGCCTGCATCCCCTCAACACTCCCGCCCCGCCCCAGGCGGCCAGGCATGCCCCGCCCGGCGTCCCGCGTCCCGCCTTCCGTCCCACGGCGCAGGGGGCAGGGCAGCGGTCGCCAGCCTGCGAGAAGGACCTTAGCCACGCTGGGGGTGTGGCCACCGCCACCTGAAGGCTGGGCTGCCTGCACCAGGGCACCGCCGCTGCCTCCGCCGCAGCCCGAGGAGCCGGACCAGGTGCGTTTGCCGGGTTGTGCCCGCGGGCGGCTGGGCCGAAACCCTGGCTCCTCCTGGCGGGCGGGCTGAAGCGGGTGCCGGCCCCAGGGATGGACCTCCTAAGTTGCTCATTCTTGGGAATCACTGACGGGTGGGGCTGGGAGGCCACTGGAAGATGGGGCCTGCGGCTTCCGTGAGCAGGGAGGCACGGGGCCCAGTACTGAGAAGCTGCCTGCGGGCACTGGGATGGAGGAGGAGGCTGCAGAACCGCAGCGAGCGGAGCCTGGGTTGTTCCTTCGGCCCGGCCGCCGCCTCTTCCTCCTCGTCTCCCAGGTCCAGCTCCAAGCTGCCAAGGAGAGTCCCTCTCCCCGCATCTGGAACAAATTCCTAGTTACCCCGGCCCCCCCCGCCCCCCCAGGCTTTAGCTGGGCTCCTTTGAGGTTTTTCCCCCCGCTTTTTAGTTTGTACTTTCACTTTTACTGTGAAGTCTAGGCTCCACTCAGACTCAGGTACTCGGAAGTACTCAAGTAACTGAAGGATGAGTGAGTACCTGTGAAGTAGAGCTGGTGAATTAAGGAATGAGGCACTGAATGTGTACATATGAAGTAGAGCTGAATGAAGGAATACTTGTATGGATGTAAATGCATACGAAATGGAGGCAGTGGAGACATAGGTTTACAACTTTTATCTTCTGGTAGATAGTTTTCCAAAAAGTTGTAAACGTACTTTTGTAAACGAAGGCATTCTATGGTGGCTACTTAAAAGGAGTTCTAGGCTATGCTGTTCTTATAATAATCACAGAAGTACCACATCATATTTCCACTTCAGGTAGATTTTCGTATGTAGTCCTTAAAACAAAATATGCCTAGGCATTTTATTGCTTGTGTTTTGTTTTCTATTTCAGACTTTTGGAGAATCATTGATGCCATAATATTTAACATATTTCTGAAAAATAAGGGTGAATCTAAAGGTAGAACCACATGGCTATGTTTTAAGTAACTTGTTTGTAAAATCCTTGAACTCAGGATTGTGGAGAATCTTGTTTGTGTTCCTGAGACAGGTACTGGCTGATTGTGGGTGACTGAAGAAGGCTGATTATAGACCGGAGAGGAAAATAAAGACATTTGTGTGTGGATGCTTTGAAGTTACATAGGTTGAGACTGCTTTGATACAATTGGTCAGTGCATCCGTTCTAGGTTTCCAGACCCAGGTTTCAGAAAGGCTGGATGACTTTGCACTTGTCACTTGATCTCTTTAGTTCTCAGTTTCTTAATCTCCAAAATGAGAGAGGTTATGTGGGACTTCTTCCTGAGACAGATTCTAGGATTCCCACCCCCGTAAAAGATTTTTATTACAATATAGCTAACATACAATATTATATTAGTTTCAGGTGTACACACTTGTTGTTAAACATTTATGTACCTAAAGAAGTGATCACCGTAAGTCCAGCAACAATCTGACACCTTACTATGCTATCACAATATTACTGACTATATTCCCTATGCTGTACATTACATCCCTATGACTTACTTGCTTTATACCTGGAAATTTGAACCTCTTATTCCCCTTCACCTACCCCCCCTTTAAATTTTAATTATGGTTGACATTCAGTATTATTTGATATTAATTTCAGGTGTAGAACATAGTGGTTAGACATTTATATAATTCAAGAAGTGATTCCCCTGACTAGTCTAGTACCGACCTGGCATTATACATAGTTATTACCATATTATTGACTATATCCCCTATTCTTTATTTTCCTGTGGCTGTTTTATAACTACCAATTTGTACTTCTTAATACCTTCATCTTTTTACCCTGTCATCCAACCCCCACTCCCAGCTTTCACCCCAACAAATCTAGTACCCATCTGACACCATTTATAGTTATTAAAGTATTATTGACTGTATTCCTTATGCTATACCCTATATCCTCATGACTACTTTGTAACAACCAATTTGTACTTCTTAATCGCTTCCCCTTTTTCACCCATTCCCAACCCTGCTCCTGTCTGGCAACTATCAAAATGTTCAAATGTTCTCTGTTTCCATGAGTTGGTTTCTGTTTTTGTTTTTGGTTGTTGTTGTTGTTTATTTTTTTCTTTAGCTTCAACATATAAGTGAAATCACATTGCATCCGTCTTTCACTGCCTGACATACTTCAATCAGCACAATACCCTTCAGGTCCATCCATACTGCTACAGATGATGAGAACCCATTCCTTTCCCTGGCCAAACAAAATTCCACTGTATACATGTACCACCTCCTCTTTATCCATTCATCCATCAACAGACACCCAGGCTGCCTCTACATCTTTGCCATTGTAAACAATGCTGCAGTGAACATATGGGTGCACTTGTTCCTTTGAAGTAGTGTTTTGGGTTTTTTCGGATAATTACCCAGAAGGGGTATTACTGGGTCCTTTGTCGCTTTTTATAGACTTTGTTTTAAATTCTGTTTTGTCAGCTGCAAGTATTGCTACCACAGCTTTTTTGTTTTTTAATTTCCATTTTCATGAAATATGTTTTTTTCATCCCTTTTAGTCTGTGTGTGTCTTGATCTGAAACGAGTCTCCTGTAGGCAGCATATGCAAGGGTCTTGTTTTCTTGTCCATTAAGCCATCCTGTCTTTTGACTGGAGCATTTAATCCATTTACATTGAAAGTAATGAAAGTAATTGTTGATAGATATGTAGTTATTGCCATTTTATTATTCATATTTTTGACTTTTCTTTTTCTTTGTTTTTTTTGGTCTTAAAAAAGTCCCTCTTACATTCCTTGTAATACTGGTTTGGGGGTGATGAACTCTTTTAGCTTTTTCTTGTCTGGGGAGCTCTTTATCTGTCCTTTGATTTTAAATGATAGCTTTGCAGGTAGAGTAATCTTGGATGTAGGTCCTTGATTTTCATCACATTGAATATTTTGTGCCAGTCCCTTCTGGCTTTCAAAGTTTCTGTTGGGAAATCAGCTGATAATCTTATGGGAGCTCCCTTGTATGTAACTAATGGCTTTCCTCTTGCTGCTTTTAAGATTCTCTCTCTGTTTTTAACTTATGGCATTTTAATTATGATGTAGCTTGGTGTAGTCCTCTTTTGGTTCATTTTGTTTGGGACTCTCTGTGCTTCCTGGCTTGTATGTCTATTTCCTTCACCAGATTAGGGAAGTTTGCTGTCATTATTTCTTCAAATTGGTTTTCAATTCCTTGTTCTCTTCTCCTTCTGGTACCCCATATGATGCAAATATCAGTACACTTGAGGGTGTCCCAGAGACCTCTTAAACTCTCCTCTTTTTTGTTGTTTTTGATTCTTCTTTCTTGTTCCTGTTCTGATTTGGTGTTTTCTGCTACCTTGTCTTCTAAATCACTGATTCGATCCTGTGCTTTATCTAATGTACTGTTGATTCCCTCTAATGTATTCTTCATTTCAGTTACTGTAGTCTTTATTTCTGACTTGTTCTTTTTTACGTTTTTTATCTCCATTTTTATGTTTCCTCTCTCTTTGTTGAAGTTCTCACTGAGATCATTGAGCATCCTTATAACTGAACATCCTTATATCTGATAGATTGCTCATCTCCATTTTGTTTAGTTCTTCTTCTGGAGCTTTGTTCTGTTCCTTTTATTGGAATATGTTTCCTTGTCTACCCATTTTGGCTCCCTCCTTGTGTTTTTTTCTATGCTGGGCTGCTATGTCTTCTGGTCTTAATAGAGTGGTGTTATATAGTAGGTGTCCTGTGGGACCCAGTGGTGCAGTCTCCCTGGTCACCAGAGCCGGGTGCTCCAGGTGTGTCCCTTGTGTGGGTTGTCTGTCCCTGTTGTAGTTGAGACTTGAGGCCGTTTGCACGTCAATGAGAGGGATTGATCCTCAGGCCGATTAGTTGTGAGGACTGGCTGTGAGTATAGTGGATGAGCTGGTGTTCAGGGGCTGAGCCTACAGAGCAGGGTTCTCTTTGGGTGTGTTGTCCTTGGAAGTGGCAGGGTGATGCTCCTGCCCCGTCTGAAGTTGTCTAGTGGGCCTGCCAGCCCCAGGGTCTCCTGGTAAGGCACCTGCTGCAGGCCAAATCAGCTACAGTCTGTGCCCTGCCTGGGGCCCTCTGGCTTGAGCCAGAAAGCAATTCAGAGATGGCTGCTCCCCATGCTGTGCTTCCCATGCTGTGCTTCCCATGCTGTGCTTAAAAGGCCAAGCCAGGAACGAAGTCTGGCTGTTGCTAGTGTCGGGCTTAGGGCTACTCAGCCAGAGGTACGGGACATGCTGAAAGCCAGATGTTGCATTTTTGGGTTTTGTGAACCTTTGAGAGATTTTAGGAAAGTTTGCAGCATGAGCCAAGGCAGGCCACTTATACAGAAAAGCCACTGAAAACGGCTTGGGTGTGCCCAAAGTTTTGGTGGGGTGGGGTCTCTGGGAATTACTATGGCGGGGCATAGAAAGGTGATAGTTTGATGGAGATCTAGATATGGTGTCTGCCTGCCTCTGTATGCAAGGAGGGGGAGGGCTCAACAAAGAAACAATGGCTTTTGCCAGCTCCTCCATCTGGGAGAAAGCTGCCCCTCCAGGCCTCACACTGAACCTAGACAATTCAGTTCCTCTTTGTATGTACCTGGTGCTTTTCAAACTGCTGCCCCAGCACTGAAGCTCAGAGCAAGTGATTCCATCAGTGAGTAAGTCTGTGCTTGGTCCCTTTAAGAGGAGTGTCTAAGATTGCACCCACCTATGGCTCACTCAGCCATAATATCTGCTGGTTTTCACATCCAGAAGTTATGGGGACTTCTTTCCCTGGCACTGAAACCCTGGGCTGCGGAGGGGCTGGAACCTCTTGTTCCTTTGGGTGGGAGGAACCTTCACATCTGAGATATCCCTCCCGATTTTTACTGGACACATGAGGGTGTGGAACCAGCCTGTTCCACATCTCTGCCCCTCCTACCATCTTGAGGTAGCTTCTTCTGTATATCCGTAGTTGTAGGGCTTCGGTTCAGCTGGACTCCAGGCAATTCTCAATAATGGTTCTTCTGTGGTTTAGTTGTAATTGATGTGGTCCTGAGAGGAGGTGAGCACAGTGTTTACCTACTCTACCATCTTGACCGGAAATTAGGATTCTCTTTTATTAGGAGTAAAAGGTGAAATTGTAGGTGATTTAATGGAATTCTGCTTACTTCCGTTGTTCTGCTTGGGAATCTTGGCCCTCTTTTCTTCTCTGCAAATTGCAGTTCGTTCCTGTTCCTTTCTACATCTGCTTCAACAGATCTGGGAGCTTAAGATAAGAATAATAGACTCTGGGCTGGGAGGAGAAAAGAGGGCAAGATTTTATTGTGCATTACCACAGGCTCCTGGGTCTAACTTGTTAATGATACAACCTAGCCTGACAATACCATATATTTCCATTACATCCAGGGAATTGTATCACTATTAATTTGCATTTGAGATTAGTTATTATAGATCATAACATTTTTGAGCTTAGAGATTTTTTAAAAGCAGTTAAAAAGTCATTTTATCTACATATTAAAATATATTTTGCATGCTACATTTAACAAACACAAAGTCCCAAACATTTAAGTAAAATAAAATTAATGTTACCTACTTCAAGTCTATTGGGAGACATGGAGCCAAATGTGGTACTGGGTGAAACAAAACAACTGTCTTGGACTCTTTTCCTTAAGACCCTCTTATGGAGTCTTTTGTTGTTCATGCATGGAATGTAACAGAGTTGATATTTATGGGGCACTGTGCACCAAGCAGTGTCATATTTAATTTTTTTACTTATATTGCCCCACTTAATCCTTAATGTAAACCTAAGAGGTAGATGCTATTGTAATCCCTATTTAACCTACCTAAATAGAAACAGTGCTTGAAAAATGGGTAAGTCAGGTATTCAGAACACAGGAAGATGGAGGCAGGGTTTTTCCCCGAAATAGACAATCCAGGTATAGTCTGTGTGATGTTGGGGAATATGATCTCTCTTTGTACTCCAGAGTGTATACAGAGTGTGCAAATAAAGTATACACATTTTAAGAAAGGAAAAAACTATTAATATACATCGATAATAAAAGATGAATACAAGCCATGTTTGACTTCTGCAATTACAGGAGGTGCTCAAAGTGGTTACCATCAGCATCCAGACTCTTCTGATTATGGCGAACTACTGTTTGAGCAACATTGACCAAAGTGTTAATATCTCTTAAAATGTATATACATTTTTTGGCACGCTAGGTATATAAACTCTGGGGCATTGTGGGTAAGTGAATTTAGGATGGGAGCCCAGGGGTGGAATGATTAAGATCGAATTACAGAGAATTGGTTCTTATATCATTTTGAAAATTATTGAATTCCACTGGGACTCGGGTAGACTCTGATACTTTGACCTAGATGCACATGCATCTTAATTTGAAATGTGTTCAGATTTACCAATTTAGGTAGTATAAAATGGGTGACATCAAGAGCTGTCATTAATAAGTGGCACTTAAGGGCTCTGAACTATGAGTACCATGCAGTGTTGTTTCTTGGGCTAGCTAGCTTTGTGTCCGTGGTATGGCACTGCCCTGCCCCCCCCCCCCGCCCCAACCTCTTTTTTTTATAAGAACAACAGCTCCTAATGCAAACAAGGAACATTGCTGGCATCTCTGTAATGCAGGGACAAGAATGCAAGATGCAGTCCCAGGACCTTTATAGTTAATTGACGAGAGCCAAAAGAGAGGCCCATAAAATAAGTGGAAAATTATTTTGTTTCTTCTTTGTCAGTCAAGTTTAGCCTTGTGGAAGGCAGAGACCAGTTGTGGCCGCCTGAAAAACTGAGAGCTGATGCCAATTTGACTTAGTTCAGGAGGCTGAAACTTTGTGCCCTGAAGGCTGGTGTGATGGAATAGACCTTCTCATTGCTCACAATATTATGAAAAAAACATTAAAGCAACATTTTTTATTACTTGCCCTGGAGCCAGAGCTTTAAATGTACTTTCTTTCCCCGCCATACCCTCCCTAAACCACTTAGCTTTTAAAAACAAACAACACATTCATGTGTTTGCAATAGTCAGATTGTTAGTCCTTTTTCTTTATTTCTGGACCCTGTTTCTTTAATGCAGCAAAGAAATTGGACTTGTGTGCTTTTAGGTCTCTGGACTTTTTCTTTAGTTATTTCATTCAGCACATAGTAATTTCAGTAACCATTTATTGATTGTGTACTATGTGCCAGATAAAGATGAATGAGATAGTGAGTGTAAGTAGGAAAGGAAGGTGACCTATCCATAAATAACGGTACCACAGGATGATGTGGAAGTAGTGGCTAATCACTCTCCCAGGAAAGAAGTATGGTTAGAGCTGAGGAAGATTTCACAAAGAAGGTGAATTTTGAACTGGATTTGGAAGCCTGAAAACCAAGAGGAGAGAGAAGGGTGTTTCAAGTAAGGAGAACTACATGGGCAAGGAAAAGGAGGTGAGTGTGAGTGTGGCACTCCCAGGAAGAGACAGGGCTTTAGTGTGGCTGCAGTGGAGAGATCTTGTGAGGCTGGGGCCAGAGAGTGAAGGTCCTTGAATGCCATGTTATTTAGACTTTATGACAGCGTACATAATCTTTTTTTTTAAATGAGTTTCTTTAAGCTGCATTTTTAAAACAAGATACTATGTTGCATTTTATTTAGGAAATAGCTCCACAAATAATGTTTTGGAGGAATTGGAGAGGGAAAAGCCAGGATGCCAGAAGAAAATGAGACTGCTGTTGCTGTAGCCCAAATGAAGCAGGATAAGGGTCTAAACTAACCCAGGTTTGAGAGATACTCAGAAAATAGAGAGGATAGGATTTAATGACTAGCTGAATGTAGGAAATAAGGTTGAAAATAATTTGGAGATTTTGGAATTGCTTGCCTAGGTGAATAGAGATGCCACTAAATGAGAATAACACATATAAGATGCAGAAGAAGTTTTGAGAGAAAGATAGTCAGTAGAGTAACTGTGGAACATCTAGGGGAGATTTCCAGGATACAGCTTGACTGTAGCTGTACTGTGACATCATACAGTCAACACCTGCCAAAGGTTATGACATGTACTCAGTTTAAAAAGATAAATCAATACCACAAATCACTTTAAAAGAAGGAAAAATGCCACTTTAGACTTGATTAATTACATCATATCATATTTCAGGTACGGGTCTTAGAACTCTAATTGTTATGTAAATTCCAATGAAAGAAAAAAGGATAGACAAACAATAAGGGGCTATCATAAGCCACCAATAGAAACCAAAATAGAGCAATATAGATGCGAGTGGTTGAAAGAAACAAAGAAGAGGCAATGACAGCAGTGTAGCAGAGAGGACTGATGGCTGAAGACACAGGTACAAGCAGATGTGGAATACAGAGAAGAAATTTGAGCTGGTTCTTCCAAATAACTATAGTAAGAATATCACAAGCTTTGATTTCTCATCTTACTCAACTTGTCAGGAAGAGACAGTAGGAGATTGTTCAGAAGTACTGGACAGAGGGTTTGATGTTATTTTGCAGAGAAAGTGTTGGGAGACTTTGAACCATGGGGAAAAACACAGGTAGAGTAAGGTTCAATGAAAAGGATAATGATCAGAAAAAATTTTCAAAACACTTAACGGATTCTATGACAAATAGTTGTTAACAAAGAAGGTGTTCTATTAGTGTTGTGTCACTAGACTTGCTTGGAAAAAAGAATTTATTAGCATAGCACCTTATATTTAAAAATAATTTTTATATTTTCTTGATAAGTTATATTACACAATGTTTTTTTTTTTTTTTTTTATTGGGGAAGGGGAACAGGACTTTATTGGGGAACAGTGTGCACTTCCAGGACTTTTTTCCAAGTTAAGTTGTCCTTTCGATCTTAGTTGTGGAGGGTGCTGTTCAGCTTCAAGTTGTTGTCCTTTCAGTCTTAGTTGTGGAGGGCGCAGCTCAGCTCCAGGTCCAGTTGCCGTTGCTAGTTGCAGGGGGCGCAGTCCACCATCCTTTGCGGGAGTCGAACCGGCAACCTTGTGGTTGAGAGGACACGCTCCAACCAACTGAGCCATCTGGGAGCTCAGTGGCAGCTCAGCTCAAGGTGCCATGTTCAATCTTTAGTTGCAGGGGACACTGCCCACAATCCCTTGCGGGAGTCGAGGAATCGAACTGGCAACCTTGTGGTTGAGAGCCCACTATCCCTGTGGATATCGAACTGGCAGCCTTCAGAGTTAGGAGCACGGAGCTCCAGCCACCTGAGCCACCGGGCCGGCCCCAAAAAGAATTTTTACATTTGATTATTACATACCCCTCAGCAGTAGGTGCTTCCAGGCACTATTATCGTTCTTTTATAAACTAAAAATCTGGGTATTTAGGAGGCTGAGTTTGCCTCAGATCCCATGGCTGGCAATTCTTTGAGTCCACTACTCTGTTTATTGTATCAGAGCCTTGTTTTGCCTTGGATCCTTGGCCTTTAATAGTGTACTCCTCCCGCTGCCAACAGTGTCGCATTATGTGAAAGTAAATCGGATGATATTTGAAGGCAACAAAGCCAAGATCTCCAGGGAAAGAGGCAGTGATGGAAAGAATGCTTAGTACCAACTCTGCTGCGTGCAGTGGGGATGGTTATGAAGGGTTGCATATAGATAATATCTGTGGAAATCAAATGACACTTTTAATACAATAGAAGAGTGTACAATGTAAAACAATCTTATGATTAAATCTTCTGTGAGGCATTTATCCCTTATTTATAAAACAAACTTAACCACTCCTTTATATATTGTCTGGATAAATTTAGATTTTTAAGTATGGGGTTTGCTTAAAGCAAGATGTATCTGCAGTAATCAATTCATCTATATTGATTATGTTATATGAAGACTTTTCGAACTTGAGTATCAAATCTGAAGATGGGGATTTGGGGTTAGAGACCATTAAAACATAATGAACATAATGATTTGTAGTTAAATCTGTCTAGCTATCTTTCCTGCTTACAAAGCATCTATAAGTTGGACATTGGGTGGTGCGAAGCTCAGCTTGGAAATGGAGAGACAAACCCCGCACTAGTACCGGCCCCTGGCCTGAGGGTGGGTCTGATCGTGGGACCCACAAGAGGTAGTGATCAATGAATGTAAACTCTTCAACAGAGTGGGTAGGGGATATAGAACCCAGAAACTTATAGGCCTTGAGTTCCACATTGTTATTAAAATGCAACCAAGTATAATGAAAAGCGAAGTGTATTATGCTAGACCCAGAGTTATTTTGTATTGGTAAAAGATAAAATCTATAAGGAAGACAGGATAGCTGTGACTTTTTATGGGCCAAACATTTAAAAATTCTTATCCTCAAAATATATAAAGGAAATGGTCAGAAATGTGAGAAAACGACCAAAACAATTGGTAGGAGACCTTAAGATCTGTTGTTTACATGGACAAATCAAGTAGACAAAAGCCAAATGGTAATATACAAAAGACAAATGGTAAGATTTGAATAACTAATGAGGTTGAATAATATAATTCATAAGAGTGAACAGGGATATAGAACGTTTCAAAAACATATTTAATACTAATCAAATATTATTACATATGAATATATATGTTTACAATGTGTCTATATGTATATAGATAGTATATGTGTGCGTATGTACACACACATCCACACAAAATCAATTATTGGTAGAAAATTTATTTCTTCCTTGGAACATTTATGAAAGATTGTAAAAAACAAGTTGAATGAAGACTTCAGTGAATTCCAGAGTCCTTCTGGTCTTGTGCCTCAGTCCTCTGGTTTAGCTCACATTTTTAGTTAGCTTTGTAAGAGGTTGAAATAATAAAAAGAAAACATCCTCTCTTTATCATGATGCTTTCAAGCCACTCATATAATTCATCTCCCACATTCAGATATATGTGTCCTTTTTGTGCTTAGAATATCATTTTGAGATTCTTTTACTATTATCAAAATACTCTGGATCTATGTTATCTGTGACTAATTTGAAGGTGCATTTGTTACATTTGATTAAGTGTTGTAAATCATTAATGCCATATGTATTTTATTGCAAAATTTACTGTCCCAAACATCTGGCAGTTCTTTTATAAGGTTTTCCTTTTTATTAGCTTTTCTGAGCTAAAGCTTAAAGAAAACCGGTGGCCATTGGAAGACTAGAGAATGAATGGAGGATCACAAACCCTAATTAAGTTATTTGAGAAGCAGAGGGCAAGTCATGGAATTCATCACTATGCTGACTCCATTTCACTACCTACTCAGTTCAGATTTTAGGGTTACCACTTAAACTAATCAACCACTAGCACCCTCTGTTCTTTATAGTTTAATGGTTAAGAATATGGGCTTTGAAGCCAGTTTCCTGGCTACAAATCTCAACTCTGCCACCAACACCTGAGTAACCTTGGATCTATTACATGTCCTTTTTATGCCTCAGTCTCTTCATCTGTAAAATGAGGATAATAATTATAACTGGCTGTGATAGGCAGAATAATGTCCTCTCCCAAGGATATCCATGCCCTAATACCTGGAACCTGTGAATATGATAGGTTATGTGGCTGGCAAAGGAGAATTAAGGTTGCAGGTGGAATTAAGTTAAGGTGCTAATTATCTGATCTTAAAGTAGGGAGATTATCCTGGTTTTTCTGGGTGGGTCCAATTAACAGTGGAAGAGGGGGAACAGAAGAGGAGTCAGAGAGTTAGCAAGATGTGACCATGGAAGAATGGCAAGAGAATGCAGTGTTGCCCGCTTTGAAGATGGAGGAAGGAGGCTGTGAGACAAGGAATGTGGGTGGTCGCTAGAAGCTGGAAAAGGCAAAAATTCTCCCTTTGGAGCCTCCAGAAAGGAATGCAGCTCTGCCAACAATTTGATTGTACCTGGTAGATCTAGTTTTGGACTTCTGACCTACAGAACTGTAAGATAATAAATTTGTTTTGTTTAAACTACCCAGTTTGTGGTAATTTGTTTTAGCTGCCATAGAAAACTAATACATCGTCCTGTGGGTTTGTTGTTGGGGTAATGGAATGTGGGCATTTAGGATAGGCCTGCTGCATGCTTAGTGCTCAGTCAATAGCAGCCACTATTATTATTCATTGGTACTTTAATTTCCCTCCTGTCTTTGCCCCTTTTTCATAGTTGTTTTGTGATTACCCGAAATTGTGCCCCAACACTATGGCCCCAGGAGTTTCTCACTGTCATGGTAGTCCATACTCAGTTTCAAGCAGTTTGTCAAATAGCCACGTAACTATTCCTGCCAGTTTATGGCTCCAGAGGCTTCTGCACAAGGTAAGCAGACCTGTGCTGGGACTCTGGATTTGCCTGTCTCGCCAGGTTTTAGGGTGGTGGTTTGCTCTATACGCGCGGTTCTCGGCTGAGTCCCAGGAAAGTTGTTTGTTTTCAGTTTGTTCAGTTGTATTTGTCGTGGTAAGGACACGAGTGATGACTTCCAAGCTCCTTACATGTCTGGGCTGAAATTGGAAGTGAGGGCAATGCTGTTACTACCCTATGGCTTTAAGGCCCACCTCTACACTCAAGAGCTCTTCATCTCTACACTTGACTTCTTTCTGGTGTTTATTCTCTGGTTTTCGGTTCATCAATTTGATTCACAGACATGCTTTTTCTGTGTTTTCTGTTTTTGATTACTAGCACTCAATCTATGAGATAGTGTAACAGATAATGTGATGTGTCTGAATTATGTGGTTCAAGACAGGCTCAAAATTGGGAGGTTATCCTTAACTCTACCCTTTTCCTCATCCTCCAAAATTAATGTTACCAAATGCTGTTGTGTCTACCTGTGACAGCTCCTGAATTTTTCTGGGTGTTTTCCCTCTTCATCCATTCTCTCATTGCCCTAGTCATACCGCTTATTGTCTTCTGCCTTGGTAGGCAGAATCTTTTAAACTACTTCACCCTCCACACTGCCTCAAGAGTTGGGTCATAGACTGGATCATATTATTTCTCTTCTCAGAAGATCTGCATTTTAAGAATTCTGGAATAAAGTCTATAAACTCCTAATATGGCATTTAAGGTTCTTAATGATCTGGCATTAAAATATATATCTAGGAGCATTCCTTGTACATTCACTTACTGTATTCGTTTGCTAGGGCTGCCATAACGAAGTACCACAGACTGTGCATCTTAAATAACAGAAATTTATTTTCTCAGAGTTCTGAAGGCTGGAAGTCCAAAATCAAGGTGCCAACAGCCTTGGTTTCTTCTGAGGCCTCCTTCTTTGTCTTGCAGATGGTCATCTTGTTGCTTTCTCACATGGTCATTTTTCTGTTCACACACATTCCTGGTGTCTCTGTGTTCAAATTTCCTCTTCTTATAAGGACACTAGTCAGATTGTATTAGGGTTTATGCTAACACCCTCATTTAACTTAATTATGTCTTTCAAAAGACCGTATCTTTGAATATAGTCACATTTCAAGATACTGAGGGTTAGGACTTCAACACATGAATTTTTGGAGTGTGGGACTCAATTCAGCCCATGACACTGACTGTATCCCTCATGTATTCCTTATGTGTGTATCAGATCACATCATGAGTGCACATCTTAATCTGGGAAGGTTTTAAAAATACTGATTCCTGAGTCCCACGCAGCTCTGTAGGTTCTGAGTCAGTAAGTCTGAAATTGTACTGGGCATATATTTGGTTGTGTGTGTGTGTGTTTAAATTTCTTCCTAGTGCTTTATAAAACCTCAGCTTACCTAGACTTCTTACCATTTCTGGGAAACATTTTATAAATGTTTATACCTTTGCTCATGGTTGTTCTTTAACTAGAAATACCCTTACCACCATACAGCTATGAAAGTTTGTCTATCCTGCAAGGCAGAGCTGACGTGCCATCTTCTCTGTTATTTCTTCCTTAGTCTCTCCTGTGATAATCCTGCAGTGCTTTATCATTGTTGTGTTATAAGTACGTGAGAATTTATTTCCTTCTGTTTTGCCTTCCTCTTTCACTAGTTTCTTGAATCCAAAGATGACATATTCTTTATCTCTGTATATCTGAAACAGATACAATTGCTCTGAGCATAGGAGGTAATCAATCTGTTTATAATATGAATAAATTAATGAATATACTAATAGATGCTAGTAATCATCTTATGACTTTTTATACAGAGGAGCCCACTGGATAAAAAAGCTTATCAAATATAAAACAAGTGGCAGAATTTTTATTCTTGTATTAAATATACTTAACATGATATATGAGCAATGTTCCTAATGTGTATTTCCAATTTAGGACTTTAAATATTTAAAAATTTCTCTTGAAGAGGGTATTTGATACGAGGAAGAGGATACAGTGAAAGCATCATACCAATTTGTGGTAATGGCATCTTTTTTTATTTTTTTATTTTTTGCATCGCATGTTTCAAAGCAGAGTATGGTCCATTTCTTAAAGCCGAATGGATTCCCCATTGTCCATTTGTGGTATATCCTTGATCTCCTCCCATTAAAAGTACTTCCTTATATCTGGAATGTTAAGGTGGGCTTGTCTGATAGCTGAGGTGGTAAGCTGTATTTTCCTGAGTCAATAAATAACCCAGGAAATAACCCAATGAATAACCCAAGAATAACCCAATTCTCAATTACATCAGCTAAGGCGCAGTTTCTGGGCAGGGATCTAGAGTGCGGCATTTGCTTTTTGTGAGTTTTCCAAAAACTACTAAAATTTCAACCCTGCACTGTCTAGAGATGGAGTAATTACCTCTGAAATCATTTCTCCAAAGCCTTTTCTGAACCGTGGCAGGCAGTAACAGAGATTGGCAGGGGAAGGACTGACATCGACTCATGGGGGAAGAAGGACTCTGCTTTGAAAACACATATGAGCCTTTAGATGTGGAAATTTACAAGGCTCAGAGAGGCCTGGAACAATATTTGGAGGCCAGCAGAATAATGGGAGGCTGTGTGATGGCTTGGCATTGGAGCCTGTCTGGCACGAACTACACTGTAAACAGCTCTTCAAACATTTGCATCTGCATACATGACATTAGATTCTCAAAATATCCAATTAAACACTTGTCAATGGAAGAAATGTTTGTTTCCTCAGCTGACCTGGTATCAGCCTGGCCTTTGTGATGAGGAAGCAGTTTCAGCTGATACTGTTGTATGCTCTTCGTTTGTGGACCCCATCTTGTCCTTCTTGTGCAGAGAGAATTCTTCTTGGAAGCCACAGAGACTGTGCCAAGCTGTGGACCATGGGATTAGGTTAGGTAACTAAAGAAAAATATCCAGGCTGTGAGCACTTTTCAAACCCAAGAAAGCCTATTGCAGGCTTTAGTTTATTTTGTACAGTTTTAAACTCTTAGTGCTTAAAATTTATAAAAGTGATAGCAGCCGAGAAAAAGTGAAAAAGGCTGCGCTGATACATTTTTGAAAATATAATTCTTGTAAGGACTGAATTCATTTCTCAACATTTGAACAAACATACATTGAACCAGTGTTAGTAGTGGTGTTTGTGTATAGGGTATGTGTGTCCTTATCTTTGTTGACTGACACAGAAATACTCAATTATAAGTCACTGTGATTTATACAACAATGAAGGCTTTAGACATGATATACTCATAGAAACATAGAGGAAGAGAGGAAGGAAATAAGGGAGAAGAATCCAGTTTAGATTATTCTTTGGAAAAATTCTAGTGTATGAGGAAGTAGAAAGCTGCGTGACCTTGAGTAAATTTTGCAATTCTGCTGGCCTGAGTTTCCCAATCCATTAAATAGGGCATATAATAATAGGAACATCAAAGGTTATTGTCAGGATTAAATAAAATGATCTATGTAAACTGCTTACAATAGCACTTGCCACGTTGTAAATGCTCAGCAAATGTTAGCTGGAGGTTTAAGCATTCCTCTGGTGAAGAAAAAGAGCCAAGGAGAGGGAGAAAGATTAGATAATCGGTACAGTATGGGTAGAAAATTTGTCTTTGGAAAGGAGTGTGAGCAATTCCTTCACTGGAGCATGAGCTGAGAAGGACGGTATAAAGGTATAGAAAAGTTTTGAAGTTAGGATGAAGAAAACCAAGGCCAAAATATTGGTCACAATATTTTCTCCTCCCTTATGTAGATGAGAAGAGCTTTTGTTGAGCATGAGGGGCATAGGGGTGTGATTTGGGGCTTAAGGAGAGTGGAAAAACTGTAGCAGCTCCTCTGGCAAATTTGATAGGGGTCAGCTGAAGAGAAATGTAAGGGTTGCCGAGCAATGCAGAGGACCCAGCTGAGATCAGACAGCCTCAGTTTATGGTGAAGACATTTGGGATGATTATATAAATGTTGCTGGTGGTATTATGCACCCTGGAGCAAGGACAGAAAATTCAAAATTAGTTTTGAGGAATAGGCAAGTAGGTGATGAGGAAAGGCAAAAGTTTTTTAATGTGCTAATGAAAGCATTATTGGATCATTAACTACTACTAAGTAAGGTCCTGAGCCAAGATTAACTTGAAATGGTGAACTGGGTGGATAGACCTACAGACACACTGGAGATGACGAGTTGTGTTAGTCAGTTTGGGCTGCTGTAACAAAGTGCCATAGACTGGGTTACTTACAAACAAATTTATTTCCTATAGTTCTGGAGGCTGGAAGTCTGAGGCCATGGTGCCAGCGTGGTCGGATTCTGGTGAGGGTCCGCTTCTGGGTTTGTAGACTGCCATCTTCTCATATCTTCACTTGGCCAAAAACGAGGGTGCAAGAGCTCTCTACTGTCTCTTTTATAAGGGCACTAATCCCATTCATGAGGGCTCCACCTTCATGACCTAATTACCTCCCAAAAGCCCCACTTCCTAGTACTATCACATTAGCATTAGCATTTCAACATATAAATTTGGGGTGGGGGATACATTCTGTCTATTGCAGGAGGCTCTTCACTTAGACAGCCAACATCAGTGTAGCTGCTATACTGTGCCACGTGGGTTGAGTGATAGGGATACAAGGATGAAGGGAACACGATTTATTTTAAAAGCTCAAAAGCATTTCTTGAGCTCCTGCTATATACTGGGCAGATCATTCATATGATATCGATCTTTCCCTTGAAAAGCTTTAAGCCTAGTGACTTAATATGGATAATTTAGATTTTGACTGTGGTAACCTTTGAAGGAGGTAAGCAGAGGGTGCTAGGAAATGGAAGAGGACATTCAACACAACCTGTGAGAAGAGGAGCCAGGCCAGGAAAAGTATCCTGGAAAAGACTGTACCTGACTTGACTCAAGATGATTGTAGAAGAGTGGGGGTTAATGAATGACAGAAAGGGAGAGGAAAAAGCAGAGTGAGGGTGTGGGGACAGAGTCCCAGAGTGTAGTTTCCAGGCTCTCAGCCTCACATGGAAAGGTGCTGACTTGGTTATTAGATGGCCATAAGCTGTTACCAGTTAGCCATTAGCCACTAATATAACTGCCGTGGCTACGCTAGTGGGGTTAGTTGGTTGGCAGAGAAGCAAAGCGCAGATTGCAGCTAGCAAGTGTGGTTAGCAAGTGGATTGTGGATCGTGTGGATCCTACTTCCTGTGTCACACCCGGCTGCCAGCGAGACAGGGGTGCAGGAAGACCCCCTCATTGGGGTACTGGTGGATGTTTGCTTTTGTGTCTCGACCAGCTGCAATCGAGAATATAGTGGTATGACTCCCCTACATATGGCTCCGTTGTTCCTTTTTGGCCTCACCGTATCCTGCGTTCTTGTGTGGGAAGCAGGAGATATGTCATGCTCTCAATCCCCAGCATGACAGAGGGGATTGATTTGACCAGGGAAGATAAAAAAAGGTTTTAGAGAGAAGGTATGTAAGATTTTGACTACCAATTCCATCATATATGGGTTTTCCTCCGCACATCCAAGCAATTCTGACACCAGCTGGGTGTCTTACAATTCAACTCAATTCTGACACTATTGTGAAAAAACAAAATTCAACCAAGGAAATTTAAAAATCAAATTGGCATTATTCAACCATTCATGAATTGGGCAGCATCCCATTTAGCAAATACAAAGGAGCTCTGAAGAGCTTTAGAAAAGGAAAGGCTTTTAAAAGCAGAAAAGGGGTGGCACAAGGATGTTGTTTAGCAAAGAGTAGATTGTTTCAGTCAAGGTCACTTTTCTCTGGGGGACAACAGGGGTCTATCAAGCAGATGACCTCACTAATACTGACCAGGAAGTTCCAGACTGACTAAGATTACATTTCTGGAAGATGCTGCAGTTAGGTTAGGTATTAAGTCTCAGTTTGGTGATGTAGGCTTAGCAAAAGTGACTCCATTTGGGGCTTGTAGTCTCTCTTTTTTAGCACTGTTTACCCAGAGATAGCATCAGTTCCCACAGGTTGAAGGCTCAATCTGATGTCAATTACACATCCAGGTTATTACCTGTACTTCTGACTGACTGACCGTAGACCAGAGGTTCCAACAACCCCCTCTTTGGATTTGGTAATTTGCTCACAGAACTGAGAGAAAAATTTTGCTTATTAGATTACTGGTTTATTATGAAAGAATATAATGTAGGTAAAGCCAGTTGGAAGAGATGCACAGGGCGAGGTATGGGGAAAGGGCGTGGAGCTGCCATGCCCTCTCAGAGAGCATCACTCTCCCTGCATCTCCATGTGTTCGCCAACCTTGTAACTCTCGGAATGATGTCCTTTTGGATTTTTATGTGGGTTTCATTACATAGGCATGATTGATTAAATCATTGACTATTGGTGATTGAACTCAATCTCCAGCCCCACTCCCCTCCCTGGACATTGGGGGGGGGGTAGGACTGAAAGCTTCCAAACCTCTAATCACAGGGTTGGTTCCTCTGGCAACCAGCCCCATCCTTAGCCATGGTCCCCAAATCACTTCATTAATGTAACAAAAGACACGTTTGTTGCTCTCATCACTTAGGAAAATTTCAAGGGTTTAAGGAGCTCTGTGTCACAAAGGGGGATATATAGACCCATTTTATATTATGCCAGAGGTGCCAAAAAATGTATACACATTTTAAGAGATGGTATCTATGTATTTTCGAAGTTGAATTGACCTTTGACATTTTTGATGAATACTTACTAGTTATTTTGTAGAATGTAACGATTTGAGTTACTGGTATATATTGAGTATTACAATTTTAATATGTCTTTTTCCCTTTCTTAAAATGTGTATGCATCATTTTTTTGGCACCCTTTGTATATATATTTCTTTTTTGTTTGTTTCTGTTTTGTTTATTTTGTTCTTTAGATTCCACATGTAAGTGAGATCACATTGCATCTGTCTTTCTCTGTCTGACATACTCTACTCGACACAACACCCTTCAGGTCCATCCATGCTGCTGTAGATGGCAAGAACCCATTCCCTTCCCTGCCAAGTGATATTCCATTGTAAATATGTACTACCTCCTCTTTATCCGTTTGTTCGTTGGTGGACTCCCAGGCTGCCTCCACATCTTGGCCATTGTAAACAATGCTGCAATGAACATATGGATGCACACGTCTCCATTGAAGTAACGTTTTGGGTTTCTTCAGATAAATACACAGAAGAGGGATTTTACTGAGTCCTTCTTTGTCTCATGTTTCAGCCTTTGTTTTAATGTCTATTTTGTCTGTTATAAGTATTACTATTCCAGCTTTGTGTGTGTGTGTGTGTGTGTGTGTGTGTGTGTGTTTTGTTTCCATTTTCATGAAATGTCTTTATACCATCCCTTTACTTTCAGCCTGTGTGTGTCTTTCAATCTGAAGTGAGTCCCTTATAGGCAGCATATATAAGGGTCTTGTTTTCTTACCTATTTAGCTACCCTACCTTTTGATTGGAGCGTTTAATCCATTTACATTGAAAATAATTGTTGATAGATATGTAGTTATCGCCATTTTGTTATTCATATTTTTTATCTTTTTTTTTTTTTTCCATCTTAAAGAGGTCCCTCTATAATTACTTGTAATTCTGGTTTGGTGTTGATGAACCCCTTTAACTTTTTCTTGTGTGGGAAGCTCTTTATCTGTCTTTTGATTCTAAATGATAGCTTTCCTGGGTAGAGTAATCCTGGTTATAGGTCCTTTCTTTTCATCACATTGAATATTTTGTGCCAGTCCCTTCTGGCCTGCAAAATTTCTGTTGAGAAATCAGCTGATAGTCTTATTGGACCTCCCTGCTTTACTCTTGCTACTTTTAAGATTCTCTTTTTGTCTTTAAGCTTTGTCATTTTAATTATGTGTCTTGCTGTGGTTCTCTTTGGGTTCATTTTGTTTGGGCATCTTTGAGCATGAGCAAAGACTGGTGTTTGTATAGAAAAACCACTGGAAGTGGCTTGTATGTGTCTGAATGTTGGGTGGGGTGGGGTATCAGAATCGGTGAATAAACTATATTAGTCACCTTGGTGGATACTCAGGGCTGAATCTGCATGCTGGGCAGCAAAGAAACAATGGCTTCTACCAGCAACTCCATCCGGGTGAAAGCTGCCCCTCCAGACCTAACCCTGCAGCCAGACAATTTAGTTCCTCCCGTATGTCCCTGGCACCTTTCAAGCTGCTGCCCCTGTGCTGGAGCTCATAGTGAGTGAGTCTTTCAGTGAGTTAATTTCATGCACAGTCCTTATAAGGATCACCTGGGACTACAGCTGCCTTCCATCTCACTCAGCCACAAGCTCTGCTGGCTTCACAGCCAGAAGTTACAGGGAAATCTCTCCCTGGCAGTGGAACCCAGGGCTGGGGATCCAGGTATGACTGGGACCTTTTACTTCTCTGGGGGAACCTTTGCAGCTGAGATACCCTCCCAATTTTTAATTGTCACACATGAGTTAGGGATTCGCTCGTTTTGCATTTCCACCTCTCCTGCCAGTGTTGAGGTGGCTTCTTCTGTACGTCCTTAGTTGTAAGGCTTTGGTTCAAGTGGACTTCACATAAGTTTCAGTGATGGTTGTTTTATAGTTTAGTTGTAATTTTGATGTGGTTGTCAGAGGAGAGCACAGTGTTTACCTACGCCATCATGTTGACCGGATCTATATTTCTAATTATAAATCACTGTATCACAAAATGATGCTGTTGCTAACTGAGAGCAATAAAGAAGACCTGAATTGAAGTCATAAACATTTTATTGGCAGGGACAACAGAAAGAGTTGTAAGAGTATAGAATGATGAGATTTAGTGGCAACAAATGAGAGTGAATAGATGATTTTTTTTATACTTTTAAGCCTGAATAATGGTGACAGTTATGGTTTTATTAACAGAAAGAGGGAAAGTCTCTTTTTGAATTGGAGAAGATTTGGAGGAAGAGATGAGTTTAGAGATGTTGAATCAGAACATTTGGTTGTAAGTGAAAGTAATCCAACTAAAATGAGATTAAACCAAAAGACAGAATATGTAAATTTCACAACTGGAAAGTTCAGAGATACAGCTGGCTTTTGGCAAGGCTGGATCCAGGGCTCAAATTATATGATATATGATATGATATGATGTGATATGAGCCCATCTCATTCCTTATTGTTTGTATCTCTTGATTCAGCCTTTCTGCTTGGTTTTGTTCTGCAGACAGACTCTTAGTATAGGGTATGCAAAATGGGTACCTAAAACTCCAAGTTCACATCCTAGCAATCCCAGTGGAAAAGGTTTTATTCACAACATCCATGTTTTAGAATTTATTTAATTATTGTTCAGGTGTGGTGAGGCCAATAGATCAGGAAATGATTGCCACCGAAAAGATAGTGTTTTACTCACAGTTCCCAAGAGCCATGCCATGCAGAGCCACATGAGGAAGCATCAGGGTCAGTTAGGAGGCAGAAAGAGTGAGGGAAAAACATAGGCAAAGACTTTATTGTAATTTTGGTGAGAAACAATGGGTGAGGCAAGGTAAGCAGTCAGATTTACCTCATTGGGGAAAAATCACCCCACACCCTCTGAACACCCCCGTTATTTGTACATTACAAAGAGAAAGATGAGTATAAAGCACAAGGGTCAGTGTCTGAAGATCTAGATTCAAGTCACTTCACGTTCCTCCTCTGCATTTCATCAAGGATATTTGGTGGCTTAAATGAGAAAATGCATGTTTGTAAAAAAATCCTTTGTAAATTGTAATATAATTCTGATGATGGTGATTTCTTTATTTCTCATTCTATATTGTATGAATTCTAAGTCTTTTTTCAAACTCTAATTTTCAGCCTTATCTTCTCTTTCTAAGTGAATTCCTCTCTGTCCTGTTTGTTTCTATTGTTATGTCTTTCTGTACTGTTTCCAAACCTGAAATACCCTTCTCTTTGTTCTCCGCTGTCAACTAAATCTTAACCATCCTTCAAAGTCTGACTGAAGTACTGCATCTTTTATGAAGTCCCTTTTATTATTCATATCAGCCATATTTTTTTACACTTTTTATTACTGATCATTTACTCTTTAATTTTTGCATATATATTAGCCTCCACAATAGATTTTGTACTTTTGAAGTCAGTAATACTGACTTTTACTTCTTTTGTATTATGCACAGTTCTAGGCATATAGTTTTAAATGAATAGTTGCTAATCAATTGTTTATTGGGAAAAAGCACTAATATGAAATAATTTCACTTTGGATATACTTTGTGAGCTTTTCTTTTCCCCATGGAAAGAAATAATTGTGATTTGATTAGACTGACAGGTGATGAAACAATTTAGTGCAATTTAACAAACCTTTACTGAGTTCTGGAACATACGCACAGGTGCTATTCATTTTTATCACTTATTCAGTTAATAAATATTTATTGAGTATACACTATTTGCCTTACACTGTGAGTTTTTGTAATATACTCATCCTATTAGACATTCAGACATTGAGAATCCAAACATGAACATGACATGGTCCTCATCCTCAGTTTGCCTTACTTACATGACCAATGAATGACACCATTGGATGATTATAAGCCATATTAGAAAAGTAAATGATATGCTGTGGATACACAAGAAAGAGTAATTCATCTGACTTGGATAATTCAGTAAAGGATTCCGAGGAGATAACATTTACGAAAAAATAAAGCATGGGAAGGTAGCATTGACACTCATACTTGCTTTGTGAAATTTTTGTACTTTACACAGTGTTTTCAAAATTAACATTTGGAGAGTTTTATTTTTTTGGCATGATGGAGTAGATATGCTTTTTCCTATTTATCCCACTAAGTACTATTAAAAACTCTTGACACAAATATATGTCACATAAAAAGACTCTGAGAGGTGGAAAGAAGAAGGTAGACCACCTAGGGATCTTTGGACCTGAGTTCCATGTTTTTTGTTTTTTGCCTCATATATCTCAGATTTGGAGGTGAAGAAGGTGGCAACTTAGAAATGCTAATGAGTACAGGAAAAAAAAAAAAATCCCCCCGAAGCCTGCTCCCTATAGCTAAAGAATCAGGAAAGAGATAGTCTAACAAGACAGAAAACTTTTAGAAAGTAACCACGCTACTCCACTCAAACATTATAGAAAAAACTGTGGCCCCACTGTGACCGATGCCAACAAAAGACTGAGTGGGGCAGTTTAGACTGCCACCCTCACAAGTCTGTAACAAGGTATCGCAGCATCCTGCCAGGGTGGTGTCAGAGAAGGGAGCCAGAACTTTCACGCCCACTAGCTGTTAATGATCCTCCTCACCCCAACCCCACGTGTGAAGTCAGTAGAGACTATGTGGGGAGCTTGGACTTGTGGTCCAATCAGTAATAATGCACCCTTTCCCTTCCCTGCAACCCTAGTGTCATAGAAGATCTAGTGGAGATTCAGGACTTTCATTGTTGCTAGCAGGAGACCATCCTGCTACAGTGTCAGTGGAGATCACATTGGGGATCTGGAATTCTCACCCTCACTTGGAATTTATAAGGAGACCCTCCTCCTTGAGTATCAATGGAGGCCAAGTGGGGAACTAGGACTACTATCTCCACTGGCAGTGATGAGGCAGCATCCTTCCCCACTTCTATTACAGTGGTATCAGGGAAAGCCAGTTAAAATAGGAGATTTAAATAAGATCAGGAGTCTCTTAACATAATACAAAAACATCTCTTTTTCAATTGAAAATCACTTATTGTAACAGAAACCAGGGAGACCTCAAACTGAATGGAAAAAAAGACAATATATATCAATGCCAAGATGGCAGAGATTTTAGAATTATCTGACGGAATAAAACTTTAAAGCAGTCAGATAAAAATGCTTTAATGAGCAATTACAAATATACTTGAAGCAAATGGAAAAAAAATAGCCTCAGGGAAAAAATAGAAAATCTCAGCAAAGAATTAGAAGATATAAAGAAGAAAATGGAAATTTTATAATTGAAAAATGCTATAAGCAAAATAAAAATCTCAGTGAATGGGTTCAACAGTAGAATGGAGGGGACGAAAGAATCAGTGAACTTGATGATATAGCAACAGAATTGCCCAGCCTGACCAACAGAGAACAAATAGACTGGAAAAACAATTAACAGAGCCTCAGAGAGACTATAAGAAAATATTTAACATTCATGTCATCAAAGTCTCAGAGGGAGAGTCCTAAGAGATAAAGGTTGGAAAAAACACTCAAAGAAATAATGGCCAAAAACTACCCAAATTTGATATGATATATAAATCTACATATTCAAGAAGCTGAGCAAAATACCAAGATAAATCCAAAGAGATCTCTGCCAACACACATCATTATTAAACTTCTGAAAACTAAAGACAAAGGAAAGAAATCTTGAAAGTAGCCAGAGAAAAATGACATATTACCTACAGGAGAAAGTACAATTAGAATGAAACTGGATTTCTCATTCAGAAACCATGGAGGCTAGAAGATGGTGGCACATTTTTCAAGTGCTGAAAGAAAATAACTGTCAACCACAATCATATACCCAGCAAACATGTCCTCAGGGATAAAGGGGAAATCAAGACATTCTCAAAGAAAAGAAAACCTTAAACAGTCTTACCCTAACAGGATGGCTAAAATTTCTCTGAACATAAAGGAAATGATAAAAGAAGGAACCTTGAAACATTAGGAACTAAAGAAAGAGCATGGTAAGCAAATATATTGGTAAATACAATTAACTTTCCTTTTCCTCTTGAGTTTTTTTAATTGTGTTTGTTGGTTGAGGGGAAAATTATAATACTCTCTAAATGTAATTCTAAATGTATGTAGACAAAATATTTAAGGAAATTATATTGTAAATATGGAAGTGTTAAGGGATGTAATAGGAGTTAAGGTTTCTATATGTCACTCAAATTGGTTAAAATGATGACACCAGTAGACTGATGTTTTATACATAAACGAGTGTATAAAATTTAACCCCTACAGCAACCACTAAAAATTCTATGTAAAGAGATATACTAAAAAGTATTATAGGTGAATCAAAATGAATTAATAAAAAATGTTCAAGTCACCCACAGACAGGCAGGGAAAAAAAATAGCAGTACAGGCAGGTTGAAAATAAAAGGATGAAAAAATAAGGAGTTGATTCTCATTATTTATGATACCTATGTTCTATAGTCACTGTGAACACTGTATTAGCAAATACTGAATTGCTGCTCCTAGGAGAAATGTATGGTTAGGTTCCTGTGAGCCTCTGTTCATGTTTTATCAATTGTTCAATACATTGTTTTATGTGTGTTTCTGTTTAAAGACACCTTATTGAGTATATATTGTTGATTCATTAACTTTGAACTGACTGCAGCAACACTATAGCTCATGTCTAATCAAAGCTTGTCTCACACATGTTTTCTCCATAAGGCACATCACAGCCTTCTTGCACTTAGGAACACTAGACAGCACTTCACCACTATGCTTAATTCCATTTTAAGCAATGAAATCACTTCCCCAAAGGCACCAAAATGAGAAAAATGTAGCACTAAATAGAATGTGAAAAGGATATTTGTTTACAGCTTGAGAACTGAAATAAGAAGGCAGAATATTGCCTTGTTCGACTTTAGCTAGGAATGTGTATGTTGGTCAACTCTATTTTTTTTTTCTCTGTGCATGTCCACAAATGACCATAAATGACTGTAAAAGTACCACAAGTATTGATTTTGGGGTTACAAATCAATTTTACCAAGTAGGTGAATTAGCAAATATAAAATCCACAAATAATGAGAATTGATGAGATCATGTAAATATTAATCAAAGAAAAGAAAGCAGGAGTGGGTATATTAATATCAGACTCAGTCTACTTCAGGGCAAAGAAAATTTCCAGAGATAAAGACATTACATAATGATGAAAGGGTTAATCTATGAAGACATAGAAATGCTAAATATTTAGACACCAAAAACAGCTTCAAAACCTGTGAAGCAAAAACTGATAAAAATGCAAAAAGAAAAAGACATTCAAAGTTATAGTTGGAGACTTTAATATCTCTCTCTCAACAATTGATAGAACAACTAGGCCCGTAATCAGCAGGGACATAGCAGAACTCAACAATACCAGAACTCAACAATACCACCAAAGAAAAAGATCTAATAGAGATTTATAGAACACTTCACCCAACAACAGAATACACATTCTTTTCAAGTGCCCGTTGAACACTATATCAAGATAGATAACATCTTAGGCCATAAAATAAACCTCAACATTTTAAAAAGAATTGCTCTCATACAAAGTGTTTGACCACAGTAGTATCAAACTAGAAATGAGTTAAAGAAAGATAACAGGAAAAATCTACAAACACTTGAAAACTGAACAACACATTTCTAAGTAATGTATAAAGAGCAAGTCTCAAAGGAAACAAAAAATACATTGAAGGAAATAAAAGTGAACACAAATGTCAAAATTCATGGGACACAGCTAAAGTAGTGTTAAGAGGAAGATTTATAGCACTAAATGTATACATTAGAAAATAGGAAAAATCTAATATCAATCTAAATTTGCATTTGAAGAACCTATGAAAATAAAATCAAAACAAACCCAAAGCAAGCAGAAGGAAGGAAATAACAAAGATTAGAAACAAATGGAACTGAAAGCAGAAAAACAACAGAGAAAATCAATGAAACAAAGAGTTGATTTTTCGAAACAATTAATAAAATTGACAATTCTCTAGCAAGATTGACAAAGAAAATGAGAAGACACAAATACCAATATCATGAGTGAAACAGAAAATCACCAACTGCAGCCACCAAGAGGTTAATAAATGACTACTATAAACAACTCTACATACATAAATTTGACAGTGTAGATGAAATAGACAAATTCCTTAAAAAACACAAATTACCACAACTCACCCAATATGAAATAATTTGAAGTCATATAACTATTAAGGAAATTTAATTTATAATTTAAAAATATCCAAAAAAGAAATCTCCAACCAGATGGTTTCACTATGGAATTCTACCAAATGCATGAAGAAGAATTAACACCAATTCTGTATAATCTAATTCAGAAAACAGAAAGGGGGAACATTTCCCAGTTCAGTTTATGAAGCTGATATTACTGATACCAAATGGCAAAAACAATACCAAAAAATAAAGGAACTACAGACCAATATTCCTCATGAATATAGACATAAAAATTCTTAACAAAATATTAGCAAATATAATTCAGCCATATAGAAAAAAGAACTGTATACTCAATATAGTAAAGAACTACATGATTCAGGGAGTTTATTCCAGAGTGCAAGGCTGGTTTAATATTTGAAAATCACTCAGTATAATCTACCATATTAACAGACTAAAGGAGAAAAGTCACATAATCATATCAACTGATGTGGTCAAAGCATTTGACAAAATTCAACATCTTTCCACGGTTGAAATCTCAGAAAGATAGAAGCAGAGGGGAGCTTCCTCAATTTGATAAAGAGCATCTGCAAGAAACCTACAGCTAACATTTTACTTAGTGGTGAAAAACTGAATGTTTTTCCCTAGAGATCAGAATAAAGTGGGAATAATCAGTTTACTTGATTTCAAGCCTTATTATAGAGGCACAGTAATTTAGACTGTGTCGTACTGGTAGAGTGATAGACACATAGATAAATAGAGCAGAACAGAGAACAAGGAAATAGATATATGTAAATACACAAATGGACACTTTGGTCAACGTTGCTCAAGCAGCAGTTTGCCATAATCAGAAGAGTCTGGATGCTGATGGTAACTGCTTTGAACACCTCTTGTAATTGCAGAAGTCAAACGTGACTTGTATTCATCTTTTGTTATCAGTATATATTGAGCAATGCAATTTTTTTTAAAATTTTATTTGATTAAATTTATTGGGGTGACAATTGTTAGTAAAATTACATAGATTTCAGGTGTACAATTCTGTATTACATCATCTATAAATCCCATTGTGTGTTCATCACCCAGAGTCAGTTTTCCTTCCATCACCATATATTCGATCCCTCTTACCCTCATCTCCCACCCCCCCACCCCCCTTACCCTCTGGCAACCACTAAACTATTGTCTGTGTCTATGAGTTTCTGATATGTGGTATATAAACCAAAAATAACAAAAGAACAAGACAAACAAATGAGCAATGCAATTTTAATACAGTTTTCCGTTTTTAAAATGTGTATACATTTTTTTGGCCCCATCTGTATGTCGACGGATTTTCCACAGAGGTGTCAAAGTAATGCAATGAAGGGATAGCCTTTTCAATAAATAGTGCTGGAGCATTTGAGCACCATCAATGATATATTGACATTAACCCAAATCTCACACCTTATATGAAAATTAACTCAAAATAGAGCATGGACTTAAATATAACATGTCAAACTACAAAACTTTTAGATAAAAACAGGAGAACATCTTCAGTAACTAGGGCTAGGCAGTTTTTTAAAAATATATTTTTATTTTTCAATTACAGTTGACATACAATATGTATTAATTTCAGTTGTATCACACAGTAATTAGACATTTATATAACTTCTGAAGTAATCACCCTGATAAATCCAGTACTCGTCTGCCACCATACATAGTTATTCTAACACTACTGACTATATTCCCCATTCTATAATCCATATTTTGTAACTACCAATTTGTAACTCTTAAAACCCTCTTCTCCCTTACCCATGCCCATAACCCCACGGCCCAGCCCCCCCAAATCTGTCAGCCGTCAGAATGCACTCTGTAGCTGAGCTTGTTTCTGTGTTGTTTGTTCATTTATCCTGTTCTCTAGATTCCACATATAAATAAAATCATATGACATTTGTCTTTTTCTGTCTGACTTCACTCAGCACAATGCCCTCTAGGTCCATCTATGTTGTTACAGATGGCAAGATTTTATTCTCATTTCTGGCTGAGTAATGTTCCATTGTAAATATGTACCACCTCTTCTTTATCCATTCATTGATTGATGGACGCCCACGTTGCCTCCATATCTTGGCTATTGTTAATAATACTGAAATGAACATACAAGTATGGATGTACATGTCCCTTTGAAGTAGTGTTTTGGATTTCTTTGCATAAATACCCAGAAGTAGGATTACTGGTCCTTCTTGGTCTCTTACAGCCTTTGTTTTAAAGTCTGTTTTGTCTGGTATAAGTATTACTACCCCAGGTCTGCTGTTTGTTTGTTTCCATTTTTGTGAAATACATTTTCAACCCTTTTACTTTTAGTCTCTGTGTTTGTCGATCTGAAGTGAGTCTCTTGTAGGCAGCATATATAAGGGTTTTGTTTTCTTATTCTTCCAGCCACCCTGTGTATTTTTTTCACCTTGAATTGATTTGATTTATTTTTTTATACTTTTCATTTATTTTGACATTCAGTAGTATTTTATATTAATTTCAGGTGTACAGCATAGTGGTTATACATTTACATAATTTAAGAAGTGATCCCCCTTACTAGTCTTGTACTCACCTGAAATTATGCATAGTTATTGCTATATTATTGATTATAATCTCTGTTTTACTTTACATCCCCATGACTATTGTATAACTACCAACTTGTACTTCTTAATCCTTTCACCTTTTTCACCCTGCCTTGCAAGTCCCCTCCCACCTATCACCCTGGTAAATCTGGTACCCATCTGACACCATACATAGTTATTACAATGTTATTGACTGTATTCCTTATGCTGCACCCTACATCCACATGACTACTGTGTAACAACTGATTTGTACTTCTTAATCCCTTCCAATTTTTCACTCCCCCACAAACTGTCTCCCAGCTGGCAACCATGAAAATGTTCCCTGTATCTATGAATGTTTCTATTTTGTTTGTTTATTTCATTCTTTAAATTCCATATATAAATGAAATCACATTGCACCTGTCTTTCTCAGTCTGATAGACTCCACTCAGTGCAATACCCTCCAGGTCCATCCATGCCACCACAGATAGCAATAACCCATTTCCTTCCATAGCTGAGCAACATTCCATTGTATATTTGTACCTATTCTTTATTCATCCACCAGTAGATACCCGTGCTACCTCCACATTTTGGTCATTATAAACAATGCTGCAGTGAACATGTGGATGCACTTGTTCATTCGAAGTAGCATTTTGGGTTTCTTAAGATAAATACGCAGAAGAGGGATACGATACTGGGTCCTTCTTCATCTTTTGTTTTAGCCTTTGTTTTAATGTCTATTTAGTTTGTGTAAGTATTACTACCCAGCTTTGTTTGTCTGTTTCCATTTTCATGAAATATCTTTTCCCCATCCTTTACGTTTAGCTTGTTTGTGCCTTTCGAGCTGAAGTGAGCTTTTGTAGGAAGCATATATAAGGGCCTTGTTCTCTTATCCATTCAGCCACCTTGTCTTTTGATTGGAGCATTTAATCTATTTACATTGGAAGTAATTGTTGATAGATATGTAGTTATTGCCGTTTTATTTATATTTTTGATCGTTTTTTTTTTTTCCTGTCTTAAAGAAATCCCTCTAAGATTCCTTGTAATACTGGTTTGGTATTGATGAACTCCTTTAGCTTTTTTCTTGTCTGGGAATCTCTTTATCTGTCCTTTGATTCTAAATGATAGCTTTGCTGGGTAGAGTAATCTTGGTTGTAGGTCCTTGCTTTTCGTCATATATTTTGTGCCATTCCCTTCTGGGCTGCAAAGTTTCTGTTGAGAAATCAGCTGACAGTCTTGTGGGAGTTCTTTTGTAGGTAACTAATTCCTTTTCTCTTGCTGCTTTTAGGATTTTGTCTTTGTCTTTAAGCTTTGGCATTTTAATTATGATGTGTCTTGGTATGGACCTTTTTAGGTTCATCTTGTTTGATATTCTCTGAGCGCTTCCTGAGCTTGTATATCTATTTCCTTCCCCAGGATTGGGAAGTCTTTGGTCATTATTTTTTTAAATAGGTTTTTAATTCTCTCTTTTTCCCTTCTGGTCTCCCTGTGATGTGAATGTTGGTACACTTGATGTTGTCCCAGAAGCCCCTTAAATGCTCCTCATTTTATTGGATTCTTTTTTTTTTTTTTTTTTTGCTGTTTTGATTAGGCGTTTTTTGCTACCTTATTTTCTAAATCACTGATTTGATCCTCTGCTTTATCTAATCTATTGATTCCCTCTAATGTAGTTTTCGTTTTAGTTATTGTATTCTTTATTTCTGTCTGGTTCTTTTTTATGTTTTCTATCACCATTTTTATGCTTCTTATCTCTTTCTTGAAATTTTCCCTGAGATCACTGAGTATCTTTATAACCAGTGTTTAGAACTCTGCATCTGGTAGATGGCTTGTCACCATTTTGTTTAGTTCTTTTTCTGGAGGTTTGTGCTGTTTTTTTTATTAGGGACATATTTCTTTTTCTCCCCGTTTTGGCTGCCTCCCTGTGTTTATTTCTATGTATTAGGTAGGGCTGCTGTGGCTCCCAGTCTTAGTACAGTGGCCTTATATAGTAGCTGTCCTGTGGGACCCCAAGGTGCAGTCTCCCTGGTCACTTGAGCTGGATGCTCGAGGTGTCTCTCTTGTGTGGGTTGTGTCCCTCCTTTGTAGTTGAGCCTTGGTTGCTGTTTGCATGTAGTTGAACCTTGGTTGCTGTTGAGCCTTCAGGTTGATTGGTTGTTAGGACTGGCCATGACTACAGTGGATGAGCTGTGGTGCAAAGACAGACCCTACAGTGCAGGGTTCTCTTTAGCAATTCTCTGATGCATACCCAGTCTGCCCTTTAGGTGTGTTGTCCTTGGAGGTGGCAGGGTGATGCTCTGGCTTGGTCCCAAACAGACCATTAGGTGTGCCAGCTCTGGGACCCCTAGGCAGGAGACCTGCTGCTGGCCAAGTTTAGCCAAAGCCTTTGTCCTGCTCTGGGCCATCTGGTATGAACCACAAAGCAACTGGCAGATGGCCACTGCCTGCACTGGGCTTGGAGGTGCCTCAGGAAACCAAACCTGTAACCAAGGCTGGCCATTGGTAGTGTTTGGTTAGGGGCTGCTCAGTCAGAGGTACAAGACACACCAAAGCCAGATGCTGCTTGTGTGGGTTTGGTGAACCTTTGAGAGAATTTAGGAAAGTTCACAGCATGAGCTAAGGCAGCTGTTTGTATGGAAAGCCCCTGGAAGCGGCTCGGCCCAAAAAGTTGGATGGGGCAGGGTCTCAGGGAATCACTAGGTTCAGGTAGACAAAAAGTGATAGTTTGATGGAAACTCAGATATGGCACCTGCCAGTGACTTTATGCAGAGAGCAGGAAGGCCCAGAAAGAAACAAGGCTTCTGCCAGTTCCTCTGTCCAGGAGAAAGCTGCCCCTTCAGCTATCACCCTGATACTAGATAATTCAGTTCTTCTTGGTATGTCCCTGGTGCTTTTTGAGCTGCTGCCCCAGCACTGGAGCTCAGAGTCCGTGAGTCCGTTAGTGTGTACATGGGTTATTTAAGAGGAGGTCCTGGAATGTAGCCACCTTCATCTCACTCAACCACAGTCTTTGCTGGTTTTCACAGCCAGAAGTTGTGGGGACTTTAATCCCCAGCACTGGAAACCTAGGCTGGGGACCCTGGTGTGGGACTGGGACCCCTCGTTCCTCTGGTGGGGACTTCCATAGCTGAGATATCCTTCCCTATTTTTAATGGTCACACGCGGGTGTGGGACCTGCCCATTCTGTGTTTTTGCCATACCTACCAGTCTTGAGGTGGCTTCTTTTGTGTGTCCGTAGTTGTATGGCTTCAGTTCAGCTAGACTTCAGGCAATTCTCAGTGATGGCTTTTCTGTAGTTTAGTTGTAATTGATGTGGTCCTGAGATGAGGTGAGCACAGTATTTACATATTTCACTGTCTTGTCCAGAAATCCCTACCCTATGTGTTTGATTGGAGCATTTAATCCATTTACACTGAAAGTAATTGTTGATAGATATGTTGTTATTGCCATTTTATTATTCATGTTTTTTATCTTTTTTTTTTTTTCTCGCCTTAAGGAAGTCCTTTTAAGATTCTTTGTAATTATGGTTTGGTGTTGATGAAGTCTTTTAGCTTTTCTTTTGTGTGTGTGTGTGTGTGTGTGTGTGTGTGTGTGTGTGTGTGTGTATGTCTGGGAAGCTCTTTCTGTCCTCGATTCTAAATGATAGCTTGGCTGGGTAAAGTAATCTTGATTGTAGGTCCTTGCTTTTCATCACTTTGAATATTTTGTGCCAATCCTTTTTGGCCTGTAAAATTTCTGTTGAGAAATGAGTTGACAGTGTATGGGAGCTCCCTTGTAGGTAACTGACTTAAGCAGAGTCCTTCTATTGGACACGAAAAACATGATCCTTAAAAAGGAAAAGTGATAAATTGGATTAAATCAAAATTAAAAACTTTTGCTTTGTGGAAGATCCTGTTAAAAGGATGAAAATACATTATACAAATTGAGAGAAAATATTTGCAAATTACATGGCTGACAAAGGACTAGTATCTAGAATATATAAACTTTTAAAACTCAACAGTTAGAAAACAAACAACTTAATTAGAACTTGGAGAAAAGATAATAAGAAACATTTTACTGAATAAGATATACAGATGGCAAATAAGTACCTAGAAAAATGTGTATCATTTTCATTTGGGAACTTCAAATTAAAACTATGAGATACAACTATATAGCTATCACAGTGGCTAAATAAAACAAAACAAAACATAGTGATGACAATAACTGCTGGCAAGGGTGGGGAGAACCTGGATCACTCATACATTGTTGGTGAGAGTGTAAAATGTCACAGCCACTCTGTAAAAGTCTGGCAATTTCTTTAAAAATTAAACATTCACTACCATGCAATCCAGCAATTGCATTCCTGAGCACTGATCCCAGAGAAGTGAAGACTTAGGTTTCATACAGAATGCTGTGCAACTTTATTTGTAATAGACGAAAACTGGAAACAACCAGATGCCTTTAATGGGTGGATGGTTAAAAAAATTTTGGTATGTCCGTACTATGGAATATTACACAGCAATAAAAAGGAACAGACTATTGATATGGGAAATGACCTGGATGAGAAAAGCAAATTCTAAATGTTATATACTGTATGATTTTATTTATATAACATTCTTAAAATGGCAAAACTATAGAAGTGGAGATGAGATTAGTGGTTGCTAGGATTTAAGGAGATGGTGGTGGTTGCAGAAGGTGAGAGGAGGTGTGGGTATGGCTATAAAAGAGCAGCATGAGGGATGCTTGTGTTTGATGTAAATGTTCTGTATCTTAATTGTACCAATGTCAGTATCCTGGTTCTGACATTGTACTATAGTTTTGTAAGATGTTACATTGGGGAAAACTGGGTAAAATGTACAGGGTATCTCTCTACATTCTTTCTTATAACTGCATGTGAATCTACAATTATCTCAAAGTAGTGTAATTTAAAAAGCTTAGTATACTTTAGTGTAGCTTCCTTCCTGGTGTCTGATAATCTTAAACATTTTTTGTCAACCATTGATACACTGGTCTACAAATATTAATTCTGAATTCTTGCATTGCACTCAGCATTTCTGTGGTTGGAACTTAGGAATACAATTATAGAGGCATAAGGTTTAGAGTACATGCAAATTAAAGTGTGTGTGTGTGTGTGTGTGTGTGTGTGTGTGTGTGTGAAAAGCATGTGCAAGTATGTGTAAGTGGGTGGACATAACTTTCTTCTTTTAATATTTCTAATGTTTCATTGTGAATTATAAGACTATAGTGTAAAGTGGCATTTATAATGCTATTCAGCTCTTTACTTGCCAAGAAGAATATACTGTCAGGATATGTAGCTTCACTACACTACTAACCATTGTATTGTCAAATTTATGTAAATTATGCAAAACAAAAGAAAAACAAATGGCATAGCTAAAGTTTGGCAGCTGCAACAAGAAATCTATCAATTTGAGGTTTGTTTAATGGAGTACATTTAAAAGAATATTCTTTCAAGTAATTCTACTGTTTGGAATGAATGAAGAATCATATGAAGAATCTTTAAGTCATTTACAAAAATTGGGAAAAAATAAAATTTTTGCCAACTTTTTCTTGGTTTGTGTTTATAGAATGTATGAAAGTTGAGCATTTTAGATTCTTTTCTAATTATCAGTTAATTTGCCTGTAGAATCTCTTTGAAGAACTATTTTCACACCCAAGTTTTAGCTAGAGTAATATAGTTCGCTAATATGGCTTTCAGGGATCTGGCAGAAAAATAGAGTCTATCAGATTTAGGTGAAATAGATAAAGACTTCTTTTTTTTATAGAATCAGGTAATTCTTTCTATACGGCATCCAATAGCAGCTTACTATGTAATGAAACCATAAAAGCAAAATGAAACTGGAAAAGCAAAAAGGCAAAAATAAAGCTTCATGGTCATCTCAGACCACTTGTGAAAGCTGCTATATATGTTACAGATCACAAAACAGGTTGTTAACAAATACTGGGTACCTTGACAGGGCTGCAGCATTGTACCACTCCCATACCATCTGAATGGTGTCCTCTGGAGTCGTGTGGTACAGTCAGACCAGTTTGATGCAACAGCGCTGGCACCTACCATGTGCCTAACACTGTTCCAGGTATTGTGGGTACAGCAGTGAACAAACCAGATGAAAATCCCTGCCATCATGGAGTTTCCATTCTAGACTGGAAATATGGGCAACAAGCTAAATGGGAAAGTTAATTTTGTAGTATGTTTGGAAGTGACATATTGTATGCAGAAAAATAAAGCAAGGGAGGAGAAAAAGGACTGCTAGTATGGGTGGAATTGTCACAACTTAAATATGGTGGTCAAGGAAAAATTGACTATGAAGTCAATTTTGAGCAAAGCCTTGAAGGCACTATGTTCCCTCTGAGTAAGAGTATTGCATGCAGAGGGAACAGTACAGAGGTTCAGAGGTGGGAACAATGCACTTCAGCAAGGAGGCCAGAATGACTGGAGTAGAGGAAGGGAGTAGTTGAGATGAGATCTGAATGTAGCAGGGGGCTTGTGGGCCAGCCTAAGGGTTTTGGCTCTTACTCTGACAGAGGTAGTGAGCAAGATGAGGGCTCTAAGCGGAGGAGCACACGATTTGACTGGATAGCTTTGGTATGAGTACTACATTGTCTCGCTAGTTAGGAAGGTGCACAAATAGCATATTGAAGCAATTCCAGAAAATGCTAAGTTGGAGCTGCAACTGGGGAAAAGGGTGGTTAGAATGAAAAAGAAAAAAAACACCTTGATGAGACTTTTCTGTTACTTTTAAGAATGCGGAGGTGGAGGAATGGGAGAAATAGTCTTATAAAAATAAAAAGTCTTATTTTTAGTGAGACGTCATGAAAATGGTGGTGTGAGGTTAGCCTCTGTAAATCTCCCCTGGAATTTACAACAAATGGAACAACTATAACTCCACAAATGACTCCCTGTACAGCAGACAGGCAAGACGAAGAGGCCAAGAAGCTCTTCCTGCACCAGATTCAGAGCCTGTGTGTTTCAGCAGCTCTAAATTCACCCAAGGTGGGTGAATCGTGCGAGCAGGGGAGGAGGGAAGGGAGAAGTGCGGAGACGGAGATGCGCTGGTACAGGAAGCTGACCTAGCTCAGTGCTCCGAGCTCGCTGCATCCCAGAACTACTGCAGCTGTGGGAGAGGGAAGAACTCAGATTGCTAGGGCTCCATTTATGGCCCACAGGGCTGAGGGGACAGCATATAACATGGCTGAACGCAACACTCACAGCAGAGACCTCAGAGAAAAGACTGAGGGAAGAAGGCTGAAAATGGTGGTTTAAGCCCTCACTGCCGAGCAGAGAATGGAGCCTTAGGCACTGAGACAAGCCGCCCCTTCCCTGCCCTCCCAAAGCTGGCCCCACCCCCACTTGCCCATGCTGGAAGCGGAACAGTAGCAATGTCAGATCAAAACAACAGAATACTTGCTGTTCTGAGGACTGTGGTCCACAGACACAGATTCACAGCCAACTAGTTCCGGCAAAGGGGAGGGAGCTGTGGAAGCAGGACTGGCTATGGCGATGGTCGCCGCCATTGCTCTGGGCCACCTCTTACAACTCACCCCACCCCTGGCCCAACCTATCTGGATGGATCCCTGCAAGAGTAAACAGAGCTGCTGAAACACACTGGCTCTGAATCTGGTGCAGGAAGAGCTTTGGAACTTCAAAAGCTCTCCGCATACCCACATGGACACTGCACCCTGTGACCCAGGCGAACTGTCAACAGAGGAGAAGTCCATCTCCCAGGCAATCCACCCATTGTGTGAAAAGCTAGAATAGTGCAGAGAAAACATAGCACTGCAGTATCAGAGACAAAAAAAGACTGTAGTCGGGGAGAAAATAAAACCTACCAACATGTACTGGAAAACAAAAGAAAGACCTCTTCCTATCAACCTGTGGCAAAAGCCACTCCGTAGATGTCTAGGAAGAGAAATAATGTCAGTAATTGCCATGAATAACCAAGGCAACAAGACAGCTCAGAAAGAGAGTGAAAAGTCTCCAGAAAAGGAACTTAAAGACATGGAAATATGTGACTTAAGTGACAGAGAATTCAAGATCGTAGTTCTTAAAAAACTCAACGAGATGCAAGAAAACCCAGACAGGCAGTTTAATGAACTCAGAAACACAGTCTAAGAATAACATGAACATTTTATGAAAGATACTGAAATTAAAAAAAAAAAACACAAATAGAATTTCTGGAGATTAGGAACTCAATAGAAGAAATTAAGAATGAAATAGGCAGCTTAGGTAGTAAAGTTGACCAGAAGGAGGAAAGAATCAGTGACATCGAAGATAGAAACCTGGAAATTACACGGATTGAAGAAGAAAGAGACTTGAGACTTAAAAGACATGAAAGAACTCTACAATAACTTTCTGACTCCATCAGAAAGAGCAATATAAGAATAATGGGCATACCAGAAGGAGAAGAAAGAGAGAAGGGAACAGAGAATATATTCAAACAAATATTCGATGAGAACTTCCCAAACTTGTGGACAGAACGGGATCCTCGAGTCCAAGAAGCAAAAAGAACACCTAATTACCTCAACCCCAACAGGCATTCTCCAAGACACATTGTATTGAAGCTGTCTAACATCAATGACAAAGAAAGAATCCTCAAGACAGCCAGGGAAAAGAAGATGGTAACCTACCAAAAAAAGCCCATTAGATTATCATCAGATTTTTCAGCAGAAACTCTACAAGCCAGGAGGGAGTGGAACCAAATATTCAAATTATTGAAAGAGAGAAATTATGAGCCAAGAATAATATATCCAGCAAAGATATCCTTTAGATATGAAGGAGGAATAAAGATCTTTCCAGACATACAGAAGCTGAGGGAATTTTCTAATACACGACCTGCACTACAAGAAACATTAAAGGATGCTATTCGAACACCATCAACAGGGACAATTTATGGCAATCAAAACATAAAAATGGGGAGAGTAAAGGCCTGAACCGGAATATGGGAATGCAGAATGTAAGTGTGCTGAAGAACATGGAATACTCTAAATATCAAACTTTCTTTTACATAAACTTAAGGGTAACCACTCAAAAAAAAAATCCAGAACTCAAATATATACTGTAATAAAAGAAGAAACAGAGGGAAACATCATAGAAGACCACCACACAGAAATAATAGAGAACAACAAAAAGGCAAAGAAACAATGGAGACACAGCATTACCAGAAAACTAAAGATAGAATGACAGGAAATCCTCACATATCAAGAATCACACTAAATGTAAATAGACTGACCTCACCAATAAAAAGGCACAGAGTAGCAGATGAGATAAAAAAACTAAACCCAACCATATGCTGTCTCCAAGAGACACATCTCAGCTACAACGATAAGCATAGACTCAAAGTGAAAGGGTGGAAATTGACACTCCAAGCAAATGGTTTCAGGAGAAAATCAGGTGTAACCATACTGATATCAGATGAAACAGACTTCAGGGTGAAAAAGGTAATAAGAGACAAAGATGGACATTTCATAATGGTGAAAGGGACTGTACAACAAGAAGATGTAACAGTCATCAATATTTATGCCCCCAATCAGGGAGCACCGAAATATACCAAGCAACTAATAACAGAACTAAAGGGAGAAATTGACCAAAATACAGTTATACTGGGGGATTTAAATACATCACTGACAACTATGAATAGATCATCCAAACAGAAAATAATTAAAGAAATAGCAGCCCTAAATGACACATTAGATAAAATGGACATAATTGACATATATAGAGCACGTCATCCTAAAACATCAGACTATACATTTTTTTCTAGTGTACATGGAACATTCTCAAGGATAGACCATATATTGGGACATAAAATCAGCCTCAGCAAATTAAAGAAGATTGAAATCATATCAAGCATATTCTTTGATCACAAGGCTTTGAAATTAGATATCAACTGCAAAAAGAAAGCAGGAAAAACCAAAAATACATGGAGATTAAACAACATACTTTTAAAGAACGACTGGGTCAAAGAAGAAATTATAGACGAGATGAAAAGATACATAGAAACAAATGACAATGAAAATACATCCTGCAAAAATTTTTGGGATGCAGCGAAAGCAGTTTTAAGAGGGAAATTTATATCATTACAGGCCTATCTCAAGAAACAAGAAAAAAAACCCCCAAAATAACCTCGCGTTACACCTTAAAGAACTAGAAAAAGAACAAATGAAACCCAAGGTCAACAGAAGAAAGGAAAGAACAAAAGTCAGAGCATAACTAAATGAAGTAGAGAACAAAAAGACAATATAAAAAATTCATGTGATAAAAAGCTGGTACTTTGAAAATATTAACAAAATTGACAAACCCTTGGCTAGACTCACTAAGATAAAAAGAGAGAAGACACTAATTAACAAAATCAGAAATGTAAAAGGGGAAATTATAACGGCTGCCTCAGAAATGCAAAGGATCATCCAAGAATACTATGAAGAACTTGTGCCACCAAATTCAATAACCTAGAAGAAATGAACAACTTCTTAGAAACATATAGCCTTCCTAGGCTGAACCAAGAAGAACTGGAAAATCTAGACAGACCGATCACCAGTAACGAAATTGAATCAGTCATCCTAAACCTTCCCAAAAACTAAAGTCCGGGACCAGATGGTTTCACTAGTGAATTCTACCAAACCTTCAAAGAGGATCTAATACCAATCCTGCTCAAACTCTTCCAAAAAATTGAAGAAGAGACAGTACTCCCTAACTCATTTTATGAGGCCAACATTACCCTGATACCAAAACCTGATAATGAGAACACAAAAAAGAAAACTACAGACCAATATCTCTGATGAATACAGATGCAAAAATCCTAAACAAAATTCTAGAAAATCGAATACAACAATGCATTAAAAAGATTGTTCACAACCAAATGAGGATCATCCCTGGGCCACAAGGATGGTTCAACATCTGCAAATCCATCAATGTAATAACATCACATAAACAAAATTAAGGACAAAAATCATATGATTATATCAATTGATGCAGAAAAAGCATTTGACAAGATACAACATCCATTTATGATTAAAACACTTAATAAAATACGTATAGAAGGAAAATACTTAACATAATAAAGGCCATATATGACAAACCCTTAGCTAATCTCATAATTAATGGTGAAAAACTGAAGCTCTTTGCTCTACGTTCAGGAACACGACAGGGCTGTCCCCTGTCACCTCTGCTTTTCAACATAGTGTTGGAAGTCCTTGCCAGAGCTATTAGGCAAGAGAAAGAGATAAAAAGCATCCAGACAGGGAATGAAGAAGTTAAATTGTCACTCTTTGCAGATGGCATGATGCTATATATAGAAAACCCTAAGAATCCACCAAAAAGTTATTAGAAACAATCAACAAATACAATAAATTTGCCGGCTACAGAATCAATGTACAAAACCTCGTTGCATTCCTATATACTAACAATGAAACATCAGAAAAATAAATAAAAAAAAATTCATTTTGCAATTGTATAAGAAAGAATAAAATACCTCGGAATAAACTTGACCAAGGATGTGAAAGACCTATATGCTGAAAACTATAGACATTTTTAAAAGAAACTTAAGATGGCACAAAGAAATGGAAAGACATTCCATGCTCATGGATTGGAAGAATCAACATAGTTAAAATGGCCATATTACCCAAAGCAATATACAGATTTAATGCAATCCCCATCAAAATCCTGATGGCATTTTTTAAAGAAATAGAACTAAAAAATCATCAGATTTGTTTTGAACCACAAAAAACCCTGAATAACCAAAGCAATCTTAAGAAAAAAGAACAATGCTGGAGGTATCACACTCCCTGACTTTAGCTTATACTACAGGGTACAATAATCAAAACAGCATGGTATTGGCAGAAAAACAGACACATAGACCAATGGAATAGAATTGAGAACCCAGAAATAAAACCACATATTATGGACAGATGATTTTTGACAAAAAAGCAAAAAATATACAATGGAGAAAAGACAGCCTCTTCAATAAATGGTGCTGGCAGAATTGGATTGCCACGTGCAAAAGAATGAAACTGGACTGCTATCTGTCATCATCTACCAAAATTGATTCAAAATGGATCAAAGACCTAAGCATAAGACCTGACACAATAAACATAGAAGAAAACATAGGTACTAAACTTATGGACCTTGGGTTCAAAGAGCATTTTATGAATTTGACTTCAAAGACGAGGGAAGTAAAAGCTAAAATAAATGAATGGGACTATATGAAACTTAAAAGATTCTGCACAGCAAAAGAAACCGTCGACAAAATAAAGAGGCAACCAACTGAATGGGAGAAGATTTTTGCAAACAGTGCCTCCGATAAGGGGCTAATATCCCAAACATACAAGGAACTCATGCAACTCAACAATGAAAAAACAAACATCCCAATTGAAAAATGGGCCTATGACCTGAAGAGACATTTCTCCAAAGACGACATACAAATGGCAAATAAACATATTAAAAAATGCTCAACATCACTAATCATCAGAGAAATGCAAATCAAAACCACAATGAGATATCACCTCACCCCAGTCAGAATGGCTATCATCAACAAGACAAATAGTAACAAGTGTTGGAGAGGCTGTGGAGGAAAAGGAACCCTCATACACTGTTGGTGGGAATGCAGACTGGTGCAGCCGCTATGGAAGGCAGTGTGGAGGTTCTTCAAAAAATTACCAATAGAATTACCATATGACACAGCAATCCCTCTCCTGGGTATCTACCGAAAAATCTGAAAACATTTATCCATAAAGACACGTGTGCTCCAATGTTCATTGCATCTTTATTTACGGCGGCCAAGACATGGAAACAACCAAAATGTCCTTTGATAGATGAATGGATAAAGATGTTGTGTTATATATACACAATGGAATACTATTCAGCGGTAAGAAAAGATGATATAGGAACATTTGTGACAACATGGATGGATCTTGAGAGTGTAATGCTGAGCGAAATAAGTCAGACAGAAAAAGCAGAGAACCATATGATTTCACTGATATGTGGTATGTAAACCAAAAACAACAAAAGAACAAGGCAAAGAAGAGAGAAATAAAAACTCATAGACATAGACAATAGTTTAGTGGTTACCAGAGGGTAAGGGGGGAGGGGTTTGGGAGACGAGGGTAAGGGGGATCAAATATTTGGTGATGGAAGGAGAACTGACTCTGGTTGGTGAACACACAGTGGGATTTATAGATGATGTAATACAGAATTGTACATCTGAAATCTATGTAATTTTACTAACAATTGTCACCCCAATAAACCTTTTTAAAAAAGTCTTATTTTTAAAATAATTGTTGGAGCAGAAACAATGAAAGTGATCGTAGGAGATCTGTTTTAGTTGGTAATGTAATACAGCAACCATTATCATGGTGTCTTAAAATTTTAAGCATTGCAATACACCCAAAGCTGGCATTTCAGCTTGTATTCCTCCCACTGGAAAAACCTGTTGGAAAGAGAAAAGATTTAGAAGAGAAAGGGAGTTTGAGAAGTCTAAAGGTCTCAAATGCATGTATTTTTTGATCTTTGTGTCCTTTCCCTAATGATGTTGTGCTTAAAACACTTTTGTGGGTTTATTGAGACTGTTTAATAAATATACTCATTTACATCTCATTAAAGTCAAATCTACGTGCTGAATAGTATAGTTTTGTAGTCTCTAATGTGTAAGACTTCATGACCTAAGTAAACTTTTATATTACCCTGAAGTAGTATTACTAAGGGTATAAGTCTCCTTAAGAAATGCTTGTGGAGACCTTAAAGTAATGAAAAAATAGCTAACACACCTGACTAAGAATTATTGCATTAGGTTCACATTTCTCTGGATAAAGGTCTCTCAGCATGCCCGTTACAGGCACATATTTTCAGGTTGAATCTTGGTATAGCAGTTACAAAAAGAAAGTCATATAAAACATGAATAAAATCTTTTTTTGTTGTTGTTTGAAGAAGAAGACATTTTCTTTGTATCCATATATAGCTACATCCCACAAAACTTTGGGAATCTTTGTGTTTTCTTTTTAGTAAAATAAGAAGTGCTTCTGAAAAACAGTTTTTCTTTGGTTTTAAAGGTTGGAAAAAATCTTTGATCTTTGGCAACAGATTTTCTTAAGAACAGAAATTATTTAAAGGGCTTTAAAAAAAAAAGCTAGTGTTATCTTTTTTTTTTTTTACCCTGGAGATCATAATCACACTGAAAATTGAAACACTGTTACCTTTAAAGGCAGAATATTTATCATGCTTGTCCCTGCAACAAGACATGAATGCCCATAAAGGTGACACCCTTTTTGGAAGAATGGATACTAAGTACATATTTGTTGAGAATTTGATAAGATACATGAGTCAGATAAAAGAAAGCATATAAAAATTTTTATGGGTTTTGAAGTAATACATGCAAATGGAACACCACTCAAAAAGGGTGTGTAATGAAAGTAAGTTTTCCTCTTCCTCCTTGCCCTAAGTCTCTGGGTTACTCTCCATGGAGGCACCTCCTGTTAGTGTCTGGTATACCCTTTGACAGAGCATATCCTTTCTTCTTTGTAATTAAATGGTAGGTTACTATATATGTACATTTGGTTCTGACCTTGTTTTGTTCTTCTAACATTTCTTCTTGGAGGTTGTTCATATTTGTTCACAGAGAATGCTTCATTTTTTTAATAGCTTTGTGTTCTATCTTATGGATATATCATAATTTACTTAATCAGTCTGCTGTACCCAGGCAGTTAAGGTTTTCACACTTTTTGTTATTACAAACTAACAATGAATATCCCTGTATGCAGATAATTTTGTTTATCTTTAGGAAAATTTCTGGACAGGAATTTTTGTGTTAGAAAGTATATGCATGTATGTAGTCTGATCTCCATAGAAATTATATGCTCCTAGTGACAAAATGCTATTGTGCCTATTTCCCTATTCTCTTGTCACCACAGTGTGTAGCAAACCTTACGATCCTTAGCAATCTGATGGAAAGAAGTGGCATCCTGTTTTTAGTGTGCATTTCTATCAGGAATGATGTTGAGCATCTTTTACTGTGTTTAAGAGCCATTTGCATTTTTTGTGACCTGTCTGTTCCTATCTTTTGTTTGTTTTTGAAAGCATTGGTCTTTTCCTATTGGTTTGTGAGAGTTCTTCATGAATTTATAAAGTTAGCCCATGTTTTATGATGTGTAAATATTTTTTTCTTAGTCATTTCTTGTTTTTGTTTTTTGCTCTGAAGAATTTATTTCTATTTTTATTGGTCAAATTTATCAGTCTTCTATGGATTTTGAGTTGTGAGACATAAGTAAAAAATCTATAACCTCTCTAAGACTATTTTTAAAAAATCTTGTTTTCTTATAATATGTTAATGGCTTTTATATTTAAATCTTTAATCTATCTGGGATTTATTTTGGCATTAGTGTGATATAGGGATCTAATATAATTTTTCTCCCATTTAGCTGTCAGGCCCTTTTTAAAAACAATTATTTTTCAGTTATAGTTGACATACAATATCAATTTCAGGTGTGCAACATAGCAATTAGACATTTATATACCTCTTGATGTGATTACCACAATATATCTAGTATACATCAAGCACCATACATTGTTATTACAATATTATTGACTATATTCCCTATGTTGTACTTTACATCCCCCACAACTATTTTTATAATGAGCAGTTTGTACTTCTTAATCCCTTTCACCTTTTCCCCCATCTTCTCAACCAACTTCCCATCAGGTAACCATCAGTTTGTTCTCTGTTTCTATGAGTTTTTGTTTGTTTACTTTGATTTTTTATATTCCACATGTAAATAAAATCATATGGTATTTGTTTTTCTCTGTCTGACTTATTTCACTTAGCATAATACCCTGTAGGTTTATCCATGTTATCGAAAATGGCAAGATTTCATTCCCTTTTTTATGGCTGAGAAATATTCCATTGTATATATGTACCCATCTTCTTCAATCATTCATCTATCAGTGGATACCTAGGCTGCTTCCATTTCGTGGCTTTTGTAAATAATGCTGCAATGAACATAATGATGCATACATCTTTTTGAATTGGTGTTTTTGAATTTTTATTATTATTAGTTTCAGGTGTACAAAACAATGTAATAGACATTTACACCCCTCACAAAATGATAACCCCCCTCCCCAAATTTGCTACCTCTCTAACATCGTCCATAGCTGTTACAATTCCAATGACTCTATTCCCTATGCTGTACTCCACTTCCCATGACTATATGTGTGTGTGTGTGTGTGTGTGTATATATATATATATATATATATATATGCATATATATAGTATATATAGTGTATATATATAGTGTGTATATATGTGTATATATAGTGTATATATATAGTGTGTATATATATATGTGTATATATATACATAATATATGTGTGTGTGTATATATATATATATATATATATATATATATATATATACACGTATATATTTATATATCTGATTATAGTTGACATTCAGTATTATTCAGCTTCAGCTTCAGGTGTACAATGCAGTGATCAGGCATCTACACAGTCTATGCAGTGGTCTCCGTAATAAGACAGGTGCCCATCTGATAGTCTACAAAATCTTTAAAACATTATTGATTATATTCCCCAAACGGTCTTTCATATCCCTGTGGCAATCATGTGGTTACCAATTGTGCTTTCTAATCCCCTCACCTTCTCCCTCAACCCCTGCCATCTAGCAACCCTTAGTTTTTCCTCTATATCTCTGAGACTGTTTCTGATTAGTTTCTTCATTTATCCTATTCTTTAGATTCCACATATAAGTGAGATCATATGGTATTTGTCTTTCTCTGTCTGACTTATTTCACTTCGCATAATGTTCTCTAGGTCCCTCCATATTGTTGCAAATGGTAAGATTTCATTTTTCTTTGGGGCTGAGCAATACTCCCTTGCGTAAATAGACCACAGTGTCTTAATCCAGTCATCTAACGATGGGCATTTCGGTTGTTTCCATGTCCTGGTTATTGTGAATAGCGCTACAGTAAACACAGGGGTGCATATATTTTTTCGAATTAGCATTTTGGATTTCTCTAGATAGATACCTAAGAGTGGAATTGCTGGGTCATAAGGTAGTTCCATTTCCAGTTTTTTGAGATATCTCCATACTGATATCCATACTGGCTGCACCAATCTGCAATCCCACCAGCAGTGCACGAGAGATTCCTTTTTTCCACATCCTTACCAGCACTTGTTTGTTGATTTAGTGATGACAGCCATTCTGACCTTAGTGAGGTGATATCTCATTGTGGTTTTTATTTGCATTTCTCTAATGATTAGTGATGTTGAGCATTTTTTCATATGTCTGTTTGCTATGTCTTCTTTAGAAAAATGTCTCTTCATGTTCTCTGCCCATTTTTTAATTGGGTTGTTTGCTTTTTGGTGTTGAGTTGAATGAGTTTTTTTTATAAGTTTTGGATATTAACCCGTTATCAGATATATCATTGACAAATATCTTCTCCCATTCAGTAGGATGTCTTTTTGTTTTATGGATGGTTTCTTTTGCTGTGAAAAAACTTTTTAGTTTGATGTAATCCCATATGTTTTGTTTTTCTTTTGTTTCCGTTGCCCGAGGGGATATATCAGTTAAAACATTACTAAGGGTAATGTCTGCAAATTTACTCTCTATATGTACTTCCAGGAGTTTTATGGTTTGAGATCTTACATTTAAATCTTTAATCCATTTTGGGTTTAGTCTCATATGTGGTATAAGGAGGTGGTCCACCTTTGTTTTTTTGCATGTGTCTGTCCAGTTTTCCCAGTACCATTTATTGAATAGACTGTCTTTACCCAGTGTAAATTCTTGCTTCCATTGTCACAGATTAAATGACCATATAGGCATGGATTTATTTCTGGGCTCTCTCTTCTATTCCATTGATCTGTGTGTCTGTTTTTATGCTAATACCATGCTGTTTTGATTACTACAACTTTGTATTATGATTTGATGTCAGGTGATGACACCTCCCACTTTCTTCTTATTTCTCAAGATTGCCATGGCTATTTGGCATCTTTTATGGTTCCATGCAAATTTTAAGATTATGTGTTCTATTTCTGTGGAAAATGTCCTTGGTAGTTTGATAGGGATTGTGTTGAATCTATATATTGCCTTAGGTAGTATGGACATTTTAACTATATTAATTCTTCCAATCCATGAGCATGGTATGTGTTTCCATTTTTTGTATCTGCTTTAATTTCTGTCTTCAGCGTCTTATAATTTTCTGAGTATAGGTCTTTTACTTCTTTGGTCAAATTTATTCCTAAGTGTTTTAGAGTTTTTGAAGCGTTGTAAATGGGACTATTTTCTTAATTTCTCCTTCTGATAGTTTATTATTGGTGTATATAAGTGCAGCTGATTTCTGAATATTAATTTTTATCCTGCTACTTTGCTAAATTCATTTATCAGTTCTAATAGTTTTTTGGTGGAGTCTTTGGGGTTCTCTCTCTCTATAGTATCATACTATCTGTGTATAATGACAATTTTATTTACTTCCTACTAGATTGTATGGCTTTCATTTCTTTTTCTTGTCTGATTGCTGTGGCTAGAACTTCCAGCACTATGTTGAATAAAAATGGAGAAAGTGGGAAACCTTGTCTTCTTCCTGATCTTAAGGGGAATGGTTTTATCTTTTCCCCATTGGGTATGATGTTAGCTGTGGATTTATCATATATGGCCTTTATTATGTTGAGATATGATCCCTCTATTCCCACTTTGCAGGAGTTTTTATCATAAATGGTTGCTGGATTTGTCAAATGCTTTACCTGCATCCATTGATATGACCATATGATTTTTATTTTTCGTTTTGTTAATGTGATGTATCACATTAATTGATTTGCGGATATTCAGCCAACCTTGCATACCAAGAATGAATCCCACTTTGATTGTAGTGTATGGTCTTCTTAATGTATTGCTGAATTCTGTTTGCTGTTTTTTGTTGCAGATTTTTGCATGTATGTTCATTAGGGTTATTGGCCTGCAGTTTTTTTTTTTTTTTGTTTGTTTTTTTTTGTAATGTCTTTGTCTGATTTTAGGATCAGGGTGACAGTGACCTCGTAAAATGAGTGAGAGCATTCCCTCTTTCTGGATTTTTTGTAATTGCTTGAGGAGAATAGGTGATAATTCTGTTTTGAATGTTTGATAAAATCCACCTATAAAACCATCTGGTCCAGGGCTTTTGTTCGTTGAGGGTTTGTTGATTACTGATTCAATTTCGCTGGTAGTAATCAGTCTATTCAGATTTTCTGTTTTTTCTTGAGTTCACTTTAGAGGGTTGTATGCTTCTAGAAAATTACGTGTTTCTTCCAGATTGTCTAATTTGTTGGTGTATAGTTGCTCATGGTATTTTCTTAAAAGTTTTTGTATTTCTGTGGTGTCTGTTGTCACTTCTCCTCTTTCATTTCTGATTTTATTAATTTGTGTCCTCTCTCTCTTTTTTTTTTTTTTTTTCATGGGTCTGGCTAAAGGTTTGTCTATTTTGTTTCTCTTCTTCAAAAAGTAGCTCTTGGTTTCATTGATCTTTTTTTTTTTTTTTTCCTTTGGTCTCTTTCATTGATTTCCTCTCTGTTCTTTATTATCGCCTTCCTTGTACTCCCTTTGGGCTTATGTTCTGTTCTATGTCCAGATCCCTTAAGTGTATGGATAAACTGTTGATTTGAGATTTTTCTTATTTCTTTAGGTAGGTCTACATTGCTATGAATTTCCCTCTTAGGACTGCTTTCACTGCATCAAATATATTTTGGGTCATTTTGTTTTCATTTTCTTTTATCTCAAGGTACCTTTTTATTGCTTTCTCAATCTCATTGTTGACCCATTCATTATTTAGTAACATGTTTTTCAGTCTCCATGCATTTGTGTGTCTTTTTTTTTTTGTAATTGATTTCTAATTTCATAGCACTGTGGTCACAGAAGACGCTTGATATGATTTAAATTTTCTTATGTTTATTGAGACTCGTTTTGTGGCCTGACATGTGGTCTATCTTGGAAAATGTTCCGTGTGCATTCGGGAAGAATGTATATTCTGCAGCTTTGGGTGAAATGCTTTAAAAATACCAACTGAATCCAACTGGTCTAATGTGTCATTTAAGGCTACATTCTTCCATTTTCTGTCTGGAGAATCTGTCCCTTGTTGTCAGTGGTGTGTTGAAGTCCCCTACTATGATAGTGTTACTATTGATCTCTGTCTTTATGTCAGTCAATATCTGTTTTATATATTTAGGTGCTCCTATATTGGGTGCATAGATGCTTACTAGGGTTATGTCCTCTTGTCGGATCGATCTCTTTATTATTATATAGTGCCCATCTTTGTCTTTTAATGTGTTCTTCATTTTAAAGTCTATTTTGTCAGATATAAGTATTGCATCTCCAGCTTTTTTCTCATTTCCATTTGCGTGAAATACCTTACTCCAACCCTTCACTTTCAGCCTGTGTGTGTCTTTTGATCTGAGGTGAGTCTCTTGTATACAGCATATACAAGGGTCTTGCTTTCTTATCCACTCAGCCACTCTATGTCTCTTGATTGGAGCATTTAATCTGTTTACCTTTAAAGTGATTATTGATAGGTACATAGTTATTGCCATTTTAAAATTTGTAGTTAGATTGTTTTCATCTTTATTCTATTTAAAGAAGTCCTTTTAGTATTTCTTGCACTGCTGGCTTGGTGGTAATAAATTCCTTTAGCTTATTCTTTTCTGGGAAGCTCTTTATCTCTCCATCAACCTTAAATGATAGTCTTGCTGGAGAAAGCAACCTAGGTTGTAGGCCTTTGTTTTCCATCACTTTGAGTATCTTCTGCTTCTCCCCCCTGGCCTTTAATGTTTCTTAGAAAAGTCATTTGATAGTCTTATGGGAGTTCCCTTGTACGTAGCCCTCTGTCTTTCTATTGCTGCTTTTAGGATTCTCTCTTTGTCTTTAAGCTTTGCCATTTTAACTATAATGTGTCTTGGTGTGGACCTGTTTGGGTTTATCCTGATTGGAACTCTCTGCACTTCTTGGGCTTGTATGTTGGTTTCCTTCATCAAGTTAGGGAAGTTTTCGGACATTATTACTTGAAATATGTTCTCAATCCCTGCTTCCTCTCTTCACCTTCTGGTATTCCTATGATGCACATGTTGTTGTGCTTGATGTTATCCCATAGGTCTCTTAAACCATCTTCATTGTTTTTTATTCTTTTTACTTTCTGTTGTTCTGTTTGGGTGATCTCTGCTAACTTGTCTTCTAATTCGCTGATTCGATCCTCTGCTTCATCTAACCTGCTGTTAATTCCTTCAAATGAGTTCTTTATTTCAGCAATTGTGTTCTTTAGTTCTGGTTGTTCATTATGATTTCTACATCCTTCTTGATGTCGTCTCTAAGCTCCTTAAACATTTTTATCAGAGTGTTCTGAACCCTGTCTCTGATAGGTTGGTTACCTCTGTTTCATTTGGTTCCATTTCTGGAGGATTCTTCTGTTCTTTTACTTGGGACATGTTTCTTTATTTCCCCATTCTGGCTGACTCTCTGTGTTTGCTTTGATGTATTAGGTAGATCCCCTAGGGTTCTTAGTTCTTGCTGGGTTATCTTATATAGTATGTGTCCTTTATATTTGACTTGCACTATTTCATTCTTCTCCTCTGCGTGTGCTCCAAAGGTGACTCTTGTGTTGTGTATGTTGTCCTTTTAAAGAAGATCTTTAATTGTTTTTCACTTGTGAGTAGGTGGGGTTAACTCCTAGGCTGACTAGTTGTGAGACTTGGCTCTGCCCACCACAGGGTGTTCTGCTACGTGAGGGTTGACCACTTAAATATGGTTTGGCCTCTATGGGCTCTTGTGCCTGTAGAGAATTCCCTCTGGGTGTGTCACTTGTAAGTCAAACCTCGTAGTATTATGATTTGGTCTGGAGTTGGCCTCTGTGTGTGTTGAATCTTGTGCCTCTTACGCTGGTAGGACAATTTCAGAACAAAGCAAATCACCAAGCATAACAACAACAACAAAGAAAAAAATCAAATACATTCACATGTAAAAACAACCGACAACCCTCACTCAACACAGGCAAAGATATCAAAGATGTAAAGACAAAACACAACAAAACAAAACAAAAAGCAGCGCCAGTCTTGGCTTAAGTGCACCAAGTATTCTCCAGGTTGTCCTCTGCTGTATCAAAGAGTCCTCTGCGTATTGTCCAGGCAGAGCCGGTCACCTGGTGCCCAGAGTGACGTTGGGACTGCAGATTTAGATGCGTGGGGCTGAGGGGTCTGGATGGTAGTTTCTACAAAGTCAGTGCAGTTTCTGCCTTTGCCTGCACTTATGCGCACTGAGAGTAGCACCACCAACCCTGTGTCCAGTTCTCCTGAGTCTTAGGGCACTTCTTCCGTGTGTGTGTGTGTGTGTGTGTGTGTGTGTGTGTGGCGGGCGGGAGATTTCTGAGCTGCTGAAAGCCCAGAGCTGTGTCTGCCGCCTACTGCTGATCCCTGGAAGTGCCTCCGCTGATATAATTGCCCCGCCCTCGGCAGGCCAGAAAGGGTGGAGGCTGGGGATGGAGGGGTCTTCTCTCTCCCAGCCCAGCCATGTCACATTCTTCCCGCAGGCCAGAAAAAGTGGTGGCTGAGGGTGGAGGAGTCTCTTCTCTCCTAGCCCAGCAAAAATCACACTCTTCCCAGCCTCTTCCCTGGGTCAAAGCTGCACGCTGGTCTTCCCAGAGCCTGAGCACTAAGGTTCCTCTGTAATCTGGCACTACTCCTCAGTTCAGGGGCCAGTTTAAGTCTCTGGAAGGGCGGGGGTAGGGTTGGCAGAGCGGAGGGAGGGGCCCAGGTATGGAGTTTGTGTGTTTTGTCTGAGTTAGGGCCCAACTGGAGGTCTCAGCTGAGGTTATTCCCTGAAGTACTGGATATGCTGCCCCCTCGACGGGAGAGATCAGCTGTCCGATGCAGGATAAGAGCCCACATCCTGGCTTTGTGTTCTCTGTTTTGTAGTGGCATCCCCTGCGTCTCTGCAGCTGTGGATGTCGGCGGCATTTCCACAGCTGTAGATGTGGGCCGCGACTCTGCCGCGTCAGATACGGGCCACATCTCCACAGCCAAAGTTGCAGGCCACATTTCCACCGCCGCTGATGCGGACCTTGTCTCCACTCCCCTCCCTTCACTCTTCCCCTGCTTGCCCAATTTGCCCATCTTCAAGTAATCCTTGCATGAGTCTCTTAGCTGTTCTGCATGATGAGCAGAGAGTCCTTTGATCGGTTGTAGATGTCCCGTTTGTGATAAGATCCAGAGGAGAACTCAAAAAGTGCGCCCTGCTGCCGCCATTCCTATGATGTCACTACCTGTGGCAGTGTTTTTGTATGCCACTGTTCTTTCTAGTCCTTTTTTTTTTTTTTTTTTTTTTTTAGTTCTTTTGTGGCTGGTATGTATTTTTTTTGTCTTTTTAGTAGTCATCTTAAATCAAGCATGCTCCTTCTGGGTCAGCTCTTTGCACAAGATTTATTGGGGAGAGGAATCCATGCTGTGTTCTAGGCTAATAGCAATTGTCATTGTAATATGGGGTTTTATGTATGGTTATGATTTTTTAGCTTTTACTTTCCTCCCCACACCTTTGCCTTAAGCTTTTTGACAATATGGTATATGGATGTGATTTGTTATTCCTTGCTAGCTACCTGCTTTCTTTTGTGCCAAGTTTGGTCCAGGAAGTCTCCTGCTGCCGGCTCATGCACCTACTATCATTATTCCAAGCAGGGGGTGGTTAGTTTTTCCTGTCAGGCTGTGACACTTTGGAGAACTGTCCTCTGCTGGTTTTCTCTCAGATCTGTAGCCATAGGTGTTCTCTTTGGACATCTTCTTGCAACTCCATTTGAGCTGTGACATAGGGCTTACATGTCTGATGCAAGGGGAATGATGTATGCTCTGGTCTTTTGGATGCTATAGTTGTTGACTTGTTTAGTCTTCTACAGTATCTGCTGGTAATAGTAGAAATTAGGAAAGGTCAACCTAGAATCCTCTCCCCATCTATGTTTCTAGAGCCACATTATGACTTCCTGTTTTCATGTTATAAAGATATGAATACACGTGTGATCTTTTGTGAAACAGAACATAAAATATTCTTTTAGCAACTCACACCCAAAATCTAGGAGGTAACCAGAATTACTTTAAGAGTATTTAGAAATAATTTCTCCAAGGCAAGATCCATGCGTAAGACATCTTTGTATGTCTAAAATGCTTAGCACAGTGCCTCTTTTGTATATCACAGCCTCTAGTGGAATATTTTCCTAATGGCAGAATAAATATACAGAAACTACTTGTATCAATTTCCTAGGGTTGCTGTAACAAATTACCACAAATTTGCTAACTTAAAAATCCAGATTCATTCCTTCACAGTCCTGGAGGACAGAAATTTGAAATCAAGGCGGTGGCAGGGCTATGCTCCCTCTGGAGGCTCTGGGGAGACTCCTCCTGCCTCTGCCAGTTTCTAGTGGCTCTAGGCATTGTTTGGCTTGTGACTGCAGTCGCTGTAGTAGTCTTCACACCGGCTTCTCCTGTGTCTGTGTCTTCTCTTCTGTCCCATTCAAGGATGCTTATCATTACATTTCGTGACCACCGGGTAATCCAAGATGATCTCATCTCAAAATCCTTAATTATATGTACAAAGGCCCTTTTTTCCCAGTATGGTCCCACTCGTAGGTTCCAGGGTTAGGGTATGTACATAACTTTTTGGGGGCCACTATTCAACCGAATACACTGGTGTTTCTTGTTTTGTCACTTCCCTTCATGCATTCAACAGTTGTTTACACAGCACTGCCTTTGTGAATAACACAATTCTAAGGGTTTCAGAGTATTGACTGTTACTACTAGTATTATTAGTATTACTTCTAGTATTGCTAGTATTCCTCAAGATGTTTATGATTCCATTGAGGACTCAAGAACTACATTTGAGCAATAATAAAGATAGAAGCAAAAATAAAGTGGAATGATCTTGGTAACTAGTGTGAGAATTCCTTTGCTGGGAAGAATGTCTTTCTTGAGAAGATGCTTTGATAGCTTGGAGGCCAAGGCCTGACTGGCCATCAGGTTTCTGAAAGAAGGAACTTAAAAGGCTGGAGGGTCAAAGAGGGTCATTTACTGTGGTATGAGAGGTGGCTTTTAGGGAGAGGAAGTCAAATGGGGATTTTTTATGTGAAATGCTGTGCTCTGTGTAGTGAGACCGTTTGTCATTATTCTACAAATATCAGTGAAACCGTAGAAATCACAATGAAAATTTATTGAGTGTATTTCCTTTGGAAACTAGTGAAAGAGCTGGACTTTAGTAAAACACAACAATTACATATAATTAAATGCAAGACAGTGAAACTATTAATAAATCCTACAATTTTGGAGAAGGGCAGGTTCTCTATGGCTGGAGTTGTCTCTGGGAAATGGGTCTCAAGCTGAATCCTAAAGGCTGGATTTAATCTGATTGAGAAAAAGGGTATTCCGGCAGTGAGAATGACATTGGTAAAGGCAGGAATGTCCCTAGGAAAAGCTTAATACACCAAGTGAATGGTCTGTTCTCTGGCTAGACTGCTGCAGTTTCCAGTAGAGGTGCAGTGTTGCAGACTTGCTTATAAGGGAATAACAGGACTGTCCTGAATAAAGCTGGAATTCCTGATAAAGGGTGAGCCTGGGAGTGTTTACCATACTCCACAGTTAGGACCACCTTTCATTTTGTTGTGAGACTTGCCTTAGCAAGGTTAAAACAAGTGGATTGAAGGTAGAAAGGAGACAGAGAAGAACTGGTTAATAATATAGAGAAGAGGCCACCCCAGGTGGAAGAACTAGGATAGATTGGTGTCATTGTGGCTAAAGTAAGAGAGTTTTTGAGAAGCATGGCTTGACCCATAAAACTACATAGCTCAGAGATGTCAAGGAGAAGGGCCCTTGGTAAATTGGAGTTCCTGATTTTTAATAACACATTTCAGCACTGTGGGTGTGTGATTTGATGTAGAGCTTTAAAAGTCACAGAGCATTGAAGGAAGAAGAGGGTGGTGAGGAAATGGAGCTATTGAGAAGTGTGGTAGTGAATGGAAGAAAGGTAATGAATAGTATGTTGAGCAGGCAGTGCAGTCAAGTAATGCCATTGGGGAAGATTTGTCACCAGTGGGTGAGAGAGTGGAAGGCAGCAGTTTAGAGTCGGGGACTAGAGATGCAAGAGAGAGTAGGGCCATGATATTGGAGAAGGTGGACAGGGTCTGGACCAAGGGCGCAAGTGGGGATGATTTAACTGGGCAGAAGAGACATTCTTCCCCTGGATGTCTCCTTTCGTAGGTGGTTCTGTGAACGAGAATGCCAGAGAAGGAGAGAACAGAACCTTGACCTCTGAAAACCAGCAAAATATGGGCTCAGGGTATTCTGTGATCTGATGTATAGGAGAAGTTTAATCTTTTGGGAGATGTGAATTCTGGCAGAAAATAGAGATGGAGGAAGATATTAAGGGAAACTGTGGGTTGAATTTATTTGATTGCTGAAGTTTTGATGCAAGAATAATTGAACAAAGAAAAAACAAAACAAAAACAAAAAGAAAAACACACAACAAAAACATTTGCAGAAGGAGCAGGCAAAAAAGAAGTGCCATGAAAGGGATAGCAAGCAAATATCCATGAGGGCCAGGATAACACAAATGAATGAGGAGGACTGGTAGTGAACTGGAGAGCGTGTGCCCCGGCTAAAGGGGAAAGCCAAGCAAAGTGGGAAATCTGTTTTACATGAAACCTGCTGAACTGGCAGTTACTTCAAATTTTTTAAAATGCTGTACAGCTCAAACAGAAATGCCTGTTGGCAATCTTTGGTCCCTGGGCCACTAGTTTGCCACGCCTGTTAAGTTAGGGCCGAGGAAGCTTTTTGTGTGACCACTTTGACTTTTTGATGGCTGGCTTTTATTTGGGATTGCCGCTTATGATGGATAGCAGGAATATTCCTGTTCATCAGTTTTAATTTGAGTGATATTCTTCTGACTGCGTTGACAAATTGACGACATTAAAATATAGTTTTCTCTGAGGTACTAGACTTTCAACATCTTTTGAAATAATCTATAACCACAGCTTCATGTTTATACGCCAGTAAGTCCAACTAAAATTTGAAAGACATGGTACTTATGGAGCAATTGGACAGAATTTATGTTGTAATTAGTGAGTGGGGCTTTTCCTATTACTTTGGAACTGGTAAGTAGGGCCCAAGATGAGGATAAAGAGGCATAAAGCCCTCCCTTCTTTAAAGTGAGCTGCAAATAACGGAGGCCAGACACCCAGAGCTCAGTGAGAGGTGGCCAAACTGTTCTTACTATTCTCAACTATCACTCTATGCCTCCCTCATCCATTCCCAACTGATAAAAGAAGATATTGGTAGAGAGGAGAAAGAAGACGTTGTTACAGTTGTGAGTTCCTGACCAAATGGCCAAATATTATAGTGTTTCCTTCCCTTCAATCTGTGCCTTTCTGCCTACCTCAAAGCACCCATGAAATGTGGACTATTGGTCAAGAGCTTGTGGTTGTCACAGGAGACTGGCTTCTCACTCCTAGCTAGATGTTGGGTGAGATGAGGTAGCAGAGGCCTTGCTTGCTTGGTGCTGTCGTTAACATGGAGAGGAGCTAAGTGTGGTGAAGGAAGGAGAGAGCCTGACACGAGTCTCTGAAGTATTGGGCTTATGTGAATTTGGAAGTTGGTGTCTGCCTCTTGCCTGGCTGTGGTGGTCTACCAAAGCTAACTGACAAGGGACCACAGACTAAGTTGTTTATGAAAACAGAGGAAATCCCCACTCCACTCAGAAGGCCTGGAAGGGAGAGGATTGTCATGGTTCCTAAAGCTCCACAGAAGAAGCATAGAGTACTGAATGGGAGGCATGAGTTTTGGGACTAATGAGCTGACATCTAGTTAGGTGGTGCCCCATTTGGCAAGATGGTTGGGGGCATGGACCACTGGTAGAGACAACATGGAAATACAGGTGCCCCCCTCTCTGAGGGCATTCTCAGTCATTGATGGAGAGGGAGTGAAGTAGAGCATTTCTCCAAGTAAACCACATGCACCTTCTGGTAGAAACTGCCAAATTAGTGAAGACCGCCAGCTGCCAAAAGAGCCAGATCCAGCTATAGAGGAAACTCAGCTTCCTGCCTCTCATAGGCAGCTGGTCTGATAACTCAACCTCTGCCATCTCTCAAATTTCACCCTCCCTGCCTCCAACACACTGTGGAATTAGGCCTAGAAGATGGAGGAAGGAGGAGGGACACAGGACACTGAGTACCTCTCCTCTTTAATTGAAGAGGGGGTGGGGAGGGCAGAAGACCAGACCAGGAGACAAGGGCCCCTGCTCCATCTAAACCCAAACCTGGAGCTTTGATGGCCCTGGGGACACAGAAGGGGAAGAGCTTTAAACTGGACATGAAACTGGAATTTGAAAAATAAATAGATTTGAGTCTTAAATACTGGAGAGTCTGTTCTAATAACTGAAATCAATTGGCAAGTCACGGACCCTCTTCAGATATTATTAAGGGACTGTGAAGTATGATTCACTAGCACAACTAGCAGGTAGGATTGGAGAAAATAAAACCATTTCAAGTTATCCATTGAGTGCAGACCATATAATTACCTGGTTATATACAATATAGTAGTAGAAAGAATATAGCTATTAAAGTCAACATGACTTAGATTTGGTTCTTTGTTCAGCCATTTACTTTCCACATGAGTTTTGGCAAATTACTTTCCACATAGTTCCCTGAACTGTAAAATGGGGATGGGTTATAACATCAGCCTCCCAGGGATTTGGGGGAAGATTAAATGAAATAAATTATAGGAAGTGTGTACTGTGATGCCTGCAGCACAGATCCTTGAAAGGGAGAGTGATGATTATTTTAACTGGACACAGATCTGTTATATCAAGGACTAATGGCCAGTATAGCTATCAAAAGTAGTTAGCAATAGTTAGTTAGATGTGTCGAATCAGCTAAGTAGTTGATGTTTTCTAAATCCCAAACTATCTTTTTCAATGAAGGCAGTGCATTTTCAAAGCATTTTTCTGCTTAATTGGGATGTTTAAATGTATCTAACTGGCAGCTAATACTATGGAAACTGTGAAAAGGGCCTCTTGTCCTGATCTGAAGGGTGAGGAAGCTCCCAAGAGGAAATGTGAGTCATGGTTTGTGCCAACCTCAAAATGTGCCGCACACAGTCACTGGGAAGACACTCTGAATGACATGCTCGTGGCCTGTGAGTGTGTTCCTTGGCAACCTTGGCAGGAGGGCATTTTCAAGCTACCAGCTAAAGCCCTGCTACTTGGGGCTGGCTTGAGTGTCTCTGCTCCTGACTCCTTCCCTAGCCCCAACCCAAGAAACTTGTTTGTTCAATGGTCATTGTATTTCTTCCCTTCTACTCGTGGGCTCTGGTCCAAACTTCCTGTCCACATCCTCCAGCTCAGACAAGCACATGGGAGGTTTGCTTTGAGAAGGCCCAGCGTTGGCATTATTAGTTTCTCATATGGCTCCTCATCTGTCTATTTTGTGTGCAGCCTCGCTTCTTTGGGGTCCCACTGAAAACTGAAGTCATGCTGACAAGATGGCAACTGTCTAGTCTCTTGCTGGTGGCATGGAAGGGGGTAGTTGCAGAGCTCCAGAGTTAACAAGAAGCCTCCTTCTGCCTGCAGATGGTTCGTTTGTCCTTGGCGGAGCTGTTGGGTATGCAGCAGGGAGGAGTGTTCATTCTAGAAGCCGTCTAGTCTGCACTTGAAGGAAGTGCCATCTTAATTCTGGATTGAGAGCTACTTGCCTGTAGAGCAAACTTTGTCTCTAGGTCAGCAAACTCTTTGAGGGAGGGGAATCTCCCAGCATCCTGTGTGGGCCTCCAGGGAGTCTGAGGCATAGGCAGAAGGAAGCAGTGAGGAGAAGAAGAGAGGTAGGAGGGGAAGGGAGAATAGGAAGAAAGGTGAATGAAAGCTATAGCTATTGATACCAAGTTTGTAGCCATCACATATTTTTATTGAAAGTATAAGATAATTTCCCATTACTTTATATTTATTTGTTTATTTTGATAGCTAACACATAGTGCTTACTATATGCCAGGCACTACAGCAAACCCTTCATTTATATTAACTCTTTTAATGTTTACTATAAATTAGGTACGTAATATTATTATCTTCTTTTCAGAGAAAGGGAAACTGAGGCATGGAGCCATAAAGTAACTTTTCTAAGACCACACAGCTAATAAGTGGTAGAGCCAGGTGCAAACCCAAGAATTATATTTTCTTTTTCCTTTTGCTTTCCTCCCTTCCTTTTCCCTCTCCGCCTCTTTCTTTTCTCTTCACTCATACTGTAAACAAATATCATTTTTGTGGTCTACTTAGTGCCACATTTTTCACATTTTTGTGCTTTTTTGGGGGTGATTACACTGTTTAAAATGGCCCTCAAGTGTAGTGCTGAAGTGTTGTCTAGTGTTCCTAAGTGCGTGAAAAGCTGTGATGTCCCACACATAGAAAGTATATGTGTTAGATAAGCTTTGTTCAGCCATGAGTTATAATGCTATTGGCTATGAGTTCAATGTCACTAAACAATAAATATTAAATATCATGCTTTAAAAGAAACACACATAAAACAAGTTGTATATTGGTAAGTTGACAAAAATGTTGTAACTAGAGGTTCATAGGAACCTAACACTGTATTTCCCTAGGAGCCATGGTTCAGTATTCTCTAATTCAGTGTTTGTGGTGACTTTATAGAGCGTAACTACCATGAATAATGAGACTTCACTATATATCTTTGTCTGGCAAAGATGATAATAAATATCTCCTGCCATCTAAGTTTGGCTAGATATACAGCCATCTTCCTAAGCAATGCGGTCATTTTGCTAAGCACTGCCACTACACAGGTTTTATTTCCTCGGTTCAGAAAATCCCATACACAATATCTTACGTAGTGCCTGGCATGTAGTTAGTGCTCAGCAAATCTTACTGAATTAATGAATGAATGAATAAATGAATCAGTGAATGCTTCAAACCTATAAGATAATCTAGTCTAGTTTCTGCATCTTAAGAAATACATGAATGGACCTGGGAATCAATATTTTCTTCCTTTTTAAGTAAGCCATAGAGCTTCTATAGCAAGCAAGTTTTTCTAAGTTGCCTTCTAGGTGATTATATATTGTTTGTTGAGCATTGGCTGTTAGGATTTTCTGAATGGAATTTTACATAGTTTGCTGTATAAATTGTTTATTTCCCTTAGTCATCTCTCATAAGATTGGGGTCCATTTGCCTTGGATAAGAGTGCACTGTTGACTCACCAATAGCACTTTAATAAACAAAGAGGTTATTGGCCACTTGTGTGGGTATCCTGTAGTCTGTTTGTCTATAGCGGGGTTAAGAGGTCAAGAATCAAGTACTTAGATAGATTATGTGAGGGGATTTTGATCCATGAAGGACCACATATATGTCCAGGGACCTATGGAAATGGATATATTGATAAAAAATTTATTAATCTGTTGAAGTATTTTAAAGATGTACTGTTGATGTAGTTTATAATATAAAAATGTGACTTCCCTGAGATTGCAGCTGTTCTTTTGCATATTGGAAAATCATCCTATTTAGAAACCAACATCTTTCATACATTTATTCCTCAGGTATTCATTGTTATATCCAGGCATTTGGGATATAGCATTAGACAAAGTCTCCACCCTTTGGAGCTTATATTCCTTCAGGAAAAGCAGACCCTGAACAATCCATCTAATGCAGTACTTTCTCCTTTTGCCCTGTTCCTGACCCAGTCACTCTATATCACATCTGTTTTATTATCCTCATATTATTATCTGAAATTATTTTTCTTTTTTTGGTCTATTTGCTTACTGTCTGTCTCTCCTTATCCAAGTATGTAGCTACAAGAGAGTGGAGGTCTTGTTTGTCTTTCCTGTTGCTGAATCTCCATCACCTAGAATAGTGTTTGGTTCAATAGTAAATGCTTAATAAATGTTTGTTCTTATTTAATCGTATTGTGGTTATGCTATGAAGCATATTCCTAGAAATTTTTACTTAGTGCAGAGAATCAGGAACACATCTGTAAGGAAATACAGGTTGAGTTGAACTCTGAAGAAGTAAAAATTAATTTAAGGGGGAAAGAAGGGTGTATTCCAGGTAGAAGGATTAGGACAAAGCATGGCATGTTGGAGTGTGTGAAATGAAGTCAAACAGACAAAGTATGACAATTAAGTTTGCAAACTTGCTACCATGTGCTTACATTGGCAGCACTGTACAAACAGCTCAGTAAGATTTCGTAAACTTGGTATTATCAGTGTCTCACAGCTGTGTTCCTGTAGGTGTGAGGTGGTATCTTGCTGAGTGGTGTTCATTATTGTTGTTGTGGGTGTTTGCTGTATAAATTGTTTATTTCCCTTCGAATTCAAGATGTCCAAAATTGAACACCTGCTCTTTAAGACCACGAAGAGTCAAATTCAGTTGTCTCCCTCCAATCTGTAGAGCAACAAGATCGATTTACTGTTTCCTGTGCCGTCACAAGAATGTCTGAGTTTGAATTAGAGCAACGAACAAACATTAAATTTCTTGTTAAACTTGGCAAGAGTGGAAGTGAAATCAGAGTCATGTTACTCCAGGTTTATGGGGATAATGTCATGAAGAAAACGGCAGTGTACAAATGGATTAAACATTTTTCTGAGGAGAGAGAACGTGTCACTGATGATGTCAGGGCGGCCAGTAACCAGCAGAACTGATGAAAATATTGCAAAAATTCGTTGACTTGTGCGTCAAAATTGTCATCTGCCTGTAAGAAGCATAGCAGACCAAGTAAACATCAATAGAGAAACAGTTAGGAAAATCTTAACTGAAAATCTTGGCATGAGAAAGATGTGTGCAAATAGGGTCCCGAAGGAGCTTTTGCATCACGACACTGCACCAGCTTACCTCACTGTCTGTGAGGGAGTTTTTAGCCAGTAAACAAATAACTGTATTGGAACACCCTCCCTACTCACCTGATCTGGCTCCCAAAGACTTCTTTCTTTACCTGAAGATAAAGGAAATATTGAAAGGAAGACATTTTGAGGACATTCAGGACATTAAGTGTAGTACCATGATAGCTCTGATGGCCATTCCAGAAAAAGAGTTCCAAAATTTCGTTGAAGGGTAGAACAGGGTAGGAGCTGGCACCAGTGCATAGTTTCCCAAGGGGAGTACTTCAATGGTGACTGTAGTGATATTCAACAGTGAGGTATGTAGCACTTTTTCTAGGATGAGTTTGCGGACTTAATTGCCAGACTTTGGTATCTGGGGTTCGGGTAGGGGAGTGTCTGAGATGAGCCTATGAAGGGAGAGGGCAATCTATTCAGAAATGAAGAGGCTGTGTGCAGAGATTTGGAGTTTTATCCTAATAGTAGTAGGAAACAATTGAAGAACTGTAAACAGGAAATCGATGTTGTTGCTCTACAGATTGGAAGGAGACAACTGAGTTTGACTCTTCGTGGTCTTGAAGAGCAGGTGTTCAATTTTGGAAATCTTGAATTGGAAGTACCTGTAAAACATCCAGTGGGAGATGTCAAATAAATAATGGAATATACATATTTTCAGGTTCAGCGACGAGGTCTTGGATGAATATACACATTTGAGTAACAGCATTTTAGATAGTATTTGAAGTCAAGGGCACTGATGAATTTGTCTATGGAGAGAGTACAGAGTTATGAAAAAAAAGAGGGTTTCATTCATTCTGAGCGCTGAGGAACTTTAACTTTTAAGGACTTAATAAAGAAGGATGAACAGGGAAGACTCTTAGAAGCAGAAGGGGCTAAATTAGGTATGCGTATTTCCATGGCTTCTCTATACAGTTCTGTTGTCAGTTGTCCAAAGATAGTTTCATTCACCTTGAGCCTACCTCCATAATTCATCATTTTAATCATTAATTTTCAACTTAATTGATCAGACTTTAATCATTAATTTTCTTGTGTGTTCCTTGTATTATCTTTGAGAGCAGAGACTTTATCTCTTGCCATCGTGCTTAAAACCCTAGCACACTGACTGCTTAGTAGGCATGGGATATGTCTGTGTTTGAGTGGGCATAAAGAGTAAGAACAGAAGCAGAGTTTTCCTCACATACTGTGTTTGCCTGAAAATAAGACCCGGTCTTATATTAATTTTTGCTCCACAAGACGCATTAGGGTTTATGTTCAGGGGATGTCATCCTGAAAAATCATGCTAGGGCTTATTTTCCGGTTTGGTCTTATTTTCAGGGCAAACACGGTAGCTTCTCTGTGTGATAGACCATAGACACTTTTATTTTAAGCAATTTGTCTGTAATTGTGAAATGGTGACCTTCAGGTATCAGCGAGCAGATGGGAAACTTTCTGAAAGGCAGAGAGGAAGGAGTCCAAATTCTTCATGTTGCTGTCTTTGCATGGATTTGTTTCTACTTTAAGACCTGCAGCTGCTAGATGTTACTCTCAGAAGCTGCTGCACTAGAAAATTTGGTGTCCACCTCACCCGTTTGGAGCCTGACTAGTCAGGTCTACCAATAAGCCTTTGCCTCTTTTCCCTCTCCCTCTTGACTACCTACTGCCAATTCCCCCGAACTTTATCTGAAACTTTCTTTTTTCCTTGCTGAATGAATCTCAGGGGCATGTTTCCCAATTATATTCATTATTTTACTTAGGATTAATAATGTTTTGTATGATTAGCAACTCTTCTCCATTTTTCATTCTGAAATACATTATTCTATGTCATATAATTTTTGCCTTAGGCAATGACATTTCTATATTCTCTTTCATAATGGACCTAATGTGAGCAGTGTGTGAATCAGTGAGCCTTTCTCTCCTCCCTGACATTCCTCATTCCTGCTGGATGCCTGTGCTAGCTATGCCTGTCATTCCCATGTTTGGAAATTGCTTCTTTTTTCTGGGCTGAAGCAAACAGCTGTAATATTGAAGACTTGCTGTCATCTGGTGATCCAGTCTCGTTGTTTGGACTCTGCTTTAATTCATAATCTTTGCTGCCTGATTTTTTTTTTTTTTTTTTTTAAATACTTACTGTTCTTGACCTGTGGAAGGAATTTTATGTTTACTTGATCTGTGAAATTTTCCCTTGGTACCTGGTTTTGAACCAATGACTGTTATTTTAAGTCAAGTATGTGTTCTTCAACCTATATCTGTTACGTTTTTGTGCTGCTTGTTATACTTCTCATCTCCAGGTGACTTGGCTGACTGGGCATTTTGTTAGCTTTGGGGAAAAGCATCAACATGACTTGCATGGGGCTGGAGAAGAGTGGGGCTTAGATCCTGAGAAGTTAAGGTCAGTGCCTAGAGGGTATCAGAGGTAGAGAATATAGGTGAAATATGGACTAAGTTGGAGAAAGACTTTCAACAAAATACATTTCACTGATTTCAAAAGAATATGAAGTTGGGTCTGCATGAGTGAAGACCAGTTTTTAAAACATTTTGAAGGCATACATTAAAAATGACAGCTTAATGTTAATATGAGAAGTTATGATTTATAAGCAGTAGTATAATTTTGAATAACATGACCTCATTCATTGACACTAACTGCATTACATCTTCAGGTTTCATTATATTAGTACTGTGAAGAAAACCCAGAAAAGTTATAGAGGAGGAAGTGATTTTGATTTTTTTATATAATAGTTATTACATATTTTTACATTTTTTGTAAATTTTCAATTGCAGTAATGGTCTTGCTATTCAATTTTCCTGTTTCTTACAACTATAACATTCTGGAATAGTCACAAATGTAGGAGAAAACTGAAATAAAAACCTTTGAACTCAATGAAAATACCTTCCACCAAGCCCACAGCTTGACTCAGTAAAACCAGAAAATTTTCTTTTTTATAATAGGCCCACACTATGGTTTCAAGCTTAATTTTAAGAGACAAAGTCCTTACTCTCAAGGACATAGAAGAAACAGACAAGAAAGTTAATGATTAAAATATGATAAATTAAGTTGAATCCCATTATAAAGATAGGCTCAAGGTAGATGAAAATATCTTTGGGCAACTGACAACAGAACTGTCTAGAGAGACTGTAGAAATAGCATAAATACTTTAGCCCCTTCTGCTTTTAAGATTCTTTCCTGTTCATTGTTTTTTATCAAGTTTTTAAAGGTTGAAGTTCCTCAAGGCTCAGACTGAATGAAACCCTCTTTTTTTCCCTTAACTCTATACTCTCTCCCTAGACAATTTCATCAATGCTCTTGACTTCAAATACCATCTACAATACTGTCATCCAAATATGTATATTCATCTTAGACCTCTTCTCTGAATCCAAAAATATTTGTGTCCAATTGTTCATATCCTATAGGCCCAAAACCCATTTGTCTTAACTCTATCTATGGCATTTTATTTATTTTTTCCTGGAGACATATAGTTTTTACTTTTAATTTAGGAAAGAAAAAGAGGCTTATGTCTTTAAAGATAGCCCTGCACAAAATTATAGGCTTTAAAGCATAATCGAAGAGTTCACTGCTGTCCGATAGAAATTTCTGTGATAATAGAAGTGTTTGTCTACATTGTCCAATATAGTGACCACTAGCCACAGGTGGCTATTGATCACTGGAAATGTGGCTATTGTGAAGAATCGAAGAATTGAATTTTGATTTTATTTTAATGAACTTAATAACATGTGGATAGTGGCTACTATATTAGAGAGCACAGTTCTAGTTAATTGTATTAGCTTTCCATTGCTGCTTTTAAAAATTGCCGTAAACTTAGTGGCTTAAACAACCATTTTATTTAATGATTGTATTACCTATTGTTTTGTAGGTTAGAAGTCTGGCACAAGTCTCACTGGGCTAAAATCAAAGTGCTGGCAGGGCTGCTTTCATGTTTGGAGGCTCTAGAGGAGAATGTACTTACTTCCTTGCCCTTTATAGGTTTTAGCAGCTGCCCACATTCCTTGGTTCATGGCCCCTTTACTCGATTTTCATGCAATGTTACATCTCTCTGTCATTTTCCTCCATACAGTGTTGGATAATTAAGTTTGCGAATTCATCATAGAAAAAGAGCTACATCCCTCATTGCTGAATATCACTATAGTCACCTTCAAAGTACTCCCCTTGGGAAGCTGTGCACTGATGCTAGCACCTAGTCTACCCCTCAAAGGAATTTTGGAACTCTTTTTCTGGAATGGCCATCAGAGCTGTTGTCATATTATCCTTGATGTCGTGAATGTTATCCAAATGTCTTCCTTTCAATATTTTCTTTATCTTTGGGTAAAGAAAGAAGTCATTGAGTGCCGGATCAGATGAGTAGGGAGGGTGTTCCAATACAGTTATTTTTTACTGGCTAAACACTCTCTCACAGGCAGTGCCGTGTGAACTGGTGCTTTGTCGTGATGCAAGAGTGATGAATTGTTGGCGAAAAGGTTGGGACGTTTTCGTCTTAACTTTTTCATGCAGCCTTTTTAGCACTTCCAAATAGTAAACTTGGTTAACTGTTTGTTCAGTTGGTACAAATTTATAATGAATAATCCCTGTGCTATCATAAAAGGTTAGCAACATCGTTGCAACAAGTTCATGAACTTAATTGTCAGACCTCAGTAGTCACAGCTCCCTGTGAGTCTCTTTTTCAGTCTCTCTTCTCCATTTCTAAGGACCTTTATGGTTATATTGGGCCTATCTCAACAGTCCAGGATTATCTCCCCGTCTTAAAGTTAGCAGGTTAGCAAACCTAATTCCCCTGTACCATTTAAGCTAACATATTCATAGGTTCAGGGATTCAGATTTGAACATTTTAAAGTGTGTGTGGAAGGTCATTATTCTGCTGACCACATCATCTTCTAAATATGGAGCCATTTCGTGAAAAGGCAGGCTAAGCCCTATACAACTTTTTCTCATTATTTGTTGAGTCTATACCTGTATTTCATTTATCACAGTACAGAGATCTCATAATGATTCAAGAACAATAGAATTTTAACTTAAAAGGGGGCTTATGTGATACCTAGTCTAATCTTCTGTTTCGTACTGTGTTATTTTCTTCTATACAATCTATAGTTCATTTATCTTGTCAATAGTTTCCTATGAAGAGTATTCCCTACTTAGCAACCAAATCAGTTACATTGTTGTATAGCTCTAATGATTTAGTCATCCTGTCATCTAGCCCTTTATAATCTCTTCACATTAGCCCGTTGGTTTTGACTTTTGGAACAGTGTAAACCTGCTTTTCCTGTGGCATTACCTATCTAAATATATGGTACTATCACCCACATACTTGTCTGAGCAAAATTTTTGGGAGTCCCCTATACTTTATTTCCTATCCATTCACCACTGTTGAATATCCTAAATATATAACTCTTAAAGTATCTCTTAGATCTGTCCACATCTTTCATTTTAATTATTGCACTTTTTAGTCCTAGAATTTAAATTTGTTTCTTTTTTTATAGTTTCCTTTTCTCTTCTTCTTTGATTTGCTTAATGAAGATCATATTTTCTCTTTAATTTTTGAACATATTTATAATAACCTTTTAACATATTTGGTAAATCCAACACGTGGGCCATCTTGGGATCATTTTCTATTGATTACTTTTTTCTTAACTATGGATCACATTTTCCTTTTGTGTGTATGTGTGTGTGTGTGTGTGTGTGTGTGTGTATTTAGCAATTTTTGATAGTATGCTAGACATCGTATATGATACATATCAGACACTCTGATTTGTCATTTTCCTCTGAAAATATCTCCTCTGAAGAATATTTTTTTATTTTTTATTTTTTAAAGAAGCAGTTGATCACTTTGATGTTGGGTAAGCTTGGGTTATGCTTCAGTAGACTGATTCTGTGCAAATTTGTAGGAGTTACCAAAGCTCCTCTTAACTAACTGGGATTAACTTGCAAACTCTGTTTCCTCTGAGGATCTTGTCAACACTTAGTTTTAGGCTTTTCTTGTACACTGCTGTACTCTACAGACTACTCTAGGGCAGTGTTTTTCAATCTTTTTTTCATTATTGCCCTCCCAGGAGAATATTTAGTCCCTTCCCCAATCACTGACCACCTCTACTATTCCTGTGAAGTTTTAATAACACAGATATAACTATATATCTGCTAATGTGCTGTGAAATATCTAAGATTTTTTTTTTCTTTTTGCTCCCTCTCTCCTCAGAACTAATTTTCATCCTTTGATGATATCACCCCTATTGAGAATGTATGTTCTAGGGTGTGGTCCCTATTCCTAAGGTGAAGCCTTTCTGGTGCCTCTGCCGGATGCCTGTGGGATAATGAGGTGTAAATGAGATTTTTCCACTCTGGCTGTGCCAGAGTGTCAGTATCCTTTACCAGTGCTCAAACCCTAGTATTTCTGCTCCTTTTTCAATCCTCTAGCAGCCACTCTCTGGGAAACTCTAGGTAGTGTCACCCTATGTGAGTACAGCCCAACTCTTAGCCAAAGACTTGCAGAGGACACCTACATAGACTTTGGCACCCCTCATTGTACAGCTTCCTCCTTTCTGGTGCCCTGCCTTGCAGATTCCAACTCTTCAAACTCATAACTCTGCCTTCTCAGCTCAGTGAGGCTGCTGTGCTCTGCTTGGAATCTAGCTTATGTTACTATAGCTGAGAAGTCCCTAGGCAAAGAGCTGGGCAAGTGGAGACACGTTATGAGTTTTTCTTCTCTCAGAGATTTCAGTATTGCTCTACCTTTTTCCTAATGCCTGAAGGTAGTTGCCTGTTTTTGCCTTGTTTTATGGTTGTATGGCCATTTATTGTGGGAAGCTTAGTCCTGTACCAATAACTCCAATCCCTCTTACTTCTTCTGTTGGAAGCAGAAGTCCTCCCTCTATTTCTTTCAGTCCACATCCATAGCTAATACACGTAATAATCCTCCTATTAGGATTACAACAACAGTCTTTTAACTGGTTTCCTGACTTTTAGCCTCCACACAATCTCTAGAGTAAATTTCCTATAACACCAATCTCTTCTTGTCATTCTACTGTTTGAAACCCTTCATAGGCGTTTTGTTACTCTTAGGACAAAGTTCAAACTCTTTCAAGTGACTCAAATCAAGGCCTCCCTCCATGATTTGTGTCCTATCTCCCTTGCTGGCCTTGGCTTTAGATGCTCTATCTTGAACCCTTGCATGTATCACACTGATATTTTTCAGTTTGTCAAATTTAGAGTCATGTTAGTTTCCATCGCACATTTATTTGCCTATATTGGGAATCTCTGTATCCCTGAGTCCCCATCTTACTTGTCTAATTCTTGCTCTTACTTTAGTTTGCAGCCCAGATGTAACTTTTTCTATACCAGGATAGAGTCCCCTGCTTTATGCTCCATGCACTACATTAGTGTAAGTATTTAACATTTCTCCTGTTTCTTCTTACACCCACTGGAAATGAGCTCTATAAATAATAAAATATAGATATTCTATTACTATTTATTTATTGAATGAATGACTAAATAGATTACGTTTATTCCCTTTTTCACGAGTGTTCTTCAGACATGTAGGCTAGCTGTTGTGGTTCCTCAGTCCTCACTTCTTCAGGCGACATATCCAGAGATTGTAAGGGAAAGGTTTAACTGTCTATAGCAGGGGTTGGCAGACTACAGCCAGACCCAGCTTGCTGTCTGTCATTGGAACTAAAGTTTTATTGAAACACAAGCATGCCCAGTCTTTACATGTTGTCTAAGGCTGTATTTAAAATAAAGTAATTCAGGCTACTTTCTTTTAAAATTAGGGTCTACTAATTTTTACAAATTGATTTCATTTTTAAATATTCAGTTGACACAATTTCTCATGAATATGTCCATTATGAAATATAGCAATGTTTTAAACAGCCTGAATGATTTCTCTGACACAGGGGGATCCTTTTATGAACCCTAACATGTAGACTGAAAACTTATCCTCTTAATGGGTATTATTATTTAGAGTGGTGGTTTTTAATTTCCCCCAAACAAAAATATATTGTTTGTTTAAGCAATGGAATCCTTGCAACAAGTGAAATCTTAGGAAGAAGCAAAATTTATAAAACACGTAAAGGGAGCTTCTGTGGTTGAAGAGTGCTGTTTTTGGATCCTTGTCTACCTAGTCCCTCTTTTATGACCCCATCTCTCCCTTCCAAAATGGGCACATTTGTAGTATGAGGAGTGAAAAATCACTGCTTAAGGCATCTGCAGGACAGAATTTTGAATTGGTTTGGTTAGCAGTTCCTGCTCCTGACATAAAGTATAAAAACACTGTCAGTGCCGTTTCAGGTTTAGTCTCACTTGCTGTGTACTGTGGGCTGCCACCTGGATTTTTCTAGCTGCCTGAATTCTAACATTTCTCGTACATCTCACTTAGCTTTCTAGCTTCAAGATCCCTAGCTGGTAGCTAAATGTTGTGAAAAGTTAACTCCTAGGGCTCACTGAGTTTCAGACCCCTGGTCTTTTCTTACCTTTGGCAGTGGAGGGATCCTTAAACCTGGATGATACATTCAAATGCTTATGTAGTCCAGGATGGGAACACTAATGAGTGCCCCAGCATCCCAGGATTAGTGTGACACTATGGGCAGCAGTGGGACTCGGATGACCTGAAGATGGGGTAGCCTCTTCTCATAGGGTTGCTCCCAGATCTTCTGATTTTTCCAGAAAAAAAGAGAAATTCTAGATTTCTATGTGAAATCTCTTGATCCTTTAATGTCAACAATTGATTTGATGTTTAGAAAACGCTATGCAGGCCAAACAACATATATCTCACCTGGATGTAGCCCACAGATTACTCGTATCTGACCTTTGCCTCAATTTTTGGCTTGTCTGACTTTTGCTCAGGCTATTTCCTGGTCTCAGCCCCCATCTGGCTGTTCCTGCCAGTGTCACCCACTCCCTCGGGTGACTGTTCATTGAAACAGTTGTCAGGTTAACCTTAACTCTCAAGTGATCTGATACTGAGCACAGGCAGGACAATGTCTGATGGCTTAGCCTTTGCGTCACTGCTTGCCTTAAGTGTTTCTGCCAAATGCTGGTGCTTGGGAGTCCTGTTGGGAGTCCTGGCTGTTTTGACAATTTTAGTAGAGGAGAAATAGTATACGGAAGTATATTTTTTTAAGTGCTGAAGCAGTAAATATGATGAGTCCATATTTTACTATTCAGTGTCTCTTAAACCTGTTTGCACTTTAGGGTTTCTCTGCTGATCTTGCTCTAATATTAATCAGTGACCTCAATTTAATTAGAAGCTGGATTCCTATCTACCCACTCTTATCCTAATAGACTGGTGGGCTAAAGAGCAGCTTTTTTTGTTGTTGTTGATGTTTGTTTGTTTACACCAAGGTCTTTAACCTTCCATCATCTTAGAAATTTTCATTATCTCTTGATTTGTGGATTTTAGGCTTTTGAGCATTTTGGGTACAGCCTTCCTGAAACAGAAAATCTTTGCTTTCCTTGGGATTATTTGGCACATTCTAAGGATGGGACGTGGTCAGTATCAAGTTGGGAAACCAAGAAAGTACTTCATACACCACAGAGTTTTTTCTGTTCTTGAGTCAATATCACACACAGATACTTTCTGAGCCAGCCCTGCTGGTCTGCCAGGTGTGGGATTATGGATGTGGTCTCTGAGACTGAGCTGGTGGACTTCATTAGAGCACAAGGCTATGTGTTTGATCCCCATACATGTCTTTTAACTTACAGGGACTCGTGGCTTAGCCAGTATGGCAAATGTATGGTCTAGGGCCCAAGGAGGATTGGATTAGAGAGTAAGCAAATCTATCAACACTAAGAGAAAAAGGAACTCACAGCACAAGTACTGCTAGATGTGATAAGTGATGTCATCTGTGGATGGAACGAGCACCTATATTACCTACATGTAGGGAGAACATTTGTATCACATGTAATCTTCCAACATATGTAGTACCAGGCACACAAGTTTTAAATAACAGAAATTGATGGGAAGAAATTGATGGGAATCTCCTGGAGCTTGGGGGGACGTCTACGGGCAAGGTGGAAGTCTGTGGCTGTGCTGAAGAGGTCTTGTGCGATTCCTTGTTAGGTGTGAAGCCTTGCACATGCACCCCAAGGCAGTGCTCTCTTCTCATTCAGGATGCATAAATTAAGGCAGAGAGAGTTGGGTGTGGGCCTAGGATTGTAGACAATTGTCCTATAGCTGTCTTACACACTCTGTATATTTGCACACCCTGTTACACAGTTCCAGAGTGTTTTCCTATGTAAATCTTCATTATAGGAAGGATGGTATTTTCTAACTGTACCAATTTTTCAAGAATGAGAATTTTTAAAATGACTTTTTATTATGAAAAATTTCAAACAAATGAGAATATACTATAATGAGAATATAATAATGGATATCCATATACACATCATTTGGTTTAATAATTTTAAAACTTTTGCCATATTTGCTTCATCATTTGTGTTTTTTTGGCTAATGTTATGTCACCCCTACGTATTTCTCTGAAAATATGACTATTTCCTGCATCTGCACGTACTATTATGACTCCTACTAAAATGAGATTGTAGTGGTGGGGAGACCTGTACACAGAGGGCCTCTGATAATGAAAGGAATAAACACAAAAGCAGTAGGAATATTCCATGTTTCCGTGTCCTGCTCCCTACCGGAGCTGACAGACACAGACTCATGTAAACACATGGGGTCATAGTCCTTTTGGAAAGAACCAGGTAATTTTTTTCTTTTTGCTGGGCCATAGCACAGAGCTTGAGGATATAATTATCCTATCCGATATGTATTTTGAATAGTTAACCTGAATAAAACAAATTAGAGCCAAGAAGCTGGAAAATGAAAGGAAACTAAAGCCATAAGAAGGTCATAGAAAAATCTCAGTGGTCTAACAGTTTGAGTTTTGTTCTCCTTTCTTGAAGTCTACCCCTCTCTCTTGGGGGTAAAGAGGACCCAAATTTGAAATAAACATCTGTAGAGTGCTAAGTGTCTTGGGAGAAGCTGATGACAGACATTAGGAGATTAAATTTGGGAAGAAGAAGACAGCCAAAGAAGGAAGCTTAGTACAGGGAGGCAAACAATGAGAGTGTCCAGCTCATCTTTTCTCCTTCCCCCAAAAGACTGGTTGTCAGTGGGCCCATAAAATCTTTTCTTTGGAAAACTAACTAAATCCTTAGCATTCTTAATCTGCAGCAGGGGTTCTGAAAACTTGAATGCACATAGGTCTCACCAGGAAGCTTTAAAAGCTACTGATTTCTGGGTCCCACCCTTAGAAATTCTGATGTAATTTGTCTCAACTGAGGCATGGCAACAGGATTTTTAAAGACTATTCTAAAGTGATTTAAAGACTCATTTTTCAGGTGATTCTAATGTGCTTTCATAAGTTTGAGGCCCACTGACCTAGGCCAATTAACTGTATATGCATTACCCTTTTAAAAAAAAAAAAAAAAAAAAAAGATGCAACCTAATGGTAGAAGATTTTTGCAAACAATGCCTCCAATAAGGGGCTAATATCCAAAATATACAAGGAACTCATATACCTCAACAACAAAAAAAACAAACAATCCAATTAAAAAATGGGCAGAGGACCTCCATTGTATTTCTCCAAAGAGGACATACAAATGGCAAACAGACATGTGAAAAAATGCTCAACATCACTAATCATGAAAGAAATGCAAATAAAAACCACAATGAGATACCACCTCACCCCAGTTAGAATGGCTATCATCAACAAGACAAATAGTAACAAGTGTTGGAGAGGCTGTGGAGAAAAAGGAACCCTCATACACTGTTAGTGGGAATGCAGACTGGTGCAGCTGCTATGGAAGGCAGTGTGGCGATTCCTCAAAAAATTACGAAGAGAATTGCCATATGACCCAGCAATCCCTCTCCTGGGTATCTACCCAAAAAATCTGAAAACATCTATCCGTAAATGTTTTCTATCTGTAAATACATGTGTTCTGATGTTCGTTGCAGCATTATTTATGGTGGCCAAGACATGGAAACAACCAAAGTGTCCTTTGATAGATGATTTGTTAAAGAAGTGGTATATATACACAATGGAATATTATTCTGCCATAAACAAAGATGAAATAATGCCATTTGCAACAACATAGATGGATCTTGAGATTATAATGCTAAGCAAAATAAGTCAGACAGAAAAAGTAGAGAACCACATGATTTCACTGATATTTGGTATGTAAAACTGAAAACAACAGAAGAACAAGAAAAACAAATGAAAAAACAAAGCTCATAGACATAGACAATAGTTTAGTGGTTACCAGAGGGCAAGGGGGAGAAGGGTGGTAGATGAGGGTAAAGGGGATCAAATATATGGTGATGGAAAGAGAACTGACTCTGGGCGGTGAACATATGATGTGATATATAGATGATGTATTACAGAATTGTACTCCTTAAGTCTATGTAACTTTGCTAATAATAGTCACCCAAATAAATTTTAATTAAAAAAAAAAAAAAGGTGCATTCAACCTCCCACTCCCCACTCCTACCATGAAACCTTATGGAAGCCCAATGCATAAAAAAGGTAAAAGTGGAAGTTCTTTAGTTAATGTAGTCCTGAAACCTTGTTCATTGGGTACCATTTGCTGCCTCCATTACCCATTTCTTCCAGACTATCTAGTTTCTTCCCTATAGCAGCATCTTCATTGAACTAGGCTCTGAAGAGGAGAAGTACTAGAAAAAAATCACCAGTCTAGAGTTTACTGGGTTTTAACCATCTAGACTTGGATTTGAACCTTGGCTCTATCACTTAATTTAGTAACTGTGTGACTTATTACCTGACCCTTAGTTACTGTATCTCTTAATTAGAGGTCAGCCTATTTCACAAGTTGTAGGGAAGACTATAAAGTTGGATATATGTGTACTGTAAGTAGAGGTTAGTTCCTTCAATAGTTCAGGCTTTCCTGGAGGCCACCATGAGCTTTCAGGTCTGGGATGGAATCAGTTGTTTGGTTTAATCTGGGAACCTTTAGTTACCCTTGTATTGTAGGATAAACACAGATTCTCTCTACTCATGGTGGATCTAAAAATCTTGATTGACTTACAGCAGCATAGGAACAGATGGGGAAGGGGGAGGCACTATTCACTGCTAGAGATAAAGGAGAAGCCAGGAGCTTCCATGAAATGCCACAGGAAATTCTCTGTACCTCAGATGCATTGTGATAATCAATGGAGAAGGAATCAGGCATAAGTCCATTTTCATGAGAATAACTATATAAAAGAGATATAAGGGTCCGTAACTGTGATGACGGATAGGCTGGGGTTTGAGAAGGGAAGGAGTTCTCTGTGGACCAGAGGTGTAGGTTCATGACTGATGGAGGAATTCTTGATTTTTAAATTTATTGAAAAAGAGCAATGGAATTTTAACTAGGCGTGAAAAAACATGAACATATTCTTTCCCATTTTGATATTCCAATATGGTTAAATAAGCTCTCAGATAATGTAGAAACCTCACTTTTCCCCTTATGAATATTTTAGAGTGTTGCTAAGAAGTGAAATTGACTGATACAAATTTAACTACCTCCTTTGTCTTCCCATCCAGACATTAGTAAGTAGTGAAATGGCTAGAGGTGTTCAGGGAAATGACAAAAGAGAAGTCAGGGGCTTAGGCAATTACAAAGGTAGATGATCTATACTTGAATAATGTTGAGTAGAATACGCAAATCAATAGTGTTTAAAATCTGTTAAAAGAAGGAACTCATTTGGGTTTGGCCCTATCTCCATGCCACTGAACTAGTGATTCAAGTCTAAACATGGTCATAGGTGGTATTTCTGTTTATCTTTAACAAAGCTGGCATCAGTTTCCACATCGTATTTTCTGCACCCCCCAATCTCTACAGAATGAAAAATGCCTTTTAGTTTCTTCAGCATTAATAATGAAGAAACTTCCAGAGAATTTTTTTTTCCTGGAGTCAGTATAAATGGAGGAATAGCATCTAAGGGTAAGTGTTTGGACCAGGTTACGATGTTTGTTTGGTGGGCTCAGTGTGGATTATATTTAGGTTTTTAAAATCTTTTTTGAAATTTGAATATTTATTCACATATTATTATCCAAAATATGTGGGTTAGTTGCTACTCTACCTTAATGTAGTTGCTGTTTTAAAATTTTCCATTCTTAATAGAAGAGGAAAAAACCCCACAAAAACTTCCAAGAAGTAAAGAGTGAAAAATGTTTATTTAGAACAGTAAAATCTCTTTGTAATTTGAAATTAAGACCAAGGCAATTTCTGACAAAATCGTGATACTGTTTCTACGGCAGCTTCTTCCTCATATTATCCTCCTGCTATCTGGAGCCTTCTCAAATCTCAATGGATGATTTCTGTTTCAAACCTACTTTAAAGACAGGACCTATTTATGTTTTACCTTAACATTGTTAAATTTCCTTTTTGTTATACCTCAGCATTTCCAGAACATTTAAAAGTCCCTCCCCTTTCTCCCAAAGCTAAGATATTGGTGACATCCCAATTCCTAACTATTTGTGACTATTGTCTGTATTGGTAGAGAGGTGAAATTTCTGGAATAAAGGGATTTCAATTGCTCACTTTTCGTTCAATTAACAAATGACCTCATTTATTATTGTCCTGAATTTTCAGCTTGAGGTACATCTGTATTTCCCTTCCACCAGTCTTAACAATGTAAAATTTCAATCCATCATTGCTTAATGAAGACACAGATAATAATGAATACGTGGTTCAGTTATTTCTTAGCACAGTCCTGTCTAATAGATGAACTCTGTACCTAATTTTAAATTTTCTAGTAACCACATTAAAAGAATAAAAAGAAACAGGTGAAATACATTTTTAGTAATATATTTTATTTAATATAATGTCAAAAATATTCTCTCAACATGTAATCAATATAAATAATTAATAATATATCTTATATTCGTTATTTCTACACTTAGTCTTTGAAATCTAGACTGTATTTTACAATTAAAGCACATCTCTATTTGGAGTAGCCACATTTCAATTTGTCAGTAGCTAAGAGTGGTTAGTGACTACCATATTCCTAGACTTAGAAAATTTTTGAGTAAGAAGAGTATAGAATTGTGAATTTATACTGAGTTTTAATTAGAGTGTCTTCTCTGTGAAAAGTGTTTAAATCTAAACTAATGACTTTTCTCTCCAAAACTCCTTCTGTAGTGTTGTTCAATTTAGTAATTTGTCACTGACTGGTCTGCCATCTGTGGTCTTACAGGTAGCACACTGTACACCTTTAAGAGGTACTAATTTTAATGCACGTGACTGTGCGCAGCAGTACTGTTTCTTTTTTTTTAAATTTATTGGGGGGACAATTGTTCCAAAAAATGTTACAAAAATTACATAGATTTCAGGTGTACAATTCTCTATTACATCATCTATAAATCCCATTGTGTACTCACCACCCAGAGTCAGTTCTCCTTCCATCACCAAATATTTGATCCCCCTTACCCTCATCTCTCACCCCCACCCCCTTTACCCTCTGGTAACCACTAAACTATTGTCTATGTCTATGAGTTTTTGTTTCTCATTTGTTTGTCTTGTTCTTTTGTTGTTTTTGGTTTATATACCACATATCAGTGAAATCATATGGTTCTCTGCTTTTTCTGTCTGACTTATTTCGCTTAGCATTATACTCTCAAGATCCATCCATGTTGTCACAAATGTTCCTATATTATCTTTTCATACCGCCGAATAGTATTCCATTGTGTATATATACCACAACTTCTTTATCCATTCATCTATCGAAGGACATTTTGGTTGTTTCCATGTCTTGGCCGCCGTAAATAAAGATGCAATGAACATTGGAGCACACGTGTCTTTATGGATAAATGTTTTCAGATTTTTTTGGTAGATACCCAGGAGAGGGATTGCTGGGTCATATGGCAATTCTATTCGTAATTTTTTGAGGAATCGCCACACTGTTTTCCATAATGACTGCACCAGTCTGCATTCCCACCAACAGTATATGAGGGTTCCTTTTTCTCCACAGCCTCTCCAACACTTGTTACTATTTGTCTTGTTGATGATAGCCATACTAACTGGGGTGAGGTGATATCTCATTGTGGTTTTTATTTGCATTTCTCTGATGATTAAAGATGTTGAGCATTTTTTCATATGTCTATTTGCCATTTGTATGTCCTCTTTGGAGAAATGTCTCTTCAGGTCCTTTGCCCATTTTTCAATTGGGTTGTTTGTTTTTTTGATGTTGAGTTTCATGCGTTCCTTGTATATTTTGGATATTATCCCCTTATTGGAGACACTGTTTGCAAAAATCTTCTCCCATTCAGTTGGTTGCCTCTTTATTTTGTCGGTGGTTTCTTCTGCTGTGCAGAAGCTTTTAAGTTTCATATAGTCCCATTCATTTATTTTAGCTTTTACTTCCCTTGCCTTTGGAGTCAAATTCATAAAATGCTCTTTGAACCCAGGTCCATAAGTTCAGTACCTATATTTTCTTCTATGCGGTTTAGTGTGTCAGGTCTTATGCTTAAGTCTTTGATCCATTTTGAATTAATTTTGGTACATGGTGACAGATAGCAGTCCAGTTTCATTCTTTTGCGTGTGGCTATCCAGTACTCCCAACACCATTTATTGAAGAGGCTGTCTTTCCTCCATTGTATGTTTTTAGCTTCTTTGTCAAATATTATCTGTCCATATTTATGTGGTTTTATTTCTGGGTTTTCAATTCTATTCCTTTGGTCTATGTGTCTGTTTTTCTGCCAATAACATGCTGTTTGGATTATTGTTGCCCTGTAGTACAAGCTAAAGTCAGGGAGTGTGATACCTCCAGCATTGTTCTTTTTTCTTAAGATTGCTTTGGCTATTTGGGGTCTTTCTGATTCCAAACAAATCTGTTGATTTTTGGTTCTATTTCTTTAAAAAATGCCATTGGGATTTGATGGGGATTGCATTGAATCTGTTTATTGCTTTGGGTAATATGGCCATTTTAACTATGTTGGTTTTCCCAATCCATGAGCACGGAATATCTCTCTATTTCTTTGTGTCTTCTTCCATTTCTTTCAAAAATGTCTTATAGTTTTCAGCATATAGGTCCTTCACATCCTTGGTTAGGATTATTCCTAGGTATTTTATTATTTTTGCTGCAATTGCAAAAGGAATTGTTTTTTGTATTTCTTTTTCTGAGATTTCATTGTTAGTATATAGGAATGCAATGGACGTTGCATTTTGTACGTTGCTTTTGTAGCCAGCAACTTTACTGTATTCGTTGATTGTTTCTACTAGCTTTTTGGTGTAGTCCTTAGGGTTTTCCATATATAGCATCATGTCATCTGCAAAGAGTGATAATTTAACTTCTTCACTCCCAATTTGGATGCCTTTTATTTCTTTCTCTTGTCTGATTGCTCTGGCAAGGACTTCCAACACGATGTTGAAAAGCAAAGGTGATATGGGACAGCCCTGTCGTGTTCCTGAACGTAGAGCAAAGGGCTTCAGTTTTTCACCTTTAATTATGAGATTAGCTCAGAGCTTGTCATATAAGGCCTTTATTATGTTAAGTATTTTCTTTCTATACATATTTTATTAAGTGTTTTAATTATAAATGGAAGTTGTATCTTGTCAAATGCTTTTTCTGCATCAAATGACAAATGATTTTTGTCCTTTATTTTGTTTATGTGATGTATCACATTGATGGATTTGCAGATGTTGAATCATCCTTGTGCCCCGGGGATGAACCCCACATGGTCGGGATGAATAATCTTTTTAATGCATTGTTGTATTCGATTTGCTAGAATTTTGTTTAGGATTTTTGCATCTGTATTCATCAGAGATATTGGTCTATAGTTTTCTTTTTTTGTGTTGTCCTTACCAGTTTTGGTATCAGGGTAATGTTCGCCTTATAGAATGAGTTAGGGAGTACTGTCCCTTCTTCATTTTTTTGGAAGAGGAGCAGAATTGGTATAGATCCTCTTTGAAGGTTTGGTCGAATTCACTAGTGAAGCCATCTGGTCCCGGACTTTTGCTTTTGGGAAGGTTTTGGATGATTGATTCAATTTCGTTACTGGTGATCGGTCTGTTTAGATTTTCCAGTTCTTCATGGTTCAGCCTTGGAAGGCTGTATGTTTCTAAGAACTTGCCCATTTCTTCTAGGTTATTGAATTTGGTGGCATATAGTCCTTCATAGTATTCTTGGATGATTGTTTGTATTTCTGGGGTATCCGTGATAACTTCCCCTTTTAAGTTTCTGATTTTGTTAATTAGTGTCTTCTCTCTTTTTTTTTTAATGGTTTAGGATATATATATATTTTTTATTAAATTTATTGGGGTGACAATTGTTAGTAAAATTACATAGATTTCAGGCGTACAATTCTGTATTACATCATCTATAAATCCCATTGTGTGTTCATCACCCAGAGTCAGTTCTCCTTCCATCACCATATATTCAATCCCCCTTACCCTCATCTCCCACCCCCCACCCCCCGCCCCCCTTACCCTCTGGCAACCACTAAACTATTGTCTGTGTCTATGAGTTTCTGTTTCTCATTTGTTTGTTTTGTTCTTTTGTTGTTTTTGGTTTATATACCACATATCAGTGAAATCACATGGTTCTCTGCTTTTTCTGTCTGACTTCTTTCGCTCAGCATTACTCTCTCAAGATCCATCCATGTTGTCACAAATGTTCCTATATCATCTTTTCTTACTGCCGAATAGTATTCCATTGTGTATATATACCACAACTTCTTTATCCATTCATCTATCGAAGGACATTTTGGTTGTTTCCATGTCTTGGCCACCGTAAACAAAGCTGCAATGAACGTTGGAGCCCACGTGTCTTTATCTCTAAATGTTTTCAGATTTTTTTGGTAGATACCCAGGAGAGGGATTGCTGGGTCATATGGCAATTCTATTCGTAATTCTTTGAGGAACCTCCACACTGCCTTCCATAACGGCTGCACCAGTCTGCATTCCCACCAACAGTGTATGAGGGTTCTTTTTTCTCCACAGCCTCTCCAACATTTGTTACTATTTGTCTTGTTGATGATAGCCATTCTGACTGGGGTCTTCTCTCTTTTTATCTCAGTGACTCTAGCCAAGGGTTTGTCAATTTTGTTATTCTTTTCAAAGAACCAGCTCTTTGTCACATTGATTTTTTCTATTGTCTTTTTGTTCTCTATTTCATTTAGTTATGCTCTGATTTTTGTTCTTTCCTTTCTTCTGCTGAACTTGGGTTTCACTTGTTCTTCTTTTTCTAGTTCTTCAAGTTGTAACATGAGGTTATTTATTTGGGATTTTTCTTGTTTCTTGAGATAGGCCAGTAATTATATAAATTTCCCTCTTAAAACTGCTTTCGCTGCATCCCAAAAATTTTCGTAGGATGTATTTTCATTGTCATTTGTTTCTATGTATCTTTTGATCTCTCCTCTAATTTCTTCTTTGACCCAGTCATTCTTTAAAAGTATGTTGTTTAATCTCCATCTATTTGTGTTTTTTCCTGTTTTCTTTTTGCAGTCCATATCCAATTTCAAAGCCTTGTGATCAGAGAGTATGCTTGGTATGATTTCAATATTCTTAATTTTGTTGAGGCTGATTTTATGTCCTAATATATAGTCTATCCTTGAGAATGTTCCATGTACACTGGAAAAGAATGTATAGTCTGATGTTTTAGGATGAAGTGCTCTATATATGTCAATTATGTCCATTTCATCTAATGTGTCATTTAGGGCTGCTATTTCGTTATTTATTTTCTGTTTGGATGATCTATCCATAGCTGTCAATGATGTATTTAAGTCCCCTAGTATAATTGTGTTTTGGTCAATTTCTCCCTTTAGTTCTGTTAGTAGTTGTTTGGTATATTTCGGTGCTCCCTGATTGGGGGCATAAATATTGATGACTGTTATGTCTTCTTGTTGTATAGTCCCCTTTACCATTATGAAATGTCCATCTTTGTCTCTTGTTACCTTTTTCACCCTGAAGTCTGTTTCATCTGATATCATTATGGCTACACCTGATTTTCTCTGGGTACCATTTGCTTGGAGTGTCAATTTCCACCCTTTCACTTTGAGTCTATGCTTGTCCTTGTAGCTGAGATGTGTCTCTTGGAGACAGCATATGGTTGGGTTTAGTTTTTTGATCCAATCTGCTACTCTGTGCCTTTTTATTGGTGAGTTCAGTCCATTTGCATTTACGGTGATTATTGATATGTGAGGATTTCCTGTCATTCTATCGTTAGCTTTCTGGTAAGTCTGTATCTCCATTGTTTCTTTGCCTTTTTGTTGTTTTCTATTATTTCTGTGTGGTGGTAGTCTATGATGCTTCCCTCTGTTTCTTCTTTTATTACAGTATATATTTCAGTTCTCCATTTTTTTTGAATGGTTACCCTTAAATTTATGTAAAAGAAAGTTTGATGTGTAGAGTATTCCATTTTCTTCAGCACGCTTACTTTCTCCATTCCCACATTCTGGTTCAGGCCTTTACTCTCCCCCCTTTTATGTTTTGGTTGCCACAAATTGTCCCTGTTGATGGTGGTCGAATAGCCTCCTTTAGTATTTCTTGTAGTGCAGGTCGTGTATTAGAAAATTCCCTCAGCTTCTGTATGTCTGGAAAGGTCTTTATTCCTCCTTCATATCTAAAGGATATCTTTGCTGGATATATTATTTTTGGCTCATAATTTCTCTCTTTCAATAGTTTGAATATTTGGTTCCACTCCCTCCTGGCTTGTAGAGTTTCTGCTGAAAAATCTGATGATAATCTAATGGGCTTTCCTTTGTAGGTTACCGTCTTCTTTTCCCTGGCTGCCTTGAGGATTCTTTCTTTGTCGTTGATTTTAGACAGCTTCAATACAATGTGCCTTGGAGAAGGCCTGTTGGGATTGAGGTAATTAGGTGTTCTATTTGCTTCTTGGATTCGAGGATCCAGTTCTGTCCACAAGTTTGGGAAGTTCTCATCGACAATTTGTTTGAATATATTCTCTGTTCCCTTCTCTTTCTTCTCCTTCTGGTATGCCCATTATTCTTATATTGCTCTTTCTGATGGAGTCAGAAAGTTCTTGTAGAGTTCTTTCATTTCTTTTAAGTCTCAAGTCTCTTTCTTCTTCCATCTGTGTAATTTCCAGGTTTCTATCTTCGATGTCACTGATTCTTTCCTCCATCTGGTCAACTCTACTACCTAAGCTGGTTATTTCATTCTTAATTTCTTCTATTGAGTTCTTAATCTCCAGAAATTCTATTTGGTTCTTTTTAAAATTTCAATCTCTTTCGTAAAATGCTCATGTTGTTCTTTGATTGTGTTTCTGAGTTCATTAAACTGCCTTTCTGTGTTTTCTTGCATCTCATGGAGTTTTTTCAGAACTGCAATCTTGAATTCTCTGTCATTTAAGTCACATATTTCCATATCTTTAAGTTCCTTTTCTGGAGACTTTTCATTTTCTTTCTAAGCTGTCTCGTTGCCTTGGTTATTCATGGCAATTACTGATTTATTATTTCTCTTCCTAGACATCTACAGGAGTGGCTTCTGCAACAGGTTGATAGGAAGAGGTCTTTCTTTTGTTTTCCAGTACTTGTTGGTAGAATGTTTTATTTTCTTTCCGACTGCAGCCTTTTTTTTCTCTCTCACACGGTAGTTCTATGTTTTCTCTGCACTATTTCAGCTTCTCATACAATGGGGGGATTCCCTGGGAAACGGGCTTCTCCTCTGTTAATAGTTCGCCTGGGTCACAGCGCGCAGTGTCCGTGTGGGTATGTGGAGAGCTTTTGAAGTTCCAAAGCTCTTACTTGCACCAGATTCAGAGCCCATATGTTTCAGCAGTTCTGTTTACTCCTGCAGGGATCCTCCCAGATAGGTGGGGCAGGGGTGGGATGAGTTGTGAGAGGTGGCCCAGTGCAATGGCTGCGACCACTACCACATCTGGTCCTGCTTCCACAGCTCCCTCCCCTTTGCCGGAACTAGTTGGGCTGTGAATATGTGTCTGTGGTCCACAGTTCTCAGAACAGCAAATAATCTGGTCTTTTGATCTGACACTGCTACTGTTCCGCTTCTAGTACCGGGCAGGTGGGGGCGGGGCGAGCTCTGGGAGGGTAGTGAGGGGGAGGCTAGTCTCAATGCCTAAGGCTTCCATTCTCTGCTCGGCAGTGAGGGCTTAAACCACTGTTTTCAGCCTTGTTCCCTCAGTCTTTTCTCTGAGGTCTCTCCCGTGAGCGTTGGGTTCAGCCATGTTATATGCTATCCCCTCTGCCCTGTGGGTCGTAAGTGGAGCCCTAGCAGTCCGAGTTCTTCCCTGTCCCGCAGCTGCGGTAGTTCCGGGATGCAGTGAGCTTGGATCACTGAGCTGGGTCTGCATCCTGCACCCTCGCGGCTCCGTCTCTGTACTTCTCCCTTCTCCCCTTCCCCGCTTGCGCGATTCGCCCACCTTTAAGTGAATTCAGTAGTGGGCCTCTTCGTCTTGCCTGTCTGAACTGCAGGGAGTCGTTTGTGGAGTTATTGTTGTTCAATTAGTTGTAAATTCCAGGGGAGCTTTACAGAGGCTCACCTCACGCTGCCATTTTCATGACGTCCTTCTACTGTTTCAATGATACTCCTAGATGTCCATGTCAGAAAGGCAGTTATTCATGATACTTTATCTCCTTTATATCCACTCCCTATTTTTTCCAGTCCTGTCTTTCACTAAGTTCTATTTCTACCACCAGAATATATCTAGAATCAGTCCATATCTCGCATTGTCTGCTACCATTTATAGAGAGCCTGCTACCAGCTGGATTGCTACAGTAGGCTCTAACCAGCTCCCTGTATCTGCTGTGAGTGTTCTTCAGTCTATTCTCCATGCTGCAACCTGCGTTGTAAAAGGCAAGTTTAAGTATGTCTCACTCCCAGTTAAATTCCTCTAATAACTTCCCATGCTTTTAGAATAAAGCCTGAAATGCTTTGATAGCCCACAAGGTCCTTTGTGATCTGGCTCCTACCTATCCACTACACTTTCTGTCTTTATTTTGCCATGCTTCTCTCTCTTCCCGTATGAGAATTTTCAAACTCTCTTACTTTTCCCTCCAGTGTTTGTTGCCCTCTCTCTTTGCCTAGCTAACTTCTTTTTGCCATCCGGTTCAATATGACTTCTTCAGGAATGCCTTCTCTATCTTCCTTGACTCATGAGCTCCCATTCTATATGTTCTCATAGTACCACTGTGTCTCCTTCATAACACTTATCATGATTCTATTTATATGATTATTTGTGTAGTTTTAATATAGGTCTTTGTCTTGACCAATGTAACCTTTATGAGAAAAGAGAACTGCGTCTCGTTTGTTCATCAGTTTTATCTGAAGTACTAACCCATAGTCTGGCATGTAATAGCAGTAAGCTTTCAGGAAATTCCAGCTGAATCTATAAATGCATGTGCTCAGCCTGTTGTTTCTAGCAGTTTGGTAGCTTTAGGAGGCTCCTCATGGTTGCAGAACTTCTTGTTGGTATGAGTCAATGTTCTAGCTGTTCCAGTGTGGAGATTTTAGAGTGTATTCTTTACGAGGCTGTTTCTTTGACAGACGACTGATAAATGAGTCTGGGAAAGTTCCACTGGGCGCTGAGGTGATGATCACAGTATCATCAACTTAGCTTTGTAAAATAAGCATACCCTTACCACCAACGTCCATTGGTCCTCATACCAGCACATGTGTTTGTAGAATTGCTAGGTCATAGGTAGGTGCATGCTCAAATTACTATATAATTCCAAATTGTTTTCCGAAGTAGATATAACAGTTCACACTGTTGCCAAATAATGTAGGAATTCTTCTTTTGTTCCATGTTCTTTCCCACACTTATTATCAGACTTTTTCTGTTTTTGTCAGTATTATGGTATGAATGGTATCTTGTGATTCCATTTATAATTCCCTGATTACTTTATAATTCCCTGATTACTAATGGAGTTCAGGATCTTTTAATTTTTTTTATTCACCATTCTTGTTTCTCTTTGTGTGGAATGACTTTCACCATTTTTCTGTTGGATTTTTCATCTTGTCCTCATCAGGTCTTTGACATTTTTATGTATTCTAGATTCTCATCCTTTGTTAGTATTTATATTGATAACATTTCTCCCAGTTTTTGGCTTCTTATCTGTCATTCAGTGGTCATTTTATGAAAAAAAAAAAAAAAGATTGTTAATTTTATTGTAGTAAATTAGTCAACATTTCTTTTTATGGTTCCTGCTTTTCAAAATTTCATTTAAGTAAATTATTCCCTATTCTAAAGTTATACATCTATCTCATGATGCATTTCACAAATTTTGATCAGCAGTATTTTTGCTATCTTTCTGTTATGTGTGTTTTCTAATTTTCATTCTTCTAAAGTCTGTGGGTAATTTAGAAGTGTTTTTGAATTTCAAATACATAATTTCCTTTTGTAGTTCTTCTTGCTGCTGATGTTAAATATTACTATTTGTTGTTGGATTAATTGTTTTATGGATACACATCAGATCAAGTTTGTTGTATTGTTCAGATTTTTATATCATTACTGAATTTTGTTGTTGCTTGATATGTCAGTTTCTGAAGTGTAAATCTTACATTATTATTTGGATTTGTTAATTTTTTTGTGGTTAAGACATTTTTTGCTCTATATACTTTTGAATACATGTTATTAAATGTGTATGCATATAAAACTTGTTATATGTTCCTGGTGAATTGAGCCATCTATGTAGTGATTCTCTTTATGTGTAATAATCCTTTTGTCTTTAAATCTATTTTGTCTGATAGTGATACCACTTTACCAGTTTTTTTGTCTAGTGTTTTCTTAATATATCTTTTTCATAAATTTTATATTAAATTTTTGTGTGTTAAGCTTCAGATGTGTCCCTTGCAAATAAGAGAGTTGTATTTTATTTTTTAATCCAGTCTGACAATATTTGTCTTGTAACCAGATAATGAAGTCCATTCACATTGATTGTGATTAATGTTATATTTGGATTTATTTTTTCCATCTTGTAATGGTTTAGACTAAAGTGTTGATCTGGATTGTATCACATCCTTGGTTGATAGCTGTCCCAATCACTGAATCACCCATCACCTATTCAGAGCCTATTAGATTGGACTATTTTTATGGCCTCAACAGCATAGTGGTTTAGCATTATATGGTACCATAAAATGATTCAGGAATTTGAGATGGTTAGCAGGGTAAAGACGAGTGTCAGGAAGGAAAAGCATTTATCATCATCATATATGTAAAGGACTGTCACATCCATATAAAAAGGAATTATAACATTAATAGCAAATGACAGAGCTAGAACAAGTGAGTGGGATAATTTACCTAAGTTGCTCAGTTAACAAAGTATTCTTTGTTAGGTAAATTCTTTGTTACTTAGGTAAATTACTAAGTACTTTTCACATTTAACTTAATTCACACAACAAATCACTAAGGTAGGGGCTTATCATCATTTTACAGGTAAGGAAACTGAGGCTCAGAGAGCTTTAGGAAGATACACAAGGTCAAATAACTAGTAAGTGGCAGAATTGGAAATCAAACTCAATTCTGTATGACTAAAATCACTGAATTATGTCACAGGGAAGTGAATACCAAATAAAGAACTCTCTTTTAGTTCATTGATAAAAAATGTAATGAACTATCGTTTGGGGTAGTGAACATCCCATCTTTGGACATTTCCAAGCAGATATGAGTTGGTCATATATCAAGACTATTATAGCGGGAGTTTTACTTTGAGTGGGAAGTTGTACTTTAGATCGGATGCTTGGAATGGACGACCATTAAGTTCTGTTTCAGTTTCTATCAGCCTACTGAAACTGTGCCAAAGCTTAACAAATATATGCCTTTCAAAACTCCCTACTTTTGGAAGCCCAGCCAAAAGCCCTTCTAGATGCATCTATTGACCTTTGTCTCTCCCTGTACCTGTACATTTCCAAGTATCCAGTAGTGGCAGCTGAAGTATACAAAAAAGGATTTTGCGCATTCTTTACTTTTGAGTAATCATTTTAAAACTTATACAAGCAACTTCTCAACTAACTGCTTTCGATAACACATCTCTGAGGTAGGTAGGAAAGATCTCATTGTAGCCTTTTGATGCACAAAGAAGCAGATGCATAAGGAGGTGAATTGCCAAGTACTTAGTGGCAGAATTTGGCATCTTTCAGCTCCACAGCTCTAGAAGACAAATGGAGTGTTCCAAAATAATTCCCGCACGTTTCTGACTCTTAGAGTTTAATTTGTGACGTGGCGATATCTGCAGTTTGGTGTATTTGTAATTGGCTGAGTTTGTCATATTTATGGGCCAACCGGTGCTAGCCAAAGCCTACTAGAATGTGAACAAACTTGAGAAGGACCTACTACTGAGGTGAATGTGCTATCACTTGCGTAGGACTAAAAACTCCCAAGAAAAGTCTTTGCTTTCAGTATTTGACCTTGTGTCCTATATAGATTGGTTATTTTGGTTTTATCTAGTTGGTCCACGTTGACTGGGTTATTTTGGGCAGTTCATCACTTTTATTTTCCTGCCTAAGCTTTCTCATCTGACAGTTGGGCATGCAACATATCAGTGATTCTCAAAATAATGGTCTTTGGATCACATGTATCAGAATCACCAGGGGCCTTGTTAAAAATCCAGATTCCTGGACTATCCAGGCATACAGAATTGGAATCTCTCGGGATGTGAATCAGTTATTTACTGTTAACAAGCTGACCCAGTATGTGCACTAAAGTTTAAGAACCTTTGGATGAGGTAATCTCTCAGTTTCCTTCCACCTCTGACGTCCTATAAGTCTCTTATTGAGAAAACAAAGGAAGACAGCAATTATGGGTTTAATTTTGGAAGAGATTTCTTTATTCTTTTTGTGTATGTAAAACTTTTTTTTAACATACAAAAAGCCATCCATATTTAATGTATAAAACTTGATGAGTTTGAAGATAAATATATACTTGGGAGAGCATCACCACAATCAATGCCGTAAACGTATTTATCTCCTCCAAAAACTTCCAACCTCGTCCCTGCCTCTCTCTTTTTCTTCTTTCTTTCTTTGTGATAATAACGCTTAACGTTAACTCTACCCTCTTAACAAATTTTTTAAATTAAAGTTTATTGGGGTGGCAATTGTTAGTAAAGTTACATAGATTTCAGATGTAAAATTCTGTAATACATTATCTATATCTCACATTGTGTGTTCACCACCCAGAGTCAGTTCTCTTTCGATCATCATATATTAGACCCTGTTTACCCTCTTCTGGAGCCCTCTCTCCCCTTATCTTTTGGTAACCCCTAAACTATTGCCTATGTTATGAGTTTTTGTTCCTTCATTCGTTTGTCTTGTTCTTTTGTTGTTTTCAGTTTTATATACCACATGTCAGTGAAATTATGCGGTTGCCTACATTTTCTGTCTGACTTATTTTGCTTCGCATTATAATCTCAAGATCCATCTATGTTGTCACAAGTGGCACTATTTCATCTTTTCTTGCCACCAAATAGTATTCCATTGTGTACATATCCCACAACTTGTTTATCTGTTCATCTATCGAAGCACAGTTTGGTTTCCATGTCTTGGCCACCGTAAATAAAGCTGCAATGAACATTGCAGCATACATGTCTTTATGGATAAATGTTTTCAGACTTTTTGGGTAGATACCCAGGAGCCCTCTGGGTATTGCTGGGTACTATGGTAACTCTACTGATAATTTTTTGAGGAACCTCCACACTGCCTTCTATAGTGGCTGCATCAGTCTGCATTCCCACCAACAGTGTATGAGGGTTCCTTTTTCTCTACAGCCTCTCCAACACTTGTTATTATTTGTCTTGTTGGTGATAGCCATTCTCACTGGTGTGAGGTGATATCTCATTGTGATTTTTATTTGCATTTCTTTGATGATTAGTGATGTTGAGCATTTTTTCATATGTCTGTTTGTCATTTGTATGTCCTCTTTAGAGAAATGTCTCTTCAGGTCGTCTGCCAATGTTTCAATTGGGTTGTTCGTTTTTTCGTTGTTGAGTTGCATGTGTTCCTTGTATGTTTTGGATATTAGCCCCTTATTGGAGTCACTGTTTGCAAAAGTCTTCTCCCATTCAGTTGGTTGCCTCTTTATTTTGTCGATGGTTTCTTTTGCTGTGCAGAAGCTTTTAAGTTTCATATAGTCCCATTCATTTATTTTAGCTTTTACTTCCATTGCCTTTGGAGTCAAATTCATGAAATGCTCTTTGAACCCAATGTCCGTAAGTTTAGTACCAATGTGTTCTTCTATGCAGTTTATTGTTTCAGGTCTTATGCTTAGGTCTTTGATCCATTTTTAATTAATTATGGTACATGGTGACAGATAGCAGTCCAGTTTCATTCTTTTGAATGTGGCTTTCCAATTCTGCCAGCACCATTGATTGAAGAGGCTGTCTTTTCTCCAATGTATGTTTTTTGCTTCTTTGTCAAAAATTGTATGTCCATATTTATGTGGTTTTCTGGGTTCTCAATTCTATTCCGTTTGTCTGTGTGTGTTTTTCTACCAATACCATGCTGTTTAGGTTATTGTTGCCCTGTAGTATCAACTAAAGTCAGGGAGTGTGATACCTCCAGCATTGTTCTGTTTTCTTAGGATTGCTTTGGCTATTTGGGGTCTTTTGTGGTTCCATACAAATCTGATGATTTTTGGTTCTATTTCTTTTAAAAATGCCATTGGGATTTTGATGGGGATTGCATTAAATCTGTATATTGCTTTGGGTAATCTGGCCATTTTAACTATGTTGATTCTTCCAATCCATGAGCACGAATGTCTTTCCATTTCTTTGTGTCTTCTTCAATTTCTTTTAAAAATGTCTTACAGTTTTCAGCATATAGGTCTTTCACATCGTTGGTTAACTTTATTCCAAGGTATTTTATTCTTTTTTTTTGCAATTGCAAACTGAATTGATGTTTTAATTTCTTTTTCTGAGATTTCAATGTTAGTATATAGGAATGCAATGGACTTTTGTATGTTGATTTTGTAGCCAGCAACTTTACTGTATTTGTTGATTGTTTCTAATAGCTTTTTGGTGGAGTCTTTAGGGTTTTCTATATATAGCACTGTGTCATCTGCAAAGAGTGACAATTTAACTTCTTCATTCCCAATTTGGATGCCTTTTGTTTCTTTCTCTTGCTTGATTGTTCTGGCGAGGACTTCCAACACTATGTTGAAAAGCAGAGGTGATAGGGGACAGCCCTGTCATGTTCCTGAACATAGAGCAAAGGGCTTCAGTTTTTCACCATTCATTATGACACTAGCTGAGTGTTTGTCGTATATGACCTTTATTATGTTAAGGTATTTTCATTCTATACCTCTTTTATTAAATGTTTTAATCATAAATTGATGTTGTATCTTGTCAAATGCTTTTTCTGCATCAATTGATATATTCATATGATTTTTGTCATTTATTTTGTTTATGTGATGTATCACATTGATGGATTTGTGGATGTTGAACCATCCTTGTGCCCCGGGAATGAACCCCACTTGGTCGTGATGAATAATCTGTTTAATGCATTGTTGTATTCGATTTGCTAGAAGTTTGTTTAGGATTTTTGCATCTGTATTCGTCAGAGATATTGGTCTGTCATTTTCTTTTTTTGTGTTATCCTTACCAGGTTTTAGTATCAGGGTAGTGTTGTGAGTTAGGGAGTATTGTCTCTTCAATTTTTTGGAAGAGTTTGAGTAGGACAGATATTAGATTCTCTTTGAAGGTTTGGTAGAATTCACTGGTGAAGCCAGCTGGTTCCGGACTTTCGCTTTCGGGAAGGTTTTGGATAACAGATTCAATTTTGTTACTGGTGATCGGTCTGTTTAGATTTTCCAGTTCTTTGTGATTCAGCATTGGAAGGCTATATGTTTCTGAGAACTTGTCTATTTCTTCTAGGTTATTGAATTTGATGGCATATAGTCCTTCATCGTATTCTTGGATTATCCTTTGTATTTCTGTGGCATCCGTGATAACTTCCCCTCTTTCATTTCTCATTTTGTTTATTTGTGTCTTTTCTCTTTTTATTTTAGTGAGTCTAGCCAAGGGTTTGAGAATTTTATTAATCTTCTCAAACACCAGCTCTTTGTCGCATTAATTTTTTCAATTGTCTTTTTGTTCTCTATTTCATTTAATTCTGCTCTGATTTTTATTATTTCCTTTCTTCTGCTGACCTTGGGTTTCATTTGTTCTTTTTTTTCTAGTTCTTTAAGGTATAACGTGAGGTATTTATCTGGGATTTTTCTTGAGATAGGCCTGTAATGATATAAATTTCCCTCTTAAAACTGCTTTCGTTGCATCCCCAAAATTTTGGTAGGATGTATTTTCATTGTCATTTATTTCTATGTATCTTTTGATCTCTCCTTTCATTTATTCCTTGACCTGGTGGTTCTTTAAAAGTATGTTGTTTAATTTCTGCATATTTGTGGTTTTTCCTGCTTTCTTTTTGCAGTTGATATCCAATTTCAGCGTTGTGCCCAGAGAATACGCTTAGTATGATTTCAGTCTTCTTAAATTTGCTGAGGGTAGTTTTATGTCCAAATATATGGTCTATCCTTGATAATGTTCCATGTACACTAGAAAAAAATATACAGTCTGATGTTCTAGGATAAAGTGCTCTATAAATGTCAATTGTATCCGTTTCATCTAATGTGGGATTTAAGGCTGCTATTTCATTATTTGTTTTCTGTTTGGATGATCTACCCATAGCTGTCAATGATGTATTTAGGTCCTCTGCTATAATTGTGTTTTGGTCAATCTCTCCCTTTAGTTCTGTTAGTAGTTGCTTGGTATATTTCGATTCTCCCTGATTGGGGCATAGATATTGATGACTGTTATGTCTTCTTGTTGTATAGTCCCCTTTATCATTATGAAATGTTCATCTTTGTCTCTTGTTACCTTTTTTATCCTGAAGTCTGTTTCATATGATATCAGTATGGATACACCTGATTTTTTCTGGATACCATTTGCTTGGAGTATCAATTTCCATCCTTTCACTTTGAGTCTATGTTTGTCCTTGTAGCTGAGATGTGTCTCTTGGAGGCAGTATATGGCTGGGTTTTGTTTTTTGATCCCATCTGGTATTCTGTGCCTTTTTATTGATGAGTTCAGTCCATTTACATTTAGGGTGATTATGGATATGTGATGATTTCCTGTCATGCTATCTTTCATTTTCTGTTAAGACTGTGTCTCCATTGTTTCCTTTCATTTTGTGTTGTCTGTTATTTCTGTGTGGTGGTATTCTATGATTTTTTTCCTCTGTTTCTTCTTTTATTGTGTTATATATTTCAATTCTGGATTTTTTTTTAGTGGTTATCATTAAGTTTATGTAAAAGAAAGTTTGATATTTAGAGTATTCCATTTTCTTCAGCACACTTACTTTCTCCATTCCCTTATTCCGGTCCAGGTCTTTACTCCCCCCCTCCCCCCTTTTAAGTTTTGCTTGTCACCAAGCATCCCTATTTATACTGGCTGAATAGTCTCCTTCAGTATTTCTTGTAATGCAGGTAGAGTGTTACAAAATTTCCTTAGCTTCTGTATATCTGGAAAGGTCTTTATTCCTTCTTCATATCTAAATGATATCTTTGCTGGATATGTTATTTTTGGCTCATAATTTCTCTCTTTCAATCATTTGAATATTTGGTTGCACTCCCTCCTGACCTGTAGAGTTTCTGCTGAAAAATCTGATGATAATCTAATGGGTTTTCCTTTGTAGTTTACCGTCTTCTTTTCCCTGGCTGCCTTGAGCATTATTTCTTTGTCGTTAATTTTTGACTGCTTCGGTACAATGTACCTTGGGGAAGGCCTGTTGGGGTTGAGGTAACTGGTCTATTTGTTTCTTGGATTCGAGGATCCTGTTCTTTGCACAAGTTTGGGAAATTCTCATTGATGATTTGTTTAAATATACTCTCTGTTCCCTTCTCTCTTTCTTCTCCTTCTTGTATGCCCATTATTCTTTTTTTCTTTCACCTTTTTTTTTTTTTAGTAGTTTCGGTGCTCAAAACAATGTAATAGTTAGACATTCATCATTTATGTCTGTCACACAGTGATAACTCCATTCCCCCAATCCACTACCCCTCTGACATCACACAGAACCGTTATGTTTCTACTGTCTCTATTCCTAATGCTGTATTCCACTTTTTGTAAATATATATATAAAATTATAGTTGACATTCATTATTGTTCAGCTTCAGTTGTACAGTGCAGTGATCAGGCATCTACATCATCCCTGAGGTGGTCTCCCTAATGAGACAAGTGTCTATCGGGTACCCTACAAAATCTTTACTACATATTGATTACATTCCCAAATTGACTTTCCTATCCCCGTGGCAATCTTGTGATTACCGATTGTGCTTTCTAATCCCCTCACCTTCCCCTTTATCCCCCACCACCATCTAGCAACCTTCAATTTTTCCTCTATGTCACTGAGACTGTTTCTGATTAGTTCGTTCATTCATTCTTTTATTTAGATTCCAGATGTGAGATCATATGGTATTTGTCTTTTTCTGTCTTTCCTTTATTCTTATATTGCTCTTTCTGATGGAGTCAGGGAGTTCTTGTGGAGTTCTTTGATTTGTTTTAAGTGTCTACTGTCTTTCTTCTTCCACCCATGTCATTTCCAGGTTTCTATCTTCGATGTCACTGATTCTTTCCTCCATGTGTATTCTCTAAGCTGGCTATTTCATTCTTCATTTCTTCTATTTAGTTCTTAATCTCCAGAAGTTCTATTTGGTTCTTTTTAAAAATTTCAATCTCTTTGGTAAAATGTTCATTTTGTTCTTTGATTATTTTTCTGAGTTCATTAAACTGCGTTTCTGTGTTTTCTTGCATCTTGTTGGGTTTTTAAAGAACTGCAGTCTTGAATTCTCTGTCATTTAAGTCACATATTTCCATGTCTTTAAGTTCCTTTTCTGGAGACTTTTCACTTTCTTTCTGAGCTGTCTTGTTGCCTTGGTTATTCCTGGCAATTACTGATTTATTATTTCTCTTGCTATACATCTATAGGAGTTGGTTCTGCAACAGGTTGACAGAAAAACGTCTTTCTTTTGTTTTCCAGTAGGTATTGGTCACATGTTTTATTTTCTCTCTGACTGCAGCCTTGTATTCTCTCGCAAACTGTAGTGTTATTTTTATCTGCACTATTCCGGTTTCTCACACAATGGGGGTATTCCCTGGAAGGTGGGCTTCTCTGTGAACAGTTCTCCCAGGTAGTAGGGCGCCTCCTCCATGGGGGGATGTGGAGAGCTTATGAATTTCCAAAGCTGTTCTTGCACCAGATTCAGAACTGTGTGTTTTAGCAGCTCTGTTCACTCCTGCAGGCATCCTCCCAGTTAGGTTGTGACAGGGGCAGTGTGGGTTCTGAGAAGAGGCACAGAGCAATGGTGGCGACCACCACCACAGCCGGTCCTGCTTCCACAGCTCCCTCCCCTTTGCTGGAGTTAGTTGGGCTGCAAATCTGTGTCTGCGGTCCACAGTTCTCAGAACAGCAAATATTCTGTTCTTTTGATCTGACACTGCTACTGTTCCGCTTCTAGCACCTGGCAGATGGAGGTGGGGCCAGCTCTGGGAGGGCCGGGAGGGGGCGGCTATACTCAGTGCCTAATGCTTCCATTCTCTCCTTGGCAGTGAGGGCTTAAACCACCGTTTTTAGCCTTCTTCTCTCAGTCTTTGCTTCGAGGTCTCTGCAGTGAGCGTTGTGTTCAGCCGTATTATATGCTGTCCCCTCAGCTCTGTTGGCCATAAGTAGAGCACTAGCAATCCAAGTTCTTCCCTCTCCCGCAGCTGTGGTAGTTCTGGAATTTAGCGAGCTCGGAGCACTGAGCTAGGTCTGCATCCTGCGCCCACGCATCCCGTCTCAGCACTTCTCCCTTTCCTCTTTGCCCGCTCGTGCAATTTGCCCACCTTATATGTTTTCAGTAGTGCGCCTCTGAGTCTTGCCTGTCTGCTATGCAGGGAGTCTTCTTTGGAGTTATAGTTGTTCAGTTTGTTGTAAATTCCAGGGGAGATTTCAAGAGGCTCACCTCATTCCGCCATTTTTATGACGTCCCAAAATTTTAAGTATATAATACAGTATTGTTAACTATAGACACTATGCTGTACAATAGATCTCTAGAACTTACTCATCTTCCGTAACTGAAACTTTGTACCCTTTGACCAACACTGCCTCATATCCCTCTCTCCCTAGTCCCTGGGGACAGAGGGACACCTGTGGGGACAGAGTCCCAGAGAGCAGTTTCCAGTCTGTTGTCCTTGTGTGGGGGGTTGCTGGCTCGAGTGGTGGTTGGTTGTTGGCTGTAGCCAATTGGCCAATTGGCTAATGATATACCTGCCATGACTGCGTTGGTTGGTTGGCTGGTTGGCAGGCAGAAAATTGGACCGTGGATTGTGGATTGTGTAGATCCTACTTCGTGTGTCTCGCCCAGCCGCTAGCGAGAATATAATGGTCTGACTCCCCTATCTATGGCTCCATGGGTGTTCCTTTTTGGCCTTACCATATCCTGCATTCTTATGTGGGGAGTGGGAGCTGAGACCCCGCGTGACACCCTGCATGACACATGGCGCAGCAAGCAGGATTTGGTGTCGGCCAAAATTCTCTGTAAGGTAATGGAGCAGTTTATACATATGAAAGCTCACTTTCAGAAGGCCCGTGAGGAGCTGCGCCGGGAATGGGAGGCGTAGTCTGCCTGGGAGACTCAAACCTCCAGATCACACACCACGCTCTTGGCCATAGAAAGCGTCATCTTCCTTTTGGTAATCAGCTACTGCTGTAGGCTCTGAGGGTTGCAGGCATCTTGCACTGAAGCCTCCACCCAATCGGATGCCTGGCATGGTGAGCAGAATTCCGACCAGGTAGGAATGGCATCTGACTCTGGGCAAGAGGACAGGTGGCCTACCATACAGTGTGTGGTATCCGGTAGCCACTGTTCTCAGAAGTTGGATCCCTGAGGAGGGGTGGGAAAACATGGATGGCTCTCTGGCCAGTGTGGAGAAGGCCCTGCAGGTTCTAGCTGATGGGCTGCCAGAGGAGATGAAGGGTACAGCCGGCCGTGTGAGATGGATGTTTCTCACTGTGTTGTGTCATAACATGGAGGATGGGCTTAATGAAATAGCTGATGTGCTAGACCAGCAGCCTGAGAGGGAGGCGTTGGAAGCTTGGGACCCTTGGTTGGAGGAGGTTCTCACTAGAATGCATCATAACTTGGAGGAAGCGCTTGCTGGCCTAGCCCAGGTGAGGGTCCAGGTGTCCCGGTGGGAGGTGTTGGATGCTCGGGTCCGCCTGTTAGAGGAGGAGCCCCATCGTGGAGATTCCGAGGCAGAGGTGGACGATGTGAGTGGAGACAATGTAGCTCCCAACCCCCAAGCCCGGCTCATCTTGAAGCAAAAGGTAAAGCATGTGCAACCTTTTGGCCCCGGGGGCGTTGCTGCCGGCAACCCAGCTGTGACTGAGTTCACAACCTACACCTCTTACACTCCCACTGAGTCGCAGGAGCTGGGGAGGCGGTACCGACAGTGCCCTGCAGAGCCAGTCTCAGCTTGGCTACTACATTTATGGGATGAGGGGGCAGACAGCATTCTCTGCTCCCCAGGCAAAATGGAAAAGCTAGCCTTCGTGACAGTGCATCCGTCTCTGTAACAAAGGTTGCAGAATTGCCATAGGTTGGCCTACAACCAGGGCAACCACACTCTAATGGAGTGGCTCACTGCTGCGGTACGCACAGGGTGGGGACAGGCTGGTGAGCTGCCAGACACTGTGAGTAAATGGCAATCGCATACTGAACTTACTCAAATCATCCGTGAAATGGGTATGAGGCATGTTATATTCAACCCTAATATGCGAGGGCTGGATGACGAATGTTTTACAACCAGCATGAGAGATCTGGTTTAGGATACTGCCCCTGCAAGTGCTTTTGGTTCCTTGGTTGCCATTCTTATGCACTATGTAGGGCAGCAGATCCATGAAATTACAATTGCCACGGCCACCCTAGGGGATGTTGAAAGCCGGCAACAATGCAATTTAAAACAGGAGGTCCGAGAAGTTAAGACCTGGAAGCCCAAGTCAAAAATAAAGGGGCGAGTTCGCGGGTCTCAGAGAGTAACACACGCACAGATGTGGTGTGATCTCCTGGCAGCAGAGGGGTTGATTGGGAAAAAGTAGACCGACAACCCAATGCACTGTTGTTGGAACTTTGGAAACGGTTGTGCCCGGAACAGCAATATCGGCAAAGCCTAAAGGAGAAGTCTGGGAAAGCCCGACCTGTGTCCCTGCAGGACTTCATGCTGCCGCTTGAGGCTGACTTCTTTCAGCTCGATTAGGGGTGGGGCCAAGGTACCCGGTCAGAGGGGACAAGTGGGGACTGGAGGACCCATATGGAACTGTCTATACATTGGTCATCTTCTAATGTGCAGAGGGTTTGGCCCTAGTTGACACTGGCACAGACTACAGTCTTGTTTATGAGAAACCCTGGCTGTGCCCAGGAAGTCTGGCTCTGCCCAGAAGGACTGGCGGTGCCCTGGAAGCTCTGGCTGTGCCCAGAAAGTAGGTAGACATTGAGGGATACCCACTGGGACATTACTTGAACTGGACTGGGACCTTTTTTTTTCGTTAGCTGGGTTCCTGACACAGGGCCCCTCGTAGAAGACACTTGTAGCGTAGATTGTGAGGCGAGACCCTGGAGGGGTGGAGTGTGGGGACAGCGTCCCAGAAAGCAGTTTCCAGGCTCTCGGCCTCACATGGGGGGGTTGCTGGCTCAGATGGTGGTTGGCGGTTGGCTGTTGGCTGTAGCTGGTTGGCCAATTGGCTGCTGATATAACTGCCGTGACTACGTTGCTTGGTTGGCTGGTTGGCAGGCAGAAAAGTGGTGGTGGATTGTGGATCGTGTGGATCCTATTTCGTGTGTCTCACCCAGCAACTAGCAAAAATATAGTGGTCTGACTCCCCTATCTATGGCTCCACGGTTGTTCCTTTTTGGCCTCACCATATCCTGCGTTCTCATGTGGGGAGTGGGATCTGAGACCCTGCGTGAGTCCCTGAATGAGTCCCCACCACTCTACTCTCTGCTTCTGTGAGTTTCCCTATTTTAGAGTTCTTAAGTGGAATCATGTAGTACAGTATTCGTTCTACTGTGTGTGGCTTATTTCATTTAGCATAATGTCTTCCAGTTTCATCCATGTTGTCACAAATGGCAGGATTTCCTTTTTTTAAGGCAGAATAATATTACACTGTATATAAATAATATGTATTTAAATGTATATAATGCTGTATATAAATGATTTCCTTTATCATTCTATCATTCATGTCTTGGCTATTGTCAGTAACATTGCAATGAACATGGAAATGTAGCTATCGCTTCCTAATCCTCATTTCAATTCTATTGGATAAATACCCAGAAGTGTGATTGCTGGATCATATGATAATTCTATGTTTATTTTTTTGAGGACCCTCCATACTGTTTTTCATAATGGTTTCCCCAATTTACATTCCCACCTAGAATGCACAAGAAAAGTTTTTTCTCCACATGCTTGCCAACATTGGTTATCTTTCGCTTTTTGATAATAGCATCCTAACAGGTATGAGGTGATATTTCATTTTGGTTTTGACATAGATTTCCCTGATGATTAGTGTTCCTGAGCACATTTTCATATACCTGTTAACTATACTGATTATTCTTCTTTGATATCAAAGACGCTACTTGTTTAAAATTTGCCAGAAATTAGCTAATTAGCATGTGATGACAATATACTGTTTTCATTATTTGTGTCTGCTTTGATTCTGTTTCTTTCTTGCATAACTACAGTAGTCTCCAGTCTCCTCTCATCAAGTCCATTTTTTTATGCTATCATTAGAGGTTTTTTAGTGTGTGTCTATAAAACAACCAGCACCAAGAAATCCCTCACACAATTATTTATTTCCTTGCATTAGAAAACATTTAATTTCTCAGCATAGCTTCCTAGGCCTTTTCTACTATTGCATCAGACCTTATCTTTGTAGTTTTATGTCTGAAATTTTCACCCTCATCCATGCAGGAATCCTTTGTTTCTCAAACTAGTGTAGGTAGCTGATTACCTAGAGTAATCTTTTTTTTTGTTTTGTTAGTGTGGAATAGCTTTATATTTTACATTATTGTTGGATCCAGGGACAATCTTATTCATAGAAATATTCTAAAATATAAAATTACAAGCATTTATTCATTAAAAAAATTACTGAATTGAATTTGGCTCTCCAAATTCTTTAATATTTTTTTTGGATATTTTTACTGTTATGTTTTTATATTTTTACTGTAATGTTTAACTTTGCTACTTTTTGCTATTAAAAAATTAGAAAAAATACTGAAGAAATATTTGTGCAAGAATAACTTAAAATTAAGAATGTTCTCTACACATATTACTTTAGATAAAAAGACTTGTTGCAACAGATTGCCATTCTATGATTTAAAGAGTAAAATACCTTGACTCGGTTTGTGGAACATCAGTGTTGTCTGTGAACAGTGGTGAGCAGCAGGGCCTGTGTCCTTATGGTTCTCTCTTTCTGGACTGCCTTTTGAAAGCTTCTCTTCTTAAAGAACTCCTACTCATTGTTGAAGATCCAATGGATTTGTCATCTTATCTGCAAAGCCTTCTCTGACCCCTACAGATATTAACTAATTACTTTCTCTATATTCTCCATGTTATTTGGGATATTTGTCTATACCTTTTTTGTAGTTCGTATTGTATTATTATTATCATTACTATTATTATTTTATTTCTGTGTTTCTTGTTAGGTTATATCTCATTCAGCTTTATATCTAAGTACCACTATGGGGTCTGGCACAAATTTGATGTTTAATAACTGATGCTAAATGAGAGTCTTGTTTTGACTAAGATATTTGTTCCTCAAGAAACTTAGCCTTATTATTATGATTATCCTAGAACACAGGATCTTATGTGCACCCATTTAGTGATAAGAGACTTGCCAGGTGATTTGGCTTCTCTCCTTGCTCTGGGAAACAGTTCAACTTTGCCAAGAGCAGTCAAGAAAATTTCATATATTGAGAGCAATGTGATAATGGCCATTTGAAAAGCTTGGAACTATCTTTTTAGTTTACTAGACTTGTGTCTGTCTCAAATATGGATTAGGGCCAGTGCTTTGATATCTCAATCAGCAAGGATCAGAACTCAGGCATTCATGATCTTTCATTCTGATCTGAAGATTGCTGAAATGATTTGTCAGTAAACAACAAAGACCTAGGACTGGTTGTTAGAGGGAGGAAGAAACCTACAGCTTGGAAGGGGCCTCTTTTGTCAGCGTGAACTCTGGACTGTGAAAGAGGCTTAGTTCGGGACTAGTAAAGAACTTGAGAATGAGGGAAATGCAAGGACACTGTAGTCAAGAAGGTATTTCAATAGTAGGGGTTGCGGGGTGGCCGGATGGCTCATTTGGTTAGAGTACGAGCTCTCAACAACAAGGTTGCCGGTTCAATTCCCATGCGGATGGCGGGCTGCGCCCTCTGCAACTAAAGATTGAAAATGGCAACTGGACTTGGAGCTGACCTGAGCCCTCCACAACTAGATTGAAGGACAACGACTTGGAGGCTGATTGGCCCTGGAGAAACACATTGTTCTCCAATATTCCCCAATAAAATAAAATAAATGTATATTAGGGGTGCCTGGGGTGTGAACAAGCAGACTTTACACTGTTGGTGAGAATTGAAGTGTAAATTGGTAATGCCTTTCTAGAGGACAGTTTTGCAATGCTTATTAAAGTTCTTAAAGGTGTTTATTTTTTTTTTCTTGCCAATTCCACTTCTATTTTTTTAAATGAAATAATCTAACAAGTGTTCTAAGAGTTTTGTATAAAGATATTTATTTGGAACCAACCTGAAGGCCCCCTATAGGGAGCTGATCAAACAAATTGATTCATCTATACAAAGTTATTTATACAGGTGTTCAAATGATGTAGAAATATATTTATGAAAAAGGAAAGAGGTAAGTGAAATATCATCACATTTAAAAACTGCTGTCTTCCCTCATACACTGTTGGTGGTATTGCACATTTGCATAGCCCCTGTGGAAAATAGTTTGGAGGTTCCTCAAAAATTAAAGATGGAATTGTCTTATGACCCAGCAATTCCACTTCTGGGTATTTATCCAAAGAAATCCAAAACACTAATTTGAAGTTACATGCACCCCTATGTTCACTGCAGCACTGTTTACAATAGCCAAGATAAGGAATTAGCCAAAATGACCATCAATAGACGAATGGATAAAGAAGAAGTAGTACATACAGACAATGGAATATTACTCTGCCATAAAAAATGAAATCTTATCATTTGTGACAACATGAATGGACCTAGAGTGTATTATGCTAAGTGAAGTTAAGCCAGACAAAGACAAATACCATATGATTTCACTTATATGTGGGATATAAAAATCAGAATAGACAAACAAAAAACAAAACAGAAACAGACTTATAGATACAGAGAACAAACTGATGGTTATTCTCCAGATGGGAGGGGAGTTGGGGGGCTGAGTGAGAAAGGTGAAGGGAGTAAGAAGTGCAAATTGTTAGTTACAAAACAGTCATGGGGATGTAAAGTACAGCGGAGGGAATACTCATATAGTCAGTAATATGGTATTAACTATGTATAGTGCCAGGTGGGTACTAGACTAGTCGGGGGATCACTGCATACATTATATAAATGCCTAAGTACTATGCTGTACACCTAACACTAATATAAATTTGAATTTCAACTATAATAAAAAATTTAAAAATGGGAAAAAACTGTCTATGAGACCATAGGTATGTTATGATGAATTTTTATAACACATACATATTTACGGATATTGGTACCAAATTATCCATGGAGACTTTTTTTTTTTTTTTTTTTTTGACTGATTTTGCTGTTACAAGATGTCTCTAGAGAACATATGATACTTGAATTATAAAGAGATAATATTTTATTTTTCAAAATTATTACCCATAGAAAAGATAATTCCTTCAGATTGGTATTCTCCAGAGTGAATGAATAGTACTTGGAATAGAGTAAATATATCATATGTTTTAGCAAATTAAATGACTGTGTGAATAGACAAATAGCTTTATTCCCAACTTGGCATTAAGTAATACTGGGAGACTTTTCTGAATTTTATTCATTTATCTTCTTCCATTGGAACTGCTTCTGTGGGGTAGCTGATTTTTGATTCCTGAGATCGCCCCTCATTCCCTGGTTTTCACTCTTCAGATACTAGCATATGAGGTTACATCCCTTCTGTGGTTGTGTCCCTTCCTTTGTCTTATTGCTGGTATATTTCTGGCTGCTTATTAATTACTTTTGTTCATTTCATTAATGGTTTTGAAAGTCAGGTTTCATGATGCCATGTCATTCCATTATTTTATCCTGTCTTTTCAGTGTTATTAGGTTTAGAAAACTCTTCTCTCTAAAATTTGGCAAATATTTACCTATATGCTTCAAAGTATATATTTTTGTGTGGTGTGAAGTGACACCATAAGTTGATTTTTTTCTTCCAAAATGCTTCGCAAGTTTTACATAAACCATTTATGGAATAATCCATTTTTCTTCATATTGGCTTATGATGTATACTTTGTCATAAATTAAGTTATAGTATATGCAAGGGTCTATTTTTTAAATATAGCTGTCTTTACACACAGTGTTTGCCACATACAATGCTTAACATTATACCAAAAATTTAAATTTATTTGGGACTAATTTACATTTTCCACTAGAATTTAGTTTACTTCTTCAGAAGCATATTTTATCTTTTCATTTGTTTGTTTTCTTCTCTGTTTCTTCTTTCAAGGTTTTGCTTCCATAATTTATAGTTTGTAGCTATTGTAAAATGGACTTTCCCCTCATTACATTTTCTTACTAGTTATTGCTAATATATAGATAACTGAATCTTGAATATTTCATAATTAGCCAATTTGTTGAGTGTTATTTTTAATAGTTTTTTGGTTCTCATATTTTATGGAAAAACAATCATATCATCTTGTACAAATAATTATAATTTCCATCCTGTTGTTCAAATATTTATATATCTTGTTTTTTTTTAGAATGTTAGTAATGATGTAGGACAGGCTTAACTTTTTCTTGATTTAAATGAGAGCAACTTTAATAATTTGCTCCTAAGAGGTATTGGCAATTGGTCTAAGAGAGATTAGGAAATATACTTTACTTTCTAGTTCACTAGTAGGTTTCAAAATAAAAAAAAAAGTGTTGAATTTTATCAAATGATCTTTTGTCCTTTTTTGATAATTATGCGCTCTTTTTTATTTGACATAGTGATGCAGCATGTTTTATTAATATGTTTTTCTAATATTAAATAATCCTTTTATTCCTGAGGTAATCCCTACTTGATTATGCTGGTTTATTATTTTAATATACTTTTGACTTAATTTCACAGGTTCCTCATTTAGGATTGTATCCATGAATGAATCTTGTCTGGAGTACCATTTCTTGAAGTGTTTTCTAAGATGGAATATTATGAGGAAAAAAATGGTTCCATGGTCAGATACATTTGAGAAAGGGATATTAATACTTTTTAACCAAATTCTTTGGTTCAGGTATCTCTGAGACATTAATATACTAACATAGGCTATAATCTCTGAAAGAGTGTTTTCCAAACTAATTCATAATTCAGACTACCCCCATCCCCGACCCAGAAAATGACACTAATTTCCACAGAAGCCTCTTTGGAGAATACTAGTCATTGTCATATTTTGGTATGAGTTATGTTAATGACAGAAAATGAACTGGGATAGCTTTTCATTATTTCATATGCTCTGGAATAGATTTTACAATATGGATGTTAATCAGTTTCTTTCTCAAAATGCCTATAGCATTGTCTGGGCCAGTTTTGCAAATCATCCCTTGATAACATTTGCAGTGTCTTCCATTGATATTCAGCACTCCTATTCCATTGAATTAATTTTATTGATTCATATTTCTAGAAAATTATTCAATTACTGAGATTTCTAAATTTGTTAAAATACAATTTTGGGTAGAATTCTCGTTAATTCTTAAGATATGTTTACTTACCTATTTTATAAATAAAACAAAAAGAAATGATCTATGCCAAATGCTTGTAACACAGTGCATGGTACTTAGTAAATGGTGAACTCTTATTTCCTACCTCCTTTCTAATTTTGTTTCTTTCCTTTTTATTTAGATTTGTCAGAACTTTGTCAGTTTAAAACTCTTTTCCCAAATACCCACCGATTCTACTTATCCATTTATCTACCTATCTATCCATCTAGTTATTTTATTGTTTTAAAATTCATTGGTTTTCTGCTTACGTTATTTTATTCTTTCTGCTTTTCATGTTTTTTTTTCTTTCTTTCTAGCTTCTTGAGTGGATTTAGTAGTTCGTTTAAACAAAATTCTTCATTTAGTAATGAAAATATTTAAGTCTACTCATTTGAATTAAAAATAATTCTGTATTTTGTGGTCTGTTATGCACATGGTGCAACATTCAAAGTTTACAAAAGGGTTTACAGAGAAAAGCAAGTCCCTTCCTTCCCCTACCCCAATCTTCTCCACCAGAGGCAACTGCAATTTCCAGGTTCTTCCAGAGCTACTCTAAGTGGATTTGGCTTTTGAGTATAGCTTTATGAGGAATGCATATATTAATACTTAGTTATTATTTTCATTAGGGTTAAATAGCTCTACTTTTAATTTAAATTTCTCATTTGATAAAATAATACAAGAGTGCTTTAAAAGTCTTTTTCATGGATATTAAATTATTTTGTTATTAATTTCTATTTTTATTGCATTGTGATTAGAGAATGTAGTCTATAATTTATAGTGTTTGGAAAGTCCTGAGAGTCATCATGTGATCAATTACTTGGTCAGTTTTTATAAATATTTCATAGATATTAAAAATGTATTGTTTCTAAAGGCACGAAGTATATAAATAATTTTTATTTATTTTGGCTTACTTGATCTATTATTATAGAGCGTGGTAAATTACTTTTCTTATCAAATTGAATTTTTATCAATTTTTATTTACATTCCTGATAATTTTTGTGTTTTATATTTTATGCTATAGTATTTGGCACATAAAGCTTAACAATTATCATATATTTATTCTGTTATTCTTGATTATAGCTTTTACTTCTTTAAAAAATATACTAAAAGTAATACCTATACCTGCAAATAGGAATTTAAATAGTAGAGGACATCAAATAAAAAGTAAAATATATTTTAGATTCCCTACCTGCAAACTCACACTTCAGTGGTAATTACTTTTGAATATTTTTTATTATTTGCATTTCTTCTGGTGGTTACTTCCATAACTTTAAATAATATAATTATATATTTCATTTTTATTTTTTTAACTGTAGATATGTACTGTATTGATTTTTCAATATGAAAGATTATTTATACTACTCTTACCTCTCCTTCTCAAATCTCCCCCAATTTTAATTTTTTTGGGTAATCATTATAATTAAAAAAAATAGTTAAACTTCAGCTTCTTGATTTATCAGCTTTAAGCATTCTTGAATCTTTGTTGTTTAAGATGCGGAAATGAATTTCCCAGTTTAACATTCTTCTTGCCTCTTTTTCTTTACACATTTACCAAAGTGATGACTATGTTATCACTTTTATTTGGGGAAGGTTTAGAGCATTCTGTTTTTAATTATAATAAATCTTTCATACTTTGTCTGTAGGTTGACTTTGAAAGTTAAAAGCTGATAGCATTTGAATATAATAATTATGTAAATATTCACTGTATATTTGGTAGGAATATTGAATACACAGAAAAGGCGATGCAATTCAACATCTATGTCCCTTTAAGGGGAATGTTCCAAAGGTCAAGGCTAAATGAATTCTTTCTCTTTTAATATTCCGTCTATTACTCAGACTCATGCTGTGATTTGACTTGTTTCATATTGGGACCATTCTTGGAAAACGTTTTTCTTTCTGGAGTTTCAAATTGTCTTTTTTCTTGACAAAAGAAACACATGCCTTTCTACCATATTATCAATATCTTGTAACTGTTAGTCATAGTATTTGTTAAATACTGTCTTATGTATTGACTTATTTCTAGGTCTGTCTATAGTTGCCATCGTGTGATTTCCTTTTTTCAGTTTTATTAAGTTTATTGGGGTGACATTGGTTAATAAAATTATATAGGTTTCCAGTGTAGAATTCTATAATATATCTTGTATATATTGCATTGTGTGTTCACCACCCAAAGTCAGATCTCCTTTTGTCACAATACATTTAACCCCCTTTACCCTTTTTTACCTCTCCTTCCCTCTTTCCTTATAGTAACCACCATACTGTTGTCTGTGTCTGTGAGTTTTTGTTTGTCTTATTCATTTGTTACTTTAAGTTTTATATCCCACATGAGTGAAATAATGTGATTCTCAACTTTTTCCACCTGACTTAATTTTGTTTAGCATGGTATTCTCAAGATCCATCCATGATGTCACAAATGGCAGTATTTCATCTTTTCTTATGGCTGAGTAGTATTCCATTGGATATGTCACGTCTTCTTTATCCAGTCATCTATTGAAGGACATTTTGGATGTTTCCATGTCTTGGCCACTGTGAATAATGCTGCAGTCAACATAGGGGTACATACATCTTTACGGATTAATGTTTTCAAATTTTTTGGGTAGATACCCAGAAGAGGGATTGCTGGTTTCCCCAAAAATAACCTGGGTCTTATATTAAGTTTTGCTCCAAAAGACACATTAGGGTTTATGTTCATGGGATGTTATCTTGAAAAATCATGCTAGACTTATTTTCTGGTTAGGTCTTACTTTCGGTGAAAGATGGTAATTCTATTCTTAATTTTTTGAGGAACCTCGATACTGTTTTCCACAGTGGCTATACCAATTTATTAGGTTGGTACAAAAGTAATTGCGGTTTAAAGATTAAAAACAGTTGCAAAAACCACAATTACTTTGCACCTACCTAATACATTTCCACCAGCAGTGTATGAGGGTTCCTTTCTCTCCACAGCCTCTCCAACACTTGTTATTACTTGTCTTGTTGACAATAGCCATTCTAACAGGTGTGAGGTGGTGTCTCATTGTGGTTTTGGTTTCCATTTCCCTAATAGTTAGTGAAGTTAAGCATATTTTCATATTATCTGTTGGCCATTCGTATGTCCTCTTGGGAGACATACAAATGTCTGTTTAGGTCCTCTGGTTGTTAAGTTGTATGGGTTCTTTATATTTTGGATAGCCCCTTATCTGAGGTGTTTGCAAATATTGTCTTGCATTCGGTTGTTTGCCTCATTGTTTTGTTGATGGTTTCTTTTGCTGTGCAGAAGCTTTTTAGTCTGCTGTAGTCCTATTCATTTATTTTTGCTTTTACTTCCCTTGCCTTTGAGGTCAAATTCATAAAAATCCTTTCTAAGACAAAGGTCCATAAGTTTTGTACCTGTTTTCTTCTATGTATTTTATTGTTTCAGGTCTTATATTTAGGTCTTTGATCCATTTTGAGTGGATTTTTGTGTGTGTATGGTGACAGATAGCAGTCTAGTTTTATTCTTTTGCATGTGGTTTTCCAATTTTCCCAGCACCATTTATTGAAGATGATTTCGTCTCTCCATTGTATGCCTTTGGCTCCTTTGTCGAAAATTATTTGCCCATATACATAGGGATTTATTTCTGGGTTCTCAATTCTGTTCCATTGGTGCAATCAATCTCCACAGATAAAAGCAGTACCTGCTTGTATCCACTGATGATAGAATGAGGTACTGATTCAGCAGTTTGGTAGTCAGTCTGCAGACATATGCTGGCAACCTTGCGTACATCCCCCAGGAAGCAGGAGTGCAGAGTTTCCTCTGTGATGTCAAGCACTTCCAGGTTGTAGATGCTGCCATTGTCAAACGCCTGCTGCATGATCAACCCCCAGGAGGAGGGGAAGATGTTAGCATGTTCAGCGGTGTGGCTTTGCTGGCTCCCACTTTGTCATCAGTCTTAATCAGCTGCTCATCATTCAGGATTTCAACGGTGCCCTGGAACTTTTAGTGGTGATGCCTAAAGCCTGGAAGAAGGAAGTCTTCTTGGGCCCCAGACCAGTGTTCTGGGCTGGCACAGTGACTTCACAAGGGGCAGTGGCACCAGCATGGACAACAGCTGGCACCTTATTGTCCAGCAGCATGTCTCTGATCTCAGTGAGGTCCTCCTTTGCGAACACAAAGCCCACACTTCCCGGGATATGACGCAGTGGTTTCTCGAGAGCTGGGTTATATTCCAGATACCCTTGCATGGCTTTGCACATCATGGTGTCCTTGCTCATCAGCACCACCACCTTCCCACGGAGGGACTTGTGGATCTGCCGCATTTGCTTGGAGCCCACATTGTGTGCTTCCCTAATGAAGCATTGTGGATAATCATCCAGAAGTTGGATGATCTTAAAGAAGTAGTTGGACTTCAGGTCACCCTGTCTTCCCTGGGCATCATGGCGGTGCATCAGGGATTGCCATGCAGGGTGTAAAGATGATGTGTCTCTTACAAGGTTGCCTGGTGAGAGGCTACTCTATCTTTTAAATCACTGATTTGATCCATGTTTCATCTAATCTACTGTTGATTCCCTGTAATGTGTTCTTCATTTCTGTTATTATATTCTTTATTTCTGAGTTCTCTTTTTTATGTTTTCTGTCTCCATTTGTTTGTTTCCTATTTCTTTGTTGAAGTTCTCCCTGAGGTCGTCAAACATCCTTATAACCAGTGTTCGGAACTCTGCGTCTGGTAGATTACTTGTCTCCATTTTGTTTAGTTCTTTTTCTGGAGTTTTGTTCTGTTCTTTTATTTGGGACATGTTTCTTAGTCTCCACATTTTTGCTGCCTCCCTGTGTTTGTTTCTGTGTATTATTAGGTAGGGCTTCTATGTCTCCCAGTCTTAGTAGAGTGACCTTACGTAGTAAGTGTGCTGTAGGGCTCAGTGGCGCAGTCACCTGGTCACTTGAGCCATGCATCATTCCCGGTGTGTCCTTTGTGTGGGTTGTGTGTGCCCTCCTTCTGTAGTTGATCCTTGGTTGCTACTTGCACATCAATGGGATGATAGATCCTCAGACTCACTGGTTTTGAGGACTGGCCTTGACTACAGTGGAGGAGTTGTGGTGCAGGATTGACCCTACAGAGCTGAATCTATCACAGTATGGCTCTTGTACCTGTCCAATCTTCCCCTTGGGTGTGTCATTCTTGGAGGCGGCTGGATGATGCTCCAGTTCATTTCAAAGCTGGCCACTAGGTGTGCCCGCCTCAGGGTCACCTGAGAGGGGACCCGTTGCAGGTCAAATTCAGCCACAGCTTGTGCCCCACCTGGGGCCACCCTGCAGGAGCCACAAAGCAAGTCGCAGATAGTCACTGCCTGTGCCATGCTTGGAAGTACCTCGAGAGGCCAAGCTGTGAACCAAGGCCAGCTGCCGCTAGTGCTGGGCTTAGGGCTACTCAGCCAGAGGTACGGAACAGGCTCAAGCCAGATTCTGCTTGTCTGCATTCAGCATACTTTTGAGAGACCCTAGGAAAGTCTGCAACATGAGCCAAGGCAGGTGGTTTGTATGAAAAGCCACTGGAAGAGGCTTGGGGTGCCTGAAAGTTGGGTGGGGCAGGGTCTTGAATCACCAGGGTGTGGCAAACAATGAGCATTAGCCAGCTTGATCGAGATTCACATAAGGCAACTGCCTGTGTCTGCACAGTGGGAAGGGGGAGGGCTCAACAAACAATGGCTTCTGTCAGCAACTCCATCCAGGAGAAAGCTGCCACTCCATCCCTTGTCCTGAAGCCAAACAATTTGGTTCTGCCCCCATATGTCCCTGTCGCCTCTCCAGCTGCTGCCCCAGCGCTAGAGCTCAGAGCCAGTGATTCCATTGGTAAGTCTGGTGTGGTCCCTTTAAGAGGAGCGCCTGGGACTGTAGCCACCCTCCGTCTCACTCAGCCACAGTCTCCTCTGGTTTTCACAACCAGAAATTACAGAGATTTCACTGGAATCCTGTGCCAGGAAGGGGTTTGGAGCGATTGCTCCTCTGCATGGGACTTCCACAACTGAGATACTCTCCCACGTGGATATGGGACCAGCCTGTTCTGCCTCTCTGTCCCTCCTGTCAGTCTTGATGTGTCTTCTTCTGCATGTCCTTAGTTGTAGGGCTTCAGTTCAGCAATATTTCAGGCGATTCTCAATGATGGTTGTTGTGTAGTTTAGTTGTAATTTTGATGTGGTCATGAGAGAAGGTAAGCACAGCATTTACCTACTGTACCATCTTGACCGGATCCTGTAGTTTAGTGTGTGTGTGTGTGTGTGTGTGTGTGTGTGTGTATGTGTTGTATAATGTGTGTACAGTCATGTACAGTTAGCCTGGCACCATGTTAAGAAGTCCAACCATTAGCCTGTTATTAAATTTTGATGAGCTAGGTATCTCAGGTAGGGTTTTTTTTGTTTTGTTTTTTTAATATTTTGCTTTTCATGTTTTGTGTTTTTAATTCATCTTCAGGGACTGAATTCTTTCCCATTTAATTCATCTTGGATTTTCTCCTAATCTTTTTACCCTCCAACTCCTTTATCTGTCTCCTTAATGCTTCCACATCCCAGTTTACTACTTGCATTGATAATTATCTCAGGTACTGTCTCACCAATTAGACCATGAGCTGCTTCCTTGAAAGTGAGATCTAAATCTTAACTCTTTGTATTCCCCATACAGTAGATATTCAATACATATGTATTGATAAGCTGGTCAGCTTCAAGAGGGGGGATAGGATTGAGCTCCTAGTCCTCTTTCTTCCACCAGTGCTAAACCCTGAAAAAGAAAACGTCTGAGTAATACTGAGGGTGCCAAAAAATGTATAGACATGACTTGTGTTCATCTTGTGTTATTGGTATGTATTGAGTGTTACAATTTTAATACAGTTTTTTCCTTTCTTAAAGTGTGTATACATGTTTTTTGGCACCCTCTGTATTTTCTAAGGAGAATTTGGAACCCAGACACATACTATGGAGGCCTCATCTCCTTGCTTCCTGCTCTCTTGGTGGGGGAAATAATGTGCTGCCTAGTCTTGTCTACTGGGACCAAGACGGTAAGTGTGCTGCTCCAGGGCTCTGTGCAGGCTGGGCTTACTCACCTTGCTCCATCCCTGTCCTACGCTTAATCTGCCTTCTGGGGTTGCAAATTATTCTCTTGTCTCCTTTCTTCCTTTTCTCTGAAAACTCCAGTGAAAGATGAGATTTTAGTATTAGGAAAATGGGCTGTTGAATTCCAAAGTCAGAAATAGAACACATAAATATGTATGAAGCATTGAAACTCTTCTTTGAAGTGTGATTTCTTGACTGATGGATGCTTCTGGGTTCGTTTTTTCTTTTGTGCTAAGTTAAGTCCTATGCAGACCGACTTGCTTTTTGGATGAACTTAATAACCTTATGATTATCATCCATTAGCATTTCTATAACATTTGTATTATAATAATAACATCTTCTAAAATTTGTACACCATATTTTTCACAGGGTGCTTTGCACCCATTATTTTATTTAATACTCCCAATAATGCTGTGAAGAACATTGAGTCTATTATCATTCCTATTTTATAGATGAGGAGACTGAGGTGCAAAACATTTAAGTGACTTGTCCAAAGTCATTCAGTGAGTAAGGTGGCAGCGTGGTGACCAGGAGCTATGTATTCGCTAGTTTAGCAAGGTCATGGTGTCTATCATTGTTAGTAACAGGAAATGATCACTAACACTGAGTCTTTGTAACATACCACCTACTGTGTTGGCTTCTTTATACACATTTTGTCATTTGAAACTCTTCATAACCCTGCAGTGTGGAGCACTACTATTATCCCCACAATCACACAAGGAAACTGCAGTTTAGAGAGGTTAGGTAACAGTCACGGTCACACAGCTACCGTGTTTCCCCGAAAATAAGACCGGGTCTTATATTAATTTTTGCTTCAAAAGATGCATTAGGGCTTATGTTCAGGGGATGTCATCCTAAAAATCATGCTAGGGCTTCTCTTCCGGTTAGGTCTTATTTTCGGGGAAACATGGTAGTATTGGTAGAGTTGCGGTTTGAAATCAAGTTTCCCTGATTTCATAATCTGAACTCTTGGCCATTAAGCTTTTCTGCACATAGCCTAGGACGATGTTCAACACAGCTGAACACAGCCTTTTAAAAGGCTGTTCTGTTTCTTATGCTTTCCTGAGCTGTGATTGTAAACTCTATTCTCCGCCCTATGACCCCTACAGATCTGGGGTCTGTTGTCAGAATTGGGAGCTGCATGGATAAGAAGGGCGCAGAAAGTGAAGGGAATTAACTTTTACTGAGCACCTATTATATGCCCCGTGGCTGTTTAAAACCTGTATCACAAGAACTCCATAAGTCTGATATTATTGTTCCCACTTTATGGAGAAGGAAACACAGGTTCAGAGAGGTGAAGAAATTTACACAAGCTCATAAGTTGACAAACTGGGGCCTTTACTCAGGTCTGTCAGTGGAGATGTTTTAAGGACGAATGAGAAGAACTGTTTCTCAGAGGCATAAAGAGAACTTTACCCAATAGAGATGAATTTAGCCCCTGATGGTTATAAGGCATTATAATTGATATTCTGGAGCCACATAAAGTGTGTTATGAAGGAACTCATAAGAACATCTAAAGAGAAGAAAAGCTGTGGTAAATTTTAGGCTACATTGCTTAGCTTATATCATGATGCCAGCAGGCCTTTGACTGAAATACATAGGAACTGGGACTTAACCCGCAAAAACACATTGGTAAACATCATAATGACATACACATTTAGGAAAATGATGTTTTTAATTTTAAATGCTATGCAACCTTGCCTTATATAGTCAGTGCTGGGAAGTTGTGGTGTACCAGGAAATAATTTGCATTTTAGCCTTAGGGCAAAAACATGGAACTTGTAATTATGTCAGAGAGAGGCAAAATCTTCTAAGAAGAAAAACTAAAGCTATAAAAATCTCAGGATATGTGTCAATTAAACCGTTGTGTGGCTGAGCGTTTTGCCTTAAACTTCATAGGGAATAGGCAGCTGTTAATGACTCAGGTAAAAACCTCCCTTCTGAATCTTCAGTGATGTTTTGCCAAAGTGCAGAAATCGTGAATGGCAAGCATTTTTGCATTCCTCCTAAGACCTTCCTGGTCTGAGGCAGTTTTCTCGGCAAGGAACACTGGCCCGGCGGGGGTTTAGGCTCATGGGAAGGAAGCTACATGTCTGTCCCTGATGTGTACAAGCCAGCCTGAAGTCTGTGATGCTGATCAGATGCAGGTAAACTGCCATACAGACAAGCTGCCTCACGGACGCAACTTCACCACCTTCGGGTGCCAGGGCTTTTTGTACCTGCAATTCAGTACCCTTCATTTTCCTCCCCTGGCAAGCTTTGATTGACTTCTTCAATGGGGACCCCCCTGAAGGGTCTATGGGGTGACCAGAGGAGTGATCGCCCTACCCCAGAGAATTGAAGTGGAAAGGTATAAAGGAGAGTTTGGAGAATTTTTCTGTTTTCTTTGCCCTTCCTTTCCCTAAGAGAGGTCGACTACAGCCATAGTTCAAAGAACTGGCTCTGTAGTCACAGACCTGGGTGCAAATCATGGCTCTGTCGCTCCTTTACTGTATGACATTGACCACGTTGTTTAGCCTCACGAAGCCTCTTTTCCATCTTTTAATATAACACTGCACTAATGATACCTAGGTCACAGAGTTGTTGTGAGAATTAAATGTGATAATGCGATATTAAATCCTTATGACCTAATAAAGATATTATAACTGTTACCTCTACTAATAGCATCAAACCTTGGGCCTAATCAGGGCGCAGTCTCGTCACTGTTTATGTGACATTAATATGTTCATAACCACTATGCTATTCTGTCCCTCGTCTAAATGAGGCCAAGTTAATTAGCTTATTTAACCCTTAAACAAATGGAAGTTATCAGCTGCAGACCCCAGGTGCCACTTGCTTGATAGCAGGGAAGGCACGTGTGTGTCCGGGAGAGAGGGCTTGCCAAAAATATTTGCCCATAGCTGTGTTATCACACTATCACATACCGGTGGGGCATTATAGGAAATATATCCTAGATGTTTATTATACATTGTTTTTAGCTATAGTTTACTTTTCTAGAGAAATAGGAATTCCATTTTTTTTTTGAATTGACAGTTCTTTCATGCAAGTGGTTTATGTCCACAGGAAGTCCAGGTTCTTATCATCCATTTATGTTTGGTTTTGAGACACTGTGTGTGAGGTGTCCCTTAACATTGGAACTCTAAATTAGAGCATGAACTTGGGTGTCAGAACTGGGCTCAGATGCCAGCTGTGATATGTACCAGCTGGGAGATCTTTAGTTTCCTCATGTGTGAATGTAAATAATGCCTTCCTCATGGGATTAAAGGAGAAAAAAATATAAGAAAGTATCTATCACACTGTGTAACACATAATAGCCTCTCAATAAAAGTTAGTGGTTATTATTTTGGGCAGCTCCAAACATTCTGTTAATAAAATCTAGTAGCTTCCACTTTCTATTTGGTACCCTGTGTTGTGCAGAGACATCTTAGAGGTCAGAAAGGATGGTGATGGGGGGACTAAGGTAACAGTACCCAGGGTCCCTGCCCCCTTCAAAGAAGTTCTGCTTGTATCCGTTCTCTACATAGGTGCTGTGCATAAGATTTTTTTTTTAAAAAGGAAACAATGCTTAAAATGTGATTGAAGTCCAAGTTATCAATTTTTCCTTTATGAATCATACTTTTAGTGTTGTATCTAAGAAATCTTTGCATAACCCAAGGTCATAAAGGTTTTCTTGTAGAAGTTTGTTATAATTTTAAGTTTTAAATGTAAGTCTATGATCTATTTTGAGTAAATTTTTGTGTATGGTGAGATTTATGGTGTTTTAGTTTGTTAGGGCTGTCATAACAAATCACCACAGACTGTGTGACTTAAACAACAGAAATAGTTGCTCACAATTATGAAGGCTAGAGGTCCAAGGTTGGGGTAGTGACAGGGTTGGCTTTTTCTGAGGCTTTCCTCATTGGCTTGTCAGTGGCTGTCTTTTGATTGTGTCTTCATGTGATCTTCCCTCTGTGCATGTCTGTGTTCTAATTTCCTTTTCTTATAAGGACACCAGTCATGTTGGATTAGGGCCCACCATAATGACCTATTTTTTACCTTTACATCTTTAATGACCCCATCTCTAAATAACAGTCACTTTCTGAAATACTGGGAGTTAGGACTTCAACTGGATTTTTTTGGCATATATTTGAGCCCATAACATATGGATTAAAGTGTTTTTGTTTTGTTTTCTTTTTCCCATATGGATATCCTATTGTTTTAATACCATGTGTTGAAAAAAACCTCCTTTCTCCACTGAACTGCCTTTGTACCTTTGTTGAAAAGCCACTGCCTGTATAAATGTGAGTGAATTTCTGAACTCGACTCTCTTCCACTGACCTATTGTTTTCTGTCTTTACTCCATTACCATACTGTCTTAATTACTTTAGTTTTATAATAAGTTTTGGAAAAAATTGATAAGTTGGATTTTTTCAAAATTAAAAACTTCTGCTCTTCAAACGATTCATAAGAGAATGAAAAGACAAGCTGCAGATGGGGCGATACATATATTTGCAAATCATAGATCTGATACAGGACTTAACATCCAGAATATGTAAAGAACTCTAGGATCTAAGCAATAAGAAAATAACCCAGTAAAAAAACAGGTAAACAATTTGAATAGATATGTCACCAAAAAAGACATGTGGATGGCAAATAAGCACATGAAAATATACTTAACACAATCAGTCATTGTGAAATGTAAAATAAAACCGTATTGTGACACCATTACACCTATTTTGTCACACCTATTAGGAACATAAAAAGACTGACTGTATCAAGTGTTGATGAGGGTATGGAGGAAACTGGACTCTGATGTACTGTTGGTGGGAAAATAAAGTGGTACAACTACTTTGGACAATAATTTGGCAGTTTTTAAAAATGTTAAACATACACTTATCAAATGGTCCAGCCATTCTATTACTAGAGTATAAGTCCATACAAGGAACTGTACACAGATGTTTATAGGAGTTTTATTTGTCATAGCCCCAAACTGGAGACAACCCAAAATCCATCAGCAGGTGTACGGATAAATTAACTGTCGCATATCCATATAATGAAATACTACTCAGCAATAAAAAGGAATGGACTGTTGAAATATGTTACAACATGGCTGAATCTCAAAATAATTATGCTGGGCCATAGAAGAATGCATACTGTATGATTCCATTTATATGAAATTCTAGGGCATGCAAACTAATGTATAATAATAGAAAGCGGATCAATGGTTTCCTTGGCCCAGGGGTAGGAGTAAGGGATTATGGTGGGCTGTGCAGGAACTTTGGGCAGTGATTAATATATTCATTATCTTCATTGTAATGATGGTCTCATGGATGTAAACATACGTCAAAACATCAAATTGTACATTTTAAGTATGTGTAATACGTATATTATATGTTAATTATGCCTCAACAAAGCTGCTAAAATGTGATTAAAATCATTTAGAGTAATGGCATGAAGAATCAAAGAATACGGTGAAAAAAAAAACAAGAGTATTAGCCATCAGCTTTCAGGTCTATTAGAATTTTTATTATTCCCAGTAGCATTCAAGTGACTATTTTTCCTGTATACTTTATAAAATATCCAATCCAGGTAGTCAGGAGACTGAGGGGAGACCTTACAGTGTTGTTAACCCTAAAATACAGCATGGAATCACACCAATGCCAAGACAAATTGGGAAAGATTGAGCTGTTTTCATAGAGTTCAGTACCTTTGAATTAAATGCAGTGCTCAGCTTTGGCTCTGTTGGCTAGAGGCTACTTTTTTCAAGTCCACAATTTGCTACTCCCATTGGGTGTGGAATTCAGTAAAACCAACTTTTGCACATGCCTTTATTAAAGTCTTTCTGTACGTAGATGTGTTTGGAACACGAACAAAAAGTAACTAGAAGCAGATTTACTGCAGTCTGGACTTAGTTGTTTGGCTGACCTCTTTTTGCTGGTTTTCTGGGTTGATTAGACTTTGCTAATTGATGGGGCTTCAGGGGTGATAGCCCAGCAGAGCCACCCTGCTTTGGACTTGGACTCAGTACAAACATTCCTGGTGGTCACGTCTTGCATTTTCTTCTTTGGAAACAGGCATTGAAATAGGATTGCTGGAACAGTTGCATGGGTTCTGTGGTGCAGAAGTCATAATGACTTCCAAAAACATGGGCTAAGGTAATTTAGCTCTCTTTTTGTTCCAGTCTCTAAAAGAAAGAACCCACCAAAGTTCAGAACATCTTAAACATTTTGAAGTTGTGACATTAAGTGTGAATAATTGGTGTCTGTGGGACTCCGAGAGTGAAAGCAGGGCTTACTAATGTTTCTCATTACTACATAGAAAAGAACCTGGAAAAAACCTATAGTCAGACATAAGCATTTCCATCTAATATTCATTTTCAACTTGGGAATAGCAAGTACTACAGTGCTGTATAGTCACTTGCATTTAAACACCCTATTTTGCAATTCGTAACCATGTTCTACATAGTAGCATTAGTACCATAGAGACGACACAGTAAGAGCTTGAAAGTAGGACATGTTTAGTCTTCATAGCTACTCTTTTTCATTTTGCTAAGCACTTGGTTAAGTTAAAATTCCAAACAGTATTATTCAGAGACAGCACAGAATGGTGGGTTCTCATTTCTGGCCCAGCATTCCTCAAGCACATATACACCAGATGTTGTATTTAACACTGAGGGATACTGAAGAGACAGCCTCTGCCTTCAGTCTAGAGCTGGAGACGGAGAGATAAGCAGGCAATTATAATGCAGAGAGATATGTACCGTGTTCCCCCAGAAATAAGACCTAGCTGGACAATCAGCTCTAACGCGAGTTTTGGAGCAAAAATTAATATAAGATCTGGTCTTATTTCACTGTAATATAAGACTGGGTCTAATATAGTATAATATAATATATAATATAATATAATATAATTTAATATAATATAAGACTGGGTCTTGTATAAGACCGGTATAATATAATACCGGGTCTTATATTATTTTTTGCTCCAAAAGACACATTAGAGCTGCTTGTCCAGTTAGGTCTGATTTTCGGGGAAACGTGGTGCTATGAAGAAATTACTTAGAACAGAGTGGTACTGGGACCTATAGGATCACCTAACTCAAGCTATGCGGAAGGGAAGGCTCTTATGACCCATGTGACAATGAGCAAATTATTTACATTCTCTGAGCCTCCATTTTGGCAGTGATCACATCCTTCAATGGTTGCATATGAGGAGTAAATCAGATGACATATATGAGAGCACACAGCCCAGTCACTTGCTAGGGCAATGGTCAATACTAGTTTTCTTCCTTCCTTTTTCTTTCCTTCCTGACTCCATCAAGTGAGGAATGTGACTTCTGTAGTAGACTACACAGAGGTAATTCAAGTGTCATCAAGAGGGTTTTCAAGTGTCATCTGTGTCACTTGGTGTTTATTTTCCTGCTTCCAGTTTATTCTGGTCTCCTTCTGAAGCCTCTCTGGGCTGTGCTCATGTACAGACAGGGTGTTTCATGTCCTGCCTGTGACACTTCACTGGGGAAAGTGGCCAGCCTCTGAGCAAGTTATGGAGGCAGAGGAAGATGGAAAACAAAGGCAGCCCCGCAGGGCTGTGTTGGGCAGAACACCAGTGGCCCTGTGTGTGTATGTGTGTGTGTGTGTGGGGCGGTCAGCAGCCATCATCTGCTGTCACATCCATGTGTGTGCATGTGCGCGCACGTGCGTGCGTGTGTGTGTGTGTGTGTGTGTGTGTGTGTGTGTGTGTAGCGGAGAGAGAGTGCTTTAGTAATCCAGAGGAGAGAAGAGAGGACAAATAGAGGAAAATCACCTTTACTCTGTATCTATGTATCTTGCAAGTAATACTGTCTTCCTAAGCAGGGCCAGGTCTTCACTGCTATAAAAGTGCATGGTGCGACTGCTTTTGGGGGACCTTCTGACTGGTCTTGGGGGATATTCTGACTGGTCAGCAGGCATTTCCAACACAGGAAGGCAATGCAGAGAAGTGCAACAAGCTAGGCTTTTGCTTTTGGCCCCTCTGTATTTCCTTTTGTTAATTTTTTTGTGCACTCTTCCCTTCTTGAGACGACTTTGAGTTTTCTAAACCCAAATCACCTTCTCGTGTTGCAAATCCACCTAATCCTCAGACTTTTTTTTTTTTTCTGCACAGCTGTCACAACAAACTTCCCCTCATCTGTTACTAAATGTATCAGACACTGGTGTGCAGGCTGCCAGTTGCGGACTCATGCCCGGGGGCTTTCCAGTAGAAACTGATGTTATCCAAAACTTCTCATCTGTTTTCAAAGGGTACAATTTCCTGCATTCTCTGGAGGGAAATCAAACGCACTGCGTTTAGGAAATAGGCCTGATGCTTCACAGATTTAGTAGACCTCTAGGCAATTATGGGGTGGTTATTCCCAATTCAGTGTTTCCTCACCTCATTTCCCATAACCATGACTTGAGTGACCTGACAATTGGCTTTTCATCTTTTGAGTGAGCTATCAGGAACTAAATCAACAAAAATTGAGATAAGTGGAGGTGCCTTTTATTCTCTGTCCTCCACCCACCCCTTTTGCTTTAGTATCTTCCCTGATGTAAACAGATCTCAGTTCCTTTTTCGCTTCTGCAGTCTCTATTTGGGATCCAAGAATCTTTTTCTTAAAGTCTATCTTCATAATCCTTTAAATTATATGCCTAGTCTTCTGATTAACGTGATTCTCTTTAAAAATTATTTTTTTGGATTTAGAAATTGCTCATTAAGAAAAATCACTCTCAGCTGTTTTCCAGTGCCTCTTTTGTAGTTCTTTTCTCCTCCCTTCTCACCGCTGGACTGGGATGTATTCCCACCATGGTCTTTCTTCCACACTCCAAACTCATCTCTCTCCAGTGTCTCTCTAATTCCTTAAAAATTTTTTTAAGTTGCCTTTTAATTTCCTGCTTTCAAACATCTGCTGTATTACCTTGCTTTCTCCACTTCCTAGAAAACTTGTTTTATGATTGTTCTTTCTCCCCAGGATTATTTTGCTGGCTGTACACTGATTTGGTGCTACAGTGGTTTTATTTTACATTCACTGATTAAGCACTTTGAATAATTGTTTTAGCTCCATTACTGTGAATCTATTTGGCTGGACTCTTTTCTTTTGCTACGTTTGATTAATGTCTGACCACCGGGACAGAGAGGAATCAGCACATTAATTTCCCCTTGACACCCTTGAGAAGAGCTCTTTTTCCTGTGCAAGAGCCTGAAGCAACAGATGTTGTGTGCTCCCATTGCAGAAGGAGGGAGACCACACTGTTGCAAAGCAAGTAAGTGTGTGCTCTCAGCCAGTGTTTGCTAATGTGCTGTGTGACAAAGAGCAAATGTTAGGATTTGGGGAAAAATGTACTCGCATATCAGATTTTAAAACTGAATGGTGAATCTCGGTTGAGTTAACAGTATGTAGCTAGATGGTATTTTCTTTTTAAGTTCATGAACCTTAACAGCATTTTCATATATGTCTTTGACAAGTTTAAGAGCAAATTTTGCAGTAAGTAACTTGCTAAATGGACTTGCCTGGCTTGGGCTGTAAGGAGAACTGTGTTTGCAGCAAGATTCATTGAGGGTCTTTCTGCTTTTGTGTTTATGGGCTGGGGGAGCCTGGCTTAGGTGAGGGAAACTGAAAGGCATGTTCCAAAGCAAATTACTAATATCTCTACCAGAGTGTTCTTTGGAACTTGTTATTAACCATTTCAGGGGAAGATACATGGGGGAAGTATGCTGTTTAGCAATAAAAAGACATTAGTACAGTCAGCTTACTGTAACCCTATATTGGTGAATGGTAATTAAATCTATATATCTCTAGCTTTATAGTTTTCTGCAGCTGAATCTCTGGAAGACTTCTGCGCTTTGTCTGATTCGAGGAAGGCTAGATTCTCTCTCCTGCCTCTGGAAGAGGCTGCTGTGCCTTGTGATAGCTTTTTAGTATCACCAGATTGAAGACAAATGCTTCACTGGTTTTACTGGCAGAAATAAAACACTTCCTGTTACTCTTATGTTGGGCATCCAAATCTTAGAAAATGAGGACTTTATGAGGCTACAGTCCCATCTCCTTTCATCCCCTTTCTTAGTTTCTCTTAGACTGTAGGACCTCAAAGTTGCTAATATCCAGGGTTACCCACTTTGTATTTAGCTCCAAAGAGTGTAAACTGCATTCTTCATGATTTATCTGTACTTTTATTGACTGTATGAGCTTGGTGTGGCTGCTAATTGCAGGTGTGTGGCCATGTGACAAAGTCACAGACCATAGACCCTGTTCTCAAGAGCATCCATCCTCGTGGTCAGCCTGGCATCCTCAGCGAACCAAGGGACAGAGAGCTGTGTCGTGTCATGTTTGAATTTCAGTGCAGATTTTGCAAGGCAAAGTTTGTCCTAGGGTTCATGGTTGATTTCATTTATGAGAATTTTAATCATATTATTTCACTTAAGCAGTGTGTAAGGCAGTTTCATATTTATTTCTCTCTGTCCCATCACGATGTAGGTCAAAAGTTAGTTACAATTAGCTGTATGACAAAGATGTCTACTTTTGAACAGCAGGAATTTAAGTTTCATTGTTATAGACATTCAAGAAACTTCAAAGGGGTAAAGAAATCCAGAAAAAGGATTAGTAAAGTGAGCCCAATTAATTTTCTTAGGAGGCAAACTCAAAACTGCTCACTAATAAACAGTAAAATGTCAGGGACACAAAATGAGCCAGCTACTGCTGATGGGATAAGGAGGGATAAGAGAGAGAAGGTCACTTGACATTTGTAGAGTGGAGCCGTGATTCAGTGTGAGGAGAGGGGTTTCCTGGTGGGCCACTCCCAGAAGGTTGTCACCCTACACCTCCCAACCCAGAGCTCCTGGGAGTCCCTCTGGGTAAGGGAGTGCCAATCAGTGTACCGTTTGCCCTGCTCTCATCACCTCGTGAATCTGATGTCCCTGTAGGAACTCCCAGAGCCAGTGGAAGAAGAGTGGGGAAAATCATGCGCTGGCTTCTTTCCCAGCCGTTAGGATTTCTCTCTCTTCCTTCAGTCATCCTCCCTTGTCCTTACAATGCCTGTACCTTATTCAGAGTGACATGTTAAGTGGCAAAGACATTTGAAATAAAGCCTCCTTTTCATGGCTCTTAGGAAAAATAATGGTGAAGCTGTTGGATACAGGTGAATCTTAGTCAAGACGGTAGGAGAGATGGGCCTGGGACACTCATTTCCCTATCATGGAGTCTGATTCTAACAAACAGAACCAGTTCTGGTTTATTCCTGTGTGATTTTTTTCCAGAAGTATAAATATTAACAATATTTAAAAAAATGTTTGAAGTTTAAAAGTCAGGTAGGTAGGACTTATTTTTCTTTTTAGTGTCTTATTTTAAAACAGATTTACAGATTCACAGGATGTTGCAAAAATAATACAGAGAATCTGTTGTGTCCTTTACTCAGCTTCCCCCAATGGTAGCATCTATATAACTATAGTATACCAAAACCAGGAAATTGCCATTGGTATACTCTACAGACTTTATTCAGAATTCACCTGTTTTTATTTTCTAAGGATTTTAAACACTATGGTACTTTGCTAAAATAGCAAGTAGAATTGAAGTTGCAGTGGGAGAAGAGGTTCTTGCCTGGTCTTTTCTTCTTTTTCTGTCTTGCCCTCCTGTCCACCATTGTGTGAAAAATAGATACTCGAAAAGTTATATCAACAAATACAGTCTGAATGCTTAATCTGAAAAACAGACACAGGTTGCAAGGAGGACGTGAATGCCATTAAGGAGAAATGGTCCTATATCTGGGAATTAATCTACTTAAACAGAAAAGTTCAGCTCAAGATAGTATATATTTACTGAGCACATGTAACAGATTCAGCACTTTTCTTTGAATTATATAGAGAGGAGAGCTACTCTTTAGTCTGGCCAACCATGTGCCTGCTAGCTCTTGGAGTCTTCCAAAACTAAGTCAGGAATCACCTCCTATATTTCCTGCCTATGTTCATTCAGTACCTACTAAATGCCGGATCAATGCTAGGTCCTAGAGGTTCAAACTAGATCCTAGGGTTTCAAAGATGATTCTACACAGTCCTTGCCCATGTTGAGTCTATAGTTTAGTGGGAGAGACTGACATTTTTAGTGTAAATATTTTGAAGAAAGATAACCACTGCAGCAAAGAGATTATATAGGAGAAGACAAGCCTGGAGTCAGGGAGATCAATTAGGAGATTGCCGTGGTAGTTCAGGTTAAGGTAATATGGCCAGAAACCAAGATGATAAAGAAGATTTCGAGGGGAAAGATGGGTTTGAGAGCTTTTTAGGAGTTAAATTTGATAGTACTTAGTGATTAAGTGGCAGAAGGGTTAAAAGAGAGTGAGATGTCCCAAATGGTCAGGATGATGGGGTGGTGTAAACACTATACACCAAGAGTGAGGAGTTCAGGGAGAAGAGCAGACTCTGGAGGAAAAGTCATGAAAGGGTTTGGATATGTTGAGTTTGAGGTGTCTTTAGGCATCTAAACTAAGAGAGCCTTGGGGTGAATGAAATTGCCAGTTAGAATGTGTACGAGTAGTAGAAGAGGGTCAAGAAGACAGCCCTAGAAAACAGTAAATTTTAAAGGGTAGATGGAGGAAATGGACCCTACAAAAAAGATTGGGAAGGAGAGCAGTGATGTAGGTAGAAGAGTTTGGAATAGGAGAGACTGTCTATAATGTTCAATGTTTGAGATGTCAAGTATGATAGGAAATGAAATGTTTTTATTGGATTTAGAAACAAGGCATCCTTTATGACCTTTGTGAGTTCAATTTCAGTTGGCTGGTAGGAGGAGATAAAATGATAGATTGTGTATTAGTTTTTATATATGAACCAATTAAGAGTTTGTTATAAGGTGATAAATCAAGTGTTAACATGGGGTGTAAAGAAAAGTGTGACTGATATTAAATATTTAAGAAAATCCATAGTAGAATGTTAGAGCTGAAATGCAACCCCTTATTTTACACACAAAGAGAGACTTGAAATAAATTGTTCAAGGTCATGCATCTGGAGAGGGAGAGCCAGGACCAAGTCCTAGGTTTCTTGACTCCTTTATGAAAGGGTCTTGTGAATATGCTATAGTTAAAAGGAGCAAACTAATGTCTGATGCAGCAGAAGTAATCATTTAAGTGATGCATCAGCACTATATAACTCTGTTGTGAAATGTAACTACTTGTTTGATTAATTCATTTATTCTATAAATATTTATTGATAGGTATTGTGCTATTTGCTTAGCATACAAAATAAAATACATTCCTTGTAGAGAACATGTTTGTTGAATTTTATAAAAGTAAAATTTTATCGCTATTAAGTGATTAATAGCAGGGTGACAGACACAAAAGCATGTAGCATACAGTACACTATTGAAAAGGCAGCAAATAGTTCTGCGTAGGAGTTGGAAACCAATGAACTGGACCTTACATCATGATTTTGACTTATCCAAATGGAGAAAGAATAAGAGGGCATTTTTTTTTTTTTTTCAGAGGGAACAGCATGAGCAAAATTAGAGAGGTAGAAGTGCTCTATAACTTTAGGGACTGATAAACAGATTGTTGGGGCTGCAATGTAAAGTTGGGGGAGCAGCACGGAATGATTTTGAAGACTAGAAAGCCAAACCTCGTGGATTGGAAGAATCAACATAGTTAAAATGGCCATATTACCCAAAGCAATATCCAGATTTAATGCAATCCCCATCAAAATCCCAATGGCATTTTTTAAAGAAGTAGAACGAAAAATCATCAGATTTGTTTGGAACCACAAAAGACCCCGAATAGCCAAAGCAATCTTAAGAAAAAAGAACAATGCTGGAGGTATCACAATCCCTGACTTTAGCTTGTACTACAGGGCAACAGTAATCAAAACAGCATGCTATTGGCAGAAAAACAGACACATAGACCAATGAAATAGAATTGAGAACCCAGAAATAAAACCACATAAATATGGACAGATAATTTTTGACAAAGAAACAAAAAACTTACAATGGAGAAAAGACAGCCTCTTCAATCAATGGTGCTGGCAGAATTGGATAGCCACGTGCAAAAGAATGAAACTGGACTGCTATCTGTCACCATGTACCAAAATAAATTCAAAATGGATCAAAGACTTAAGCATAGACCTGAAATAATCAACTGCATCGAAGAAAACATAGGTACTAAACTTATGGACCTTGGGTTCAAAGAACATTTCATGAATTTGACTCCAAAGGCAAGGGAAGTAAAAGCTAAAATAAATGAATGGGACTATATGAAACTTAAAAGCTTCTGCACAGCAAAAGAAACCATCAATAAAATAAAGAGGTAACCAACTGAATGGGAGAAGATTTTTGCAAACAGTGCCTCCGATAAGGGGCTAATATCCAAAATATACAAGGAACTCATGCAACTCAACAACGAAAAAACAACCCAATTGAAAAATGGGCAGACAACCTGATGAGACATTTCTCCAAAGAGGACATACAAATGGCAGATAGACATATGGAAAAATGCTCAACATCACTAATCAGCAGAGCAATGCAAATAAAAACCACAATGAGATATCACCTCACCCCAGTCAGAATGGCGATCATCAACAACACAAATAGTAACAAGTGTTGGAGAGGCTGTGGAGGAAAAGGAACCCTCATACACTGTTGGTGGGAATGCAGACTGGTGCAGCCGTTATGGAAGGCAGTGTGGAGGTTCCTCAAAAAATTACGGATAGAATTACCGTATTACCCAGCAAACCCTCTCCTAGGTATCTACCCCAAAAATCTGAAAACATTTATACATAAAGACACGTGTGCTCCAATGTTCATTGCAGCTTTGTTTACGGTGGCCAAGACATGGAAACAACCAAAATGTCCTTCGATAGATGAATGGATAAAGAAGTTGTATATATACACAATGGAATACTATGTGGCGGTAGGAAAAGATGAAATGGGACCATTTGTGACAACATGGATGGATCTTGAGAGAATAATGCTAATCGAAATAAGTCAGACAGAAAAAGCAGAGAACCATATGATTTCACTGATATGTGGTATATAAACCAAAAACAACAAAAGAACAAGACAAACAAATGAGAAACAAAAACTGATAGACACAGACAATAGTTTAGTGGTTGCCAGAGGGTAATGGGGGTGGGGGGTAGGAGATGAGGGTAAGGGAGATCAAATATATGGTGACGGAAGGAGAACTGACTCTGGGTGGTGAACACACAATGGGATTTATAGATGATGTAATACAGAATTTTACACCTGAAATCTATGTAATTTTACTAACAATTGTCACCCCAATAAACTTAAAAAAAAGAAAACACCAAACCCATAACACTGATAATAAACAGTGAGCAAACATGTTTTAGGCAAAGAAGTCATTCTATTTGGGTTTAAGATAAACTGGGGGCAATCTGGAAGATGGATTGGACGTGAACCTGAAATTAGGGCAGGGAGATGTGTGAGGGAGTGTTTCAAATGAAGGATATGAGGTTCTGAGCTAGGGAAGTAATGATAAGGGTGGAGAGGAGGGAAGTGAGTCAAGAAAGAATTTGGAGGTGGAATTACAGGCACGATTTGCCAACTAACTGTTCACCTGTTCTCCCTGAGAGATGAAAGAATTCAATAACACACTGACTGCAATTTCTAACTTACTAATGGGGGGGGTGGTTGGGGATGGGGGACAAAGGAAAAGCAGGTTTGAAAGGAAGAATTTGAGTTTGATATTGGATATTTAGAATTTAAGTGCATGTGGGAAGTCTAGGTAGACCTTACGCCAAATCCTAGGCCTTGCTTATGGTGTTAATTACAATAAACAATATATTTAATTATGGATCCCCGAGAAGCCCCTAAAGTATTATAGTAAAGCAGTTGGAAATGTATTCACAGCTGCAAAGAACAGAAAATCCAACTAACAGTGACGGAAATAAATGGAGTTTATTTTTCTCACATATCAGACAAGTTGGTGGTGCTGGTATTGGTTCAGCTGCTTAGTGATGTCAGGACCAGTTCTCTTGGACTTGCCCTCATGGTTTCAAGGTAGCTGATGTAGATCTAGAATTGTGACCACTTTCTCCTCAGCTGCTTCTGGATCTCTTTGGGTAGAACTGTGTTACAGGGCCTCCTCTGTCTGGAAGGTTGGCTGGAAGAATAAGGAAGATAATTGTTAAATTACCTTAAATCAGTAGTTCCCCACCCTATCAGATGCAATGACTCTTAAAAAAAATTATAATGCTGGCTTTATTATCATGAATTAAGCATCATAGATAATCTGCTGATGTATATTTTCAAATAAATCAGTCTGCTATCCTAATTGTAATATAAAGGAGAAATTAAAGTAATTTTTAACAAAGTACATATTTCAAAATGTAAATTCCAAGGCATGACTGGACTAGATGACATAAGGAAGTTCTCAGATGCTTGCATGGTGAACGTGACAGCAACAAATGCAGACCGGCCCGAGGGTGTGGTGATGGTGTTTCCAATACCAGAAGCAGCATAGTCACTGGTGTTTTACTGCAATGATGACCAGCTTTTGGTAAAGTTCGGAACAAAATTGTAGCATAGTCCTTCCTTGATGGACATGGTAGTTGTTTCTTTTAAAAGTCAACATACATTAAAGCTGTACAAAATCCATTTTTATATATATTTTCAGGTACAATAGAGTTAGGTTCAAAGCTCAGATAATAGGTTTTTAATGTTTAAGAAATCAGTGTGGAATGTAGGAGAGTTCTTTGTGTACAGGATTGTCCTCCACATAGCAGTATGGCTAGGGTCCCTGGCACCTGCCAACTAATTATTAGTAGGACCACATACTCTTACGACAATAAAAAATATCCCCCACCTCCATTCAAAATGCCTCCTGGGGTAGTACCATCCATGTTGACAACAATTGACTTAGGTTAGTGGGGCTGGACACTTTGCTCTCCAAACAAAATTGGGGTTTGCTTAGCAAGAAAAAGAGAAAATGGATATTGAGCAGTAGGAACTGAGTATTGCTTATTTTTGTATCTTCTCCAAATTCTTGCAGTTTCTGGTATATAGTAAGTTCTCAATGAGCGTTGTTGAACAACTGAATGAATAAGTGGAATATAAGCTATGGAAAATAGAAGCCCAGTATTATTTGAACTTTGAATTGAATATGGAAGCAAATCTTCATTAAGGTCGTTAAGGGCTAATTATTATAAATCCAGGAGCATTAGCAGGAGTTGGGAAGTGAACTTCAGTGTGCCTGGGTCTGTGTTAGGATTTAGCATTTCTGGTCTTTTTGTTACATGCTCTAGACAGAAGATTAAGAGTTAAATTTATGTCAGTAAATCTTGTTGAGCAATGGAAGAAGGTTTAGGAGAAATATTTAAGTTTTCATGTAAGTGGTATATTTAATCTTAAGAAGAAAAAGTGACACAATAAAAAGTCAGTAAGAATTTCAGTTCCTAAATCTTATTCCTTCTGTTTTTCAGCACATTCTCTTTTCATTTTGTCCTTTTCCACTTCACTTACCCTATTCATTTTGGCCTTTTCTATCATAGCATGAGACATTTTCAAACAATAATATTTAGGAAAAAAATTAGAAATAGAAGCAAACGGTTTTGCTTTGTTTCCTCAAAATATAAAGCTATTATTAGAGAGAATATAATTCACAGTAGGAGAAAAGTTGGTTTTGCTTTAGTTTGCTTCCAGATTTAAGTAGAAAAAAATGAAAATAACATTGTATGAAGAATTTTATCTCTTTTTGTGATGAAGATAATCTGGACTGTGAAGACAATATATGAAAAGCAAATCTTTTTCAAATAGTGTTCCAAAGTTGCCTTTGAATATATACGTTTCTGAATTCAAAGGCATGATATAGCATGGGTTTTAAAAATAGTTGTTTAACATTTTGAAGAGTATAGCATTTAATATTTCCGTATTTCCAGTTCGAATTCAAGTAAAACAACAATGACTTCAACCTTTTGTGTGTAAGAATAAAGAGTATTTTTAAAAAATGTTGCACCATTTAAGTTTAAACATTTCAGATGTCCTTTAATTGCTCAAGAGTGTAGATTTTTATTTTTTTGTCAATTGGTTTATTAGTATTTTAGGAATTTTAAACAGAAGATCTTGAGTATCTTTGTAAATTAATTGCTTGACTAAGTATCTTCTGTAAGCATGGGTTATTTTTCCCTCTGTGCAAATTCCAAGGAATAACCAGATATGTAATAAGTAGTGGCTTGTTTGGAGATTTTGAGGTACTTCATATGCTGTCCTTGTCCTGATGTGGCATCTGGGTGAATTCTCTGTGCTAGGGAGACGGTGTAGTAAAGACCAGAAAGAAACTTTTCTTCATTCCTTTCCTGGCTGCATGAGGGGTGGTAAACGTTCAGTGTATCCCCTGTTACAGCACCTTAGGGCATTTTGTATTACTACATACGGTGTATTCATAGTTTCACACACTAGATCTTTTCAGTCCAAACTTGGAGAATAATTTCTTCCTATTATTGTGTATCTTTTACCATTTCCCCCCATTTCCCATCCAACTACTTTCTGTTTTCTCCAGAGGCCATGTTTCATAAAGCCCCTATGTGTTTGCATGAGTTTTTTTCCTCTGTTAGGTTACCTTTTCTTCAATGCCATGCCCATTTTCTTCACATGCCCACCGGTAAATTACTGCGTACGCTTCATATCTCAGCTCCAGCACATGTCCTCCTAATCGTCTCCTCCCATCTGCTCTCACAGAGCCTTGTAACTACCTCAGCTATAGAGGCTGGTACTTTATCTATGTCCCTATTACACTTGGTGGCTCCTTGAGGGTGTAGTTCTTATCCTATACATTTGTGTCTTCAGTGCTTAGTATATGCTCTTAACTTTTTGTTAAATGAACGGAGAGATGAAATTATGACCCAAAACAAAACATCTTTTACAATTAATAAAGAGGAAATGTTTGAGATGCATAATACCATTTGTCTTTGTTGATAACCATAGAATTATTTGTTCCCTTTGCAGACTATAGAAAAATAGTACGGTAGCTTGCTTCCTTTTATTTGACTGAAATGACTGTAAAGGGGCATTTGTATTTCTGAGCTATAGCAGATTAACAGTCTTTCAGATTAGCAAGCCTCCTGGGGATCCCATAGGGAACTTTACTTGGGTTAGTGTGGTGCCAGTGTTTTGTGGTTGATTGAAAAGGGTTCAGCTTCTAATGACTGTGTCATTCATGATTTTATTCAATCCTCTCTTTTTTTAGGTAAATTTTTTGCAGGTTTATCACTCACTGTTAAAATTGTACATTTTATTTCCCCCAAATTAGCTCTGATCTACTACATAGGTACCAGTATGAGAGGATTTGGTACTAAATCTGTATTCATCTTATCCAAACCCTTCTTGATTTTATATACCAAAATATTTCTACTTTTGACCTATGTCTTTTCACACTGAGGAGGGCTAGTGTTTTTAGTCCTTTTATACAAATAAACTGGTGCCTTTGGTCAGCCTTCTTATTTGGATTGACTCCAGGTCTAGAAGGAATTTTTTCATGTATGGTCACCCTAAATTTGTGAATTAGGAGATAATTTCTTCAAGTTGTCCTCAATTATTGGCCTGTGTTTGACCTTATTCTGTCTGTATACTTCGTTATTTTAATTTTTATAAAAGATCTCTATTTCTTGTTAGGAATGTACAAATTATATATCAGATTATATCCCTGTTTCTAAATTACATATTATATTGCACAGTGTTTTTAAGTGAAATGTGATATAGCAATATTTTGTTCCATTTTGTTGCCTCTCCAAATATAGACTCATAGTAATTATTATTTTCTACTATTAATGAAAACATCCTAGTTGGGCTAATGTACCTTTCTAAAAACAATAATAATAAAAGATTCTTGTAGTACTCTGTTGAAGAGATATATAATTATGCATTCTAGCCAAGAATTACATCAGTCATTTTCAAGGTTTTTAAAGATTTTTTTTATTAAAAATGTAGCTAACATCCAATATTGTATTAGTTTCAGGGGTACACCGTAGTTATTCAACATTTATATACCTTAAGAAATGATCACCATGGTAAGTCCAACAACCATCTAACACCGTACTATGCTATCACAATATTATTGACTATATTCCCCATGCTGTACATTACATCCCCATGACTTGTTTGTTTTATACCTGGAAATTTGTACCTCTTATTCCCCTTTCCCTTCCCCCCTTTAAATGTATTAATTATATTCAATGTTATTTTATATTAATTACAGGTGTACAGCACAGTGGTTTGACATTTATGTAATTTAAGAAGTGATCCTCCTGACTAGTCTAATACCCACCTGCCACTGTACATAGTTATTACCATATTATTGACTGTATTTCCTATGCTTTACTTTATATTCCTATGACTATTTTGTAACTACAAATTTGAACTTTTAATCCCTTTACCTTTTTTACTCTGCCCCATACCCCTCCCATCTATCACCTCAATAAATCTAGTACCCATTTGACCCCATTCATAGTTACTATAATATTATTGACTATATTCCTTATGCTATACCCTACATCCCCATAACTATTTTGGAACAACCAATTTGTACTTCTTAATCCCTTCTCCTTCTTTACCCACACCTGCAATACCCCCTCCCATCTGGCAACCATAAAAATGTTTTATGTATCTATGTGTTTGTTTCTGTTTTGTTTGTTAACTCTGTTCTCAGATTCCACGTTTAAGCAAAATCACATTGCATTTGTCTTTCTTTAGCTGATATACTCCACTCAACATAAACAGCCTCCAGATCCATTCATGCCATCATAAGTGGCAAAAACCCATTCCCTTCCATTGCATAGCAATATTCCTTTGTATATATATACCACCTCCTCTTTATCCATTCATCCATCAACCCAGGCTGCCTCCATATCTTGGCTATTGTAAACAAGTCTGCAATGAACATATGGATATACCCATCCCCATGAAGTAGTGTTTTGGATTTCTTTGGATAAATACCCAGAAGTGGGATGCTGGGTCCTTTGTTTCCCTTACAGGCTTTGTTTTAAAGTCTGTTTTCTCTGGTATAAGTATTGCCACCCCAGATATTTGTTTTGTTTTGTTTTCATTTCCATTTTCATGAAATATCTTTTTTCATCCCTTTACTTTCTGTCTGTGTGTCTTTCAGTCTGAAGCGAATATCCTGTAGGCAGCATATGTAAGGGTTTTGTTTTCTTACCCATTCAACCCTCCTGTGTCCTTTGGTTGGACCATTTAATCCATTTACATTGAAATTAATTTTGATAGCTATGTAATTATTGCCATTTTATTATTCATAATTTTGATTTTTTTTTTCCATCTTAATGATGGCCCTCTAACATTCCTTGTATTACTGGTGATGAACTTCTTTAGCTTTTTCTTGCCTGGGAGGCTCTTTATCTGTCCTTCAATTTAAAATGATAGCTTTGCTGGGTAGAGTAATTTTGATTGTAGATCCTTGCTTTTCATCACGTTGAATACTTCCTGCTAGTTCCTTTTGGCCCACAAAGTTTCTGTTGAGAGATCAGCTGACAGTCTTATGGGAGCTCTCTTATAAGTTATTAGTTGCCTTTCTCTTGCTGCTTTTAGGATTCTCTCTTTGTCGTTAACTTTTGCCATTTTAATTATAATGTGTCTAGATGTGGGCCTATTTGGGTTCATCCTATTTGGGACTCTCTGCACTTTCTGGACTTGTATGTCTATTTCCTTCTCCAGGTTTGGAAAGTTTTCCATCATTATTTTATCAAATAGGTTCTCAATCCCTTGCTTTCTCACTTCTCCTGGTACCTCTATGATGGGAATGCTTAATGTTGTCCCAGAAGTCTCTTAAACTATCCTCATTTTTTAAAATTCTTTTTTCTTTTCGCTGTTTCAATTGGTTGTTTTCTGCTACCTTGTCTCCCAAGTCACTGATTCAGTCCTCTGCTTCATCTAGTCTGCTGGTGATTCCTTTTAGTACATTCTTCATTTCAGTTATTGTATTCTTCACTTCTCACTGGTTCTTTTTTATGGTTTCTATGTCTTTATTTTATGCTTGCTGTCTCTTTGATGAAGTTCTCAGTAGGTTCCTTGAGCATCCATAACCATTTTTTTGAACTCTGTGTCTGGTAGGTTGCCTGCCTCCATTTTGTTTAGTTCTTTTTCTGGAGTTTTCTCCTGTTCTTTATTTGGGACTTTTTCTAAAACAATAAATTTTATTAGGGACTATTGGGGAACAATGTGTTTCTCCAGGGCCCAGCAACTCCAAGTCATTGTCCTTCAATCTAGTTGTGGAGGGCGCAGCTCAGCTCCAAGTTCAGTTGCTGTTTTCAATCTTTAATTGCAGAGAGTGCAGCCCACCATCCCAGGTGGGAATTGAACTGGCAACCTTGTTGTTGAGAACTCCTGCTCTAACCAACTGAGCTATCCGGCTGCCCTGGGATGTATTTTTTTGTTTCCTCATTTTGGCTGCCGCTCTGTGCTTGTTTCTATGTATTAGGTAGATCTGCTACATCTCCCAGTCTCAGCCATGCAACCTTATGTAGTAGGTGCCCTGGCACAATCTCCTTGGTCACCTGCTCTAGATTCTCCAGGAGTGACCCTTGCATGGGTTGTGTGTGCCCTTCTGTTATAGTTTAGCCTTGATTGCTACTGGATGTCAGTAGGTGGGATTGACCTTCAGGCTGACTGGCTGTGGGGTTTGGCCACATCCACAGCTTATGAGCTGCTGTGGGGGAGGTTTACCCCACTAAGTGTGTATTACCACCCAAATGGGCTTTGGTGCCTGTTGAGACTGCCCTTTGTATGTGCCACTTGTGGGGCTAATTGGGTGGTACTCTGCTGTGGTCTGAAGCCAATCTCTAAGTGTGTTGGTAGTGGGGCCTCTTGGGAGGGACTCTGGTCCAGGGCCAGGTCACCCACTGTCTGTGACTGGCTGGGGACTACCTGGTAGGAGCAATGCGATCTGTGGTTGGTCACTGCCTGTGCTGGACCTGGAGGCACTTTGGAGAGTCCATGGTGTGAACTGAGGATGGCTTCCACCAGTACCAGGCCTGACATAGCTCTGCAAAAAGCCAGAACACCCTGAGGCCTGCTGCCACTTTCTGTCTCCCTTTAGGTTCAGCCTCTGATAAAGCCTTTTGCAGTATGCAAGTTTTATGAGGTGAGGTCTCAGTGAGTCATCAGAGTGGGACAAGTTGTGTTCACTGGGTTAATGTAGATTTTGGTTTGGTGCCAGGGCTGAGCCTGGAGCTACTCAGATAAAGCCTCAGAGCACGCTGAGGCCAGTCACCATCTGCTTAGGGCCACTGGATTCTGATAATTTTTGAAGATACAGTGCAATGCAGGTGGGACTGGCTGTTCTCCGAGCAAGTACCTCTGGTGTTGGGGGAGTTGGGTAGTGTGGGGTCTCACGAAGGCAGTAGGGTAGAGTAGTGGAGCTCTCCAGACCAATTCAGATGCATATTTGGCCACCGGCATCGAGGAGGGCTTAACACAGGAAAAATGGCTCCCTCCTGTGGGCTGCACAGGAGAAGTCCCCACACAGAGAAAATGGCGACTGTCCTCCAGTCCTCATCTGAAGCTTGGCATCCACTGGCATCCACATATAGTTTATTAAATGCAAAAATTAATGCATATCCCAAGGTCAGTTTTTTGATAAAGATAAAAAATTTCTTTAAACAGAAAATGTCCCCAGTACCAGTAGTCTTGATTTCTGGAAATCATTATACCTATCCTATAACATATATTTTGTGCAAGACTGACATTAAGAATCATTACCCTAAGAATGATGTCCAAAACTCATAAAAAGTGTCCCTATCTTTGATCCAGTATTTCTTGGGATATTTTGGTAGAAAAATAATTTTTAAAAATATTAATATGTATGTAGTTGCAAAATGCTTATCTAATAAACAACTATCAATCACCTAATTGCAAATGTTTTATGAGGTGACATTTCAATCTCCCCCATATGTCTCTGATGCCCCTCAAGTCACCATCCCTTTGCCAGAGCCCAAGGTGAGTGCCAAGGTGAGTGCTGGCAAGTGAGTGAATTAATGTGCAGGCTGTTTAAGAGGATGTCTGGGCTCCCCATAGCCCTCCTTCCCACCCAGTTGGTCGGAATCCCCACTGTTTTTCACAGCCAGATATTGTGGTGGCTCCTCTTCCTGGCACCAGTACTCTGGGCTGTGGAACCTGGTGTGGGGCTAGGCTCCCTTGTTTTTCCAGCGGGAACTGCTGCAGCTGAGATATCCCTCCCAGTCCTCAATTGCCACAGGGATGTTGGGAGTCGGCTCGTTCTGCATCTCTGCCACTCTTACCAGTCTCAGTGTGGCTTCTCCTTTATATCCTGAGTTATAAAACTTACGTTCATCTAGACTTCAGATGGTTCTCCAGGTTGATTGTTCCATAATTTAGTTGTAATTTTCGTATGTTCATGAAAGGCGGCAGACACAATATTTATCTACTGTTAATCCTCCAGGAAGTCTCTGCTAGTTGCTCCAGTTACCTGATTGATTGTAGTTGCTGATTTATCTGCTGCCTGGGAATCACAACAAAGGCCTTGATGAACTGTCTAAAAAAACAAGGGTATGGACTAGGATTCCTAAGCTCTCTTGTATCTCCACAATGCTGTCATTGTATGATTCTAATCCATCACTACAAATGTTTTGTGAAATAATGAATGTTTGCAGAATGCTTAGACAATTTTTAATGAGAAGTAGATACTTGTGGTTAGTTTTAATTAATAGATGGCTTATTCACTTTTTTTTTGTCTCAACAGTACATTGGAAAAATGTACTTTCAAGAATACATTGCAATCTTGTGAAATATTGATTGAGTAATAAAATTTAGCTTAAAAAAACAAGCATTATTATGGTGACTGTGGAAACCAAGAACTGATGCATGTATATAGTTATAATAAAAAGGAAAGCAGCAGTAATGTGGAGTTTTCATAATTAAAAAATATTTTAAATATGGTAGCAGGTGTTTGTTCCTAAAGCTTTTTGTGAAGGAGGCAAGACCAGTACTCTCATACAGTAAGGAAGCTAATTCCTAGAGAGTTTAAAGGCTCATTCACTCCTTAAAAATATATTGAGTGCCTGTATATGGGTACAATGATTAAAGGTATGTGATAATTTACTCTATTTGACTTTGAGAAAATGTATTAGTTGATAATATATTAATTATGGTAGAAACACAGACAATGATGCACAGAACTTTGGGGTGTTGTTTGAAGAGGCTCTATCAGAAAAATAGATTTTTAAGTATTCTCATTAAAAAAGGAATGGAGAGCTTTGCCAGAAGAAGAGGAATAGGATAAACAGAAGGGCTTTGCAGTAAAAGAAAATGCACATATGTAGAGACTCAGTTATGAAAGAGCCTGGGTATCTGAATAACGGTGTCAAATTCAATACACCTAAAGCATTACTGTCCAACACAAGTATAAATATGTAAGTTAAAACTTTCTACTAGCCATATTAAAAAGTAAAAAGAAACAGGTGAAATTCATAATAATAGATTTTATTTAATTCAATATACTTAAATATTTATGTTGTTTTTCATACTTAAATATGTAGTATTTGATATTAAAGATCAAATCAGATATATATTTTACAGTTACAGAACATCTCAATTTGGACTAGCCACATTTCAAGTGATTGGTATCTAGTGTGTGTATGTGCGCGCGCGCTCGCGAGCGAGAGAGAGAGAGAGAGAGAGAGAGAGAGAGAGAGAGAGGAGAAGGGAGGGAGAGGGAAGAAAGGAAAGAAGGAGAGGGAGAGAGAGAGAGAGTATGAGAGAGAGAGAGTATAAGAATATATGCACCCTAGAGAGGTAGATGGAAAGATGATGTTGAAATAGTTGTCGGAACCATATGTTTTGAACCTCTAATACCCCTTCACCTCCCCCCGATTTTTAACTTTTCAATTACAGTTGACATTCAGTGTTTTATATTAATTTCAGGTGTACAACATAGTGGTTAGACATTTATATCATTGAAGAAGTGATCCCCCTGGCTAATCTAGTAGCCACCTGGCACTATACATACTTATTACCATATGATTGACTATATTCCCTATGTTTTACTTTACATCCCCACGACTATTTTATAACTACTAATTTCTGTTTCTTAATCCCTTCACCTTTTTCACCCTGTCCCCAATGCCTCTCCCATCTATCACCCCAATAAATCTAGTACCCATCTGACACCATATATAGTTACTACACTATTATTGGTTATAGTCCTTACATTATACCACATCCTCATAACTACTGTGTAACAACCGATTTATACTTTTTATTCCCTTCTCCTTTTTCACAAACACTCCCAACCCCCTCCCATCTGGCGATCATCAAGTGTTCTCTGTATCTATGAGTTTGTTTCTGTTTTTTTTGTTTATTTGTTCTTTAGATTCCACATGTAAGTGAAATCACATTGCATGTGTCCTTTTCTCTCTGACATACTCCACTCCTCTTAATGCCTTCCAGGTCCATCCATGCTGTAGTGATGGCAAAAACCCATTCCTTTCCAAGGCTGAGCAATATTCCACTGTATATATGTACCAGCTCCTCTTTATCCATTCATCTACCGATGGACACCCAAGCTGCCTGTCCATCTTGGCCATTGGAAACAATGCTACAAGGAACATAAGGATGCACATGTCCCCTCAAAATAGCATTTTGGGTTTTTCTGGATAAATACATCAAAGGGGGATTACTGGGTCCTTTTTGTCTCTTGTGATAGCCTTTGTTTTAAAATCTATTTTGTCTGGTATAAATATTGCTCTCACAGCTTTTTGTCTATTTGTTTGTTTCATTTTCATGAAATATCTTTTTCCATCCCTTTATTTTGAGTCTTTCAATCTGAAGTGAGTCTCTTATAGGCAGCATATGTGGGTCTTGTTTTCTTATGCATTTAGCCACCCTATCTTTTGATTGGAGCATTTAGTACATTTACATTGAAAGTAATTGTTGATACCTATGTAATTATTTGATTTTTTTTTTCATCTTAAAGAAATCCCTCTAAGAGTCCTTATAATACTGTTTTGATAGTGATGAACTCTTTTAGCTTTTTCTTGTCTGGAAAGCTCTTTATCCTTTGATTCTAAATGATAACTTTTCTGGGTAAAGTAATCTTGGTTGTAGTTCCAAGCTTTTCATCACTTTAAATATTTTCTGACAATTCCTCCTGGCCTGCAAAATTTTTGTTGAGAAATCAGGTGGTTGTAGGTCCATGCTTTTCATCACTTCAAACATTTCCTGCCAATTCCTTCTAGCCTGCAAAATTTATGTTGAGAAATAGTCTTAATGGGAGCTCCCTTGTAGGTAACTAACTGCTTTTCTCTTGCTGCTTTTAGGATTCTGTCTTTAAGCGTTGGCATTTTAATTATAATGTGTCTTTGTGTGGGCCTCCTCATCTTGTTTGGAACTCTGTGCTCCCTGGGCTTGTATGTCTATTTCCTTCACCAGGTTAGGAAAGTTTGCTGTCATTAGTGCTTCAAACAGGTTTTCAATTCCTTGCTCTCTCTCTCTGTTCTCCTTCTGGTACCTGTATGATGCGGATGTTGGTATGCTTGATATTGTCCCAGGGGCCACTTAAACTATCCCCATATTTTTGGATTCTTTTTCCCCCCCCTGTTTTTGGGTGCTTTTTGCTACCTTATCTTCTAAATCTCTGATTCAGTCCTCTGCTTCATCTAATCTACTATTGATTCCCTTGGAAGTATTCGTCATTTCAGTTACTGTATTCTTTATTTCTGACTGGTTCTTCTTTATGTTTTCAGTATCCATTTTTATGTTTCCTATCTCTTTGTTGAAGTTCTCCCTGAGATCACTGAGCATTTTCATAACCAGTGTTTTGAACTCTGCATCTGGTTGATTGCTTGTCTCCATTTTGTTTAGTTCTTTTTCTGGAGATTTTTTCTGTTTTGCTTTTTGGCAGGGGGAGGGAGGGTGGACAGGTTTCTTTGTCTCCCCATTTTGGCTGCTTCTGCATGTTTGTTTCTATGTATTAGGTAGGGCTGCTATGCCTCCCGGTCTTAGTAGAGTGGCCTTATGTCATAGGTGTCTTGTGGGTCCAAGTAGCACAGTCTCTCTGGTCACCCTAGCTGGGTGCTCCAGGTGTATTGCTTGCGTGGGTTGTGTTTGCCCTCCTGTTGCAGTTAAACCTTGTTTGCTGTTTGCATGTCAGTGAGAAGGATTGACCCTGAGGACGATTGGTTGTGAGGACTGGCTGTGACTACAGTGGAGGAGTTGTTGTTCAGGGGCTGAGCCTAGGGAGCAGAATTTGCTGTAGCATGGTTCTGGTTTCTGTCCATCCTGCCCTTTGTGTGTGCTGTCCTTAGTGGCAGCTAGGTGATTCTACGTCTTGGGCTGAAGCTGGCCACATGGTGTGTCAGCCCTTGGACCTGCTGTGAGGAGCCTGGCCATAGGCCAATTTTAGCTGTAGTCTGTGCCCTGTCCTGGGCCACCTGTTATGAACCATAAAGCAATCCACAGACAGCCACCACCTGTGTTGGGCTTGAAGGTGCCTGGAGAATCCAAGCCACGAACCTAGGCCAGCTATCAGTAGTGCCGGAATTAGGGTTGCTCAGCTAATGGTATGGGACATGCTGAAGCCAGATGCTGCTTGTTTGGGTTTTGTGAACATCTGAGAGGTTTTAGGAAAATCTTCAGCATGAGCCAAGACAGGCTGTTTGTTTTGAAAAGCCTCTGGAAGCAGGTTGGGTGGGTCCACATGTTGGGTGGGGCAGCATCTCAGGGAATCACCAAGATGGGGCCAGCAGTGTTAGCTAGGTTGATGGAGACTCAAATATGGCACCCACCAGGAGATGGGCGGTCTCAACAAAGAAACAATGGCATTTGCCAGCTTCTCCATCTAGGACAAAGTGTCCCTTGAGCCTTTGTCCTGCAGTAGACAATTCAGTTTCTCCTCATAAGTGCCTAGTGCCTTTTGAGCTCCTGCACCAACACTGGAGCTCAGGTCAAGTTAGTCCATCAGTGAGTAAGTTTGTGCATGGGCCATTTAAGAGGTGCACCTGGGAGTGCAGCCATCCTCTGTCTCCCTCCGCCACAATCTCTGCTGGTTTTCACAGCAAGAAGTTATGGGGACTTCTCTTCCTGACACTGGAACCCTGGGCTAGGGAGGTTCGTATGTTGTGGGGCCCTTCACTCCTCTAGGGGTGTACCTCCACAGCCTAGATCTCCCTCCCCATTTTTAATGATAATGCAGTGATGTGGGACAAACCTGTTCTGTGTCTCTGCCCCTCCTGTCAGTCTTGATGTGGCTTCTTCTGTATGTCTTTAATTGTAGGGCTTTGGTTCAGCTGGACTTCAGGTGGTTCTCAATGATGGTTGTTCTGTAGTTTAGTTGTTTTTTTGCTGTGGTTATGAAAGGAGGTAAGCACAGCATTTACCTACTCTGCCATCTTGACCAGAAACCCTCATTTGGCCCATATTTTGAAAGTCCTTATGTACTGCTTGAAGTTGGAATTTATCTATATATTACAGTAGTTCATGACTGTGTTTCTCTAATTATTTGTGGTGAAGGACCAGTTTTTAAAAGTTTGAATTTGTTGAGACTGATACTTTTGCAAATTACAATAGCAGTGAATTAGGAAAATGAAACACAAGAGACATAAGATTAACACATTTTTTTAATTGTTAGGTTTAACCAGTGTATAGTTATTCTGTTAATTGTCCATAGAGGTGTCTAAACAAGTGCTATCCAGTAGAACTTTTTATGATGATAGAACTGTTGTATCTGTGCTGCCCAGTATAATAGCCACTAACCACAGGTTGTTATATGCATTTGAAATAAAACTAGTATGACTGAGAAATCAAATATTTAATTTAAGTTAATTAAAACAGAAATAGCTACATGGGACTATTGACTACTCTGTTGTACAAAACTGGATATATTTACTCTTAATGTCTGTATTTATCTATTGAAGACTAGTGAAAAATAGTTGTGGACTGACTTTTGTCCACAAACCATACTTTGAGTAGCACTGTTTAGAGCATGGGCTCTAGAGTTAAAAAAAAACCTTTGTGTGTTTGGCAAGTTACTTAATCTCTTGCTACTCCAGGATCCTCATTTGTAAAATGAAAGGAATAATAGAGTTATTGTGAAGAATAAATGTGGAGGGGGTGGTTAGGGAAAGCACCAAAAAAAGGTGACATCAAAAAGGGCCTCAAAGTATGAGTTCCATAGGTAAAGAGGTTTGCATATCATTGAAACCCATGTGGATTATACTCTGTGTAGAGGGAGGGGCAGCAGATAACTGTCCTAGCCCTATCATTGCTTCCACTACTGCTACCACTGTTTCTCTCTCTTTCCTACCTATCTTCTTATTTTAACATTTTAGTATATTTTAAACAAAATTACAGGGTAACATATGATTTTATGGTTTTAATAAATGCTGCCTTATTAATAAGGCCAATCATTGCATCTTTACTTCTTCATTTTTGGGATTTATGTTTCCTGAATTTGATGGTAGGAGTTAGGCAGTAAGGGAATGGGAATCCTGTTTAAAAAGGAATCCCTGGGTTATAGGTAGATAACTGTGAGATTCTTTCCCCCTAAAATGTGTTTCTTATTTACATAGATTATTGCAGGAAGAAAACAAGCTGGAAACAAAATGAAGTTCCTTCTTTATGCATTTGTTGGTGTTCACCTTTTATCTCTAAACTCTGGCAAAGCTATATACAGGAATGACATGTCTCAGAGGACTTTTCAAGAAATAAAAGAAGAAATAGCCCACTATGGAGATATTGCTAAAGCAATCATAAACCTTGCTGTTTATGGTAAAGCCCAGAACAGATCCTATGAGCGACTGGCACTTCTGGTTGATACTGTTGGGCCCAGATTAAGTGGCTCCAAGAGCCTAGAAAAAGCCATCCAAATCATGTACCAAAACCTGAAGCATGATGGGCTGGAGAATGTTCACCTGGAGCCAGTCAAAATACCCCATTGGGAAAGGGGAGAAGAATCTGCTGTGATGCTGGAGCCGAGAATGCACAAGATGGCTATTTTGGGTCTTGGCAGCAGCATTGGCACTCCCCCAGAAGGTATCATTTGTCTTTTTAAGTCAATTTTCTGTGTACTTTATAAAACTAATATCATATGACATAATGTATTATGGCATGCATGATTCATGTTATAATTTGGATGATAACAAGGAAAATGTAATCATTTCCCATTGCATTGGCTTAATGAGTTCTCTACTGTTAAACTCTGTTCCTTCCTTTTTCCTGCCTCACTTTCTTCTGTATATTTTCTTAAAGAAAGCTGATTGTGTAGAGTCACTTTTGAAATGAAGAATATACAGTTATTAGTCCATGAAACTTATCAGCCCTATCACTTGATAATTTCTATTTATTATAACATTAGTATTATTCTGTAGAAAATTGAGATATATGTTAATAGGATAGAAAAACTGACTCCTTCCAAGTGACCTCACTGTGCAGAATTTCTTAGAATTAATGAAATAGATAGGGATCAGAGCCTTGAATTAAATTGAGTTAATTTTTTTTTTTTTTTTTTTTACAGAACTTGAGGCTCTAATGCCAGGAATTATCCAGGGTGGAGTTCTACTTTTGCTTATCAGCGTTCTGGCTTAGCTTCATTAGATGATATACATGCATAGATCAGAGATATATAACCAGTCAACAGTGAGCTACCAGTCAATCTTTAATGTATTCATGTACTATTTTCCTATGGCAGTGGAACTAGTTCATAGAGACTAGTTAACCTTCTCTAAAACGTTTTTAGAAATATTTCTCTAATGCCAAGAGAAAGACCCGGTAGAGAAGTAAATGATCAGTTTTTTAAAACAAAAATATCTTTATTGAGATATAATTCACATACTATAATATCCACTCATTTAAAATATACAATTCAGAATTGTGCAACCACTGCCACAATGTAATTGTAGACCATTTTCATCAGCCCCAAAAGAAACCTGTACTCATTAACAGTTACCTCCTCTACCTCCCTCCTAAGACCTGGCAAATACTAATTTGCTTTCTGTCTTTATGGATTTCCCTACTCTGGATATTTCACATGAATGGAATAATATACTATGTGCTTTTTTGTGGCTGGCTTCTTTCATGTAGCATAATGTTTTCCAGGTTTATCCATGTTCTAGCATGTATCAGTGGTTAACTCATTTTTATTGCTGAATAATATTCTATTTTATGGATATACCACATGTTATTTATGCATTCATCAGTTGATAGACATTTGGTTTTTCCTGCCTTTTGGCTTTTTATGACTAACGCTGCTATAAACATTCATGCATGTTTTTGTATGGACATGTGTTTTCATTTCTCTGGTGTATATACCAAGGTGTAGAATTGCTGGGTTATATGAGAACACTATGTTTAACTTCTCGAGGTACTGCCAAACTGTTTTCCAAAGTGTCTGTACCATTTCACATTTTCACTAATGTATTCTAATTTTTTGCAATTTAGTGCTTGCCAACACTAATTATGATCAGTCTTTTAAGTTATAGCTGTCCTACTGGGTGTGAAGTGATATCTCATTGTGGTTTTGATTTGCATTTCACTAATGACTAAAGGTTGTTGAGCATCCTTTCATATTCTTAGTTGTATATCTTCTTTGGAAAAGTGTGTATGCAAATCCTCTGCCCAATTTTTATTATTATGGGCTATTTGACTTTTTATTATAGATTGTAAAAGCTCTTCATGTGTTCTGGATGCACATCCCTTATCAGATGTGTAATTTACTAATGTTGTCTCCCATTCTATGGTTTGACATTTCATTTTCTTGGTGTTAATATTTACTGCAGAAGAGTCTATTCAATTTAGTACAATGTATCTAAATTTTCTTTTGTTGCTTGTGCTTTTGGTATTATAGCTAAGAAACCATTGCCTAAACCAAGGTCACAAAGATTTATTCCTATATTTTACTCTAAGAGTTTTATAGCTTTAGCTCTTATGTTTAGGTCTCTGAATTAATTTTGTATATCGTGTGTGAGGTAGGAATCCAACTTCTGTTGTTGTTTTTTTCTTTTTTGCATGTGGTTATTCAGTTGTCTCAACATCATCTGTTGAAAAGACTATTCTTCCCCCATTGAATTTGGTGTATTATATTGATTTTCAGGTGTTAAATCAACCTTGCATTCCTGGTGTACATCCCACTTAGTTATGGTGTATAACCTTTTTTTAATATGTTACTGAATTCAGTCTGCTAATATTTCGTTGAGTAGTTTTATACCTGTATTCATAAGGGATATTGGTCTGTAGTTTTATTTTTTTGTGATGTCTTTGGTTTGGCATCATGATAATTCTGGCCTCAAAGAATCAGTCAGAAACTTAACCTGTCGTTTTTTCCTTTGGAAAGGTTTGTGAAAGATTGGTATTAATTCTTTATGTTTTTGGTGGACAGAACCAGTGAAGCCATCTGGTCCTTGGCTTTTCTTTGTGGGAAGATTGTTCACTATTAATTCAATATCTTTCCTTGTTATAGATCTATTAAGATTTTCTATTTCTTCTTGAGTCAATTATAGTAGTTTGTATCTTTCTAGGAATTTATTCGTTTTATCTAAGTTATGTAATTTGTTGGCATACAGTTATTTATAGTATTCCCTTATAATTGCTTTTATTTTTGTGAGGCTAGGATCCCAAGATCCCAGTTACTGTTTGATGTCACTTGCTTTCAGTCTGAATATCTCCCTTTCACTTTTCTTTTTTTTAATCAAAGCAGGTCTGCTAGCAGAAAATTCTCTAAGCTTCTTCTATCTTTATTTCTTTATTTAATCTTCAATTTTGAAAGAGTCTTACTGGATATGAGATTCTTGGTTGACAGTTTTTTACTTTTAACACTGAATTTGTCATTCCACTGTCCTCTGGCCTTCATTGTTTCTGAGGAGAAATCAGCTATAAATGTTATTGAGATTTCTTTGTATTTAATGGGTCATTTTGCTCTTACTGATTTCAAAATTTTTTCTTTATTTTTGGTTTTCAGCATTTTGACTCTGATGTATCTAGGTGTGGATCTCTTTGCTTTTATCCTGCTTGGAGGTTTTTGAACTTCATAGATGTGTAGATTAATGTTTTTCATCGATTTGTGAAGTTTTCAGCTATTATTTCTATGAATATTTTTTCTGCCCTCTCCTTGTTTTTTTCTCTTTCTGGTACTTCTATTAGGAATATTTTGGTGCACTGAATGGTGTCCCACATTTCTCTTAGGCTCTGCTCACTTGTCTTCCTTTCCCCCCTCCTCTGTTCTTCAGATTGTATATAACCTGTATCAATCTATCATCAAGTTCATAGATTATTTCTTCTGCTAGCTCAGATATACTACTGAGCCCCTCTGCTGATTTTTTTCTTTTCAGTTATTATTCTTTTAAATTCCAGAATATCCATTTGGTTCATTTTTATAATTTCTATCTCTTTATTGATATTCTCTATTTGATGAGGCATTGTCATCATACCTTCCTTTAAGTATGGGTTCCTTTAGTCCCTTGAACATAATGTAACAGCTGCTTCCAAGTCTTTGTCTGGTATGTCCTATAGCTGGGCCCCCCAAAGCCAGTTTCTATTGCCTGCTTTTTTCCTATGTATGAGTTACACTTTCTTGTTTCATAATATTATTTTTTTTTGCTGAAAACTGAAGATTTTAAATAATATGTCCTAGCAACTCTGGATACTGATTCTTCTCCATTCCCCTCCCAGACCCACTGGAGGGTGATACTATTTTGGTTCTTTATTTTGTCCTTTATTTGTTTAATGACTTGGTTGTATTAATTTTATGAAGTCTATTTCTCCAACCATGTACAAATTCTGATGTCCCTGTTCAGAGTGTTTTTATTTTCCCTGATTTTCACTTTTAGTCCGGCTCCTTAGGAGTCACCCCCAGGTCTGCATAAGCCACATATTGGTGAACAGTTGTGCTTAGGTTCCTTTAGCCAAATTTTTTACTCTTTACTGTTTGGTGTTTATGTGGCTTGGGGCTGTTATTAAAACTTGGGGAGTTTATGTTTTTGCCCCAAGATCAGCCAGAGCTTAGTAGCTTGGAAGTTTCCTCTCCAGTCAGTCTTGAGAGGGCATAGCCTTGGTCATGCACATGGCCTCTGGCCTGCTAGGATGCATGTGATTTTGTTATTAAGCCTGACTTAATAATAATTTCCCCAGATCAGAATAGCTTATTTTTCAGCCAGTGTTTGGTCAGAGGTTGTGCTTAAGCCTCTTTTGCCAGTAAGCCTTCTGCCTTTTGTTGATGGATCTGGGTACAGCTTGGGGAGTGTTTGCAAGTTTGACCCAAGTTCTGTTTTTATTGTTCCCAAGTAGGAACTATACAACAATAGCCTTTTGAACCACCAGGTTTTACTGTGATACCAGGGCGGATTTTCTTGCTTGTTTCTTTCCCTGGTTCTTTCTGTTAAACTTCTGAATGCTCTGCTATTTTGCTTATTACTAGCAGTATCATGAAGCTACCAGTACCCACCTAATTGCTTTCTATCAAGTTCTCCATTATTTTCAACAGTACCATTATGTGTGGAATTCTCTATGTTTAGCTCCAAATAAAGTTACCTGGGTAAGAACTGAAAAGCTCTTCATCCTCTTCATTTGCTTCTTCCCTGGGAGAACCTCTGTGCTACTGTCCAGGAGATAGACACAGTGATAGTGGTCTGCTTCTGCAAGAGTGATATCTCCAGTGGGTGCTAGACAGGGAGGGTGGTAGCTCCTGGTCTCCTCAGCTTGCCTCTCCCCGTATGGAACCTCTACCTGTGAGTAAGCTGAGACAGGAGTGATCAAAATTCTAGTATTCTTGGTGGCTTGGAGTAGTATTTTCATCATATGAGTAGAGCTGGGTAGAGGAAAGGGGCCTTATTCCACTTGCAGTAGAGTGCCCATAAACAGTTTTTATAACATAACATGGGGGTGGGAATGGGAGAAGGAAGCAAGCCATGGCCCAAATGTTACAGATTCTCATTATTCTAATTCAGATTTAGTAGATTTTCTTGAATAAATGTTTCTCCATTTGTATGCCCTTAGGACAATTATTTATTTATTTAGTTTTTTTTAAATTAAAGTTTATTGGGGTGACAATTGTTAGTCAAGTTACATAGGTTTCAAGTATACAATTCTATAATACATCATCTATATATCATGTTGTGTGTTGACCACCCAGAGTCAGATCGCGTTCCATCACCATATGTTTGATCCCTTTTACCCTCATCTACTACCCTCCTCCCTGCTTACCCTCTGGTAACCACTAAGGTATTTTCTGTGTCTATGAGTTTTTGTTTTTTCATTTGTATGTCTTATTCCTTTGATGTTTTCAGGTTTATATACTACATGTTAGTGAAATCATATGGTTCTCGACTTTATCTATCTGACTTATTTCACTTAGCATAATAATTTCAAGATCTATCCATGTTGTTGCAAATGGCACTATTTCATGTGACCCAGCAATCCCTCTCCTGGGTATCTACCCCCAAAAATCTGAAAACATTTATCCATAAAGATATATGTGCTCCAATGTTCATTGCAGCTTTATTTATGGTGGCCAAGACATGGAAACAACTAGTGTCCTTCGATAGCTGATTGGATAAAGAAGATGTGTTTTATATATATGTATGTATGTATGTGTATATATATATATATATATATATATATATATATATATATATATATATATATACTATTCTGCCCCTAGGACAATTTTGAGAGACTTTTAAGTGACTTTTTAAAAAACATTTTTTCCTAGTTAAGTATTTTGTAGGGGAGAAGATCTGCCAAGTTTCTCACTCCACCATTCTGGAAGTACTACTGTGATGGCCACTTTTGATCTCTCTGAGCTGCATGAATAGGTGGTAGAGTCCTCTCAGGTATTAGGGAATCCCTTAGTCTGGGTTCTCTAGTGTCAACCAAGAGTTTTGTTCAATTGCCTTCTGTTATGCACTTATCTGTGTGAGGCATCAGCTTATATTATTATTATTTTTCTTTTGAAGCCTTCCCAACTATCTTAAAAGGTCTAGCTTTTTTTTTCTTTTTTTCCTTTTTTCCAGATGTGAAAACCAGACTCCAAGAGATTAGGTAGTTGCACAACTAGTAAGAGGCCAAGTTGCTAAGTTCAGGCATGGACAATTGTCAAATTCCAGAGTTTGTAGTTTAGTCATTAGACTATATTGCCTTACGTATAAATATTTTAGCGTTATTTTTATTTATAAGATTTTCCTTTTTAGACATTTGACTGAAGCAGATCTGTCTCAAAATCTGCTAATACCTGTACTGTGATGGCAGAATATATTGGTGTTTGTACCTTCTTTTTGGACGTTTTCCCATTTCTTTCTTATCCTCATTTCCTATTCTGTACCTGGGCCTGCTCTTCCCTGGCTATCTGCCTGGTATTGAAAACTAAGCCAAGTTACCGATTGCTCCTGGGGCCTCAAAACTCAGGGCAAGAGAATTTTACTCACTGGAATCTATTGTGGTATTCCAAGGCTCACTTTCACCCCATTCTTCATTTCCTGGGGCTCAAAGGAGATAAACAGTTGTCTGGCAACTGGACTATTTTAAGCTATGAGGTGACTGGAGAGTTAGGCTGGACTAGGTGTGGAAAAATTCTCACGGGAGATAATGTGAAGTCAGCATAATGGGACTTCTAGATGTAGGTAGTATGCAGCAGAGTTCATCTCCCAGGAAACTCATGTTGTATCCTTGATTTAGCTACCTATAAATGTTAGTTGTGTGACCTTGGTCCAGTCATTTAATCTCTATGGACCTTAATTTTGTTACCTGAAAAGTGAGAGATGGCTGGAATATGAATCTGTAAGGTCTCTTCTTTATTGAAAAGGCTGTGATCTTTATGAGAATCCATATGGGATGAGTGAAACTAGAGTTCGCGAGAGCAGGATTCTCCCAGGCATATGCTATGGAGAAGATTATATAATCAGAGGTGATTTTTTTTAACTTTCCAATTCTTGACTTGAGTATTATAGTATGTGTTAGTTTATTTGTGTGTCAGGGTTAGGGTTCTGTGAGCTGTCTGGAGTTGAAAGAAGACAGATATACAAATGGCCAAATAAGATGAATGCTGAGCAAAACTTAATCTTAGAAGTAAGACAAGACAAAGTATAAACTCTAGTCAATCCTGAAATAACACAGCAGACATCAGATTTAAACGGACCAAGTGAAAGAATGAGAATCAGCAGACAAATCCAAGAGAGGCTGACATGGGCAAGAAAGAACAACTTGGGCAGGATGTTCTTGCTCTTCTCGTATACGTAACTCTGTGGGTCTTCTCTGAACCAAACATAGCAAATCATCGAGTACTTGTTAATTCTCTATGGAGACTGACATCTCTATGCAGGTATTGAGCTTTCTCAAAATATTATGTTACCAACTCTGTGTTTTCTATTAGTGTGAGAGCTCCTGAAGGACTGGACTGAATCTTACTCATCTGTCTATCCTCAGCACCTAGCACTATACTCAGTATGGAGTAGTTACTCATTCAATGTTTGAGGAAAGGAACAGTATATTTTTTAAGGTAGCCCTTTCCTTAATGTATTAGTTACTTGAATTAATGAAAAAACAGTTCTGCCTTCTACATACAGATGATGTTGACCCGTTGTTGACTCATCATCTTTTGCTGAGGTTTTTTTTCTGGTTATAAAAGTAATACCTACTCATCATAGAAAACATGTACATGAATATAAAAACAATAAAAACCATCTGTCATCTTTTCCTGCAGTCATTGCTAATATTTTAATTCTTCTAATATTTCCATATGCATGTATATTTTTATTTTACAAATTTGAGATCATATATTTGTGCATATATTTGTGTCCTTTATGCCATATATCATGAACATTTACCACATACTAATAAATATCCTTTGAAATAAAATTTGATGGTTACAAAATTCAAATATACAATAATTAATATAACCAAAGCCCTGTTATTGGACTCTAGATTATTTCCTTCTTCCTTTTTTTCCCTTCTGTTTAAAATAATATGGCTATAAAAATTCTATAACACAGAGGTAAGAATGGATTTTTAAAGGAGGGTTTTTTATATTTTTTATAAATGTTAGAAAAGGAGGAATGATTGGGATATTCTAAGAAGACTTAAAAGAATTGCAAAAGATAATTTTGAAACTGCTCATATAAATAAAAAATATGCCAATAAAATTTTTAGGAACCCTCTTTTCTGTCTTAATATTTTTAATTGCTTAAGATATTAATGCAGTAGAATATATAGCATTATATATAATATAAATTATTTATAATATAAATTATTATACATAATATAAATTTATAATATACATTATAATTATTTATAATACAATGTAAAAGTGTAATATAATATATTTAATTAAAAATTTAATGTAAATATTGATAATTTAGGCACTTGATACACTTCATTAAATTGCTTTCCAGAAAATTTGTACACATCTACTCTCCTATCAGCAATGTATCTTAATGTTCTAATCCCTGCCTCTTCATCTGCATTGGGTGCTTTTCCTAATCTTTGCCAATGCGATGGGCTAAAAGTAATATTTCACTATTATTTTACTTTCTATTCATTTGTTTATTGGTGAGGTTAATGTTTTCATGTGTTTATTGATTACTTGTATTTTATTTCTTTAAATTATCTGTGAATATTTCTTGGTCATTTTTCTATAGATGCTTTAATGATTTTCTAATTGATTTGTAGGAGTTCATTACATAGTAAAGATTTAAATTATTTGATTGTCATTTGATTCAGATTGAGATGGTTTGTCCTGATCCATCGCTTCCTTTTTTATTTCTTTTTAAGAGCTCTTTTATTTCTCATTTTTGAGGAGGATTGGCTGGCTGTGGAATACAGTTAAAAGATGGTAAAACAGCAAAGTTGATTAATCTATGCTCCCTCTGCTCTATCAGAGTGCTCTAAGAAACTGACCTCTTTAGCTCAGCTTACACAGACTTTGGGACATCAGCTTCATGTTCCATGGTTTGCAGATTTGTTGGTGACTTGCTTTTGAAACTGCACTTACAAACTGAACGTCCCAGTCTAGCTAGACTTGGATCTTGAGCTCTGGGCACTGATTGGTACTGCTGTGGTTCACATGAAAGTTTGTATACTTCATGGCTATTCCTTATGGAAACAATTTAGGAGTGGGAGGAAGAAGAGGTAGAGTTTGCACTAGAATGAGCTTACTGTGTAGAGTTAGCTGGTAGTTAATGTCCAGTTGTGGAACCACTCTAACTGGTGTAAAGTTAAAGCAGATATAGGTATATGACAGGATTTTAAATGGGTTACAGAACCACAGGCAAGCTAGTGATGCAGACTGTAATTTGAGATTTTCAGGAATGAATTTGAAAACTATTTTGTAGAACCAGCCTACCGAGATTGCTATTCGCCTTTCCTAGGTTAAGCAGTGGCCTTTATCGGAAAGCTGCTGTAGAAAATCTAGACATTTCCATAAGTGTGCTTGTCTCTGAAATAATGGAAGCAGTTAGAAAACAGCCTCCATCTAATTTCTACCTTCCAGACTTTGGATAAAATTGGTGACACTTAAATTACTTCTAAAACCCTAGTATAGGAAGCCTCAGGAATATATATATTTTTTAGTCTTCATAAACAGAAGGACACATTTAAAGGAGGCTAGAATGGATATTGAATGCCAATTGCTCATATCCAACATAGCGCTCATTTTCATCATGTTCATTTCATTATTAATAACAATATGATAACTTTTTTGCATAAATAAAGAAGTGAAAAAAAAAGATAGCCATTGGTTATATAGTATAGGTAACACCACCAATAGTAATTTGGTCCTCTATAACTAATGGATTATAGTGGATTTAATAGGACTGACAAGAATATAAGGACAGTAATCATGAAATGAAGCAGGGCATGTCTCTCTGGGCATCCTAGTGGATTGAAGAGAAGTATTCTAGATGATAGTCAAGTTTTCCATGTAAATTAAAGTAGGTTCTACTTCATCTACTATTTCCCCTGTCTATTCTGCATGCTTGTCTTTCGTAGGCCTCATCTTAAATGTCACATGTGACTTTTTTTCCATCCCCATGTCACATCCGAGTTCAGGATCTAATATCACCTGCGTATATTGTTATAATCGCCTCCTTATTGATCTTCCTGACTCCAGTCTCCTTTTAATTAATTCCCGTACTGCTGCTTCAGTTGTCTTTGTAAAATATGGATTTTATTATATCACTCCCTTGCTTAACATCTTTTCTTGTTCAGGGTATAGTTTACATTCTTATAACCTTTTAAAAAGTAACCCCAGGCTGTATTTCTAGGCTTATGTCTAATTCCTCCCTAGCCACTCACCTTATGCTGTAGCCACGGGGGCCTAACTTCTCTTGCCTTGACATGTTTATACCTCCTTGCCTTAAAAGATGCTTTCTACACCTCAGCTAACCTAATTGTAACCCTAATCCTAATCTTAACCCACCCCAACCCAAGCCTTCTCTGCTTGTAGAATTCCTACTCAGTTTTAAAGACTCATTTAAAATGGATCTTTTTTTCTAAAATCTTTCATGAACCGAAACGTAAATAAACTTAATTGTTCTTTCATCTTTATTTTCATAGCACTTTGTTTGCTTATATTATACAGTGATCACAATTTATTATAGTTGATTGTTCACATGGTTATCTCTTCTGAGAAACTGTGACTTCCTCCAGGGTAAAAGCCACATCTTACTTACCTTTGTATCTCCTTTAGCACTAGACTCAATGCCTGGTATGTAATAGACCCATATTAAATATCCATTGATCTGATGGGTAGATTGTGAAAAACATCACAGATTTAAAAAGGATATGTAAAAACTCATTCATACTCAAACTAGCAAGCTTCCTTTAGCCCTATGTGATTTCCATAGCCCTTATTTGTCCCTGTCATGTCCAAATAACAATGTTTTGGTTTACATCTGAAGTGAAGGCATATAGGAAAGGATAAATGAATATTAGTCAAATAATGATTAGGTTGTTCACCACAGTCTATTCTTTCTGAAAACTTAAGCAGCATGGATCGGAAAGTCTGGGAAGCTTCACTTTAAGCTCATTCCAAACTCTCACTGTATTCATCTCATAGGAACCTAAAATAGCCTTCTTACATACTCCCAGCACATCCACCAAAGAAAGACATTCTACAGTGGATACTTGCAATTCATTTCTTAGTGTGAACTAATTTACACACAAGCTCCTATCATCAGATAATTAGTTATTTGCATCTGTCCTCTTTTACTCCTATGGTCTAATCAGGGAAATAGCAGTTTCACCTTTTTATTTCTTTTTTAGGGCTTAATCTTTGTCTGATATCTAATCACAGTATGAGCATGTTGAAGTAGGAGACCTCCAAACCTGTAGAGAACTTTAATGAATTTATTTGAACTAAACTGACAACAATTGCCAGGAAGCAAAATCTCAACAGATTAAGAAAATGCTCCAGAGAATGGCAGTTTTGCAGCTTATTTTATACATTAGAATCAAAGGAGGAAGGTTACATGAAATCTGTTGGTGGTAGTTTAAGGGGGCAGGAGAAAGCAAAGCAGGGATATCTCTGGGATTGAATAAAAAATAAAATGGAGAGGCACATACTTCTTTTCAGTTGGTGGGTACAGGATAGTTAATTAACTTTTTTTTTTTAATTTATTTTTTAAATTTATTGGGGTGACAATTGTTAGTAAAATTACATAGATTTTAGGTGTACAATTCTGTATTACATCATCTGTAAATCCCATTGTGTGTTCACCACCCAGAGTCAGTTCTCCTTCCATCACCATATATTTGACCCCCTTACCCTCATCTCCCACCCCCTATCCCCCATTACCCTCTGGTAACCACTAAACTATTGTCTGTGTCTATGAGTTTCTGTTTCTCATTTGTTTGTCTGTTCTTTTGTTGTTTTTAGTTTATATACCACATATCAGTGAAATCACATGGTTAATTAACATTTTAGAGCACATAGAGATGGTATTAGGAGGAATAGGATAATAATGAGGGGATCTGTGGTCTCCTGCTCTGGTGTGGTAGGTTGTGCCCTGAGGGGTCTGGAGAAGAAGATTACTCTGACATTACAAAGGTATGTTATCTTAGATGCAAAAAGACAATAGACAGGATCACTTAAGGTTAAGACAGACCTTTGTCAAAGAAGCTACAGGCCAAGGAATTTTTATGTTCAGACCATAGTATGTGGTTAATGTCAGTCCCTTTGAGTTTGTAGGGCCTGCCATGCTTGCCTGCCCTGAGCTTGTCAGGTTTAGTATGTGGCCCCTTTTTCATTCACAAGTGGAAGTGCCCTAGAGGGCCTGTATCTACAGATGATGCTTGGAGTTTGGAGGTATGGGGTCAGCAGAGGGATCTGATTCCAAAGTGTCAGAGGTTGCAAATTCCCTCTCTCTGCACCAAGTCAGGAGTGGGACTGAGGAGGACAGGGACAAAGGAGCTCACATTTAGTATTGAGTACCTGCTATTATACTCTAATCATTGTGCAGATTCTTTTACTTACATTGTTGTTTGGGATAGGGATTGTTCATACTTTACAGGTATCAGGCTCTGGGAGGTTTAGCACTTCGTCCAGGGGCACACAGCTAATATGTGGCGGAGTCCTGTCCCAAGTCATGCCTTCCCAATTACCTTCCCTTTTCACCTTGCCTCATTGTGGATCTTTCTGCCCACATCTTTCAGGTATTTCCATTTTCCTCTTGGCTGTTCCTCGAGAATGGGGCTACCACATCTATCTCCTGTGTGCCTTCACACTCTCACACAAGCCCACCTTAAAAAGAAGAAAACATAAGAAAAAACATGACTGAATCTGATTGCATCAGAATTAAGAATTTGTATTCCATGAAGGATACCATGAACAAAGCTGTTAGACAGATCGCAACTGGGAGAAGATATTAACACTGTCCAAAATTGTTGTGAGATTAATATGTAGGTTGTGAACTACTGGCAATTAACAAGAAAAAGGCAGTAACCCTAATAGAAAAATGGACAAAGGCTCTGAATAAGCAATTGAAAGGAGAAGGAGCCTAAAAGCTAACAATTTTATAGAGATCTCAACACATTAGGTATCAGAACAGTGCAAATTTTAAAAATAATGAGGTCATTTCACAGCAGGACTGTAAAATGTGTTGGTGGGGCTGTGAGGACATAGGAACTCTCATGTATTGATTGATGGGCTGAAGCATGGTGCACCATTCTGGAGAGCAAGCTGGTAGTATTTAGCCAACATATATATATATATATATATATATATATATATATATATATATATATATATATATATAATATTTTTTTCATACTCAATGACCAAGTAATTCACTTCCTTGATATATTTCCCAAAGAAATTTCCACACAAGTCCCTAAAGGTACATACACAAGGATGATTATGTATTGTAGCCTTATTTGTAAGGTCCACCTGGAGATTCATCACTGAGAGAATAGACATGTAAAATGTGTTAGATGCCCCCTGGGAATGTTATAGAGAAATTGGAAGTGACTAATATATGTATAGCAACATAGATGGATCTTACATACATAAAACTGGGTAAAAAAAGTGAAAAATTGAACGGTGTGCATGATACAATTGCATACATCTAAATACAATTTTACATACACACAGAATGATATTTAATATTTTACAAGATAACAGATAAACAAAAAACATCTTAGAATGGTTGCCTACTTAGGACACGAGGTGGAGGTGGGAATGAGGAATGGGGATAAAAAAATAAAGTTTAGAAACAAGGAAATAAAAGAGATTTGCCTTGAATATTCCAGTGATGATGATATACTGTGAATTAAGGAGTATAATTAACCTAGCACTCTGCATCTGATATTAAAAGCAAAAATATACTTGCCTGTACATGAGTCATGAGGTTAAGGTAGGTATTTCGGTCATTTGCCATTTTCTCCAAGAGGGAAGGAAACCACTTCTCTCTTACTTTTTAAACATTATCCATTTCCCTCCTCACCCATAATCTTATGTCATTCACTTAAATTTATGCTTATACAGTGTAAGATCTTTACTTTTTACTTTTATGGTTTTAGTTTTCATGTAATACATATTTGTCATTGTTGTCTTAGTTTCAAAGCTCCTGGAGGCAGGGATGATCTCTGTTTTCATTTGCTTTGCGTAGCCTTTAGTATAGGCAGACCTTTAGATCACATTAATGATAACCCAAGTTTATGTTTATGGAAAAATCTTTCAGAAAGAGGTTTTTGTTTGTTTGTTTGAAATTCTAGCAGTATGAATAATGTCCCTGGAGACTTGATGATGACATAATGTAGGTTAGTAGTACCCAGGTATCCTTTTTAAACACCCTTATATAGCTCACATTTCATTTCTTCTTTCCCTTTAGCAAATATTTCTGACTCCTTTTTCCTAGCAGAAAATATCATTGGTTAATAACTATAGGTTTTTAATAACTGATGTTGAGGGTGAATCCAAGAAATATGTTCAGTAATCAAAAGTTTATAATTAGTATTGAACTTAATTACATAGAACTAGGAAATGTAGGTATTTCTTCTCAATAGTTGTAATTCTGTATATATCTGTATTTTTTCTCTTTGTATCTGTCTTTGTTGTTTACTCTGCTTCATCTCTCTCTGTGTCTCTGCTTTTCTCTGTAGTCATCTCTTTATTTTACTCTTTCTTTGTTTTGGACTCTTTGTTCTTGATTTTCTTTCCCACCTCCTAGTTTCTGGTTTATAGCCTCACCAATAGGGTAGTCTAAGGCTGATGTATTTGCAGCCAGTTTATTGCTCCAGATTTAATTGGAACTCCTTTTTCTTAGTCTGTAAAAGTCCTCTTTGACAGTCTCATTGTATTCTTACACTTACAGTCATTTGAAGAAGCTGGTAAGTACATATTTTGTACTCTTACAGCAGTAAAGAAAAATTTTATGATGCATTTCACATTGAAAGTGGTTCCTAAGAGTGAGTGCCATTTTGATGGTTCTTGGGGAAATGCATCAATAGTATCAATCAGCTGAAGGCACTTTGATTTCTTCAGGGGCTGAGGGGACTCAATAGGCCAAGGCCTTACGGGACTCCTTACATTCTTGATGTATTTTGTCATGAAAAACTGCATGTAAATTTTCCAGGAAGTATCAGAACTTTATATCATCAAATTGAAACATTTTTCTGAGGGGAAAAGTAGAGAAAATTTGCCTTCTTTAGAAGTGATGGCTTAGAGGTTTTAGATCAATTACTGATAACAATACATTGGAGACTCAAGGCCTGATTAACAGTGGGTTATAAATAAACTACTGGAACCAGATGATATCTACCCAGTATTTTTGAAGGAACTTGAAGGTAAAATTGTCAAATCTTGGTTAAACTGTATTAAACACTTGTTACTTGCTATTGAGCCCAAGAATTGTCAGATTTTTCTTGGGACCACTTTCCATAGGAATTCGTCCAAGAAGACCTTAAGAAGTACATTTTATTGGTGATCATTACTTCTTTATTTCATACCACATATATGACAAAGTAATGTGTAGGGCATTTCTGAACGGTACATATAGATGATATGTTGGAGGGAAGATGATGTACGAATAGTAGCAGAAACCTAAGATAGGGCCAGATCAGATTTATAGCCAGTGGGAACTATTGCAAACTTATAAATAGGGGAATTTTCAGATAAACATTTTTCAGAAAACATCCCCTGGGTCTGTGACAAATGGATGGAAAGGAGAAAGATCAGAGAGAGTTCAGATTTGAGGGACTAATAGTTTGGACAAATGGCCTTAGAAATGGGGAACTGAATATTATTAAAGATCATTTAACACATTTGGATGAAGAATAGGAGGAATCAAAGATTACAAAGCTTTCCAGTCTGGGTTAGTAGAAAAACCCAGTAGAAAAACCCATAATGATACCATAGAGAGAACGAGGAGGGCTGGGAAGGGAAGCTGGCCGAAGATAGTGGATAATTGGGTTAGTTTTTAATATACTGACCTTTTGAGGTTGATTCCATAGAAAGCAGTCATGTCCTTTTATACAGTATCCCCAAATGCCACAAAGTGACAACAGTGGACCAGGGTGGTCGCTGAGCCCACCCATGTGGCATTTCCTATAATATTTTCTTCCATTACATTCTGCAAACTACTGAATCCTCTGTTGATACTGCTACAACCGTGATTCTCATTTCCTTATCTGTGTACTGTGAGCTTAATTTAGACAAGGGCTGCCTATAATCTGTCTCTTCAGCTCCTAAGGTGGCTCTTACTGGCCATTGCATTGACATCCACTTTATGCCCAGCACAGGATTAGGAGGTGATGGTACACAGAGGAATCAAACAAGGAGGAAGCACTGGTGTAATAAGATAGGAACATGGAGAAGAGGGGGCTTAGTTCTCCCTAGGGATTGAACAAGCCTTCAGAGTGATGTGACATTGAAGGATGAAGGATTCACTGGGGCTAAGGAGGGAGAAAGTGTATTCTTAGCACAGGAAAGAAGAGCAAAGACATGAGGCTGTGAAAGTGTTAGGTGTACTTGCCCAATGACTGGAGGAGCAGGTTCACAGTGAGAAGGAAGTAAGTGGATGGTGATAAGACTGGAAAGGTACAAGGCAGACTGCAAAAAACCTGGCTAAGGCCAACTTATGTATTCTTACATTACTTAGGACGAATGATTTCTAGATTGAGGGTAGAAGGTTAGGCAGATTAGATGACAAGCTAATTTGATATCTTTCAGTAGAAGCATAGATGACTAGGAGTAAAGAGTTTTGAATGTTAATCTTTGCTACTAACTAACATCACTAGGACAAAGTTATAAAACTACTTTGAATTATCTGGGATCAGTTTTCTTTGGTATTTATAAATATTGTTAGTGGTAGCATAATTTATTTGTGAAATGAGAATTCCTGAGTAGTTTTTTTGTTTGTTTGTTTTTTGTTTTTGTAAGAGATCTAGTTTTCTGGTTTTTGAAAATATGATAAACCAAATTATAGCTTATACTTTCTTGATCCATCAGGATTAATGAAATAATTTCCAGTCTTCACAGGCAACTGTTAACCTCACTGCCTACTAATGGTCTCCTCCTCAATGCTTCCATTTTGTAAGTTTATTTGTCAGTCTTACTGTGACTCAAATGACTTGAAAGCTAATGCGGCTTTTAGTAACAGAACTAATCGTTTATGAAATGTAGTTTTTTTGTTTGTTTGTTTTTTTAATTGTGTTGTTCAGAATCTTACTTTTCAAGTATATTTTCTCTACTTAATTTTGGGGAACTTAGCACAAAACATTAAATACTTTGTTTTCTGAGGAGGCTCTTGGCTTTCTCTGTTCAGAGAACAGGACGTTTATCCTCAGACTGCACTTATGCATTATTTTCATCTTGACAAGCATTTATTAAGCACTTATTTGTGGGCATTATGGGTGACATACCTAGTCAGAACAAACACTAAATAACTAATGATGTGCAAGTAGGAAGTGTAAGTTACATACAATCTTTTAAAACAAGATTTTCCTGATTATAAAAGTAATACATTGCTTTTCAAATGTATAAATTTGAAAAATAAAGAAAAGCACAAGTAGGAAAATAAAATCTTACTTCTCAAAAGTAAGAGCTATGAACATTTTGGTCTATATGTGTACTCTAGTTGTTGCTATGCATTTGAATGTTTGTATGCATTTACTGTGTATTGTGAACATTTTCCTCTTTTTAGTGAGAGTACAGTATCACTGTTGAGGACCTGCTTTGAGGTTGAATCCTGAGCCAATCTCTAATTGGCATTGTGACCATTCTCAAATTATTTAATCTTTTGAAGGTTCTGTTTTGTTTTCAGCAAAATGGGGATAATAATAGTGTTTGCCTCATAAAGTTAGAGTCACGGCAAAATGAGACAATGCACTTAAAGCATTCAGGGCCTGGCACATTGCAATTTATTATATGAGTCCTTCATTATTGGACATTTCATTTCTATTTTTTTTCCTGTTATGTAATGCTTGCCACGCACAGTTGGCAGCATTAGATTTGTTACCACTCAGTTATTGATCTGTGTGTTCAAGTCAATTACAAAAAAGAATTGCTGAGCGAGATTCTTACCCCATTGTCCCATGTGGAAAGTTTTCCATTGATTTCTAAAACTTAGGACTTCTCTCAGTTGTTTCCTTCATATAGATTTGGTTGCATCAAAAGATCTCACTTGGCTGCTGTGAGGTCATCTGTAGTGATAAAACTCTCTCATTTGCCCTCCACAATAGGACTTTGTACGAATGAAACCAGGCTGGGTGGGGCTGGTAACAGAGATGCACATGACCTTCTGGGTGGGTCTAGAGACTGGATCTGAGTCACCTTTGGCAATGGGGTCAGCCATAGGATTTTATATGAGTGGCCACCATAGACCTTTTAAGTAGGGTACTGAAGTCTGGGGATGGAACCCAGTTGGGATTTAGAGTGAGGAGTCAGAGTATTACCAGCGTGAGGGGGGCAGGATGAGGAGATGAAACTCACACAGCTTTAATGAATTTTGCTGCTGTTTTAGCTTACTCAGCAGCATGTTTTTCTTCTTGTGTCTTGGTGATGTCTTAGAGCCCTCATACTACTCCTCCCCCAACCCCAATTTACGTATTTGTTGAAAATATAATAAAATGATACAATATTTAAATTTAACAAAACTTGAAAAGTTTGAATTTGGCAAAATGCTCTGGAGCAGCAGAAACTCTTAAGTGCTACCAGGAGTATAGGTTGCTACTACAACCACTTTTTAGAGAGCTGCTATGCAACTGAGCATATCCTGATTCTAGGCACACTCCCTAAAGAAACTCTTACACAGTACTTAGGGAGATCTGTACAAGAATGTTTATTGCAGTTTTGTTTGTAATATAAGAAATTATTATTACAGGAGAGTGGATAAATTGGAGCAGGTTTATACAATGGAATACTAGAAAGCAGTTAAAATGGATGAACTGGAATTACATCTATCAGCCTGAATTAATTTAACAGCAATGTTGAATTTTGAGAAAATGAGTTAAGGAATTATAGGTACGTATCATACAATTTATGTGAGGTTAAAGAACATGCAAATAATGCTATACTTATACATTCATATCTAATGAAGTTCTAAACAATGCATAGTTTGAATACAACATTTAGATAATAAGTAGAGAAAAATTAATGAGATGGGAGAGATAAAACATCACAGATTTGCATTCTATGCATATTTATTTAAGGAAAAAAGAACTGAAGCAAAGATGGCAAACTATTGATATATTTCATTATTTATTAAAATGGGGAAAGAGGGCAGAGAAAATTAATATATGATCACAATAAAGAAATTCTAGCAACCGCAGGGAAAGTAAGTCTTTATTGCACCTCTGATCCCTGGTCCCTGTTCCATGTGCCGGAGGAAACCACTCTTAGCAACTCCCCATGAATCCTTCCCACGAGGGTCCATGATATGGAAGCATCTTGTATATTCATTCATTTTCTACCTGCACAGTTAATGCTCTTTGCTTTTTTCACTGAGCTACATATATCTTGGAGATCATTCATTCTACAATTTTTGATAATATCTTTTCAAGAAACTTCTGCTTCATGAGGGTGAATACAACCGTAGTTTCTTAACTCTATTTTGGAATCACTGATCTAGAATACACAGGATCAGTTTTAGATACTAAATTGTAAAGACAGAGTGTGTTCAGACCCAAACCAACCTTGAAAACAGAGTATTCAGGTTTGAAAGGCTCTTTGCCCATTGCAATTTGTCAAATAGTTGAGAATATTAAGCTTGGGACCAGAGATAATGGCAGAGTGAACACACGTGAGGGATTTACACCCCTCAAAGGAAAGTGCACTTTTTATGGACTCTGGCAAAGCTGGGATTCGGGGCCCTTGCTACTTTCACAAGTCACTCTGCTGCAACCATGACTGCATCTTGGGGTTGCTGTTGTATCCAGATAATGTTAGTTTTGTCTTCATTTGTATTCCACTCAGTTTTACCAAACTGAAGGTTTATTAGTTAATGATTTTTAGGAAGGTGGGTGAGATTGTGACAGTATCACTGTATTTTATGAAAATGGAAGCAAAGCTCCTTTTAAATTATCTAAATGTTTTTCGGTTTTTTTGTTTGTTTGTTTGTTTGTTTGTTTTTTGAGCTGAAGAAAGAACAATAAATTTCATGAAGTAGTGAAGTGGGACTTGGTAATTGAACTGTGACTGCTGCAGGTGTCTGGCCTGGCTCTGGGAGAGTTTGTTGTCGGATCACAATGAGCCTGGATACACAGAGCATGGAAAGTCCCTGATCCTTATCATCACAGAGTTTGGTTTACAGCCTCCCCTTTCAAAGATGGAGGCTGCTGGCATTTGTGATGTTGTTTTCTATTCTTGCCCCTCGTTAGAGAGAGAAATCCAATGTAATTTTGCTAAAACTCTCTAGAGCTGAATTTGGGAGTATCAGAGAACAAACTCCTTATGCAATGTCTGTGGGAGGAAAGGTACCCTCTTTATCAATCTAATTGTAGTTCAAATATTTCCTACATTCACCTGTGTACTCCTTCCTGGTGCCCATAAGACGTGGAAAGGACAGTTGCTTAGAAGTTCTAGGTAGGAGTTCTTTGTCCTTATGCTTTTCCAGAGTCTCATGGTGGTCAAGATTCTTAACTTCTTTGAGCCTGTTTTCTTGTCTTCAAATGGGGTCAGTACTACCTACTTCAAAAGTGATATTCTAAATATCTCAGAGCCAGTGTGGCCTGGCTTTTGGCCAGACACACGCCATACGTGTAAGGTTGCCCCTGATACTTACCAGCTGAATGTCAATCAGGACTATTTTATGGAATTGCTGTAAAGGTAAAATAGGACCATGCATGGAATGTGCTTTGAAAACTGCAAGGGGTTACATAAATCTGTGCTATTAATGCAAAATACACACATTGGGCAGGACATTTGATAAGTGCTTTGGGCTGTTTGAGCAAAAGATTCTTTGATGAAAATAAACAATTATTACCCCCCAGTTTCAACTTATTTAAAAATCCGTTTCCTACAAAGTTAAACACATGGTTATTATACAACCCAGCAATTCCACTCCTAGGTATTTACCCAAGAGAAATGAAAACATATGCCCACTCAAAGGGTTATATGTGAATATTCATTGTAGTTTTATTCATAATAGCTAAAAACTAGCATTGGTTCACATATCCATTACCTGATGAATGGATAAATATACTGTGATGCATCCATACAGTGGAATACTACTCAGCAATACAAAGGAATGGATGAATGATGGACACCACAACACAGATGAATCTCAAAAGCATTATGCTGAGTGAAAGAAGACATTGTATACCATATTATTCCATTTAAATAAAATTCTATTAAAGGCAAAAATTTAGTGACAGAAGGAAGATCTGTGGTGGACAGGGGCCAGAGATGAGAGAAGGGCTTGGTTGCAAGGGATTGAGGCATGAGGGAACTTTTTGAATTGATGGAAATACTCTATATCTTGATTGTGGTTGTCGTTACATGACTATATGTATTTATCAAAACTTATTGAATCATCTACTGAAAATTGATCGATTTTATTGTATGTAAACTATACTTAAAGAAAAAGCTGATTAAAAATTGAAGTAGGTAAAAATAGTTTGTTTTTGAAAAAATAGAAAATGTGATATTGAAAGAGAAAGGAAAAACACTCTATTACAAATCAAAATTGAACCGCTTTATAGTTTATATATTTCAGTTTCAGCTTTTAAGTAATAAATTTTCCAGCCTCATCTCTTGCATTGATCATTAGTCTCTAGTAACTTGCTAAGAAGTTCCCCATGCCCACTGTATTGTTTCTCTCTTTGCTATCATTTGCTTATGCTGAACACTTGCCTGGAATAGCTCTCTTCCCTTTCCTCCACTGGGACCCCCACTTTTCTCCCTTTCCTGGCTAACTCCTACTTACCCTGGAAGATTCAGTTTGGAATTCACCTTCTCCAGGAGGCATTCCTTGATTTCTCCTCACCCCTGCACATTGGGACACCATTGGGTATCCCCGTCTGCTATCTTAATCATTCCATTTGCCAGATTACACTGTAATTCACTCTTTATGGGTTTGTCTTCCCTGAAAGACAGTAATCTTTTAGAGTTTAGGTACCAGGTCTTACACACGTTTTAACCCCATTGCCCAGCATGTTGCTGATGGTCAATAAATGTTTGAGAATGAATGAATGGGAGTCTCTCAGGGTATTGTGGTAAGGAAGCGTAAGACTGTGAGAAGAATGGAAAAGAAGGAGGCTCTCACCGAATCTCAGTCTTTCAGTGGTTAGAGTAACTTTGTTTAATAAGTTACTTTTTGTTTAATAAGTTGTTTAATGTGTAGGCCTCAGCTTTCTCCCATAGAAAATGAGGGACATAGTCTTTTTACTGGATAGGATCACTGTGAGACATGAGTAAGAGGATGAATGTAAAAGTACATAGTAACACAGTTTGAACATATGAGACATTATTATATCATTGGAAGAGTGTACTTTCTCAGCTCTGTGATATAGTAATGGAAAACCAAACCAAATAGGTAAGGTTTGTTTACTTTCAACTGTTTAAGCATAGCCTCAGTATTACATCAGTACATTCACTTGCCTTTTTGTGGCATTTATTAGAACTTCCTCTGCTTGTAAGAGACATCTTCAGTTTTGTCAAATTCATTCACTCTGTTTTTTCTCACTGAAGCAACTGACAAACCATTCTGTGAAATTTTTGAAAACTTGATCTTATCTTATTTATCTTTGGGTCCTCTACAGAACTTAACAGACAGCAGTGCACCCAGAAATGTTAAAATGACAAACCAAGGAGCTTAACATAGAGGTCTAGAGTAGTTTTACCCAGTTTTCTTTATTTCAAAACAAAATTATAATTGCATTTCATTTTTAGAGTCTGTTCAAATAATTTTGCGTCACCACAGAATCCTTCCAAGTTTAAGCTAATAAAAATGTCCTGGATCTTGGGAAGCCTGCTGATGTCTTCATTTGGAATTTTGTGAGATGGAAGAATTCCACTGTATCTAAGATCCATTTCCAAAAGTCTTAAAGTCTGAACTACCGCATATTATCTGTGTGGCATCCTTCTAGCATTTCATAGACATTTTCATTTTAAAAAATAGTGTTTTACCTTGATTATAGAAAGAATGGAGACTACACCTTTTTAGTTAAGAAATCAAACACTAGGCCTTTGATCCACTCTAATTGGCTAGATTCATCATTATTTTTAGTTTTTACTATCCTTATTGGTATTGTTTGGAATAGAATGGGAGAAAAATCTAATTAGGTATGTAAATTTTGAGATATATTTAGAATTCATCAAAATAACATTGTAGGTAATATGACTTTTTAGACATAGGATAAAAATAAATGAAATTGACAATAATATATGAAAGATACTGAAATAATTCACTGGCATAGTATGTTATACAAATATTTAAATTTATGAGCTAGAATTACAATAGAAAGCAAAATGGTCTCTATATTATACTTATTTTTAATAAATGAACTATTTCAAGGTGATTTAAACCTATGATCTAATCTTAGTATATGTGCTGCCGAAGCGAGCACCTATGATCTAATCTTGGTAAGCAGTTTAAAGTAATGTACTTTGTAGTATAATTTGAAAACAGAAAGTGTGAAACCTCCGGCCTTGTTCTTTTTTCTTTGGGTTGCTTTGGCTAATCAGGATCTTTTGTGATTCCATACAAATTTGATGATCATTTGTTCTATTTCTTTAATTAATGCCATTGGGATTTTGATGGGGATTGCATAAAGACTGCATATTGCTTTGAGTAATATGGCCATTTTAACTATGTTGATTCATCCAGTTCATAAACTTGGGATATCTTCAAAACAGCATAGTGTTGACAGAAAAACAGACACACAGACCAATGGAACAGAATTGAGAATATAGAAAGAAACCCACACATATATAGGCACATAATTTTTGACAAAGGAGCCAAAATCATACAGTGGAGAAAAGAAAGCCTCTTTAATAAATGGTGCGGGGAAAATTAGAAAGCCGCATACAAAAGAATGAAACTAGACTGCTATCTGTTACCATACACTAAAATTAACTCAAAATGCATTAAAGACCTAAATATAATACTTGACATAATAAAATACAGAAAAGAAAACCTAGGTACTAAACTTATGGACCTTGGTCTTAGAGAGAATTTTATGAATTTGACATCAAAGTCAAGGGAAGTAAAAGCAAAAATAAATGAATGAGACTATATCAAACTACAAAGCTTCTGCACAGCAAAAGAAACCATCAACAAAACAAAGGGGCAACCAACTGAATGGGAGAAGATATTTACAAACCACACCTCTGATAAGGCACTAATATCCAAAACATGTAAATAACTCATCCAATTTAACGACAAGAAAACAAATAATCCAATTGAAAAATGGGCAGAGGACCTGAAGAGACACTTCTCCCAAGAAGACATATAAACAGCCAACAGATATATGAAAAGATGTTCAATGTCACTAGCTGTTAGGGAAATACAAATCAAAACGACAGTGAGATACCACCTCACACCTGTTAGAATGATTATTATCAACAATACAAGTAATAACGAGTGTTGGAGAGGCTGTGGAGAAAAAGGAACCCACATACTCTGCTGGTGGAAATGTAAATTGGTACAGCCTCTATGAGGAAAACACTATGGAAGTTCCTCAAAAAATTAAGAGTAGAATTACTGTACAACCCAGCAATTCCTCTCCTGGGTATCTACCCCAAAAATCTGAAAACATTTATCCATGAAGATATATGTACCCCTATGTTCATTGCAGCATTATTCATGGTGGCCAAGACATGGAAACAACCAAAGTGTCCTTCAATAGATGATTGGATAAATAAGATACGGTACAGCTGTACACCTGAAGCTGAAATAGAATAACATTGAATGTCAACTGTAATGGAATGGGTGTGTGTGTGTGTGTGTGTGTGTGTGTGTGTGTGTGTGTGATGTAAAGTACAGCATAGGGAATATAGTCAATGGTATTGTGATAGCTATATAAGTTGTCAGAGAGGTAGTAGACTGGAGGGGGGTTATCACTTTGTGAGGAGTTTAAATGTCTAATCATTATGTTGTTTTGTACACCTGAAACTAATATAAAATATAAAATTAAAAAAAGACAAAAGAAAACAAAAAGTTGTTAGGAATTATTTAAAAAAAGATGATGTGGTACATATGTACAATGGAATATTACTCAGCTGTAAGAAAAGATGATATACTGCCATTTGCGACAACATTGATGGATCTTGAGATTATTATGAAATAAGTTAGACAGAAAAAGTTGAGAGCCATATGGTTTCATTCATATATGGTATATAAAACTGAAAGTAACAAATGAATAAGACAAACAAACAGAAACTCATAGACACAGAAAACAGTTTAGTGGTTGCCAGAGGGTAAGGTGGGAGGTGGGGCAGAAGTGGATAAAGGGGGTCAAATATATGGTGATGTAAGGAGAACTGACTCTGGGTGGTGAACACACAATGCAATAAATAGATGATGTATTATAGAGTTCTACACTTGAAACCTATATAATTTTATTAACCAATGTCACCTCAGTAAATTCAATTAAAAAATAAACAAATATGCTTTAAAACAAAAACAAAAACATCAAAGAGGAAAAAATAAAATAATTTGCTGTCTTGTTAATTTAACCTTTCAAATATGCCAAGGGTCGCTAATTTCTTGCAGCATTTATAGATAATTATCCAAATGTGTGTTTGGTTAGGATTTGAAAATATTTGGGGAATAAAACCAGTACTTGTGCTTATTTACTTTTCATAAGTCCTAGTTCCCTTGAGTGACTGTATAAATTGGAGGAAGTGGAAAGAAAGAGGAACCTGAATATAAACCAAATGTTTATTTATGGGCTTTATTTAGAAATCTATATTAGTGACTCTGATAGTTGGGATAGTAACCCAATAATTCCTTATTTTTGTAGATTATTATTTTCATGTAACGTTATATAGTCTTATGAGGCAATTCTCTTTGGAGTATCCAAAGAGAAATACTACATTTTCTCCAAAGGGGTTCTTTTCAATATTGAAATGTAGCAATGTTTTCATTTAGGAACACTATTTCAGTATACTTTTTTTTTTTTTTTTTTTTTTTGCACAGGCATTTTCCTGTTTATACCCTTCCCTTTTCAAAAAAAAAAAAAAAAAAAGAAAGAAAGAAAGAAAGGGAAAGAAAAAGAAAAAAGAAACCAACATCATTAGTTCTCAGAAATTTGTATGCTTTCCAGATGGTTTGTCATCCTTACTGGTTTATATGCCATAGCATAGATGTTTCCCCGCAATTCATCTTTAATTACATTTAAATTTACATTAATTTTTAAAAGTATTAAAAGCCTCTTCAAAAATGATGTCCCTGTTTGCTAAACTTCATGTATTAATTTATAGCTGTTTACTGAAAAAAATGTGGTTAGTCCATGTCTCTTGCCTCATGCATAATAAAGAACTCTTTTGAAAGTAATCGCTGTAAAATATTGCTTGGGGAATCAAAATGTTAGTGTGATTGGAAGGTGCTATTTTTGCACTTAGGTAGACTGTTCTGAATGTCTCAGGTGTAAACATAAAACTGGATAAGGATAGTTGAGGTCGGAAAATGGTAGAGTGGTTAGAAGAGATCCTTAGATAATGAAGTCCTTGAGAACAGAAAAGGGGTGTTTTTGATCTGTTGTAAAATCCTTAAGTGCCTGTACAGCATTGTTCACAATGGAGGAAAGGATGGTGTTGCTACTAAGATAGCCAAGAGACAAACAAATCAGAGGTTGATCGTAGAAAATGCTAAGTCTCTTTTAAGGTTTTCCTCTCAAGATGAGCTGGTTGGTGCCTGGTTTTCTGACCATATGTTATTTCTTCTCTTTATAAAAAAGGAACAACATACTCATTTGAAACAAAGCTAAAATGTTTGGGTCCTCACTCAAATCAGTGAGAGACTTCTTCCTGTGATTTTCATCCTGTGGTGTTAGCTCCGAAGAATGTGGTTATAAAATAAACTGTGATTTTATTTTGTTCATTTCCTACTTATAAATCTCTAGTGTTTTCCCCTTCTCCACAGTGATGATAGGAAAATGTCCAAACACTTCAGTGTAGGTGGCAGGTGGAGGCCTTCTAGAATTTGCTTCCAATCTTAGCACAACTTTTACCACCTTCCAACTTAAACATCAGTGTTGCTCAATCATTCTTCTATCTAGTCAAGAGATATTCTAGGCAGGAGAAAATAAGCTAAGCTGGGATGGGGGTGAGGCCTGGTAAAGCTAACAGAAATGAGCACCCAGATCATTAAGTTCAGGGGGGCATGGAGAACTGTGATGCTGTCCACACTGATAAACTTTCCATGGTGAGGGAACAATGCTCGTCTAAGTGACTGTGTTCGGGAGTATGATATTTCTTGATGCCAAACTGTCATTTTACTTATAGATCAGGACATATGAGGTACGATTAAAAAAATACGGTGAATGTTTAAATTAAAAAAAAAATTATTGCAGTAAGACACATTGCCTTTAATCCACCTCAAATTACTCCCTTTCACTTCAAACATACTTCTCCCATTATCCTTGCCACTTTCTGAAGCAGTTCTGGAAGTCCTCTTTCGTGAGTGTCTTCAGTTGCACCATCATTGCTGCCTCAATGTCCTGAATAGATTCAAAATGTTTTCCTTTCATGGTCCTTTTGACTTTGGGGAAAAGGCAGAAGTCACACGGTGCCAGAGCCGGTGAATAAGGTGGATGAGAACACTGTAATGTTTTTATTTGACAGGAATTGTCGTACCAGAAGTGATATGTGACACAGAGCCTTTCTGTTGTGATCACAAAATGCGGTGAATGCTGCTGCTGAGTGCCATCCAATGGAAAGGCAGGGGTCTTCAATACAGGAAGTGGTGCGTCGAACCTTAGAAACAGTGTATGACAAGTTTCAACTTGTTTGGTGCAGTTAGTCGGGTGTGAGCTACGGTTGAGAGAAGGTGTGTTTTAAAGTGTGACATAAATCATCCTCCATCGTGACAATGCTCCATGTCACACCTCACTTCTAGTATACATAAATTTCTGTCAAATAAAAACATTATGGTGTGTCCTTATCCATTTTATTCACCAGATCTGACTCTGTATGACTTCTGGCTCTTCCCCAAAGTCAAAATGATTCAGGACATGGGCATCTACGACAGTCCAATTAAGGACACTCATGAAAGAGAACTTCCAGAATTGCTTCAGAAAGTGGCAAGAACAATGGGATAAGTGTGTTTGAAGCGAGGGGGAGTATTTTGAGGGGGATTAATGGCAATGTGTCTTTTACTATAATAAAATTTTTTAAATTTAAACATTCACTGTATTATTTAATCACACCTCATATTCTGTGTGCTGATGATGTATTAGATTCCAGAAGGAGGAGCCAATCCCAAAGACAAGTAGGAATTAGGTGAGGAACTCAGGACACCAGACTTTTAGTCTGTGTTCAGGGCTGTACTTGAGTCCTTGAGGAAATTACCATGAAAACCAGGGTTTGGGGGATATGCAGTGAGACTGGCCTTAGTAGGTAAGGGTTGGAGTGGGAGTAGGTAGGAAGATGGCAGCACACTCTGGTGCCTAGAACTCTTATTACCCCTGGCATAACAGACAGCAGATAAAATGCATCATACTATCCCAGAGATTTCTCTGGCGTGCTGCAAGGGCCCTGGGTAGGGCAGAGGCCATAGGTGACTGGCTTTGAATTTTGACAGAAGGACAGGGCAAGTTCTTTAAGGACTGACATCCACCTGCTCTGGATTCTTTTAGTATTATAGCAGGCCTCTTTATGACATATGAGTAGGCATATACTACATATGATTAATTATTTCTTCATTTCCAGTTAATTTATGTACTTCAGACTAAGAAATGTCTCATATTTATTCTCTTTAGGTCTCACCCAGGTATTAAGTACTTCTTTAATGAATAACCATTTTTGGGCATTATTCTGTATACTTAACCTAAATCAAAGGTGAGACCAAACAATAAACCCTTAAATGTCATTTAAGTTAGTTTTTAACGGACAGAAAATGAATCTATTGGCTTCCTTAAGCTCTATCCCCACCACGCCTAATTGAATACAAAACTGCAGGGGTTCTTTATCACTTAGATTAGGGATTATGAGTGCTGTGAAGGCAACTAAGTGTTTGTTTGTTTTGTTTTTTTTTCTGATTATTTTGGAAACAACATATTTTCACTAGAAAGACTAGAAACTTGAAAGCCAAAGGCTTTTGGCATAAAACTGGGAAGGGATTCTGAATAGATACATGCTCCAGGGGAGCTTTCATTCCAAACTAGGAAATTCAGGCTATATTGAAGGAAGTGATCTATTCATTTTGGTAAAATTAGTTACTAGGGCTATCTAAGGGTTAATCTGGATCTAGATATTTGCACGTCTCTAAATGTTGCCCTCAGCATATGAATTATTTCAATAAATGATTTTTGAATTTCTTCTATCATTCTTTCATTCATTGAACAGACTTATTGAAAATGCCAGTTAGGTGCAGGTGTTGTTGATATCAAAATGAGTAATATACAGTTTCTGACAGCAGAGGCTTACTGTTCTCACTGGCATCATGTGATGCACTGTAGGGAATACAAAGACGAATCCTTTAGCACCTGATGCATATGTTAAAAAATAGTGGTATATTCATGCAGTAGAATATTATTTGGCAATAAAAAAGAATGAAATATTGATGCATTCTAAAATGCATGAGCTTCATGCATTTGGATGAGCTTCAAAAGCATTAGGACAAATGGAAAAAACCTGTTACAAAAGGTTGCATGTTGTATTATTCCATTTGTATAAAATGTCCAGAATAGGCAGATCCATAGATAGAAAGTAAATTAGTAGTTGCTAGAGACGGGGTGCATGTGGGTTGGGAATGACTGACTGCTAATGGCATAGTATCTCTCTTAGGGGTGATGAAATGTTTCAAAATTTATTGTGGTGATGGTTACATAGCTCTGTGAACATATTGAAAACCACTGAATGGTACTGCCAACTGGCCAAATAATTCTCCAGATAATCCACCAAAAGAAAACGGTTTATTGAGGGGGGGCGGGGGGGGGGGAGAAAAAGAAACAGAACCAAGGAGTGCGTGCACACTCGACTGGCCGGTCCTGCCTTCCGGTCACCCACGTGGGAAGAAGTGAGCCCAACATGGCTCCCCCCTTTTTTGGCATTCCTCCCCTGGAGGTTACCATAGAGTCCAACAGGAAATCAAGACTAGAGACTTAACAAGGGGCCCAGCTACACCCATAGTCTTCTCAGCTCTGTGGTTAAGCGTCTTAAGATATCAGTTTACTTTCAACAGTACACTTTAAATGGATAAATTTTATGTTAAGTGAATTTAATCTCAAAGCTATTATTGAGAGAGAGAGAGAGAAAGAGAACGAGAGAAATGGAAGGAGTAGATGAGTAGATAGATCTTTCCAAAAATTTGCCAGTGAGGGAAAGTAAAAACATGGAAAGGTGGTAAAGGAATTATTTCTATATTGATTATCTAATTTACACAATAAGTACACATTTTCATTTCATCTTCACAACATTGCTGTGAATTTATTATATAGAGAACATACGAAAATTGGGGAGCTTAAGTGACTTGCCAATGAACGGTACAGCCTAACACGAAGTGGAATGGGTAATTAAACTCAGTTTTCAGGAAGAAGAGCACAAGCTGAAGGGTTGACTCAGAAAAGAGGGATGTATGCCTCCTAAGATTGAAGGGAAGGCAGAAAAAAGATGAAGATAGAGATACTTTGAATTGTCTGAATCCAGAAACTTATATAGCCTGAGTCACATTTTCAGTACCATTTACTTTTTTTGTAGGCTAATGTATTAATATATTCATTTGTAGACTAATGTGTTTTTAGACTACTTAAGTACTTACATTTTAAATTCCTTGAGGACAGGGCAATGTCTGCATCATTCAGATCCTTCTCAGTACATTTGGGGTCTTGATTGCCCATTTGCCTTTATTGGGCAACTGTATTCTGAGGAAAATCTGAGCTCATTGGCCACCAACCATTAGAAATATAATGGTCATGGATTCGGACATTGTGTCCTTGTTAGTCTTAATTTTGTAAGAGGGTATCAACTGTCTTGTCAGTATGTATTGCCCTGCCTTGAACTGACAGCATGGGACACACATTCACTCCAGAGTTTTGATTGAGAGTCCATTCTTTAATTCTTGGATTTTTAATTTTCATCAAAACTTTCTTTCCTTTCTCTCATTGTACTCTCTTTCTGTCCTCACATGAGATCACTCAGCAAAACCTACTCATTCTATTTCTAAAATGTATTTTAAATTTATCCACTTCTTTTTTTCTCTACTATGAAATCAGGCCAGGCTACCATCATCTTTGTTCAAGCCTTTCCTTTCAACCGGTCTCACCCCTTCGAGTCTGTTTCTCACTACAAGAGCTATATTCTGCATATGAAAATTCTATCATATACATCCCTCCAGGTCCTCCTAGAAAAATTATCATCACATAGAGTTATTTTTAAAATACACAAAAATAACTCATTCAGCACATGTTTGAGAACCAACTATTTGCCACACATTGTTCTTCCATTGACCACAGAAGAAATTATAACTCTTTACCATGACCCACAAGGCCCTGTGTGATGTGGTCCTTGCCTTTTCCTCAGATTTTATCTCATGCTCCTCTTTACCCTTTCTCACTACATTTCAGCCACTATGATCTTCCTTCAGTTTCTAGAAGGGGCCTTAGAGCCTCTGGAAGGAGGACTCTTGTCTCTACTTTTCTTAGTGAGTTTAAGGAGTTTAAGGAGGTTAAGCTCCTTAGCATAATCCTTTAGTTCTCAGTTTGAATGTCTCTTCAGAGAGATCTTTTCTGATCACCAAATCCAAAGGAGGCTTCTGTCCCCCTCATTCTTCTGTTAGCTAAGAATGACAGAAAACCCCAAACAGTAGTGGCTTAAGAAAGATAAAAGTTTCATTCTCTGTCTTGTAAAGTTCAACATAGGTTAGGAACCCAGATTCCTGTCCACATGTTACTGTCCAACTCCACTTCATGGCAAGATGGTATGTATGTCCATTTGAGTTACTAGGAAGGAGTCAAGGGGAGGATTAACTAACATGCTCACACCTAGCAACAGAGAAAATGAGGTCTGTTTCTTTTTCCCCCTAGGTAGTCATGTTCCCAGCAATATTAAAAAGTTCTATTACTGCAGGAAAGGGAGAAATGGACATGGGGGGAAAGGAACAATGTCCCTACATATTATATTTGTGGTAGAAGCAGACTCTTGTCTGTTATTATAGCACATGAATTTTCTTTATGATGACCCACAAAATAACTTACTTGTAGGAAATTTGTGCTTCTGAGCAAATGGTTGTTTTCCTTTTGCAGACACTGAATTTTGTGCCTAATTATGTTTCACTCTTTGCTTCATTATGTTTTCACTACAAACTCAGGCAGTTTATAGCTACACTTATGGTCCTTCCTGACTATTGCACAAACCCACAAACTTTATGATATGTATTTTTTTCTATAGTAGTAACCCTGGCATTATTTTATTTTACAATACCATTTTCTCTACTTTCTCCATTTATTTCTAATTTTTCGAATGTATTTTTGCAAGTCTCCTTAAATTCTTTTGGTAATAAAGCAGGAAACAAATAAGTAAAATACAATTATGAATAAATAAATAAATACCTGTATTTGATGAGGATAATAAAAGTACCTACATCATAGAACTGTGGAGAGAATCAAGAATTAATAAAAAGCATTGTAGAACCATGTCTGGCACATTGTAAGAACCGTATAAATATTAGCTCAGTATTCTTATATTTAAATTTTCAGTGATGTGACCATCAAGTAAGCCTGCTCGAAGAGACAATCTTATGCACACTCTCAAAGTAGGTTAAATGAAGAGGGAAAAATAAAATTATATATTTAAGAGCTACCCGTCTGTGCTGCAGATTATAATCTCTGTAGCAGCTGGCAAATACATTGTGATGTGAAAGATAATATGCTAAAAATCTTAGTAGAGATGAACTCTATAAAGTCATTCCTATGTCTAGGCATCATGTAGATACAAACATATGGATGACTAACTGGATGAGGACTCAAGCACCAAACGGACTGTTGCTCTCTTTCTACTTTTTTCCATGTTAGGGTTCAGATAGGTCTGGCTTTGAATCTCAGATCTCCAATTAACCAAACTCTGTGACCAGGTCAAATCTCAGTTTTCACCTCAGTAAACAGGGACAGCAGTACCTACCACATAGGGACATAAGCGTTACATGAAGTAATGCATGTAAAGAGCTTTGCACGATGCCTTGCCAGGGTATGTATGAGTATATAACAGTTATTTCTGTTATTAATTTTATGTGTATCTTTTGAACTGAATCCATTTTTTTGGATTTCTGTTAAATATAAACAGATCACATATTGTTTTTCTTTAAATATTTGAAACCCTACCATACAATCTGATGGAAAGCCTGCAAATGCTTAAATTTTTACTTTTCCATAATGAGGTTGTATAGAATAGTGACTTCTCAGATATGGTTCAAGGATCATAAATGGTCTACATGGATTCTTGGGAACCATGCAAGCTATGGGCTCCTGTTGCCCATTAATGTTTGTATTGCCATAGCATTTCTGCTTAAGTTTCTGGTATGGATTAATAAACTAGTAATGGTGTTAGATGGATGCCTGGTTTTCATTAATTGGCAGCTCTTCAGAAGCTCATCAAAAACTTCCCATTCATTTTGTTGAGTTCAAGTGGTTGGGGACGAATGACCAGATAGGCTCTTTACTCTGACAAAGTGGGTCATGAAAAATATGGTCAATTTAATTCAACTCAGCAAACATATATTGAATTCAGCATATGGGAAAAGCATGGTGCTACATATTGTGCCAATATCAAGAGACCTAGCCTGTGATGGTCATCTGTTGTTTGCTAAACGGCATCCATTTCCCCTTTATCTGGGAGTACGTGGCCTTTACCCACTCCCAGCCATATGGTTTGTGTGGGAGTGACTCCCTACCCAAGTCTAGATGTGGGTCTTGCTTGGCGTGAGGTAGTCAGCATATCCCATCCTCAAAACCATCGAGTTGAATTCAGAGTGAGCATATGAGTTAACCCATGAGTCTTAAACAGACTTGTTACCCTGGGTTTCTGGGAAAATGAAGTTTGCTCGGTCTTTCCCATGGGAACTGGTAGAAGAGACACACTCTCTTTTCCTGGAGAGTATAATAAGGATGTGAGGTCTGGGAGAACCTGGAGCTGTGAAGGGGCAGAGCACAACCCAAATGCTGAAGATGAAGGAGGGCAGTACCAGGAGCCAGGACCTATATGAGGTCAGCCCTACTACGAGCCAATACATTTCCTTAAGCCAACTGGAAATTTCCTGAAGCCAGTTGGGGTTTTCCATCACTTACAAGTATGGGAATTCACATGTTCTTTGACCTCAGCAATTAGAAAAAAAGATTCATGATAGCTGCAATTCAAGTGTTAACTGTTGTTCTAGAATATGGATTCATAGGTCTAATAAAATTTGGTCCAGGGATTGAAATTATTATGGAAACAAAATTGACCAATGACAAGTTTTTATTGAAATGCCTTGAGAGGAGGGAGGGACCATATCTGTCTTATTTACTGTTGGGTTTTCTAGGACCATTCCTAGCACATACTTAAACTCTCAATATATGTTGATTGAGTATGTGAGCTCAACCCTATGCTGGGTTCTGTTTCCCACATATAGGAGATCTTCCCTATTGGGGCTTTCCTGATTATAGACTTTACTGGCCATAACCTTTTTCTTTTGTATATATATTAATTAATAAAATTTATTTTTTAGAGCAGTTTTAAGTTTACAGCAAAATTGAGGAGAAAGTACAGAGAATTCGCAGATATCACTCCCCCTACACAAGGATAACCTCCCCCACTGTCAACATCCCTCACCACAGTGTTACATTTGTTACAATTGATGGACCTACATTGACACATCATTATCATTCAACCTCATAGTTCACGGTGGGGTTTACTATTGTGTTGTACATTCTATGGGTTTTGACAAATGTATAATGACATGTATTTACCATTATAGTATTTTACAGAATAGTTTCACTGCCCTAAACATCCTCTGTATTTTGCCTATTCATTCCTCTCTCTCCTCAACTCTTGGCAGCCACTTATCTTTTTACTGTCTCCATAGTTTTGCCTTTCCTGAATGTTGTACACTATACAGTCTTTTTAGATTGGCTTCTTTCACTTAGTAATATGTATTCATTTACGTTTCCTCCATGTCTTTTCATGGCTTGATAGCTCATTTCTTTTTAATGCTGAATTATATTGCATTGTCTGTAAGTACCACAATTTATTTATCTACTTACCTATTGAAGGAAATCTTGGCTGTTTCCAAGTTTTAGCAGTTATGAATAAATCTGCTATAAACATCTGTGTGCAGATTTTTGTGTGGACATATGTTTTTAAATCCTTTGGGTCAATACCAACAGGTGCAATTGTTGTATCATATGGTTAAGAGTATGTTTAGTTCTGTAAGAAACTGCCAAACTACCTTCCAAAGTGGCTGTCCCCTCCAGCAGTGAATGAAAGATCCTGTTGTTCTACATCCTTGCCAGTATTTGGTGTTGTCATTGTTTTGAATGTGAACCATTATAATAGGTGTGTAATGGTATATCCTTTTAATTTGTAATTCCCTAATGATATATGATGTTAAACATCTTACTTGCCATCTGTATATCTTCTTTAGTGAGGTGATTGTTCAGGTCTTTGGCACATTTTTAAAATTGTGTTGTTGAACAACCTATATATTTTTTCAGTTGCAAAATAAGTTGTGTGTGTTTGTTGTAGCATTCCTCTGTGCCTTGTACACAGGAAGACAAGATATAGGCTATATGAGAAGTGTAGCACCCTCACTTCTCAATTGACTCAAGTGGAGTGAATTTTTAAAATATTTCAAACTTGGAGAAAAGTATTTTATGCTCAGATTTGATAATTCTGAAATTTGGGACATATCAGCTTCATACACACAGACACATACACATTCGCATAATTTTAAAAATAAATAAATAATCTGTTGTTATATAGTTGAAGCTCCCCTTGTACTCACCAATTCCTTTTTGTTTCCTTTCTGCCCCAAGGTAATAACTATGCTGAAGTTGGTGTTTATTTCTCCCCTGCATGTGTTTACACTTTTACTTTGTATGTATGTATTACAACCTATATATAGGATAGTATTATGTGTTTTTAAATGCCACATTACTGGAAAAAAATAATTCTGAAAAACCCTACTTTTTGAAAACTCTTTTTGTGATTTATCCATGTTGATACATGTGGATCTAGTTCATTTCAACAGCTGTATTCTTTTGAAGGAATAAATAATAATTTACATGTCCTTGTCCTGTTGATGGGCACTTTTGTCCATTATTTATGCTTTTATTGAGTTTTTTACACTTTTAGTTGATTAAAAACCATGCTAAAATATTTTTGTATGTTTCTACAGTATACGTGTGAGAGTTTCTCTGATTTCTCTGAAGTAATGCTTTAGTGTGGAATTGTTAAATTGTTGGGTATTAGGATATCTTGAGCTTTACTTGTAATTGCTAAATTTTTCTATGGCATGTTTGTACCAATTTACACTATGATTAGCAATATATTAGGATTCTGTTGTTCCAAATCCTTGCCATCCGTTAGTATTGTCAGACTTTTAAATTCTTACTCAATTTAAGGGATCTGAAATATTATCTGTTTGTGGAATAATTAGAGGCTGAACACCTTTTTATTTACTGGTCTTTTAGGTTCTAAATCTATATATTGCCTGTTTTTATTTGACCTTTTTTCTATTGGATTGTTTGTCTTTTTCTTACAGATTTCCTTACATAGTTTGGAAGCGAACTCTTTATTAGTTGTATAAAGAGCAAGTATACTCTCCCAGCCTATGGTACCTTAACTTTAAGTTTATTAGGTGTTTTCCTTTAACATTAAAAAAAAAATTATTTTCAGGAGTACAGAACAACACAGTGATTAGACATTTATATACCTCACAAAGTGATAACCCCAATGTCTATTACCCATCTGACATTGTACATAGTTATTAGAATATTATTGACTACATTCCCTATGCTGTACTATATATCCCATGATTAGTTTGTTAATTATAGTTGGCATTCAGTATTATTTTATATTAGTTTCAGGTGTAGAGCATAGTGGTTAGACATATAATTTATGAAGTGATTTCCCTATAAATCTAGTACCATCTGACACTATATATATAGTTTTTACAATATTAGTGACTATATTCCTCATACTGTAATTTACATCCCAGTGACTGTTTTGTAACTACCAATTTGTTACTTCTTAATCCCTTCGCGTTTCAGACCCAGCCTCCCTAACCATCCCTCCCCCACCCCATCTAGTAATCATCAGTTTGTTTTTTGTATCTATGGCTCTTTTTCTGTTTCCGTTTTGTTTATTGATTTATTTTGTTCTTTAGATTCCACATATAAGTGAGATCAAAGGATATTTTCTTTCTCTGTCTGACTTATTTCACTAACCGTAATACCCTCTAGGTTCATCCATGTTGCACAAATGGAAAGATTTCATTCTTTTTTTCTGGCAGAGTAATATACCACTACTTATGAGTTTGGGGTCAGCTGGTTTCACGTCTCCGCCCCTCCTACCAGTCTCTATGGGACCTCTTCTTTATATCCTTAGTAATTTGGATTCTGGTCACCTAGTCTTTAGATGATTCTTGAGATTGATTGTTCCATAATTTAGCTGTAATTTTAATGTGATCATGGGAGGCAGATGGCATTGCGTTTACCTAGTCCTCCACCTTGGACCTTCTCTCCTATTAGGTGTTTTTCAAACAGAAGTTTTTATATTATTGTATTTCACTGTAGTCAAATTTAACAAACTTTTCATTGTGGTTTGCATCTTTTTAAAGGAATTATATTTCCTACTCTGATGTTATAAATATCTTTTACTATAGTTTCTTCTAAAACGTTTTTATATTATTGTGAAAAACAGCCATCATAAAATTTACCACCTTAACCATTTTTAAGTGTACAGTTCAGTAGTGGTAAGTGTATTCACATTATTATGAAATGGCTCTCCAGAACTTTTTATCTTGCAAATCTGAAAAACTATACCCATTAAACAACTCTCCATTTTTTCCTTCCCCCACCAACCCCTGATAACCACTATTCTGTTTTCCATTTCGATGAATTTAACTACCTAAGATGCCTCATATAAGTGGAATCATACTGTATTTGTCTTTTTGTTATGATTTTATTTCATTTAGTGTAATGTTCATGTAGCCTGTGATAGGATTTCCTTCCTTTTTAAGTCTGAATAATATTCCATTGTATGTATATACCACATTTTGTTTATTCATTCATCGATTGATGGATATTTGGGTTGCTTTCACCTCTTGGCTGTTGTGATTTACTGCTGTTACGAACATGGACGTGCAAATATCTCTTCAAGACTTTGGTTTCAATTCTTCTGAGTATATACCTAGACATGGATTTTTAGATTATATGGTAGTTCTATATTTAATATTTTGAGGAATCACCGTGCTGTTTTCTATTTTGGTTGTAGCATTTTACATTCCCACCAATATTGTACAAGTGTTCCAGTTTCTCCACGTACTTACTAACACTTGTTATCTTCTTCTTCTTTTTTTTGATACCGTGTTTCCCCCAAAATAAGACCTAACTGGAAAATAAACCCTAGCATGATTTTTCAGGATGACATCCCCTGAATGTAAGCCCTAATGCATCTTTTGGAGCAAAAATTAATATAAGAGCCAGGCTTATTTTTGGAGAAACAAGGTAGTAGCCATACTAATGGGTATGAGGTAATATCTCATTGTGGTTTTGCCTATTCAAATTTTTTGACCATTTTAAAATCAGGTTATTTGATTTTCTCCTTGCTGTTGAGTGTAGGAGTTCTTTATATATTCTGGATATTAACCCTTTATGAGATATATGATTTGTAAATATTTTCTCCCATTCTGCAGGTTGCCTTTTCACTCTCTTGATTGTGTCCTTTGATGCACAGAAGCTTTGAAGTTTGATGTGGTCCCAGTAGACTGTTTTTGCTTTTGTTTCCTGTACTTTTTGTGTCATATCTTAGAAATCATTGCTGCATCCAGTGCAGTGAAGCTTTCCCTCTATGTTATCTTCTAGAAGTTTTATAATTTTAGGTCTTTAATCCATTCTGAGTTAATTTTTGCATGTGGTGTAATATAAAGGTCCAATTTCTCTTTTACATGTGGATATCTAGTTATCCCAACACCATTTGTTGAAGTGGTCTTTGCATGCTTTTCAATGATCATTTAATCATACACACAAGGGTTTTTTTTGTGTTGTTTTTCCCCCCCCGGGCTGTCTATTCTATTCCATTGGTCTATTTGTCTGTCTTTATGCCAGTACCACACTGTTTTTATTACAGTTGTTTTGTAATATGTTTTGAAATCAGAAAGTTTGAATTCCCCAGCTTTGTTTTTCTTTTTCTTTTTTTTTTCCTTTTTGGCACTGGGGGTGCCAAAAAATGTACACATTTTTAGAGATGTTATCTATGTATTCCTTTTCAAAGTTGAATTGAATTATGGTAGCAATGTGTAGTATGATGTTCCCTCAAAAGATGGCTTTAATCAAATGAATGCTAGCATCATTCATTGTATTATAATTTTAATAACAGTTTTTTCATTTCCTAAAATGTGTATACACTTTTTTGGCAACATATATATAATTGTAATACTCAATATATACCAATAAGAAAAGATGAATACAAGTCACGTTTGACTTCTGCAATTACAAGTGGTGCTCAAAGTGGTTACCATCAATGTCCAGACACTTCTAATTATGGGAAACTACTGCTTGAGCATAGATAACATCTCTTAAAGTGTGTATACATTTTTTTGGCACCCCCGGGATGTGTGTGTGTGTGTGTGTGTGTGCGCGCGCGCGCACGTGTGTGTTCGCACACACATATACCTTTAGGTTCCAAATGAATTTTAGGATGAATTTTTAAATTTCTGCAAAAAAAATATGCTATAGGATTTTGATAGTGATTGTGTTGAATTTGAAAAGAAACATACAAGTGCATGGTGACTTAAGTTAATTGGGAATAAGTCTATATGGGATGGGATGAAAAGAGTATAGAGTTGGGGTCAGTCTGACCTAGATTCAAATATGAGCATTGCTATGTTCTAGTTTGGTAATACATTTGAACCTTCCTCTACCTTCCTGAAACTTCTCATTTTCTCATCTATTATGTGGTCAATGCCGTTGTGCTTAAATCTCTCCTGCTTAAGCTGTGTGGTGATGGCTTTCAATTGTAACTGTAATGGGACTGACATTGATAGTTGGATTTATGGCCTCCCAGCCAATGGACTTTAATAAATGTCATGCAGGAAATTTTCATATACGAGTAAGTCATATAGTTCTGATATTTCTATTATGTCTCTAGAATCTTCTAGTGGCAAATTGCTATGTCAAACTGAATCATGAAACTGAGCCAGGTTTCTTTTATTTTTGAGAGCAGAAATCTGTTTTGTTACAGTATTTTTCCCCCAAGTTTTACTTCTCTGAGAAGAGTATAGGACAGTTAACATTTCAAAACATAGCTAAATAAAAAAGCCCATTTTGGAATGCCAAGCTGTCATAGAATTATGTGATATAACACTATAATAACATTATTTTGTACTTCTATACAAAAAATGCATACCAGTTTCTGTCATTTTTGCCCTTGGTTTTTGAAGATGGAATTTAGAGTGAAAATGAATTTAGATATGAAATACTGAAATCTACTGAAGTGTATAAAATTACTTAACAGTACAACAGGGATTCTTGTTTCTTTTAGAAGTGACATCAGGTGGGTTAGCTAACTGAACCTGCCAGGAGTGTATTTTAATGATCTCTAGAGTATGCCTTCTATTTAAAATTACTTGTAATTTAGTCTTCATGTGTTACATCACTGGCACTTGCTAAATTCTTCTTCAGATTTGTTTGTTTTCTACTGTTTGGTGTTGGTTATTTGATCACTTTGATGTGTGATGGGGGAAGAAAGTAGTTACCTAATTTTCCCTGAGCAATATTTCCCAAGGTATTAAATGAATTTATTCTATATCTTATCTGTCATTAGCTACAGATTGTGAAATGCTCTGATAGAAACTGTACATTCAGGGTTTCTACGTTAGTAAGTTCTCACTGGTAACAAACGACCTCCAGAATCTCTGTGGTATGCAGCAACTAAAATTTATTTCTTGTTCGCTTTGTATATATGTATGTGACCATACACCTGCCCATTCCCATTTCCTGTATATAAAGTTGGTAGTGTCTTTGCTTCTGCCTCAGGTATCTTTTTCACTGAAGGATCCAGTCTGAAGGAGAAGTCCCCATCTGGAACATGTTATTCTTGTGGCTGAAGAAAAAGGGCTCTTAAAGTTTCTGCTCAGCTGTGACCATACACCCTGCCCATTCACATTTCACTGGCCAGAGCAAATATCTTGGCTAAGCCCTGTGTCAGTGTCTTTTGGGAGAAACACTGCAGTTTATAAGGCAATTGATGGGCATGTGTCATTCTCTTTTAGAGCAGGGGCAGGGGAAGAATAGAATGTAACGTGAGTGTAATTTTGGACAGGGCCACTGGAATCTTTTTTCAGTCTCATGCTTCTCCAAATAGTCCCTTCCCTGCTTCTCTCACCCATTCCTCCATCACTCCTTCTGTGCCCTTTGCTGCCAAGTAGACCCATGAAACCTACTCAGCTTCTCTGTCAGTCTGAGGTGGGAATATTTATGACGTAGTGCCTAAATTATCACTTTAGTCAAAACTGACCAGAACTCATACAGCCGATGGAGCTGTCTGATGTGATCAAGCATAGCTGAGCTCTGAGTCAAGCAGGCTCTATATATGCTAAAATCTACCCTCTGTTTTTTTGTTTTACTCCTGGTAATTAGTTTGAAGTGAAGTTTTAAATGAATCAGATAAGTACTGCTTATACCTACTCAATATATGTCCAAAACCTCACTCTTATTTTCTTATACCTTCCTCTTATTATCTTATAATGCTTTATACCACACAGAACAATTTTTACCTCTATCATCTCATCTGATGCTCACAAGAATCCTGGTGGTGTCAATAGTATCTTGATTCTCATTTTACAGGCTAGGAAAAGTTGAGCGACTTATTCAGGATCAAAGGCTAGTGAGCTTTATAGCTTGTATTCAAGCCAGGGTACATACTGATAGACAATTCTTGTTACTGATAAAGAAACACCCTGTTTTAAAAGCATATTTTAAAGACTGCATGATGTACTATAGTCAATACTTTGTTAAATGTTTTAGCGTAAGATCCTTGTTTCACTATAGGATTCACCTCAAAATTTAAAACAATTTTGAATTATCTGATTACTAAATTTCAGTTTACACACAACTTTCCCCAGGAAAACAATCATTACATAGATTGGGCAGTATGGTTAGTGGAGTAAAACTCCATGAGGCCAGTTTCCTCATAGCAGCGTTGCAGCAGATGGTGTCCCCTCCATACTGTTGCTTAAGTGGTCCACTGCCCTGCCCTAGTCCAGGCCACTCTCGCCTCTCATCCAGAATGTGGCAGTGTCTCCTGAGTAGCCTCCCAGACCTTTTCTTACCTCCTCCACACCTATCATCATGCTAGGCCTAGTGATGCTTCCAGCATGTAAATCTGAATTTGCCTGACTTCTCTGTCCCCACCCAGATTCCTTAATGCAGCTGCAAGGCCTCCAAATGATCTTGCCCTACAAACTGCCAGCCTGTCATGCCATTCTGTCCCCTAGTTGTTGCTTACTTGAATCTCAGTCCTCTCTTCTCCTCCCAGCCTTCCTGCCAATGTCCCCAAATCTATTAGCCTTCATTGTACAGATTCTACCTTTTCAGCAAAGCCAGCCATGACCCCCAGACCATGATGACTGCTGCTGTTTTAGTCAGCTGCAACCAGAAACTCACCTCTGGATCCCCGCCACCACTAAGACCTGTGGATTTTACTCCTTAAATGCCACTGGAAGCTGACTGAGGTCCATAGTGCCTTCCGGCTGCTTACTTTAGCAGATGTATTAGATGACAATGGTTTTTAAGAAAGCCTTTACTTACCCACCCACACTAGCCACCATTACAAGGAACCACCCAGCATTTGGGGAGAAAGCAACCATGTTTCAAACACAATGCACCTCATGTTTTAGAGTATCAGTACTCTCTGTGATCATTGTAGAATTAATCAGGGTACCACCTCTCATGCTGTGGCCCTATCAGTGGAAGAAACTTGGATTCTAAGTGATCAGGTTGCTGCAGGTGGTCTGTGCTTGTGCGTGTTGCTGCTGTGTGTTGCTGAGTCAGGTCTTGTATACCCTGAGTGTCTGACGTCACACGGCGAGTTAAACATACTGGTCCTATGCTAGGCACCTCTCCATTATACAACCAAGTGTATAAATTCTGTATTTTAGAAGTCATGGTAGACAAGTTCCGTTGCTTGTGACTCATCCTCAGGTATCAGTACGGCAAGTTGGCCTGTGGCATGCTGTTCTGTCAGAGCTGCCCCTCTGGAGACGATGATCACTTACTGAGCCCATGGAGGCTGATGAAGTTGGGTCTGGGTTTGCTCGCAAGGCTGGCAGACCAGGTTTAATTTGAGCCAGAACTCAGGAGACAGTTGGAGATAATGGTCTCGTACCCCCAGCTATCGTTTGGAATTGGCTTTGCCTTTTGCTCTTCTAACTTGCACTCAACTATTAGCTGACTTGAACAGTTTTTTCCTGAAAACTGTTTTAAGGAGACTGTTCTCCTTGCTTTCTTGGAATTAATAGAATGAAGATAGAGGTCCATAAAAATTAGAAGATTTTAGAGTGTCCCCTTGACTGTTTTGGGGCCCGGCAGGAAGCCTCTTATTCACTGTAAATAAACAAATGTTTCATCTATTTTTGTCTTCCCTTTTTTGTTCTTTACCTGGGAATGCTCTTTTCTTCATTTTCTAGGCTATTGAAATTTTGTAAGGCCCACTTAAAGTTTTATCTTGTAGGAAATTTCCTAGACCTCCCCCAGTTGGAGTTAGTATGGATTTAACTCATTATTTTGTGAAATTTTACTTTTTAGTTTAGCACTTGTGACATTCTGTGCTCTTTTTAAAGTTATTGCTTGTCTATTTTTCCCCCCCAGATTATACCAATTTAGGGATAGGACTAGAATTTACTCAAATTTATATTGTCCCCAGTGCCCAGCACAGTCTTGTCCAGTAGGAGGGATGTAAATTTGTTGAATGAATTTCAATCTCTAAGACTTGTTCTTTCATGAAAAGTATGTTGCACAGTCAAAATATTCTCCATAAACAAATGGATGCTCTGAAAGGACTGCTGTGATGTTCTTTTATCTCCCTTTCCTTGAATTTTCACTCTCCTTGCCACTTCAGGCCAAAACACTGAGTTTTCAAGAACAACTCTTTTCCTTTCTCCATAACTGAGTTCAGGGAAAACCAGTCATTTCACTAGTCATATTGTACAGTGCACTAGGTATAGGATTACATGTTAAGGGTTAGAAGCTAGGCTTCCTTTTGGGTGGGGCTGGAGTAGCTCCTGTTTGGATGTTAAGTCTTCTGAAATTATAATCAATTTCCTAAAACATACCACATTGAATTGAGCCCCAGAGACATGTTTTTCTATCTGTAGTCTTTTCCTTTCAATAGCAGAAAACACAAAATTCTCACCTCTCGAACTTCCTATTCTTAACTGTTTTTGGGAGGAATCAAGTCAGAAGACACTGAGCTTGGAGTCTCTATCAAATTCTCCGTAGGATAAATGACCTGAGCCAGCACCACAGCCGTCAGCATCTGTTGTCTCTGCAAGGAGACTACAGTAGTAATTATGCATAGGGTTGCTTAAAAATAAATTGATCAATTTTGAAAATTAGGTGTGGAGAATAAAAAGGAACCTGATGATTTTTATGCTATTTTTATGATATAATCAGCTGTAGCCAAGAGAGTCAATTCATAATAGGAATAATTTTTAGCTTCAGTCCCACATTTTCTTCAGAATTAACTACCGTAATCCTTTGCATTACTCTTAGAGAGTCTGAAGACTCTTGTCCTGGAGTGAAGCGCCCTTCCTAGCTCCCCTATTCATAGATGGGACCTAGTGTGACAATAGCATCCTGATTTATGAGCAGGATCCTAGGTAAACTCAGAAGAACAACTGATAACTTAGGTGGACTTTTATATACCTATTTCCTTTTCCTTTTAATCCTCTTAAATGAAAATACTCATGCTTTCTTTTGATATGTTTTATATTTATGAGGAAGATAGTAATGCATTTAGTAGGAGCATGACCCTTAGATTCAGACAACCAATAATTCAAATCTGGGCTTCAGCACCTACTAGTTGTGTAAATTTATTTCTCTGCATCTCAGTATCCTCCTAATACCTAATTTGCAGAGTTGCTGTGAACATTAGTGTAAAAATTAGGTACTCAGATACAGTTATTGCTACTATTGTTGTCAGTTATCCTGACATAATACGCAGAAATACACAATTTCCTTAGAAGTTCACATTTTTGGAGGATGACCAGGAATGGGTTTGTTATTATACTTTTATTCTTTTGATTTCTTTTCTTTCTTTCTTTCATTCATTCAGTATATGCATGTGTGCCTATGACTGTGTGTGTGTGTGTGTGTGTGTGTGTGTGTGTGAATTTCACACATTATGTGTCAGGCATCATTTCAGGCACTTTGGTACCTGATATTGGTACTTTGGTACATTAAGGAATAAAACAGACAAACATTTCCACTGCTCACAGAACTTACATTATTGTAGTGGGTACACCTGGAAGCTGATAAATTCTATGAAAAAATTAAGCAAGATAAGAGGGATGAGGATTGGGACTGGGTTGCAGTTATAAACAGTGAGATCAGGGCAGGCCTTACAGTGAATATGACACTGGTGTTGAGTTCTTCGAGGTTCTCATGTACTATCTTTTAAAATGGGAGAATGTAAAGAAGGGAGGTGAGAGTAAAGAAAAGAATAGGAGCCCGCTGATTTGAAGGATAGCATGAGTATTTCCTTTGTGTAACGTGTCAAAACACAAACTAATATAAAGAGCGATGTTTTCCAGATGGCCTAGTTTTATTTTATTCAATTGGAGCAAAAAATCTTCCGTAAGTGTTTGTATATACCCTGCGTTTTCAAACAGGATACTGAAGTGCACCTGGTCTGTGACCACTGTGGGAGGTCGTCACCATGACTCTCCTGTCTGTGATGGGACTGTCCTGAAGCAAAGCCCTGAGGGCAGGCAGAAATGCTTTCAGCTATTTGTGTAACTAACAGCTGAGGTTGCAGTTGATTGTGAGATCTACATACCGTGTTTCCCCGAAAATAAGACCTAGCCGGACAATCAGCTTTAAACTGTCTTTTAGAGCAAAAATTAATATAAGACCTGGTGTTATGTTATGTTATGTTATGTTGTTATGTTGTGTTGTGTGTGATGTGATGTGATGTGATGTGATGTGATGTGATGTGATGTGATGTGATGTGATGTGATGTGATGTGATGTTATATACTCGGTCGGGTCGTATATTAATTTTTGCTCCAAAAGACGCATTAGAGCTGATTGTCCGGCTAGGTGTTATTTTGGGGGAAACACAGTAGTAGCCACTACACACATATAGTTATTCAAATTTAAATATAAAGCAACTGAAATAAATGACATTAAAAATTCAGTTTCTGAGTTGCATCAGTCACATCTGAAGTTCTCAATGGCCACGTGTATCTAATGGCTACTGTGTTAGCACAGCTGGGACATTTCCAGCATTGCAGAAAATCCTATTATTAATAGTATACGTTGTTTTACATATGTTTTTGGTGGTATTGCTATCAGTTCCAAACCTCTCTCTTCCTTTAGATTTGTTGTTTCTCATAGTTTATAGGTTTAAATACTTGATTTAGAATTTTGTGTAAAATAAGAGTAACTAGGCTGTAAGAGAGTACAAAAGAGCATTCTTATGTTCAGGTATCTGAGTTTTCATACTTGGAGTTTGTATTCTGACTGCCCCAAAGCCTTTCTTGCTTGGTTATTGCTGTGTAGCTGTGTTCTGGGTGGTAAGAGAATCAGACTTCTAAGTTATTGTGGAAAATCACTGTCAAACTTTAAAGGTAAAATTGCATTTTTATGGAAATGCTTCAGTTCTTGTCAGTGGTCCCTTATTTGGAGCAGTGCCATTGAAGGAGTATTTATTAACTGACTGCTGCATATATGCTAAGCACTGTATTCGGCCTGGGAGATAGAAACAAAAGTGAACTTGGCCCCAAACCCTGAGGAGATTACAGTTTAGGTAGTTGAGAGAGTCATAAATAGGTAGAGTTTCACTGTCCAGTGCCCCGGTATGCTCAGGACACTCCCGCAGTCCAGAGTAGGTGGTTCCTGAGCCAGCTTTCCTGTGTGTAGTGAGGAGGGGATGAGATAAGAAGCCAGAGGCCCTGGAATACCCCCTAATGGCATCCTGAGGAATAAATAGATGTTTGTCACATGATGAAATTGGGAAAACGGAGTCAACAAGACATGCTGTACCACAGAATGAACAAGGACACTGAGGAGTGAACTTGCATGGTGAGAGTGGGAACTTTTAACTTTACTATTGATGAGCATTTAAAAACAAAGGGAGACTATATCTGTAGAGATAGACAATCTTTGACTGGCATGTAGAAGGTTCTCAGCAGATATACATGAGGGGCAGGGAGATGGTGACAGGGGCTGATCTGATTTTTCAGCAGTTCAAGTAGTTCACTCTGGCAGTTTTGTTTAATTTGAGAGACCTAGGCTAGACACAGGGGCACCAGTGGTGGTGGGTTGCTGGAGGAGGAGGGATTCATAGCAGTCCACAAGAGAGATAATAAGGCCTTATGTGAGAGGGTATATGGGGTGGAGCAGGCGACCTGAGTTCAATTAGTATTTAAGAGATAAAATTATTAATATTTGAGGATCGACTACACACAAGGGATGAAGGAGACAGAGGAATCAGAGGTCACTCTAAGCTTTCAGGAAAACAGATTAATTTGAACTCTTCTTCCAAGTTCATGGTGATAGGTTTTGACTTACAGCTGCTACTAGTGATTTTCATTGGCAGCTGTGGTGTCTAGGTTAGGTTTTGGCTCTTTAGGACTTCATCACTCTCATTTGTTAAAAGAACTTGAAGCATTTACTATAGAGAAGTACCATCCTTGCATAACTAATTTTGCAGTGGCCTATGAAAATTTATAGAAATTTGGCTTCATTTCTAGTGGCTCCATCCAGATGCCAAATTACCCCACTGCTGGGACATCCCTTAGGTGAACCACAGAATCTGTTTTTTATTAGGAACAGCTGAAAACCATCAACAAAATTCCCCTAGTATGCCAACAATAATGCCAGTCAAATTTCAAGGTAACTCTAGGTTTCAGAAAGTGAATGATTCTCAAAACCCGTCTAGCTGAACCCTTATTTGTATTTTTACGCATGTTTATCACATGAAAAAGCTAGTGGCTTCCTTACTTTCCATAATTGTACATTGCTTTTCTTAGATTACATATTAAATTCTGAGTTCTGAATGTTGTAGAGACATACTTATAGAGCTGTAGTCAAATCACTTTAAAGTAAAAGTATAAATTCAGTCTGGGTGGTGGAACCAAAAGTAGGAAAGGAGCCAGCCGAAGGGTCCATTATGATGGGGTCCATATTGAAAGCAAGACTTCTTTTATAACTGCAGCATATTTTAAAAGAATTTTCTGAGTAACAGTTAATATTTTAATGACATCTGTTAAGCTTCCAGAAAAACCCGGTTCTCTAGGTTTGCAAGATTAAGGAAGGATGCCAAATATATGTTGATACTTTGGTTTTTATTGACACATTTCACTACTGCACGTCTAAAGCCACAGAACAGTAGGCGCCTGCCACTTTCTTTAGATAGTTATATTTAGCCACTGCATCTGGCCTTTGTTGCTAAATATTATTATTTTTTGTTACTCTAACTGCTCCATAAAATTGGATCTTCAGTGGTCTGGCAGGACCTGTGAAACCCTGTTCCCTAATCAGGAAGATCTGGGCAAGTCTTGCAATGTAAGCACAGATGACATGTCTCTTCTAAGTGAGACAATAGGGTTATAGGACAATTATACAACATCTTTAAAATTTTATATGAAAAATAGTAATGTGTTTGGTGATGAAAAAGTAGTGTAAATCAAGAAGCATGGTAACTTTCCACATCCTTTAAGAATGTTTTGTACAAAGAAGGAAAGAAAACAGGCTGACTTTTTGTGGTTCCTGAGAGACGTTACACTATTTGTTAAAAGTTAATGAAGATCGTTGGTTTCTAAGAATGTTCTTCATGAACGGCCATTCTTTGTATGATGTCAGTGAAGGTTGTTTAGCAACATGTCAAAATAGTTTTATGAAAAAATAAATATGTGTTTAATTAATCACAAGGGGAACTTCCCAAAATGCATTTTCTTTATAAATAGTGTTATTCTGTGAAATTCATGACTTCTTAGAGTGGGAAAGAAGGGGAAAAAAACTCTTTTCAAGCCATTTGTGATTTAATACCAGCTGGTCAAATTAGTTGAAAAAGGCTATGAGTCGTATATTAGATTATTTTGAATGCCTTTTCTCTCTCTTGGGAAACTAGCTAACCCCGACACTCTTTCTCCCATGGCAAATGGCTCTAAAACTTTGATCTGTTCAAACCAGTTTGCCAGATGTAGTGGATAGATCATATGTGACCTTTGTGTGACAACTCGACCTGGCTGATCGGCAACCATAAGTTAATTTTGTATGACTTTTATCTCTAGGCATTACAGCAGAAGTTCTGGTGGTGACCTCTTTTGATGAACTGCAGAGAAGGGCCCGAGAAGCAAAAGGGAAGATTGTTGTTTATAATCAACCTTATACCAACTATTCCCAGACGGTGCAGTACCGAGTCCAGGGGGCAGTAGAAGCTGCCAAAGTGGGGGCTTTGGCAACCCTCATTCGATCAGTGGCTTCCTTCTCCATCTACAGGTTGGTCATGATGTTCATTTGAAATCTTTTTCAAAACACAGTGTTTTCCATGAAAGAGAAGCCCTTATGAAATAAAAACAAACCATCCAAATGAAAATCTTATTGCTCATGAAATTTTCCCCTACTCCACGTTTGGTCTTTTCTTTGTAGTATCTTCTTTGGCCTTTTCAGGATTCCAAGCATCATTTGTGCATTCCTTTAAAAAGCTTTCCACATATGTGGTAATCCCATAACATTCCTTATATAACCAATATGTTATGTATTTTCATTGGCAGGAGAACTGAATGCATGTCTGTGTGTCATCAGAGATTCTTAATGACTTCAGAAAAAGCCAGGCTTTTTCCATTGTTGCTAGAGAAGTGAAATAAAAATAAAGTGGGTAACATGGTGAGGACCATCTGTGGTGTAGTGGAAAGAGTTGAGGAAGCAGAGGATCTTGGATATAGAGCTGGTT